>NW_024063483.1:0-1200000 GCF_006381635.1 Hibiscus syriacus | reverse complement strand
TAATAATTTACACGAGCAGTTATGCTTCACCCATGCTCCACTACACTTTTGCGATGCTCCACCTGCCCATCTCGTGCCCATATCTTACACAAATCAAGGCAGAAAAAAATTAATAATTGAGGAGCACATAAAGGAAGTGGAGGGCAGCATATTATGAGGTGAAAAAATATTAAAAAATATTAAAAAACATTTAAGGGTTAATTCGGTTAATCAATCGATTTCGAATCGAATTAACCGTTAATCAAATATTCAAAAAATCAATAACCGTTAACTGATCGAACTAATTCGATAACCGATCGAATTAACCGAATTAATTCGATTCGGTCGGTTAATTCGAAAAAAATGAACAACCCTAGTTTAACGTTTTAAAAGAGAGGAAACAGAAGTTAAAAAATGTTTTAATAAACAAATATTTGTTGATAATTGTTATCTACACCAAACTTGACCCGACCCGGCACACAATCACCGATCATTATCAACGCGCTTACTGTTTTTCTCCAAACGCCCTCTCTCTAATTCACCTTCGAAAACCAATAAGAAAAACCTCCTTTTTACTATTCGATTTGCTGATTTTCCCCTATTCGATTTTGAAAAGAAGAAAACGAAACAGTCACCGGGATTCACAATTCAAATTATTGTCAGTGTAGGCATTTTTCAAATTTTCGATCAAACATTTCGAATTTGATTTCCCTTTCTTACTTCTTGTTGCCGCTACGGAGGTTTCTTCTTCGTCTTCGTGGTGGCTTGTCATTTTAACTGAAAGAAATCAAATTCAGATGAAGTTTTTTTAATTAACTTTTTTTTTTGTTTGTGGGGAGAAAAAAGGTCAACGTATAAAAAAAGTGGAGTCTTAGCTATGTTGGGTGAGAATCGTTGTGGGTTTAATGTTGAAAGTTGTTTCTTTCACTTGGCTGAATGGCATCCTTTGCAATAGCATAGCTGATTAGGGCATCAAGCCCCTTTTTATCTCTCGTTAAAATCAGGTAATTGGATTTGGTTTTCGCTTTAAATTATTTTAGGTTTTTGTTTCACTGTTTCGAATGCTAGCGAAAGCAAGAACCGTATAGAGCCTAAGTTGATAGCTAATCTCATATCTAATTCTTGATTTTTAATTCTTTTGAATGATTAAATTTAAAAAAAAAACTGAAATTACGTAAATTTAGTTTTTTGAATGAAACAATTATGCTTTTGTGTTACAATTTTGACATTTGTAATCAAATAATATATCACCTCACTTAGTATATGGATGTGTATAAGTTTATCATAATCTAAATTTTCCATGGGTAATTCTATGATAAGTCATAGGTTGTCCATTGACCTAATCTTATGCTCACTTTCCAGGCTTAAGGTTTTTTGTTCATCATTCCGAGACTTGGTAGCAGCAATTTACTACTTTCAATGTTTTGAGTGTTCAAATGTTTAGTAAGGGTGTTTCATTTGCTAGAGCAATGGGTTGTTGTGAGTGCTTTGGCTTCAGCTTCGGCTTCACAGCAAAGCCCAGAAAGATACCAAGGCCCAACTGTAGATCGAACTTTCAAATTTCCCAGGAGCTTCTGTTAGATGAAGAAATAGAAGAAGATGATGATTATTTATATGACACTAACAGCGAGGTTACCAACACTGTTCATGGAGATGAGGTTGAGTCTACGAGCCGTGCCAAGCATTCTGAAGAAATTTTGAGGTTCAAACTTGACAATGGCTTGATTTGCAGGCAGTTCCCTGTAAAGGAAACCAACAAAATTGTCCGGTCAGAGGTAAGTGTAGAAAAGAATTAGTATAGCTCCATTTAACTCTACTATTTTATGACATACGGTTTATCTCTACTGTTGGTGCTGCATAATCATTAGTACGCTACAATCTGTATCAACTTACAAATTCTATACATGCATGGAAGAGGCTGGTGACTTATCACTTTACACCAACAGTAGTGTTGTTTTGATGATGTGCTTTAGCATGTGTGATATATTTTGTGCTTCTAATTATGGAATTACACCAGTAATCTTCATTTCATTGTATTTTTGCCCCTTCTGCTAATTTATTTTTTATTCTTGACTTCATTTTCAGGATGACAATGGGAATAAGATGATTAATGAGTATGTGAGGGAATACAAGATTGGTTCTGGTAGCTATGGAAAAGTGGTAAGGATATCATTGTAAAACACCATGTTACATAATTTGCTTTAAGGATTCAAAACTTACCTATCCTGATTGCTTGCTTGGCAGGTTCTATATCGAAACAGTGTAGATGGGAAACACTATGCCATTAAGGTTAGTATATTGTTTCAATACGAAGTGTTCCCTTTGAGGGTAAAAATGGAAGTAACTACTCGGAATGAGTTTTTTAAGGCTATTTGATGCTGAATTTACGTGGTTACTTTCAGGCCCCACTTGGAATATTTTAAGGCAATTTAATGCTGAGTTTACTTGGTTACTTTCAGGCTCCACTTGGAGTTGCATTATTGTTTACTAGAAAACTAGAAACATTTAAATTAAAGAAACTTTTTATATTTTAATTATGTGCATATAGCTATAGGTTACATGATATTTGGTGTTTTCTGGATCTGTTACAATTTTATTCCTAATTATGGTTTCACCTTGTAATTATGAGTTTTTTTTTATATTTAAATCCCAGGCCTTTCATAAGTCTCAGTTGTCAAAGCTACGGGTTGGTCCTACAGAGACAGCAATGAGTGACGTTTTTCGCGAGGTATTGGCTTGCTATTATTTTTTCTCTCTGATATAATCACTCTTATATACGATGGATCAGACTCTGTAGTTAATTCAAAGCTCTGGAGAGCTCATGAACTGTGTCATTGGTTTATTCTTTTGTTCTTATTCTGATTTGGTTCACTTCTCATTTTTAAAGGTTTTTATCCTTCGCTAATTTTGCTTTAAATGAACTGGAAGTACCTCAGGTCTCCATCCCCTTTATTTCGGGGGGAAAAACACTGAAGTCTAACGAAAACTCAAATTATTGTTGGTTTAACGTCTTGGCACTTGTATTTTTTTCCATTCACAAAGATGAGGGAAAACAAGAGAGAATTTGTAATGCTATTTAGTTAATCTCTTTTAGGAAAGAGAGGTGTTGGAAGAATTTTAAGGAGTACTTTTTGTGGAAAGAGCTGCCTTAATTTCGACCTTTTAAATGAGTACTTTTTATTTTGGATCAGTGCCCATTTTTATCTGATCCATTTCCCTTGTAGGTTCTAATTATGAAAGTATTGGAACATCCCAATATAGTCAATCTCATTGAGGTGATGGATGACCCAAGCATGGATCAATTCTACATGGGTATATATATTAACTTTTCACCTAATGGTGTGTTTAAACAAGTTATTGAGTTACCCTCATTATTGCCTGTCCCATTCTCTTTATTCAGTTCTTGAGTATGTGGAAAGCAAATGGGTTTGCGATGATTCTGGACCTCCAGGAAGGCTTGGTGAAGATACTGCTAGGAAGTATGTGCGAGATATAGTATCTGGACTTATGTACCTCCATGATCACGTATGATTTAAGAACCAACTTTTGTGAGTGGTTTCAATTTTTTGCATATATTTTAGTTCTCTATCAGGGTGTGCTTTTTGTGTGATATGTCCAACTAAATACTTGGTTAGATAAAGGGATAAGGCAACTTTTAGTCTCTGAACTTGACAAGTTCCTCAACTTGGTCCATGAACTTTTTTTAGTCCATATTGGTCTCTAAACTTGGATTTTGGCTCTTTTTTAATCCTTCTAATGATGTGGCAGTCGGACTAAAATGGGAAAAGTTGTCAAGGACTAAAAGTTGCTTTATCCCTTAGATAAACATGATAAAGTTTACTCTGAACATATGTAGAGAAGACTAATTTGTTTTCTTATTGTCTTAGTTTTTCTTTACTTGTATCTTCATGTAAACAAAAACATGGTTATTGAAGGAGCAACATCCCTAAAGAACAAAGTTTGCCAGTTCTTTTTATCTATGATATATATATATATATATGTGTGTGTGTGTGCTTGTTTGATACCTTGCTTTTCGATGTTCTGATGATGAAGGCTTTTGATGTTGGAGTTTTGACTTGTTTGTCCTTGTTACGGTGACGAAAGTTTGCACATCATCCCATGAATTTATGTTTCATGCGGAACATCTTGTTTGCAGATAATAAAATAATCTTTTACTTGTTAACTTGCTAGTTTACTTTGCTAACTAATGTCATTTCTTCTAAAAACAGAATATCGTGCATGGAGATATAAAACCTGATAATTTGTTGATTACTAGCACGGGTACGGTGAAGATAGGGGATTTCAGTGTCAGCCAGGTGTTTGAGGTAATTGTTCTACCTCACCCATAAATTCCCTCAAAGTATGACTTGAATGAGAGTATTATACTGAAATTGTCTCTTTCTGAACCACCTTTTTTATCTTTTATCTTTTTTACTGTTTATTATTTGAATTATAATTATGTGAATCACAAATTCTGTTAATAGACAGTTTTCTTTGGACATGAATTAGTGCAGAAGTGTGGTGTACACAAGTATTTGGTAGATTCCGTGCAATTGTTTAATAAGTTCCAAGTTTAGTATAAGTTTGTATGGATAAGACTTGAAAAGATTTGCTTGAAGTTTAGCATAACATTATCCCTGATAGTTTCCATTCTCTTTCCCCCCAATTATTCTGTTTTCTCTCACCGTTGAACTTCAAAATGTTGTTTTGTTCTCGGTGGAATTAATTACTGTTTCTGCATAATCATTTTATTTCTTTAGGATGACAATGATGAGCTTCGCCGTTCTCCTGGGACTCCTGTATTCACTGCGCCCGAGTGTTGTCTAGGTTAGTGTTTCCTCTGTTAGCTGAAACTAGGCTTTAGTATCAGGGAGATAGATAAAGAACATATTTTGTGTTTGTTTTTACCATGCCCGAGATCAATCAACAGGTTCAACGTATCACGGAAGAGCTGCAGACACTTGGGCTGTAGGAGTTACTTTGTACTGCATGGTACTTGGAAAATATCCGTTTCTTGGTGAAACGCTCCAGGATACGTATGACAAGGTACGCAATGGCATCCACACATTATCTCTTTTACCTTTTTATCTCTCCCAAAGCCAACAGTTACACTGTTCATTTTCTTTCTGCAGATTGTTCATAACCCTTTAATCCTGCCAAATAAATTGAACCCGGAGTTGAGGAACTTACTAGAAGGACTTCTCTGCAAAGGTTAGTGAAATATTTGTTTCTGAGATATTTTTTATTGATTGCCCCTACCATCTATTTATCTCCGGACTTTGCTCTTCTTGGTGATCGTGAAAATTTTAACCCTTTTGTTTTCCAGACCCGAAAGAGAGAATGACTTTGAATGTTGTAGCCAAGCAACCCTGGGTTATTCGAAAAGATGGACCGATCCCTCAGTATATATGTTGGTGTAAACGTAATAATAGATATTCTGAGGTCCAGATCTAATACGTTTTGGCCCTTTTACTCCCTTTCAATGCATGCACCAGGGACGCCCAAGACTTGAATCAAAACTTTGTGGTATACATTAAGATTTGGGTTGAGCAAAAGAAATTGAGAGAACCGTAGGGTCGTTCCGGACATTAGTGTTTAGCTCGGTTTTTGTGCAGGGAATGATTTGTGAGATTTGTTATGATAGCTTTGGTTTGTGAAGGTTACCCTGATGTTATTTCCGGTGTACTAAGTACCATGCGATTGACATTGTTATTCCCTTCAGTTTCTAGGCTGTGAATTGATTGTATATATACGTTATCAAAGTCTTCATTGTGAACTTCCTTGTGGAGACTTTGCATTTTCTTCCTTCAGAAGAAATCACTATGAACAAATAAAATTTGGGTTAACTGCATTAAATTTCTTCAGACTTGTATTGATATTTAGATTTTAAAATATTTCAGTTTAATCCTCCATGGTATTAGTAATTTAGTATCATAGAATGTTACATTATTTTATTTGGTAAATTTTAAAGAAAAAAATACATATGATCATGTTGTGTACACATTTAGCATCGAGATTTTGATAAAGTAGAGCTTTCGAGATCAAACGCCGTGTCAACCTCAATGCTAAAAGGGGCCTTAAACACAGTAAAAAGAAGTTACAACAAAACTTTTCGTCAGGAAATTCAACCACATCTAAGATTATTGTATAACTTTTGAAAGTCCAATGGCTTTGAACCACATCTAAGAAAAATGCAAGTCTCTTTATTATGAGTTCCTAAATGCTTCAAAAGTCCAATAGCTTTCCAGAACATCAAACAGAAACAGTAAAAAACTGAATTGTTGGATTGATTTCAATAGGGTAAGGTAATTAAAGATTATTGTATAACTTTTGAAAGTCCAATGGCTAAAATGATCATTTGAACATAGTTAAGTGACCTCTGGTGTACTTTACCTTGATTTCAATACATCTTATCCGATTTTGATCTGTTTCTTAACATGAAAATCCAAACCACCTTTGCAGCAATTCAAGTTCACCAACATTGTACAATACATGGTGAACCAAGATAGATGAACATGTGCCTCCCATAAAAAACCCTACTGAATGTGATTTTTAGTGCACATTATCCTTGATATCAAATTTGCCATTCAACAACGGGGCGTAAGTTCAGATGAAGAAAGCAAGGGACACTGAAGCAAGTGAATACCAGACATGCAAGAAGCAAAGAGAAGAAACCAGTCGATATCAAGGATTCCATTCAATGTTGCAAAGTTTAGATTAGATGCCTTAGGAGACAACTGACGCTATTGGACAATATGACTCTCGCTCGAAACCTCCAAACTACCCTGATTTTAAAAGTGTTGAAACATGCAAATGAAATGTTCAAGGGTCATAAAGAGTCGAGTGAAGTACCAGGGAGGGAGGGGGTGGGGTTCTAATATGTCAGTTTGTTGCCGGTATAAGAGGCTGGAATTCAATGAAATTTTAGGTGATAAGAGAAATGGGATTCTTTGATGTTCAAGCTATGTATAAACCAGACAGAAAATGCTTGAACAGCTGCTTGAATTTGATGAAATTTTGGGTGATAAGAACAATGCGACTCTTTGAATGTTCAACAGATGTAAAAACTAGACAGAAAATGCTTGAACAGCTGTATTCGTTTGTCAATCATGTGAGAGAAGCCAATCTTATCCAACTCTAACATGGCTGATATTTCTTAATTCCTAGTCTCAAATAATGCATCTCACATGGGGTAAAGTGATTGAACTCTGCTCTTTACATTGAATCTCCAAAAGATAATTGTTCAACCTACTGTGAGCCATACAGACGAACCAGAGTACCAAACCAGAAAGAAAATCTTACTTTAAAAAGCACTATAATTGTTCAAACTCTATGGGCAAGAACTGAAAATATGATCAACAAAAAGGAAACCAAGCTACATTATATATGGATGTTAACTGTTACGTACCTTAGCCGCCAATGTGTAATATCGGTCTATTTGCCGTCTTTGCAATGTAAAACATTGCAGCATGCGCAGCTTTCTTCCTCTTAACCTGAACCAACAAAGAAAAACGTACATGCAAATAGTAATAGATAAGAGAATGAAAGAAGACTAATACCTTCCTCAGCATAAATCGATGCTACCATAACTAATCAATTAGCCACCACTCATCTACAGTAAAAACAATCAAACCTCCCTCCAACTCCCAAAAGAGATATAAGAGATAGAGCATGATAATCAAAATAATAGGCCCTTGAATCAAAAGCTCAGGAGAAACATGGAAACAAGAAAAAAGCAGTCATTGTCATTGTATGGTAACAATTTTTGAAACACAGTGTAATCAAGTAACAGCTTAGGAAAAACAAGTGTTGTTAAGCAGTAAGCATACCGCTGCTGCGATTATTTCTCTAGGTTCCACGTCAGCAGCACCAGAACGAAGAGGATTTCTTAAGCTAACCTGAGGGAAATCAACACTAGTAAGGAAGATATCGAAAGAAACATCAAAAGCAGAATGGCTAACCAATGAAGAACATATCAACATTTAACTCTAGAGGGTGTAAAACAGAGAACTTCAAGCACAATATAAATTTTCAATAGTCTGGCCTAATATATTTAGTGACAAATTTAACAAGTTTAACTACTGCATTTACAAAACAAAAGAAAAAGAATAACCATAAAGGCTCACCTCTGATGGACCAAAGAGACGTACTTTTAAGTTGCCATCAGCCAAAAGTCTCAATCTATTACAACCAGCACAAAAATGGTTAGTCATTGATGTAACGAAAGATACAGTCCCCATGTGTCCATCAATCTGAAAATTCTTCGCTGTCTCCGTTGGATGATCATGCAGCCTCTTTAAGGTCGGAAACTTTTTCGTCTGTCGAGTAACAGAGAACAAGAAATGAGCTGTGAAGTGCAAAGGCCAGATCAACCATAAAAGCTGTACCTTACCAAAATATCCAACATATCCGCATGCGGCACAAGTTTCTTGAAATTCCATACATTTCCATTGAAAGGCATGAACTCGATGAAGCGAACATTAATAGGTTTATCGCGGGTGAGGTTGACAAAATCACACATCTCATCATCATTAAATCCACGCATAACGACACAATTGACCTGAAAGCAAGCAGAAACAAACCCAGACACACTAAAAACGTAAGAGAAAAAAGAAAAAAAACAAGAGAGCATAATCTAAAAGAGTTATAAGAAGGGTATAAAACATACTTTTACAGGGTTGTACCCAAGATCAACGGCAGCATTAATGGATTCAATAACCTTGTGATGTCCCTTACGCCTAGTCATAAACTCAAATTTCGAAGGAACAAGCGTGTCTAAGCTGATATTCAGATTTGTAACCCCACATTGTTTCAACACTGGAACCTTCCTAGCAAGAGTAATTCTATTAGTAGTGATAGCCAGAATTTCAAGCTCGACAAATCCAAGCAAATGTCCTGAATATCTTTCCGGACGGTTGGTTCGCCGCCGGTGAGACGTATCTTCTCGACACCGGCAGTAACAAAGAGATTAGCCAAATGAAGAATCTCGTAGCCGTTGAGTAATTGTGGCGACGGCGTTAGCTCCACCCCATCCGCCGGTATGCAGTACTGGCATCGGAGGTTGCAACCCTCCGTCAAGGAGATTCTCAAATAACTATGCTTCCTTCCAAAGCTATCAATCAACAAATTAGAAACTTGATTCCCTTTCTCCTTATCATTGACTTCTTCACCATTTATCAGATCCTCCATAGCCTTGGAACCAAAATTCCTATAGTTCTTATCCACCTGATCAAATTTAAACCCAGTTTTAGATTACATTTCAGTAAGACAAAGGAACCCAGTTTTGTGATAATAAATAATAATATCTGATTTAGACATTCATTTGTCAAATCAAACAGTGATGGGAATTGTGTATATTAAAATACGTTTTGAAAGGTAAAAATGAAAGAGCATTGAAGAAGAAGAAGAAGAAGAGATACCCAGAAGGAATTGAAGTTTCGGAAGGGTAAGGGCAGGGGCCAGTTGGTGATTCTAGAGACGTAGCGTTTCATGGAAGTAAGGGGACTGTGCTGCAAGCAATAACACTGTTGAAATCAATCAGTCGTCATATACGACGAGTAATTCAAAGGAAGGAATACTGAGGGGTCAAATACAGCAGGCTAGCCTGGCCAACCAAAGCTGCTCATTATGACGTCTATATAAAGTATGCAACTTGTTTTTTCGTTTGTTCTGTGCTACTGCTTCCTAATTCAAAGGAACAATTGTCGAAGGTTAAGATTACTTGTCAAGAGTTAGAGAATTGGGTGTCATTTGAGTAATTAATAGATTTAAATATTAAATTATCATTCATTGTATATTTAAAGGGAATAAATTATATAATTTATCCATTAATTCTAATTTTATTTTAATTATTAAAGTTTAAAATTTTTAACTTAATAATTTAAATTTTATATTGTTCACTATTTGATTACTCTATCATTTAATAGTTAACGATGATGTGTCATGACAAACTACGTCAAAATGGTATCGTTTTAAGAAATTTAATTTACTCTAAATCAATATCATTTTGAAAATATAAAATTTACTCTATTATTTTGGATCCCTATAAAACTCTTTTTTTCCTTCTCTTTTTTCTTTTCATCTATCTAGATTCCAATCACACCGACCGTTGATTGGTGAATTTTTACTAAACTTATTTTGCCTTCATAAATACAAATTTATGGTCCTTATACTAAGAAAACAAACTCGAACTTCACGAGTCTATTTTTAAACGTTTCAATTTCTTGTTCTTTAAACTTTATTATTGGATATAGCTCGAATGAAGCTATATTACTTCCCATTTCCGGAAGAAACCCACCCACCATTATAACCTTCGAAAGCAAACTCAAATCGTCATAAATCCATCATAATATTTGAGTTTTAATTGTTCACATTTCATATTTATATTACATCATACTACAGTCACATACGAATGGATTCATGAAACACTCCATCTTTTGTTATTTTGTTTTGTTTTTTCTTCTCGTGCTTTATTTTTTTTTATCACAATAACATTAAAAAAATCACATGAAAATAACATATTAATAAAATAAATCATATCATCTTATTATTTTAATTTATGATGTAACCAAAAGTATTTGAAACATAAACAATTTAAAAACTAAATAATTAAATCAAATATGATCAAAATAAAAATAAAAATAATGATGGAATTTATAATTTATCTGAAATTAAAATAAACCCCATAAACACCTCCTATTTCAATTCCAAGCACGCCCCACCCGTGACGATCAATGGTGAATTCAAGAGGCAGTCAGGGTTTCGGGGCCCTTCAATCAAATTGGTCAAGTTTTATGTTTAGTCCTAAAAAAATTAAACTACAGTTTAGGTCTTTTCAGCATATATTCAATACATTTGACCTTCTCAAGACTTTTAAACAAAGCCTTGTTTTCAAGTATTTAACTAAGAAAACTTCAAAACTAAAAGTTAAGAAGTTTTCGTATGTATGTTTATAAATTGGTTTAATTTTAACTTGTCATGTATTCCAACACAAGTTAACCGTGTGTTTGGTTGGGGGAATGTGAGATTCCCATGGGAATGAAATCCACATTCTCCCTTTTGGTTAGCCGAGAATGTCATTCCCGGTAATCTTACATTACCAATAGTGAATTTTTTGAAGTATATTACCGGGAATGTCATTACTTCTCTTTCTTTAGGTATTGTTGGATTACCAACGTTTTGGACTAAAATGCCCTTAATTTTTTTTCTTTCAAAAATATCATTATTCTGCCATTGAATAATAAAAATTCTACGAAGGTTAAATTATAAATTTATCCTTAAACTATTTTAGATTTACAAAAAAAAGTTTATAATTAAAATTTTATATGAAATTCAGGGGTTAAAATAAAATTTTACCATTTCATTAAACCTTTTTATATTTTCAATTTTGTAAAAAAAATTATATAAATTTTATAAATTTAAATTTTTTAAAGAAAATATATAAATATTTTCCAACTTATTAAAAAAATAAATATTTAATAACGACAATTTGGTTAAATATACATTCCAATAATCTTTTATTCCTTTAACTAAACACGGTAATCTTACATTCCTAATAAACCAACCAAACAGAAAATACAACAGTCCTAGTAATCCTATTCCTTGGTAATCTTTTATTCCCAATGGTAATCTGACATTCCGTGAACCAAATATACTCTAAAGATTTAGGGTCAAAATAGTATACAGTCTAATTTCTCTATTTACAATATTCAAATCCGAAACCTGATTAAAGGATTGTTATTATCTTTTAAAGTCTTGGATTCAAACATTACATGTGTAAGAGTGTGAGTATTAACTATCAAATGGTTGAGAGTCTTTAAACAAATATTACCATATATTTATCCTAAACTAAAAAAAAAAATCTGAAACCTTAAAAGATATTAATCAGTGCAGATATTCAAATCCGTAAAAAAAAAAACATAATCTATGTTATTTCGATTCTTTATATCTCGAGCTCTCGTGTTTGAGAGCATTTCAGACATGTTCAGTCATGGACACGAAGATATGACCTAAAATCCTTGCAAAAAATATTAAAAAAAAACTGCCATACCCATGTCAAAGATATATCAGGAAAATTCACACCGAAGTTCGAACCTTAATCATCTAAAAGTTGGGATGAAAATCAAGCAACCCCCTACAAAGTAGAGATCTAGTGGTGTTTTAGGGAAGGAAGCAAACAGTCGTACAAGCGTTCCAATCGTGCCGTCACGATTAGCTTGTGAGAAGTTTGAAGACCGGGCTTACCCAAATCATTCTACAACTAAAAAGCTGAAACAAGGCGCAAGTAGATAAACTTTTAAATCATTTGAGAAATACATAAATCAACCAACCTCTGCCATTCGCCGGTTGACTTAGCATGTCTTCTGACAGAATGGTATAAGCGATCTAGACAATAAATCGGCAACCCAAACATGCTTTGTGTATCATTTTCCTGAAAAGGAGCGGCAAATATGTCATCTCTTTTAGCTCTCATTGGAACATAGACGTGGGAGAAATATTGGTATATGCGGTATCGAGTCAAAGCAAAAGGAAATTTGGTTTAGTCAGACAAAAGAGTTGTAGTTCAGCAGTATTCTAATCCTTCATTAGAAAGACCGAATGCAGCATGCTAAAAGTAAATACAAATAAAGGGTGCCTAATCTACAAAAATACCAATGCACAAACATATCGAGAGCATATGAAATCACACTAGCTAACAAATGATATAACGATATTTAGAGGGTGAATATGCATTCAGAAAACAAAAACAAAAAAACAATCAGAGCCAATGGCAAGAACGAAAGTTGCTTCCAATTCTCCCCACTGCCACGATACGAGAAGAACTGAAGATGTCAACTCAATCTCGTTTATTCCTCACAAACAACAGTTAATGAATAATGAACAAACTTCAGGTTCTTTGTTTTTCAAGGCCCTTTGTTTTTCAAATACTGCTAAATGATAATAAAAAAAAGCCTACGTGGATAAGGGAAAAAGAGAAATTAATCAGGAGCATTCAAGCACTAAATTGAATGATAAGGTTCTTACCAGCCCTTGGTCCATGCAAGTCTGGTACTGCAAAATTGTCTTCTCTCCAAAATCATTAGCCTCCTTTGAATACGAGCAATTCTTCCCCTGCCTTCTGCTTTAGTATCATGATTACAATAACAAAACCATGAGAAACATGAGAAAGGAAACAATAATTTGCTTATTAATAGGCATACTTTGCTGCCCTGAGGATATTTGTGCTGGGATGGCGGCTCAAGATCAGCCTCGTGAAAACCTTATATTATTTGAGGGCTTCTACCCCGTCCGTGGAAACACTCTTTAATGGAAGTTTAGTCACTCATGACCAAGAAACCACAGGTCAAATATTCTAAACTTCAGAAAGCATATATATGTGCAGGAAATTCAAGGTTGAAAAGATAGTGTGGCACTATAAAATTGACCAACCATCTAAACAGTACTTTAGAAAGCATACATAGATGCAAGAAGTTCGAGGTTGAAACAATAGTGTGACACTATAAATTTGTATGACCATCTGAACAGTGCCATCACTAACACAGCATCTTATCCCCTCCTATAGGGATCAACAAATGGAATTTACTTTAAAAAATTAATTAGATAACATATCGTATAGCTTCAAAGTGTGCATGCTTGTCTAAATCATGCATGCATGGCTACTAAAAGACCAGGAGACAAAGAATGCTTTAGAAGGCATATAAGTATGCTGGAAGTTCAATGTTGAATAGATAGTGTGGCAATATAAATTTGTATAACCATCTAAACAGTGACATCACTAACCTAGTATCTTGTCCCTTCCTATAGTGATCAACAAATGGAATTTACTTAAGAAAATTAATAACATATTGTATAGTTTTAAAGTGGTCAGACCTGTATAAACCATGCATGCACGGCTACGATCAGACCAAGAGACAGAAAGAACGCTGGCAAGGCAGCAAGGATTGCAAAATTGATTTCATTTGCTCTGAGAATCTGATCCAGTTCAAGCATTGCCCTAGTTCAATGAGCATCATAAGAAGTAAGAACAATGAGAATTGAAATAAACCGCAATGGCAATAATATTTAAGCATCTATGTTGGAAAAAGCTGGTGTTGAACTCACATCTCAATATCCAGTTTTAACTTCTGAACCTGCAGTGGAAAAGGCATGAGGCTAAGCAACCAGAATAAAGGGAGGCAACTGCATGGTAAAAATAATGGGCATTACCTGGATGAGCAGAGCACGAGCAAGCTCTCCCTGGAGAAGATTCTGGATAGGATTGATAAGTTCCTTTTCATATCTACATTATTAATCCCAATGAATTAGAGTTCCTCTCAAAGAAGAAATTTTCCACACTAAGAGATATAAACCACACCATGGGAGTTCAATTAAAGCAATATATCATATTAACAATCAAAGGAACATATTTATTCGGGAATTATGTCGAAGTATGAACATGAAAAAAGAGGAACATATTTATTCTGGAATCGTGTCAAAGTATGAACGGGAAAATGAAAATTGAGAATGCAAGACTATTTCAGCTGTATTGGCATTTATAAAAACTTACTATTACTTATCGTTTTGGTCTAGAGCAATTTTTGCACCTAAAGCTTTCATACATGTAAAATACCAAACAAAAGAACAGGTTTAAATTTCACCCATAAGGCATGTATCATAAGTCATTAAGTGCAAACATGATTAGGATTACCATAATATTAGAAAGAAAGTTACACCTTGACATAACAATCTCAAGCATTTCCTGATCTGATGCATTCTTTGGAAATTCTTTACCTTTTGTTTGCTCACTGAAAGTCAATAACATTCTGCAAACCAGAAAGCAGCTATGTTCAGAAAAAGCATTTTGCAAGGCTTTCAATAATAGAGCAATTGCCTTTGAATGAAAAAAAACTTCATTACATCCAATCACCATAAAACAAGAAAAGATTAAATGGTAGTGGAAAAGAAATTAAAGCCAAATAAAACAAATATCAAGCAACTTAGAACCAAACGTCCTTTGTTTTTCATATCTCAAGCAAAGATTAGAGTGGTGAGTACAAATCTTTTTTGTACACATAGGGGCCGATTGGACTTTGGACTAGACAGTAGCCCTTCTTTATCCTTAAACCTCTGTCCCATTCATTTTTCTCAAAAGTTTGAACAAATTCTAGTAACATGATTAGGACTGTTAGGTATATTCTCTGAATTTATATCCTAGTTCTAAATAATCTAGCAGCCTAGAATCCGGAACCATGTAGTTTCACATAGGCATACTTCCTGCATAGATGAAAAAAAAGGAAAAAGGAAAGGAAAATTGGAAAAGGGATTCCCTTGCTACTAATTTTGATTCAATATTCGTGAATGCACGGGAAGAAAACTTAACCTGTGGAGAGAATTGGAAGTCAACTGCACTTCCTCCATGTTCATAACACCTTTATGTCTTTTCTAAAATGTATCCAAAAGTTCATCTCTAATTGCCAAAAGCTGACAATAAATTTAGTAACATCAATGAAAGCAGGCAGCATTCTAAAGCATTCATAAAAATGGCCAATTAAAGACTTTCAGGAGAGATGTAAGAACAACTGAGTAATCAGATTAGGGCAATGATGCATACCGGCTGCTCAACATGGTCATTAAAGGAGCTAACTGTAGATTCCCTTGCTTCATGAATCCAGATGTCAATGTCAGAACTTCCCATCAGAAGGCTATGTCGTAGGAGCCAGAAAGAACAAACCGAAAGGCCAACTGCACCACATGTATACCGGATCCAGTAACGAGTTACTTTACTTGGTTTTTGGTGTTTAGCTACCTAAAAGCATGGTATGAAAATAAGCAACAAATCTGAAACTATATTGAAGATCAAATGCAAGAACCGTAAATGATCAAGCTAATCATTAGTTAGTAAAATAATGTTTGTTTTATTATGACAAGGATTAAAGATAAAAGGATCATTACCATGAGAGCTAAGTAAGAGTCCAGTTCCTGTAGATTCCGACAGACCAAGTTGATAACATCATTAGTTTCACAATTTGTCCATGGAGACCCTTCCTGATTGACTTCTGGAAATCTCTCAAATAGTAGAGAAAAGGAATAGGTTCCGTCAACAGAACGACTCTGCTTAGTTTTACATGAAAATTGGAACATACACGTTCTTAACAAGCTAATCATAGCTGCAAGTCTGAAATGCTCTGCAAAAGAGTGAAAGCATTGCAAAAGAAAAGCAATTATAGAAATATATACCTGACGCAATGCATGAAGATGACCAATTGATGCCTCCCACTTGGAAAATAAGCTATTAAGAATGCACACTATTGAGGAAAATGACTTCTCTGGATCTTTTATTATCTCCTCTCCACATTTTTCAACTTCCACATAAAACTATTCAAGAAAACAAGCAATGAATCCTTGAGTAATCACATCTGACAAAACAAAACAACAATGCCAATATGTACAGTTATCAAGCCTAACGAACTACTTAAACCTTAGTGTTAAGTCTATCTATAGCTTTTGGAGGTTTGACTTCCTAAGTGAGGGAAAAACAGTACAACTGCGAAGTGTGTCAGCAGATGACAGGTTTCCTTATCATGGTTAAAATGCATCAAGACGGTATGAAACTAGAATAAGAAGGACCAAACCTGAGCCAGAAAATCAGCAAGAGAACACCATAGTGAAGATAAGACAGCAATCCTTTCAGAGATGCACGCGGATGCAGAATGGGAATGATTTTCCATAGCTGTTCCATCAGTGACAGCTTCACGCATGAGTTCGAAAATCATAAAGTAAACTTTCCTTGCATTAGATCCCTAAAAATTTCTTCAGATTAATATGTTATGGACAAAGCTGCATTTTAGTCATTTCCCCACTTTTTAGCAATTATGGATTTGTTTTGCTTTGTAACAACTATGTTATAAGCTTCGATTAACTATATGCTACACTACTCGTTACACAAGTATTTCACAGAAAGAAAGAAAAACTGCATATCATATAATTATATTTAGAAATTATGTTAACAAAAAAAACTTAATGATCAAACTCATTCAAAGTGCATTACCTCAGCTATAGACAGCCAAAATTGCAAATTCTCTTGAATTTTATGCAAGTTCGAAATGAAACGATCCCTTATATCATTTAAAATTCATAAATTCTCGATGCCTCTGTTGTCGTCCTGGATGTAAAAAAATCAATTATCAAATTCAAAACTCATTTCTATTAATTAAAAAAGGAATGAAAATGAAAAAAAGAAAGAGAGGTGAAATCGTTTACCGAGCGGAGTCGACTGTGTTGGAAGGCAATGGGAGAGGGAGACCAACTCTACGTTTAGTAGAGATGGGAAGAAGCGTTTGGCGAAACAGATTAGAGATTTTCTCGAGAAAATTTGACGGAAAATAATAAAACAAAGAGGAGAATCGTTTACTCGTATATTTGGAGTAAAATGAGTTGAGGGTTTCGATGTTCCCCGATGATTCGTTTCGGTCGGGCGTAGCGTCCATACTTTTCTTTCTCGACTCGCTGAAATTGCAGCGAAGAAGTTGGCTTCCCTATAGACCCTGCTCATGATAATAATATGCGTTGGTACTTTAAATGAAAATATGAGTAAATTACATGACATACCACTTAACTTTATATGTTATATCGTTCATGCAACTAAACTTTCAATTAATCTAATTATAATATTAAATTTTCGTTTTAGTTTCAATTATATCACTAGATTGTTAACGGGACGATGATGTATAACTTTAGAGCAAGTTTTCTTTACACAAAAGGACATATTATCAATATGGCAGTTTATATAATTATATATTTAATTTTTATTATTTGTATATTCTATTGTTGTTTTTAACTTTAATTTTAATTAATTATTGATTAATATTGACAAATTTTCTTAAATAGTATGAGATGATTATAAATTAGTATATGTTTAGAAATTTTAAGACAAATGTCAAGATTGAGACCCACATGCATATGACAAAAATGAACATCTTTGATTACTTGACTAATTAATAAATCTCTGATTGATATATTATTATTATAGAATATAGATACAACAATCATGTATAAATTAAAATATATTAATCAATTTTAATATCTATAATCAAAATTTTATCTATTTTATTTTAAATAAAAAAACAGGGCGGAGCCAAGATTAAATATAGACAGGGGTCGAAATATTAAACTTTTTAAGAAAAATACAATAACTTATTAGATATTTAAACTTACAATTCAGAAAATAATGTCTAATTTGTCTAATAATTAAATTTATAATGACCTAAACTGTTATTAGACCAAAAAATTGAGAACATTGGATTATCATTCTCTTTTTTTTGTATAACCATCGATTTCCAATCTATTGGTCGACTAATTCGGATTGGGTACTGAAGAGGCGAGGGCGACCTCCCAACCCAGTCTGCTTTATTCGTAATCACCAAGATTGGAACTCCTGACCTTGCTTAAGAGATCTAGTGTCTCATCTCGCTAGACCAATCGATTGTTGATATTGAATTATCATTCTTTAGTTTGCCCCTTAATTGCTTAAATATCTAATAAATTCTTATATTTCTTAATTTAAATACTTATTTTTACATTAACTGGAATATTATTATATCAAAATCTATCGAACATAAAATAATTTTACAGTGGTCGGGTTCCTTTGGACCCTAAGGGAGCTTCGTCCCTGGTAAAAAATATATTTTTTAAATATTGTAACTGTAATATTTTTTTTTTGAAAACTTGATATATATATATATATAAGATTTTTTTTAAAAAAAATATAAAATTTCTATTTTCTATCTTCAAAAATAGAATAGTATCAAGGTAAAACCTATTTGAAAACAACAAATTTTATTTTATTTTCCTTACTTTCAAAGAAGCCAAACCTATTTGCAATTTTGGAAGAAAAAAATTGAAGGTACAAATATGGTATTAAAGTTATTTCCTTTTTTTTATTACGACCTAATTTTAATTTTACTTACATAATAGGTTCATGATTTTGTATTTTTTATAAATATTGGCAATTCAATTTAGTTAGGGTAGACAAAAGATTGTTATAAATAACTATGATAGCTTAGACTCAAATTAAATTCACTCATGATAATAAAGAAAGGAGAGAGTATGAGAAGAGATATCCCTGAGAGACCCTCCCTTTCAACGAAGAGATAATGTCATGTGACAATTTCGAATAAATACGAAAAAAAAAGTTGTTTGTTGATTGATAGACTAAAATTATGGTTTAATATGTTATATTAATTTATTAATTATTTAATTTACTCGACTAGTAAATATTATCGTAGAAGTCAAATTATCTCATATTGATTGTATGTAAATTAATTTACTTATTTTTATAATATTGAATTAATCTTTGACTAAGTTGATCCTATGGGAGTTTCCATATATTTCAAAATTAAATATTTTCCATTTTTAATTATCTTTCTTGGACTAATAAGAACAAACCTTGGACGTTTATCTTTTAAAGATACTCGTTAACAGTTTGATAATTAATCGCAAATTTAAATTTATTAAATAAAAATTAGAAAAAACTCTCGATTTTTTTAATAATATACTAACTATATTATTATTATTTTTAAAAATGTGTTTAATAATCTCCATCAATATAGCTCAAATCTCTCTTTCTTTCTCCCTAGAAACTTCAATTATGCTGTTTTGTCCCTCTAAATGCCTTCTTTAATTCCTCAAATCTTCTAAATTCCCAAATTTATTTTTTCTTTCTAGAGAAAAATACCCAAATCTTGAGCTTTATTTGTTAGTTTTACGTTTTGTTTTATGAATGATCAAATGAGAAACACCATGAGAACAACATATCTGTCTCGTTTGCAGTAAAGGGTTTACGTCGGGGAAAGCATTAGGCGGACACACAAGGATCCACATGAAGGGCAACAAAGCTATCTGCCATCGGAAGATCTCGAAGCGTCAGCCGAGGAACAACGTCCTCGACATCGTGCGAAGTCCAAGCAAAAGATCTCGAACATGGCGGCGTCCCTGGACAATGGTCCAAACCAAGATGGCGATGAGAGGGTCAGCTGCTGCATATGCAACAAGGATTTCAAGTCGCTGAAATCGTTGTTCGGGCATATGAGGAACCATCCCGAGAGGAACGGCAAAACTTTCGAGATAATGTTTTGAAAAAAATTAATTCACGAGATAAAACACTGCCAAGATTAATTGCTCAAAAAAGATGAAATTCACAGTGTTGGCCGTAGGTCGCCATGTCTTCCCGGTAAGCTACAAGAGATTGCATGTGCCATGCACGTCCCAACACGCTGGGCATCCGAGGCCATCCGAGAGCATCCGAGGCCATCCGACCGAGGCCATCCGAACGAGCTATGCGAGGGCATCCGAGGGCAACCGAGCGAGCTATGCGAGGGAATCGAGCGAGGATAGGTCGCCCGGAGGGCATGGCGACCTATGTGTTGGGACGTGCATGTGCCATGCAACACGTTCATTCTCTCTGTTTGAGCAATGGTAGGTCGCCCGGCCAACACTGTAGATTTCACCCTATTTGAGCAATTAATCTTGAGAGTGCATTAGCTCGTATTTCTTTTAGAACATTATCTCGAAAATTTTGTTGAGAGGAACCGGAGAGGGATAAGGCTGCCGACGTCTGATAAAAACAGCTGCTGTTCCAGTGTGTCGGAAAACGATGAAGCTCTTGTAGTTGATCAGGTCAAGGGTTCGGTTTCCGATCTGTTGAAACCACTTCCAAAATGAAAGACCAACACCTCCAAAAGATTCGAGAAATCAGGTTCTGATCTTGACGACGACGACAACGAAATTCTCGAAGCTGCTTGTTGTCTCATGAAGCTATCTCGAGGTGATTCATTTGGTTTAGAACATTCAAAAAACCCACCATTAATGCCAAAAAATCAATCTTTCGATCGATTTCACAAGACCCCATTGAAGCTTGAACAAGAAAGAGCTGATCAGAAGCCTGGTTTTTACCCTAAAACCCCTAGTGGAGAGCTGATTATAAAAGCAGCTGATCATAAAGGCAGCAAGGTTTGTTCATCAAAAACACTGCTAGATTTTGATTTGAATGAACCTTACGTGGAGGGATTGGATGGTGAGCCTTAGATAATGATCAGAGCTCAAGCTGATTATGAATTTAGCCTGTTTGTGAAGAACTGATTTCAGGGTTTCAGCTAGCGTTTGCTTTTCTTATTTTCCAATCATCTTGTAGGTTTCTCAAGTGAAATTTGTTTCCGAAACCCTTTTGTTTATGTTTGTTTTCTGCATAATATAATGGCTATCAACTACTTGTGTTGCCATTTGTGCCTGAATCAGCTGTTATTGTCTGTGCATGTTGCCCTAGAAAGTTGAAATTGATTTGAAGAATGTTGATTAAATACAATTCAAATGATTATATGTATATGTATATAGTGTTCTTTGAACTTATGATCAGTAAGAAAATATATTAGATCTCATAGTTAGAAATTCGATCTCTCTTGAGTAAAATTTAGAATGAAATCTTATAGATAAAGAAAAGAATGATATTAATAAAAATATAAAATCAATCTAATTCTTTAATTATTCTCCTTTTATATATATATATAATGAATTAATTACTACTATAAATGCAGTTAATTTTAAGATTTTTTGTTATCTGTTATGATATAGTTTCCGTTAATAAAAAATAATTCTAAACATTTTTAATGAAAAAATAAAATTAGTTATGTATTTGTGTTTTTGCATATACATATATATATATCTCGTAGAATTTTAAGAATTTTTAATGTTTTTTTTTAAATATCCATAATTTTTCAAAACATGGAACGAAAACTCATTTTTAATGTTTTTTTTAATATTATCTGTTATGATATACTTTACGATCATAAAAATTATTTTAAAATAATTTTAATAAAAATATAAAATTAGTTATGTGTTTGTGTTTTTTCACATATATATATATATTGTAGAATTTTTAATATTTTTTAATTTTTAAAAATATCCATAATTTTTCAAAACATGGGACAAAAATATGGGAGACGAGGGCGTGAAGTCTAGGGATGAGTCTAAGGAGTCTTCGAATGACAACAAGAAGTTATCGAAGAATAGGCCTTACTGGTAAAGAAGGCTATGGTGGAAGAATAGTGACGATCCCTTCAAATGTTATTTTTATAGCGGTGAGCATGCGATGAAAGATTACCTAAATAAGCCTAAACTGGTGGCCATCGTCATAGATTTGACAAATATGAGGAAGAAGTATCCCAACTTAACTCAATTGGAAGAGTCAATACCGTCAAGCCGAGGGAAAAGAGGAAGCAACTAAGAGATACCAAGTTAAGAAGTCGCACGAGTTGCGAAATTGCCTAAACCAAGTCAAACCATCCAAGAAAGAGGACAAGCCCAAGATTGAGTAGATTGCAAGGCTTGGTACCATGATACTAAATTATACTAAGGCAAGTAGAGGTCGAAAGCAGAAAGGATTATGTTTGTGGACATCAATGTTACGAGACAATCGAAGAGTGCTCTAGTGGACATCGGCGCAAATGATCTCTTCATGTCCAAAAAAGGCTGCTAGTAATCTTGGTTACAAAGTAGAACAAATAAATGAGTTGATCATGACTGTCAATTCCAAGGGAGTTCTGATAGTTGGGGTGATCAAGACTTCAAGGTAATCCATTTGAATGATTCTGATTTTGTCATTGGCTTTAGCTTCCTTGACCGCTTTGATACTCTTATAATTCCTTCCCAAATTCCATGTGCATCTTGGATCCAAAACGGCAAATTGTTGTGTTGTGTATCGAGACAAGGAAAAAGGGGCCAATGTCTTGACGACCATTCAATTTGACAAGGATGTTTCGAGGGAGACGAACATCGCTTTAAAGGCTACTATTGGAGACGTAACCGAGGATGGGTTGAGGGAACCCAAGCATGTGTGGGACAAGAAACTCATGGAGACACCAACAATGGGTAAGGTGGAAGGGCACCAGACTTCGTGAAAGAAAAACTTATACGAAAAGGGGCATCAGACTTCGTTGAGATAGGAGGGTTGATGCATTTTGAGCTGAATGTGATTGAGAAACTGTGGGAGGTGCATCTCAATAATGGCTAAGTGCTTTTCAATTTGATTTGCCATATTTACCGAAGGATCGAGAGTGTCCAAACCAAGGTGAATCAAATTTGGTAAGAGATAGCTTCTACGATCGAGATGTACACAATGACACGGAGGATAGTGATTTTACATTGCGACATGAGCAGATTCAAACAGTCCTTATGGAGGGACCAGTCCTTATGGGGGACACCAGCAAGATGAGGCACTAAGGAGTATCTAAGGTGATCAAGTCCAAGTTTATCCTAGTGTCACGACGAAGGCGTTACTAGGGTCGGTGGGAGAGAATGTCACGACTTGTAAGTTTAAGTATGCGACGTGTGCGCTAATATCCACCATGCGAAGTATTAAGTCTGCCTAGGCCATCAAATTTGGCCCTTCACTTGGAGAATGCTAGAGAGCTTGTTCACATTGATTTTGTGGAAAAGGCAAGTGATATCAAATGGGAGGAGATTATGGAGGAATCTTGTTGTATTCAGTGTGAACACACAATCAAGGAAATAAATACTATGATTGATGTAATTAGATATGATTTGATTATCTTTCCTTAGATTAGGGGATTTGGGCTCATCTTAACGTAAATCCGTATAGATTGTCTAGTGCATGGGGATACAACTATAAACAAAGGCCTTCCCTACCTCATTTCATCCATTCAATGGTGAATACAATTCAGAGCATTCACTCAAATTTCTCTCTTGTTTTGTGAGCATTTCCCTTCCTTTGTTCATTTTTGCTTACACATCCATCTAAAGACCCACACTTAGTGTGGAAAGGCTTACTTAGACGCCTAGACCAACCAGAAAGTGTCTAAGGCAGCACATTCGGCTAGATCGAAACTCTATGGGCGTGACAAAAGCTTGTAAATAATGGAATTGAGGATCCATATTTTAACTTTGATGTAATAGGAAAGTTGAAAGTCTCTTCTCGCTTTCAGAGTTCTCTTTGGATGTTGATCATCAATCGGGTTCCAACCAATGCATTTTTGCTGTCGATGGGGATTGATCTACATCCTTTATTATGCGTCTGCTCATGGTGTGGTGAGGTAATGGAGAGTGTTGATCATTTCTCTGTGGCGTGTGAGTTCACTAAACTATTGTGGTCCAAGGTTTTCGAATGGTGGAATTTACCTTGAAAGTCCTCTTTATCAATTACAGACTTGTTTAATATTTGTTCTGGCGTTTCTTTGACATGATTTTTTAGAAGATTGTGGATTATTATAGCGGTGGCCACTCTATGTATGATATGATTAACAAGGAATGAACGAGTTTTTAAAGACAAAAAGATGACATTGGAGGAAATGATCTACTTAGTGAAGTTGCACTTAATGTTGTGGGTAAAGCAATGACAAGTGATATGAAGGATTGGAGGGATACTTGGTGTCGGAATCCACAAAGTTGTGTTATATCGTCCTAACCTAGTTTGTTGCCTTGCGTTGAGTAGAGGCCTCCAAACCTGGAATGCCTTAAATTCACTGTAAATGGAGCGTTTAAAGAGGGACTAGCTGGATGTGGTGGTGTTTTGAGAGATTATCAGGGGAAGATATACGATATACTTTATGATCCGACTTTTGCAGTTTATTTAGACCATGCGAAAATGATTGATATGAAAACAACCATTGAAATGTTTATTGAATCCATGAAAGGTGTTGGTCATGAACTGATTGTGGAACTAGATTCGCAAGCTGCAATGTCATAAGTTACTTATTACAAGCGTAAGTTAATAATTTATAATTCATACGATACTATTTATATAACCATCCTTTTCTTTAATCTAACAGGGAAGCCGCCTCTCATCTTCAAAAGTAGTGATAACGTGTAAGGGGGATCCAGAATTTTCTCTGCAGTCGCACCACCATCAACGGCTAAGATCTCGAACTCACGCATCAGAGCCACCACAATCGTCTTCATCTGTACGAATGCCATTTCTTTCCCCAAACACGTTCTTGGCCCACAATGAAACACCGGAAATTTGAACTGATCCGGCGGCTTAAAAGAACCACCACCACCATCGTCGTCTAGCCATCTTTCGGGCTTAAATTCCCTACAATCGAGACCCCACACAGTCTCCATCCTCCCCATCGCGTAGGCAGAATAATCGGCGAACCATCCTTTCGACACGTGGGTACCATCAGGCCAAACATCATCATCCACCGTTAATCTCGAGTTGATCGGCACCGGAGGAAACAACCGCAGCGACTCCGATATAGCCGCGTGTAGATAATTCAACGTCTTTAAGTCATCGTAGGTGAAGTTAGAATCCAGTGTGGCCAGTTCTTCTTGTATCAAACGCTCGGAAAGAGGATGACCGTTGACTAGCCAGAAAAACCATGTCAACGCAGTCGACGTTGAATCTTTACCGGCGAGGACAAAGCTTATGACTATGTCTCTCAAGAATTTCCTCCTCGTTTCTTCATCTTCAAACTCCATCTCTGATGATGTTTTGGTCATAAATCTCGACAACAAATCTCGGTTTTCTTCGGTTTGTTCTTCGTTCTCTTTGGACTCGATGATTTTCAGAGCGAAATCATTGACTATATCGATCGCTTCTTTCAATCTCTTCTCCGATCCAATGTTCAGCAATCTCTGGATTTTCCATATGGCGGGAATCGGGTTAAAGAATCTCGAAGAACAGATTTTAACAGCGTCATCGAAAGCTTTGGCAAAAGAATCACCATTTACCAGAGATGAAACATCGACTCCGAACAAAACTTCACAGATATTACTGAACGTGAATCTTTGGAGAATCTCTTGAAGATCCACGACTCTGTTCTCGTCAGAAGCGTTCGACAAACGAGGTACGAGGTTGTGAGCGACTTGTGACGTCACCACATCAGAGATGAAGTGTTTGATTGACTTGGTTTTGAATTCGTGGCTGGATACCTTACGCTGAATGGTCCAGAGATCGCCGTCGACTGCGAAGATGCCGTGACCTAGGAGTTCGTGGAGGTGGTCGCGGAACCGGGAGCCTTTGACGTAGTTTTGGAAGTTGGTGACGAGGAGGTGGTGGACGTTGACGGGGTTGGCGGTGCAAACGCCGTGGGAGAGGTTGAGGAAGGAGTTGACTTGGAGACTGGACGATGGGGTCTCCGAGAGCATGTCGGCGACCCAATCGTGGAAGCGGTGACGGTTTCGGATCAGGCCGGGGAGATTTCCGATGATGGGGTACGACTGTGGAGTTGGGTTTCGGGGCTGAGCTTGTTTTTGACGGCGAAAACCGGTGAAGAAGATGAGGGGAAGGAGACAGAGGGTTGAAGCTAGCAGTAAAAGGAAAGGATTAATGGTGTTTAGAATTAGATGATCAAAGTATGACATTCTTGAACAGTTAGCTTCTTCGAAAGGGTGAATGGTGCAGAAAAGGATAGAGTAATAGAAGCTCCAAGAGTGTGGATATGTTGATTTTTGGTAGTTCTGCTCTGCAGTGCGACGCCTAAAAATCGGTTAATATATGGTGTGATTGATTAAATAAGTGATCGGTTAAAATTTAGATCGATTATGTTATATTATTTAATCGAAAATATTATCAAGTACAATAACATATTAGATAATGCTTATATAATGTAATAGATAACGCTTATATAATAAAATAGGTATTTAACGGGAAATATTATCAAGTATAATAACATATTAGGTAGCGCTTATATAATGTAATAGGTAACGCTTATATTGACCTATTTTATAAGTAAATCGGTATATTTATATCGGTAACATTACAAATTTACATATTATATTATAATTATCGGTTTCAATATTTCATAAAGTGTCGAAACTTTTTATAAAAGTATCGACACTTTATGTTTGCACCTCGTTGGACATTAATATTTCATTCTGGACAAAAATATCGACACAAACTAAAAAAGTGTCGATACATGATTTAGACATATTCTCTCATAAAACCGGTATAATTATACCGGTTTCATTGACCATTTACCTATTACATTATACTTATGAGTTTCGATATTTTAGGGATCGATATTTTTTTAATAAATGTATCGACACTTTTTAAGGGTACACATTTTTTTGCATTCATTCTAAACTGTAAGTATCGACACTTTATGCTTGCACCTGGTTGGTTTTAATATTTCATTCTGGACAAAAATATCGACACAAACTAAAAAAATGTCGATACATGATTTAGACTTATTCTCTCATAAAACCGGTATAATTATACCGGTTTCATTGAACATTATACTTATGGGTTTCAATGTTTTAGGGATCGATACTTTTTTAATAAATGTATCGACACTTTAAGGGTACACCTTTTTTTGCATTCATTCTAGACCATAAGTATCGACGCAACTTTAACAAGTGTCGATACTATATGCTGACCTATTTTAGCATAAAACCGGTATATTTATATCGGTTACATTGTAAATTTACCTAATACATTATAATTATTGGTTTCGATGTTTTCGGGATCGATACTTTTAATAAGTGTCGATACTTTATGTTGACCTAATATATTATGCGTGCACCTCGTTTGGGTCGATACTTGTTACATTGTTAATTTATCTATTACATTATAATTATTGATTTTGATGTTTTTTGGGTCGATACTTGTAGTTATTGTACATACCTAACTATGTACTGCGAATTTAATGTTGTACCCACCCTTTAACTACCACTACCAATACCACATCCATTTGAAAGCAGCACGACTGAAACATGTTCAAAATGAACCTTTGCTTATATCTCCATCAACTCCTGGACCACTGAACTTGCACAACAAAATTTTTGCCATGGATAATACTGATGTAGACAATGTTAAGCCAACCGAGGAATGCCATGAAGTACATAATGTTGTTGAATCTGACAGATTGGTTGGTCAGCTCTTCTGTTCACGTGATCAAGCTTGGTACTTTTACAAGGGATTCGCACGGGAACATGGGTTTAGTGCACGTAAGGGAACAACACGGCTTGACGTGGAAGGGAATGTGAAGACACAAGAATTTTGTTGTTCCAAAGAAGGGTTTCGAGTATCAAAAGTCAATATTGTTGATCGTCAACGTGCTCATACGCCAGTCACAAGAACAGGATGTAAGGCTAGAGTCGTAGTTACAACAACAAATACAAACGATCAGTGGGTTATAAGTAAGTATGATCAGAAACATAATCATACATTGTGCACACCTGCTATGACACCATTTATGCGTTCTAATAGAGCTGTAAGTAAGGCTGATATCGATGAGGCAACAACATTGAAAGAGGTCGGTGTTGGCACGTCACAAGTAATGAACTATTTAACGCAGCATGCATGGGGCTATCATAATGTTGGATTTACACATAAAGACCTCTACAATGCACTTCAAAGAGGTAAAGCAAAGGAAATCGTCGATGGGGATGTGAATGCGCTTATTGCCTACTTTGATTATAAGAAACATGATGATCCCAGGTTTTTTATGACATACTCGGTAGACGAATCGGGGGCATTGTATAATCTTATTTGGTCGGATTCTACATCGAGATCGGATTACACATGCTTCGGTGATGTAATTGCATTCGACACAACGTACAAAGATAATTTGTATGGTCGACCAATTATGCTTATTGTTGGTGTCAATCATCACCATAACACAATTGTGTTTGCCACTGCCATAATCGCTGACGAGACGTCTCAATCTTTCGAGTGGGTGCTACAGAATGTTTTAGAAGCCATGATGAATAAATCACCTATTTCAGTTGTCACCAATGGGGATAGGGCAATGCAGAGGGCTATCGAATCTGTTATCCCTTATGCTAAGCACAGATTATGTTCTTGGCATCTTTCTCGCAATGCACAAGCTAACATTGGTGACCCAAAGTTTATAGTAGCATTCTCAAAATGCATGGCTTCCTGGTGGACAACCGAGGAATTTGATATTCAATGGCGTTCGGTTATTTCAGAATTCAACGTCCAAAAGCATCCATGGGTGATTGAGAAGGGAAATACACGACACTTATGGGCACAAACATATCTAACCGGTCATTTCTTTGCCAATATTCGCTCAACACAAATGTGCGAGTCTATGAATGTTTCACTAGCTATTGCACTGAAACACAAGAAGACATATTTAGATGTTGTTCGTGCAATTGAAGATGGAATTAGTAGAATGCGTATGAACGAGTTGAAAGAAGATTACTTAAGTTCCCATACGAAGCCCTTCCAGATCGCAAAACTGGTCGACCTTGAAAGCCATGCCACTACGATTTTTACCCGCGAATCTTTTCGTGTGTTCCATGATGAACTTATACGGGAGACATTGTACCGGATTGAGGCAGAGATTAAGTCCTTATCAGATGAATGTCAACATTATATTTTGTCAAAGTACGCAGAAAAAAATAGGAAATTTGAAATTAGTTTTGATTCTCGTACGAAAACTCTAATTTGCTCCTGCAAAAAATTCGAGACCGTTGGACTTCCGTGTCGCCATCAACTTCACATTTTGAAGCACTTGGACTACACATATTTGCCCGGGACTTTGATTCAAAGTAGGTGGACTAATGATGCGAAGGCTTCTGCACCCAATTATGTTGATTTGAATGTGTCTCCAGAAGTGATGTAAATGGCAAGGTTCGCTGCTCTACGTTCAACGTCAAGTAGGTTATGCTACATTGCATCAAAGACAGACAAGTCTTTCAAAACCGCAAGAGATGAGATGAAAAAACTAATAGAAGAATTAGAAAACTCGTTTGGTTTGAATGATTCAGTCAACCAGAGCATTGTAGTAAACAACGTTCGTGACCCTCAACGAAAACAACGCAAGCGAAAAGAAGTGCCGAAGAACAAGGTCGAGAAGAAAATTAGGCGATGTGGGTACTGCAACGGTGAGGGACATAACAAACTAACATGTCCTCAAGTCAAGCTCAGTTTGAGTACAAGCACACAACCTACATCAACTGATTTTTTCGAAGACGGAATGGAATGACAACGATCTCCATATATCGTAAGTATCAACATGACTCCTATTGTGTATAAGAAACATGTACATATAAATATTTTGAATGAAGGAAGAAACACCGCGTTACTTAAAATTAGCGACACAATATTAAAAAGTGTCGATATAGGTTGTAGACCTATTCGCTCATAAAACTAGTATATTTATACCGATTATATTATAAAATTATCTATTACATTATAATTCGGGGTTCCGATGTGTAAATATGGACACTTTTTGACAAGGTATCGACACATTTTTCTTCCATTCTGGACATAAAGTACCGACACAATATTAAAAAGTGTCGATATAGGTTGTAGACCTATTCGCTCATAAAACCGGTATATTTATACCGGTTATATTACAAAATTATCTATTACATTATAATTCTGGGTTCCGATGTGTAAATGTCGACACTTTTTGACAAGGTATCGACACATTTTTCTTCCATTCTGGACATAAAGTACCGACACAATATTAAAAAGTGTCGATATAGGTTGTAGACCTATTCGCTCATAAAATCGGTATATTTATACCGGTTATATTACAAAATTATCTATTACATTATAATTATGGGTTCCGATGTTTTTTCAATCGACACTTTTTGAAAAGGTATCGACACATTTTTCTTCCATTCTGGACATAAAGTACCGACACAATATTAAAAAGTGTGAAAACTTTGTTGTGGATATCATGGAAAACAATGATATAGTAATGTGTTTCGATACATTTGCAAGCAGATGTAAAATACATTAATAACTATTGATATTTCAATAATCCTCAAATGTATATGTATACAGAGAAGTAAATATGGAATAATTAATGAAAATATACACACAATATAATCACACCAAAATATACATACACAAGAATGTTCAAATAATGTACCGACAAACGAAATTAATCCGATGAAAAATGGTTATTTCTAACGAAGTCCGGAACATTAGAGGCCTTCAACAAATTTTCCAAATACTCTCGTATGTTTCCGCCTTTTTCTGAGGACATACATAAATAATTTCAATTATCAAACTAATGAGGTGCAATTTTACTAATAATAAACTAAATTCGCATAAGCATGAATAAATTTATGTCATACCTAGAGCATTGTCATTCGAATGGGAAGCAACGTCAAAGGTATGTGGGCATATGTAATTGTATTTCTATATAAACACATAAGTTGTTAAAATAATCAATGTCTGAACACCTTTTCAACTGGAAAAACATATTGCATAAATGCAACTTACCGGATTATAAATCATTTTTTCCGCTGAATCATCGACCAAAAGTGTATTTAGCTCGTTAAAATCAGGACACGCGTTCCAAACATCATTGAGATCTTTACAGTAGGTAACATTATCGTATGTTTTGCATTTTGCTTGATCATGTTCACAAACAGTCGAACATAAATATGTAGGAATCATAGACAAAGAAAAATCAGCAAACTGTAATGACATTCATCTTACCCAAACGGATAGAAAATACTCAGAAAATAAAGGTAGTTTCTCAAGTACACGGTCAACGTTATGCCTGAGATTGTAATCAAGTTTGAATGTTAACATTCAATTGTATATTAACGATTTTGGCTACAGTAATTCAATTGCTCAACAATTCTAACCTCATCTTGGAAGACCAAATGGCAACAACAAAATTGTCTACACAAAATTGCATAAATTCAAATAATCATGTTCTAAGGACAACATCTACAACATGAAGAAAATGAGATTAAAGTTCTACGCTTATATGTTAAAATAATAAATACAAAAGAACAGAATTAAAACCTGCAGGCAGTATTGGGATGTAGGTAAGGACACCATTGAGATAAAAAATTAAAAGTTTTCTTGAAGGCGGCGTTGCAGACACGATATACTTGTTTGGATCATCATTATCATCATCATCATCATCATCATCATCATCATCATCATCATCATCATCGTCGTCATATTCATCGTCATCTTCATCGTCATCTTCATCTTCATTGACCGCTTGGTTGTCCACATATGTTAAAAGAAAATAAAATATAGTTCAGAACGTGTAAATGTTTAGAAACATAAATAATGAATTACCTAACTCGTTTGATGTCGTTGACGTAATTCGTCACGCAACATGGAGACTTCATGTTGCAATGATGAAATATTGGATCGTATTCCACTCACAAGGGAATCAATATGCTCCCGAAAATTGACCATGTATTCCATCACGGTCTTAATTGTGACATCCTCTGCAACTGGAGCTTCTTCCTTCAATGCGTCTCCACTTGGTTGCTCTTCTTCATGGACAACGGGGTCCATTTCCTCCCTCTCTTGATCTAATCCGACCTCCTTGACACGCTTCCAACCGAGTTTTTTAACAAAATCATATCCCGCTTTTTTAATAAATACCATGTCAATCTTGCGGGTTAATCGAACAGGGGCGTCATGCGAAAAATCAACTTCCTTCTTCTTCAACAGATGGGTGATGACACATCCATATGGTAGTGTAGTTGAAATTGTTGCTCTCTTTGTGACCATATATACAATTGTATTAAATATGAGTTTTGCAATGTTTGGAGCCGTTTTGGATTTGGATTTATACTTTGCTATCCACCAATAATTGATGTCTCGAAGCGTTGAATGTTTTCCCCCACTAGGCCGGATATACCATGTGAGCATTTTGTGAAACACTCTCGACTCTACATCGAGGTGAATTGGGCTATTTCTAGCAACCCGTTTAATTGTAGACCAATCTACACCATTTTCATCTAAATCCCCTTTATTCGCTACACCTAAACCCTCTGCAATAGTTTCCGGAGATATATATATATCCTTCCCCATGACATGTGTATTAATTCCTATTATATTAGTCTTATTAGGCTCGTGCTGTAAGGAAGCATTGTTGTAGAAGACTCTAACTAGGTTGGGATAATATCTTGGTTCTACACCAAGGAATTCAAGCCAACCCCAAGATGTAAATATGGATTTAAAACTAAATGCATATTTATCATCAAACAAGAAACCCATGTCAATGACACGTTCGGGACGAATCTTCCTTACTTTAAAACTCGTCTGCCATATTTGTTTCTCCATATCGAATCTAAAGTTCAGAGTTTCGAAGGACCTGATTTCCTCAGAAGAATCGTTTGTTTCAGAAGGAGGTTGTGGTTGAGAAGAACTGGGTTGAGAAGAGCTTTGAGAAAGACCGCGCTTCTGACGCTGACGTTTTGGAGCCATTTTGGTTGGATACTATTACAATGGAACACAAACACATTCAGGAAAAAACTCCAATATAGAAATCAATCAAACCCATAAAATATCGATAAATTTACCTGAATATCTGATCGTCACTGTTATGATAACGCTAGTATTCTTCGGAGAGGAAGAGTTATCTTCTGCCTGCTTGCCTTTATGTTTAGGGTTTTTCGATTTAGAGTACTATATATAATGAACGGTGGAAAAACACTTGATATTTAAATTAGTATCCACAAAACATTAAACAGTGTCGATACATATTATATACCAATTCTCCCATAAAACCGGTATACTTATACCGATTAGATTAAAAAATTACCTAATACATTATACTTTTGGGTTTCGATGTTTATGGGATCGACACTTTTTATATATGGATCGACACTTTATGGTTGCACCCTGTTTGCCATTCATTATGGACCAAAAATATCGACACAAACTACTATTCTCTCATAAAACCGGTATACTTGTACCGGTTAGATTGAAAAATTACCTATTACATTATACTTATGGGTTTCGATGTTTATGGGATCGACACTTTTTATATATGGATCGACACTTTATTGTTGCACCCTGTTTGCCATTCATTCTGGACCAAAAATATCGACACAAACTACAAAAGTGTCGACATATTTTTTAGACCTATTCTCTCATAAAACCGGTATACTTGTACCGGTTAGATTGAAAAATTACCTATTACATTATACTTATGGGTTTCGATGTTTATGGGATCGACACTTTTTATATATGGATCGACACTTTATTGTTGCACCCTGTTTGCCATTCATTCTGGACCAAAAATATCGACACAAACTACAAAAGTGTCGATACATTATTTAGACCTATTCTCTCATAAAACCGGTATACTTGTACCAGTTAGATTGAAAAATTACCTATTACATTATACTTATGGGTTTCGATGTTTATCGGATCGACATTTTTTATATATGCCTTTTACTTTAAAGTAAATTTTGTAGTTATTGTACATACCCTCAATATATATGGAATGGCCATTCATTCTCGCACATGATGACAATTATGATGACATTTGGTATAATACAGACAACAATCTCCATATATCGTAAGTATTAACATGACCCTTAATGTGTATAAGAAACATGTACAACAACATACTGCTAACTTTTCTCATCTCATTCATAATTATATTCACATACAAAATTATAAATCGTATACAAAATTATAAATCTTATACAAAATTAATCCTACATTTACATCATTGCATCCTTTTGTTATTCTTATGTATCATGGCAGCTTTTGTTATCTCCTATCTTCGTTGATTTTGATTGTGGCTTACGAGATCGTTTAATATTCGCGATCGATCCCACTCTCCAACAACCTATATTCAAATTGTCAGAACGTTAAGTATTGTAAACTACAGCATTCAGTCTACGACTTTTAACAATTTTACCACAAACGAATTTTTCTTTCCACTTACAAAATCACCAGTTGCCCCTGTAGAACCGATCGATTCCATCCACATCATCACATACATGCCGCAATCATGTCTGTTACAAAATTTGAAAACCACACATGTTAATTATGATGAATACTGCATAAATTAAGCTTTCAATTTGTGATAACATCTCATACCCATTCAATTGCTTATTCTTCTTATGCTCCACAAATTTGAAATTTTTCAAGGGACACTTTCCTAGAGATCCACAAGATTCAACCCAAATGTGTTTCTTATTATAAAAATCTAATATTTTAATCTGCATTAAAATAGAAGAAGTTATGATCCAAAATAATTATGCATTATAATTTACATAATGTCCTTTCATACATACATACCAATCTCTTAGCATCCTTCACTCTCTGTTTAGCTACTTCAGTTGTAAACTTACTATCATATATTGTTGCAACACGATCTACCATATCCAACACCAACAGATACCAATGTTAATGATGGTAGTTTATTGTGATAATGATATGCAACAAATTTCACACCCAATTTGACAAAACTCAACATTCTATATCCGAAAACAGCATTTACAATTGGTATGGTGTCTTACCTTCTCACAGTCGGTGAATTTCACATAGTTATTCAATATGGGACCCCAGAAGGTAGCAATACTCTCAACACTTTCTTTGCTGTTGGCATCCAACGCCTGCTACTGCAATTACGCAACAAACATTATTAATTTACCGTCTATAACACTACTTATCTCCATTTATTAATTTAACTCACCACTAAGTGGTATGGAAGGTAGCCAAACCTCCGGAATGACTTCTGAGAATCGTAGCATACTGTCCAGGCGAGCAAATCAATAACCTAACAAAATTAATTACACAATCAGAACATATTCAATAAGTTTTAACATTTTCTACTTTCTACTTACCACACCGCCAACCCATTCCGTAGGCTTCAACGTTGCAACGTCGTATACACTAGCGAATTGATTTCCCATTGAGATTACAGAATATCTGTATGAATCATTAGGATTAATATGCTGTCATGAAATATTTAAATATAACTCACAAAGCAATATATTTCACTTACTCCGATTCTAACTCACTATTCCATAAATAATCACAAATTGCAGCTTCGATGTCATCAATTCCGCTTGGAATATCCGCTTTTTCAACCTACAATTTTGCATACAATTTTTTGTCACAACAACATAATAAAAATCAAATTAAGTTTTCTTTTATTCAACTTACCTTCTGCTTCTTCTTATGGGGTGCAGGACATTCCGAATCCAAATCTGCTGCTATAACACTCTCCGGTGTATAAATGACATCGACTTCCTTCCTCCTCATTTCTTCCATCTCTTCTTCTTCCTCCTCCCTCTTTTCTTCTTCATATTTTTTCAGTTCATCGTATTTTTTTTCTACATAGCTCTTCATCTATTTTATTTTACCCTTCAATTGATCTCCTTCATCCAAGTATTTATCAACCACCCCCTTCACCCCCGTAAGTTCACTCCTCAATTCCACAACCTCCTTCACCACTCCCTCAAATTTTTCACCCGTCACCATCTTAATATCACCCCTTAACACCCCAACTTCTTTCACCACTTCACCCCTCAACACCTCTACTTCTTTCACCACTCCATCTATTTTTCCTTCCACTACCCCCTTATGCCTCTCAAGTGTATCTTTGACTCTCTCAAGTTTCTCTTCGACTCTATCAAGTTTCTCTTCGACTCTTGATTGTCTTTGCATGATATCAAATTGGATTTTTTGATATCAGCCAATTCAGACATCAAAATGTCAAAGTTACTATGTTTTCCCTCACCGTCGTCCCACTCATCGTCATCCCCCAATACAACCATCTCTCCTTTCTTCTCCTCTGCCTCCTCTACATCCTTGCCAATAACCTTCAAAATTAAATTACAATATTAAGACATTGATTATATTCTTAATATTATTTAATTACATTTATTACCCTTTCTTGCTTCTTCGCTCTATCCAACTTCAACTTCACCATCACTCTAACCACCTCTTTCTTCCCCCATACACGGATGCGTGCCATTCCGGTTCTTTCATAAGTCGGCACTGCCTCACAGCCCGACCAAAAATCGAATAGTGCAACCTGCATTTATAATAAAATTTATATTTTTATATAAAAACACAAAAAAGTTCTTCAACTCATTTACCTATAAGATTGCTATGCACCCTTTGAGGTATCTCTAGCTGCCCTTTTTAAATGTGATTATTGATTCAATCAATCTCGAATGGATATATTCAGCCCAATTGAATTCACCCTTCAAGCCTTCATCGCAAATGAGCTTCATATGTTCCTTGTTCGTTGACGTATGACCCGTTGGACAAAGAAAGATACCGACAAGGTATAATAGAACTCTGGCCTTCAGCTCATCCCCAACGTAAGATCCAATTTTTATTTCCTCTTCAATTTCAGCATATGTCACCTTCTGCTTCAAACTATATTTGGAGGCAAGTGCTTTCCAGTCCTTACTCTTACAGACTTCTACAACACTTTTGCCTTCATTTTCTACCCCCAATACGGGTGCAGCACATGGGATCCCGAGAGAAAATGAAAAATCACCATACTTAATAATACATTGTCTGACATCAAATTGCGCCATCAAGGATCGACACAATTCCCTCCGAATAGGTCGATCCCTTACTCCTACCAACGATCCAAAACCTATTTCTCCCAGCACATTCAACTGACCCTTCTACTTAAGGTGTTTAATTAATGAATTCACCCTTTTAATGTTGCATCTTGTCGACACTTCCTATATTTTTTAACAATATATAATGTTATAGTTCTTATATATTTTGTATCAACGTATTTACAAGTTTAATGAATACCTTATTTTCATGTGCTTTCCTCCGTTCTTTGTATTCTTTACTATCATTCCTTGACTGTGTGATGTAAGGTTGCTTTTCAGCATCACTCATTGAATTCCATTTGGACCTCACATCTTTTGTCACCTAATATTAAACATAAACGTTTCTTAATCAATACATTAACACTAAATACTATTCAATGTCAATTTCATTTTACATACCGAACCACTCTGTGTGCCATCTTCCTTCATCCTTTTGCATTCGGACATACTGTCAACATTTAAAATTTGTAATCAATTTAAAGTTTATCGATACTTTAATCCAATTACCATTTCAACAATAATAACAAAAAGACATTGATACTTACTAGAAGTACATATATCCACCCTTTGGTTGCTTTCGAGTCTCGGCCTCAATTTCAAAGTCATCTGCTCCACCAACAATTTTCCAACCTATTGACTCCATTTTTCCTTCATATATCAGTTTACGCAAATCAAATTATTTTGTTACATACACTTTATTCAATATACAAATATAGATAACTACTCTTGTGGTAAAACGGTTTTCTTCAAAAGAATTTGAATGGCCACTACAAAATGTGTCGGCACATTTATACAATCTATAATATCATTTTCTACCTATAATATTTAATAAAAGTATCGACATTTATATTTTACCTTCAATATCACTTTCTACCTGCAATCGGTCTCAAATGCTTCTTTACTTCAAAACCCCAAACAACACATAAAAATCCTATTCGCGATTACTGTAATAATAAAAAACTAGGGTTTCGACAACATACTTTTCGATTCGACTGCATCAACAAATAAACAAACATCGCTTTAGAAACGCCTTCTGAAATGCAGCAACAATTACGCTTCGATTTCAAAAACTCGTCCGTTCTATCGATTTTCAGATGATATTTAGATATGGCCTTTATATTTTCATCGGATATGTTATTTATATTTAATCGATACAAATACAAAAGTGTCGATACTTTTATGTCAGGTGTCGATACTTTCGAAAGGATAATTACCTATTTCTTTGAAAGTGTCGATAATTTATTACACGTACTTACGAAAGTATCGACACTTTCAATATATCCGGTATCGTTTTACCGGTTTTATCATTTTGTTACCGGTTTTATCATATTTTTACCTGTTATATCGTTGTGGATCGATATATTTTTTTTAAAGTATCGACACATTATAGGCGCTAAAACTGCTTCTCTTTTAAATTCACAAAGTGTCGATCCTTATATAAAGTACCGACACTTTCAATATATCCGGTAACGTTTTACCGGTTTTATCATTTTGATACCGGTTTTATCATATTTTTACCTAGTATATCGTTTTGGATCGATACATTTTTTAAAAGTATCGACATTTTATAGGATTTAAAACTGCTTCTCTTTTAAATTCACGAAGTGTCGATCCTTATATTAAAGTACCGACACTTTAAATGTATCCGGTAGCGCTTTACCGGTTTTATCATGTCAATACCGGTTTTGTCATAGTTTTACCTGTTATATCGTTTTGGATCGACACATTTTTAATTTGGATCGACACGAACCGACAAGTTAAGTTTGTCGGTTGCACAATTTTTTAATATTTCTTCATGACTTAGACCTACTACATTATTATTAGTCAACATTTCCGGTAGCGCTAAACCGAATTTGTTAAATATCTTTTAATGTATCCGGTAACGCCGTATATTAACCGTATATTAACCTGCATTTTATGAGACAATCCCTGAATTTTTAACTGAACATGTGGGTAAAGTATAAAATAGTTTATTATATTATACTCAAAATGATTTTTATGACTTGAATTTTAAAAATTATTAAATAGTATTAAATTATTATTAAATAGTTTTTAATATTATAATAAATATAAAATTTGATAAATTTAATAATACTTTTAAAAATTAATAATATTAAATTAAATATTAAGATAAGTTTAAGGATAAATTATTTAATTATTTTAGCATTGAATTTTCAAGTCGCTATCGTCGGTTAATAATCTCCTGCCACTTAACACTTGTCATAACAATATCGATACTAAAATGTTCATATTTCACTAATCTTTCTTCTTTCATGATTGGTTTTTCACAAAACCTATTCAAAATAAATGCAAACTCATTAAAAAGGTTCGATGTACATATTTCGATCTCCTATAAAGATCATCCTATAAAATTAGTTTTGAGGTACATTATTCATTTTGTCAAAAGAATATTTTTTACCTTTCGAAATTCTAAACAAACATATCAAAGCTATCAAATTCAAGAATACCCTTGAGCCCTAAAAATGATAGATTTTTTGTGTTTATTTTCGTGTTTTAAAAAAAACTTTAAAATATTTAAACCAATAAAATGATAAAAACGGTGACTTCAGAAGATGTCAGAAAATGATGATTTCTAATGATTGCTAAAAATATATGAAATTTTTATTTTGATGAAGATGGTGACGAAGTCGAATAAAATAATGATATTTTTATTTTCACATCACCCCATTGTTAATAGATTAACTTATTAATGATCTAGTGTTGGAATCAAAACTAAAGCTTAATGTTATAATCTAATTAATTTAAAGTTTAGTATCAAATTCATTAAAATTCTATAATTTAATAACATTTGACGTGATTTACTCTAAATTTAAAATTAAATTATTTGAATTATGACACAAGGAAATTGAAAATAATTAAACATTTATATTATATTAAAAAATTAAAATTATCATGAGTAAATATAGGGAACACAAAATATATGTTTGGACGCAAGTATGAAGATATTGGGATGTGAGACTTACACGACTCCGAGTAACGTAAGATTACAGCAATGAGTCGACTCTACACATAACGAGGCATGTTCACAGCTTCTCACATCACTTTCTGCTTGATGGTGCTGAAGTTTTACCTCATTGAACAACTCAATATGATGGGTAAATGGCAATTGTTCCCTTGTGATTTTGCTTGATTTCCAGATGCTCGATTTTCTGTTTTATCAAATAACACCTTAGTCTATGCCTGATTCGAGAGCTTCCATCATGACATCCTTTTCCATGTATCTGTTAAGACTAGATAGACATTCATGCATGATCTTTGCTTCCGGGTGTGAGTTATCTTCTACGAAAAACGGTCGGATCCTCCGGTCGACCTCGATCCAACTGCAACCGGGGTTCTTTTTCAGTCCCAGCTCTTTCATCTTTAATCTCACTTCGCGTACTTTGCTCCATTTCTTGGCTGAAGCATACATATTTGACAAAATGATATAGGTTGATGAATCATTCGGGTCTTTCTCGATTAGCATTTCTGCAATTTTCTCCCCCAGCTCTAAACACCGATGCAAACAGCATGCCGACAATAGTGTGCTTAGCAACTCAACGTCCTCTCTAGTTTCCGGGGTACTTCGGAGAATCTTGTATGCTTCATGTAATCGGCCAGCACGTCCTAGAAGATCGATCAAGCATGAATAGTGTTCACGTTGAGGTTTAATACTATGCTCACTGGTCATTTGATTGAAATAATGACAACCTTCATCAACCAAGCCTCCATGGCTACAAGCAGATAAAACTGCAAGAAAAGCAACTCCATCTGGTTTTGCATTGGATTGCAACATTTTATCGAAAAGATTCAAAGCCTCTTGAGCTTGGCCGTGGGATCCATAAGCAGTGATCATAGAAGTCCAAGACACAAGATCCCTCTCCGGTAAATCACAGAAAATTTTATACGCTTCGTCTACGGCACCGCATTTTGCATACATGTCTAGGAGTGTTCCCATAACTACTACATTTCTTTCTAACTTGTTCTCAATTATTGAATTACGGATCTCCTTCCCTTTTACTAAGGCTGCCAATTGTGTACAAGCTGCTAAGACACTAGTAAATGTTACTGCATCCGGATGTACACTGGCTTTTACCATGCTAGTGTAGATGCCAAGAGCTTCGAAACATTTTCCGATGGAGACATATCCAGAAATCATGACATTCCAAGTGACTACATCTGTCTTTGGCATCAACTTAAAGATATTTTCAGCTGAATATATATTTCCGCATTTGAAGTATAGATCAATTAGGGAATTGCTAACAAAGATATCAGTTTCTATCATGCTTCTTATCATATAACCATGTATAAATTTTCCAGACCGAAGTTGGGCTGATCTGGAACAAGCCATTATTATGCAGCTTAAAGTAGTCAAAGAGGGTTCAATGCCTTCCATATTCATCTTCTTAAAGAGTTCAATGCATGACTGGCTATCACCTATTGAACTATAACCCGAGATCATGGTATTCCAAGTGACCACACGCTTTTCTCGTATTTGCTCAAAAACCACCCTAGCCATCTCTATACAACCACATTTCCCATACATTCCAACAAGAGCAGAGCCAAGAAAACCATCCAAAACAAGCCCCTTTTCGACCAATTCCCGATGAAACTCCTTCCCTCTTTCCAAATCCATAAGCCTCCCACACGATGAGATAATAATAGTAAGCGTCACCAAATTAGGCTCAAATCCGGCCTCCCTCATTTCCTGAAACAATTCCAATGCCTTTTCCGTTTTCCCATCTTGATAATAACAAGAAATAACAGTGTTCCAACAGGCAACGTCTCTCTCAGGCATTTCATCAAACACCTTGGCAACATCCTCAAACATATTGCACTTGGCATACATGCTGACAAGAGAGCTTCCAACAACAACATCAGATAAAAACCCAAATTTTATCAAATGGGTATGGATCATTTCACCATACCCAACGGTCTCCAATCCACCACAAGCCTTAAGCAAACTCGGGTACGTGAAACCGTTGGGTTTCAGAAAAGGGTGTTTCCATAACTTATCAAAGAGCTCGAGAGCCTCGACGAACATGAAGCTCTTAGTGTACGCAGCCATGAGGGAATTCCATAAAGAAATGTCTAATGGGTTGTCGATGGTGTCAAAAACACGACGAGCCGAGCGATGTAAACGGCAAGAGAAGTAAAAATCGATGAGGGTTTTGCATATGGCCAGGTTGTTGTGGAAGCCTGATACGATGATTTTCTGGTGAATGAGCTTACCCTTTGTCAATGCCCTTGAACTAATGCAGGTTTTAAGAAGGGATAAAAGTTTCATGGTGTCCATTTGAAAATGGATATAAGAAGATTTCACATGTTAAAACCTCATCTTCTCCTATATAATCAATCCCATGGCGTCCAAGGAGTTTACCAAATTGAAGTAAGCCATGGATAAACCTCAAACATTACTAGCCTTTAGTGTTTTCCCTAAGTTTGTCTTTTTTTAAATCATTTTTGCCCAAAAAATCACATGCCATCATCACAACTGAAATTCTATACACATGGGTAAAAAATGTAAAATTCTTTTCCTGCAAATATAACTTTGCTTATGAATTTACAAGGCAACTTCTTTCAACAAGAGCCAGCAACCTGATAAAAATATACATTTTTTCACCCTCAACCCCCTCCCACACATTAAAAAAATGTAGCAAGAGTGAAGTAAAATCAAGTGGGGGCCAAAAAATGCAAAAATAAATGAAAATCCCTATCAAATCGATCTTCCCTTATACCACTCTTGATCAACAATGGTACGATTTGATCAATCAAGCTCCCGATGTAGGGATCGGAATCTCGGAAAGACTATATTGCATGTACATCAAATAGTTACTTCATTGTGTTAATGGGCCAAGTCCACGCTCCCGATACCAACACTAGACTTGTCGATCTTGCGGACATTGTATTGTTCGTATACTCTTGCTCTGTTCTCTGCCCACCATTGTTCTGCTTGTTTCTCGCTGAATCGCTTTCGACTGCAATCAAAGTTTTCTAGAACCATTTAATTTCTATTCTACGTAACCATGACTGAGTTCACGAGTCAAATTCGGGAGTAGCTTGTCTACAATTAGAATTTGCCAGAGAGTAATGCATAACATACCTGAATCGAACTCGCTTGAGATCCTTGGCACCACCTGGTAGTGAGGTAAGTGTTATATACACACCGGGTTCGTCTTGCTCAACCCATTCAGTCTCGTTTCGAGGTTCGCTTTCTTTTGTTCTGCTTCCACTTTTGGTAGCTGGTTCAATCTGGCCTTGTTTGTTATGGCATGAACTATGGTTACCAGCAGTGCTGGACCCATTAGAAAGCAACTGGCTGCTTCGTATGTTTGAATCCAGTTCTCCGCACGATATCTGACCATTCAGTCTTTGAAAGGAAACACTAGAGACGTCATTGGAAGGAGGGCTAGAGCCATACGAAGTAAGTGAAGGCGATTTGATATTTCTAGCAGCCCCAACAGGCAGTCTTTCAGCCATATCCTTTAACTGCTCAACATATCAAATATCATTTACATCAGCAGAAAAACATGACGAAAGTATTCTCGAGTACAACGTGGAGTAAAACTAAACTTGAGCATTCTCATGATCTCCTCACATGCTCGGTTCATGACTAGCAGTAAGCAAAGAGCGCCGGATAAACCAAATTATGAAAACCCGGAAAAGGAACTAACATAGCTAAGTATAGTTCAGAGCTATGATTACTCAAAAACGTCGCAATGCAGAGATAGTGGACTAAAGCTTTATTAAAATAGATATCCATGGACAAAAACAACAAATTAATCCATCTTACTTGTGCAGTAAGTGACTTGATGACTTCCTTTGCTGCTTTGCATTTTGCAGTCTCCTCCTCTGCTATTGCAATTGCCTCCTTCAGCTGTTTCGTTGTTCTTTCCAGATCAACTTCTTGAAGCTGTGCTTTACGTGTAAGATTCTCCACCTGAGAGATAAAGATTGGTGAGGTGGAACGAATAAATACTAAATAACCTCACAAACAAGTGAAGACCCTTGCTCGACAAAGAAAAGAAGAGTAAATCTTATAAATTGTAATATGTCATGCTTAAATTAAAGCTTCACATTTAGCTTGTCTGGAGCAAACAGAACCTTGTTAAACAAACAAACAAATATATAAATCCCCACACGAGTACTGAGAAGTACGGAAAACAAAATACCTGTGTTCTAAATCTGATAACCTCTTGACTAAGGCCATCATTGGTCTTCTTAACATCATCCAAAACTATTTTAGGGGAGGTGAGGCCTCCGACTGTTGGGATCGGTGTTGTTGAACGAGCAGGGCTAGGCTGTTTTGATATCGGTGACGTTGCACGAGAAACGACTCTTGATCCAGGAACAGAAGCTGAGAAACATTTCTTAGATGATCCAAATACAGGATTAAAAGATTTAGAAATATTAAGGGTTCCCCTATGGAAGCCTCCATTTGGGACTGGTGAGACACGACTACTATTAAATTCTAGCTTCTTGTTTTCCTTTGATCGGCTTTCCCCTTGCTTCAACGACCCCATTGGTGAAAATCTAGCAAGTTGAGCATGAGATCTGGAATCCAACTTGTCATCTTTATCAACAAATTCACCAGTCCCGCGATTTATGCTTCCTCTTCTACTTATAGAAGATTGAGATGATGCATCAGTTTCAATGTCTTTCTTCAGCCGATTAAAACAATTGTCACAGACACGATAAGGCTTGTTGGGATTTGGAGCCATGGAAGCCTTAAGGCACTTCTTACTGCTGCACGCGTGACAAAAGACTAGTCCACAATTATAACAATTGTGACGTTTTCTTTTGAAATTAAATGGGAGGCGACAACCAGAACACATTGACTGATCTACACCCGAAACCCATTTGTGGAGACAGATTGCTGCAGTGAAGTTTGTGCCACATGCAATACTTTTGACTTGCTTGTCTTTCAGAGCTTCTACCAATGTTGGGGTATTCTTATCTTCAGTATTCCCATGACCTAATCGACCATTTGCTCCCTTTCCCCAGGTATAGACTTCAGTTCTGGAAGTCAAAACTGCAACATGATAAGCACCACAAGAAATCTCCTCAACAAAACTCTTGGAAAGCTTTCCTTCAACACGGGTAGGAACCTTCCCATCGGCTTGTGGATTTCCTAGCTGGCCGTAAACGGGACTTCCCATGGTGTAGACATGCCCCAATGTTGTAAGGGTAACTGTCATACTGTGTCCGCAGGCAACTTGGCAAAAGTTTGGCTCAACAAGAGCAGCAACACAAGTAGGAACAAGTTTTGTTTCCTTATCCCCATGCCCAAGTCGACCTTTATCCCCATCTCCCCACGTAAATAGTTTCCCTGAGGAACAGTTGCTAGAACTTGAATTCCCAACCATGACTTCAACAACTGCAGCACTATGCCACACTCCACAAGCTGCTCGAACAGTGCGGAGCCCCTTTAGGGATTCGACTTCCCTTGGCAATGAGACACTATTCCGATCTCCATGACCCAAAACACCGAATGTGCCATCACCAAAGGTAAACAATTGACCCGCAGAGGTAACTACAGCTGTATGCCAGGGACCACAAGATATTGACGAGACGTGTATGCCCTCCAAGGGCTCATTCACTCGTTTTGGAACCCAATGACTTACTTCATTTCCGTGACCAAGAAGACCGAAATTATAAGTGCCATCACCCCATGTGTACAAATCACCAGAAAGTGTTACAGCACAAGTATGGTACTCGCCGCATGCTACAAGCTCAATGTTGGTATTACTAAGGGCATCAATAAGCTTTGGATGCAAAACGTCAGAGTCTACACCATGCCCGAGCCGGCCTCCAGATTCCTCTCCCCAGGAGAAAACCTCCCCCTGCTTGGTTACCAAGGCAGCATGTCGACCGCCACAGGCTATATTCTGGACATCAAGTACAACAGCAGATTCCAAAGCTTTAGGCAGTAAAGAATCCATTTTGATACCACAACTACTGACTTTATTAAATCCACCACCCAAAACCCCATCCCCAGTGCCTTCACCCCAAATAAAAACATCACCCAAGGCATCACCATCATCGTGACCAGACCCTTGGCTTGATGAACTAACTGCACTTGAAAGACTAACCCTAAAAACATCCATTGCCATTGTCTTCATGTGGCCATGTACACTATCTGATCCTCCTGAAGACAAAGAATGAACTGAACCACTAGCGGAATCTGGAGGAAAGTAACCCTTGGGAGGAACAGCATATAATATTACATCTGAAAATGCCTTACCCAAAGCATTCTTTGGAGGACTATCATATGGACTATGAAGGCGAAGGTGATCACCATCCTGAATTTTAAGTAAGAAAAAACTTCTCAAATTCACAATCTTGTAGTGTTGAAAGTAGATTTTGTAGATAAAATAGGATTATACCTTCTGCAAGCTATCATTACTACCGAATGGGGAATGTAAAGGCGAACTTTGTGTGTATGTTTTAGGACTATTTGCTTCAGAAGGAATGCCATCACTTCTTGATTCAGTTCTCCATTTTCTTTGGTGGCTACGGGAGATTAATGCTTTTAAACCACTAAACCAGACTTCAGCTTCATCCTTGTCCTTGCATATCTAGAATAATTTTATTAAGAAATAAAAACACTTTAACCAAACTGTATATGCCACACGAGAAGAAGCATACAACAATAACCAGATTAACAAGAAGCCACGGTTTACAAAAAAGCAAATGCTTACCAAATCCAGCGATCTGTTATTATATACAAGTGAAAATGACTGATACTCTTTCTCAGGCCGAGGATATCTTTGAAAGATAGGCTGGAAGAACATATAAGCCATTTTTATAAGCAATTGAAGAAAATGAAAGATTTTTCAAATATAAAGTCATCACAGTATCATCAATACAAGACACTGAATGACGGAGATTAGACAACCACAAAAGAATACAAAATAATTTTCTGAATATAGATTGTAACTTGACCCAAAGTGGGTGAACAAGGAAAAGTTAAAGAATCACATAGTAGTATCATAGACCAGATAAGAATAAAAATATCTGAGAAAACAATATGTTCACATCATATGTTACAGGCATGTAATCAACTCTAATATTGTCAAAATAATAGCACAGTAGGCAAAGACAATACACCATCTCTACAGAAAGAAACATACTTTATGCTTACATAATACGTTACAGGCATGTAATAACTCAATATTGTCAAAATCATAACAAAATAGGCATAGATAATACACCATCTATACAGAGAACCACTTACAGTGCGCTGGCCGGATATGATTCTAGACACGTGACTTAGTTTAAGATGTTTCTCCTCTTTCCCCGAGAACCATATTAAAACAGACTCATCCTGAAAGAAGAATAACAATCAACAATTTAGAACTTTTATAAGGCAAGGCATGATCAATGATGTATATATAGAGGCAAATGATATCATCCCCGGCTTCAATTTTTCTCTTACACAAAATGGTTTTCCAGCATCCAACACGGGAACCACTATCAAATACATAACAAGTCAAGAACAAGTGATAATGAGTTATGATGAAAGTGAACTGGCCCTCACCAAAACCATTTGAGCAATAAGTGAGGAAGGCATAGGGGCAGTGTTACATGTTTGAAGACAAATATAATTTGTATTTCCCAAGTTAGAAATTAGAATTACGAATAGTCTTCACATCACAGTTTTGAACCTGATTTTTCTATCCAATACAGGTATCTGAGCCACAGTGTTAAAGACAGAGGAATAGAACCAAATGGTTCCAAACAGTAAACAAAGCGAAGGGTTCCTGTGCAGAATAAAGCTCATTTCTATTAAATAGTTTGGACTTCTCATGTTGGCACCATGAATAAGTCTTACATCAGCAGCTTTGAACCTCATTTCCTCTATATATTAGTGATTCCATAATTTATTGTTCACAGTGGCTAAAAGTAAAAACTCCTTGACACATGTTATTCACTTGTTCTTGAATTGAACGTCGTGCAAATCGTTACACTTTCAATAGAGGCTAATCAACAATGAAAAAATAAAACAGATACACGATCTAACAGAAAAAAACAGAAAAAAAAGTTCAACTAAAAAAAAAAAAACTTACATTTGAAAGGCGGAAGGGGCAAAATTTTGGCTTCCCTCTTCTTCCATACTTCAGCAGGCAAGCCCCTTTCTTCAAAGCAGTAATTGCCTGTTGCAAAGAGTATCACAATAGCCTTAGGCATATTTAACGACATTTGCAGGAGGGAAACATAATTGTAGCTCCAATATCAATTTAAATGCAGCACAGTTATAAAGTAAGGAAATTATCCAAGGGACCGCCAAATTATTCAGAAAAATACTTTCTAAAATTAGGGCAAAAAGAACTATGGAAAGAAATTTCAGAAAAGGAAAATGCTGTGATAATATACTAAAAACAATCAGTACATAATAGGACCAACTGACAAATCAAAGAGAAATGGCATGAGCAATTCTAGCAATCTATTTCCACGTTGACTTAAGCACCACTATAATTGCACTCAGAATCTAAGTAATCTACATTCCAACTTATATTAGACAAGGCATGTATGCATTTACAAGTTACCTCCAGCCTACACTTGACAGAGCTTAGATCGGGAACTTCAAGTTCAATGATCCAGAAACAAAGCAATGTTTATGGACATAGATGTGCAATAGAACATGGGACAATAAACTTTTTTTAATCTATTGTTCAGTATTAGAACAACTCATAGTATAAAAAATTAGTTCCGGTCCGCAAACTTTTTCACCTGCCATAACATGTGTGGCACGCGGGATTGTAAATATCATGGACTTGTAAAAAAAAGGCAGGTCAACCATTGCTTGCATATGTTACATGCAACTTAGTGTGACAATAAATGTCCAGTATAGCATCATTAAAACATTAACCCTTTTATCTAGGTTGAAACAGAAAACACTAATTAGCCCAGAAGAGGCATAATTTCTTGAACTTCATATCTATGTAGTAGACTTAAGTGCAGTCCTAGAGCATATTGGTAGTTCCATTGATTTGTCACAAGAGCGGATTTAGCTACTTAGTGACTCAAATGGAAAATTCTAAGATCATTGAATCAAATATTAAGATCAGCTTGTTTCCCCTATTTACTCACATCTCAAAGTCTTAAAAGTTTCTAGTTATAAGCTGACCAGACTTCATCATTCTCAACCTACAAAAATAGCATGACCCCATTGTTTCTACTAGCTCCTAAAACTAAGCATAATCTTGACCGGCAAACATGTCAAAATTTATATAAATTTAAATTGTAAAACAAGAAAATATAGAAAAATATATGAACACTATCAGGTCTACCAGCTCCATATAAAAGACATGGAATCAGCAATTTCAAACAATAATTAGAGGGGGGGGGGGAACTCAACAAATTCAATCAACCAAGTACAAAGAAATTTAGCTAAAACAAGTAAAGTACCTGTCCAATGTCTCTTTCCACAGGGCCAGTTCTGCTAATAAGATCGGAAGCCATCCTATCGGTTCTTGACATAAGCAAAACTACACTTTAATAAACCAAAAGGCCAAAAACCCCTAAATCCCCACAAAAAACAAGGGATCCAAAAAGAAAATCAAAAACCCAGTTTAACAAATGTTAAGAACAAATTCATCCATTTCCAAAGCCAAATCCTTTCATCCAAAAATACCCTTTACTTTTCCCTCCACCCCATAGCTGAACATTAACTTCGACCCTCTAAATCCCATTCAATCTCCCAATAACTGGGATTCTACCATCGAAGGAATTTTCACTTATACACCTCTTTTGAAGCTTCAATAATAGTAATCTAAATCAAAGATGGAGAAGATTTTTAGCTTTGCGTAGTGAAAGTAGCTAAAGAGAAAAGGAGAGGAAAAGGAATCAGCTTGCAATGAGGTGAGACGTGAAGGCAAAGAGGTGTTTGGAAAGAGAGAAAATCTGGAAAAGTGTTGGGGGAAAATGTAATATTTGATCTGATTAGGAGTTCTAGAGCAGAGAATAAAGATATAAGAGACGAAAAAGAAGAAAAAGGTTAAAGAGAAAAACAGAGAGAGGATAATGCAAATTGCAAAATACCCACAAATTTTTTTTTATCGGAATTTCATAATAATTACTTCATTATTTTCGTTCTTTATTTCCTTCGCTAGCTTTGCAGTATTTTTTTCTTTTCTTTTCTCTGTTTGGTGACCGAGAAACTTGTAAAAAGAGTATAAAGTACAGTGAACTGTAAATACTAAAATCTTAGTCAAACTTTTCTTCTCCGTACGAAAATTATAACAAAAAAACATTTTTATTAACAATAAAATTAAAAAATTTCCTTGTTTTGCATAGAAATTCACAATTTTCTATATTTAATTTCACTTTAACTTAAATAATGTTCAAATCAAGTTAAATAGTTTTTTATTATAAATAATTATTTTGTTAAAATTATTAAAAAATAAAAAAATTATTAAAAAAATTATTATAAACGTTCTATTTAATATTTTTGTTAGTTTCACTAATTTGGTTGGTAGCATAACTAATAAATAAGTGACAGTTTTAACACCAAACTTCATTGATCATATTTTATTACGAGATAATTGCACAAGATGTCTTTAAATTATAATTTTATTTTAAGTTAATCTTTAAATTTTAAAATATTTCATATTATTTTTAAATTATATTTTTGATTTTATATTAATCATTAAAATTTTAAAATATTTTATATCAATATTTAAATTATTAGTATTATTCTATTTTGATCGTTTTATTAATATATCGTTAATTTTACTAGTTGAAAAATAAATTTATTTTCTAAGGTCTTGAGAATTAATATTGACATTGAACCCTTGTACAATCCTTTTACTATTAACCCTTTTACCTTAGTTTCAGCCTTTGCTTCTTGGATGTCTGCTTTCTCCATGACTCGGATTGAGTTTTTGGTTCCTGTTCTTTCTGATCACTGCCCGGGTTTTGTGGTTCTTGGGAATGATTTTCAGTCGGTTCCTAAACCATTATAATTCTTCAATTTCTGGACCAAAGACTCTGTTTTTCTTAATATTGCAACTAGCAGTTGGGGTGAGAATGTCTCTGCCCGTAATCTTATGGAAAGCTTGTTCTTGAAGCTTAAGCGCCTCAAGCCTGCTTTGAAGAAACTTAACAATAGTAGGTATGGCAGTCTGAGTGCTCGTGTTAAGGCAAAACGTGTTGAGCTAGATAAGGTGCAATTGGAAGTTTTAGCTGGAGTGCCTAATTGTGACCTGCTTGAGAAGGAGAAAGTTTTGGTTGTTGAATTGCGGGACTTGGAGTCTGCGGAGGAAAGTTTCTTTCGGCAGAAGTCTAGAGCTCTTTGGATTCAAAAGGGGAATCAGAATACGAAATTCTTTCACTCCATGGTTTCTATTAGACAGAACAAGCGCTCTATCCGGGCTATCACTGATGATCATGGGAGGTTGTTGGAGGATTATAATCTTATTGCATCTAAGAGCATCTCCAACGTTGCGCTACAGTAGAGATATTTCTACTGTAACGCACTACAACCTTGCGTCACATCTGTCGCTACAGTGACAAATTGCTATAGTATCGTGTTACATCTAGTGTGGTACTGTAGCTAACGATACATTTTTTAATTAAAATATATTAAATTATAATATATATAAAAATACATTGAAATTAGATAAATAATCATACTATTTTTTTGATTTTTTTTTGTATTTTTTCTGATTTTTTTTATATTTGTAAAATTAATATTATAATAGTTAAATATTATGAATAAAGTAAAGTTGATGGTAATGTAGAGATAGCGCTGGAGATGAATTACTGTTTCATCTCTAGAGTAGAGATAGAGATGCTCTAGAGTAGAGATAAAGGCTGGAGATGACCTAAGGTCATTCAGTTTCATGGGGGAGCTTCATGGGGTTAGGGGTACTTCTATTTCTGGGTGTTCTGTGGATTTCCTTAAAGAGCTTCTTAGGTTTACCTTTTCTGAGGAGGATAAGTTGGCTTTGCAAAGACGAGTTTCGAGGGAAGAGATTAAGCAAGGGTCTGATAAGGCTCTCGGGTCTGATAAGGCTCTCGGGCCTGATGGATATGCCTCCCATTTTTTCAAATCTACTTGGAACATTGTGGGTGAGGATCTTATCCGGGCTGTCACATGGTTTTTTGACTTTTCAAAAATGTTTCCAGCTTTTAATGCTACTACCTTGGTGTTTGTCCCAAAGGTTATGAATCCTAATAGTATGCGTGATTGTTGGCCAATTTCTTGTTGCACGCTGGTGTATTACTCGCATTATCGTTAAAAGGCTTAAGTCGGACCTTTCGGAGATTGTTTTTAGCAGTCAAAGCGTTTTCATTCCTGGAAGATCTATTATTGATAATACGCTCATGGCTTAGGAACTTGTTAGGGGCTATTATAGGTCCTCTCTTTCACCTCGTTGTGCCATTAAGATTGACTTGCACAAAACTTTTTATTCTATTGATTGGGAGTTTCTTATTGTTATTCTGGTTGCGTTGGGGTTGCCTCTGATTTTTGTTGATTGGATTAAAGAGTGTGTCACTACGCCTCGTTTTTTCATCTCTCTACCTTTTTGTCCTCTCTATGAATGTGTTATCGAAGCTCTTAGATAAAGCGTTTGAGTTTGAGCTGTTTAGTTTCCACCCGAAACGTCACAGGGTTAGGCTTACTAACCTTTGTTTTGCGGATGATCTGCTGGTGTTTACCAAGGGTATTTATGATTCCATTATGGGTGTTTGGAGAGTTATAGAGACGTTTCACTACTTCTCCAGGTTGCAAATGAATTCTACCAAGTTTGAAATCTTTTTATTTGGGGTTGATAATGGTACTTTACAGCTGGTCCATGAGGCCACGGGTATTCGGCAAGGTAGTCTCCCGATTAAGTACCTAGGTATTCCTCTCATTATTAGGAGATTGTCCGTTCGTGATTATGCTCCCCTCATTAACAAAATTTCAGCCAAACTTCAAAGCTGGAAGTCCAAGCAGTTATCATATGTTGGGAGGCTGCAGCTTATACAGTCTGTTCTTTACAGTATTCAAAATTTTTGGTCTCGACAATTGTGTTTGTCGGGGACTGTCATCAAACAGATTAACCAATTGTGTGTTCGTTTCTTTTGAAAAGGTAAGGACAAACCTGCTAAGGGAGCTTGGGTGGGCTGAAGTGTTATCTGCATCCCGAAGTTGGAGGGAGGCCTGGGTCTTAAGGGTCTTGCTAGTTGGAACCAAGTTTGCTTTATTTGGTTGATTAGGAAGGTGTTTTTGAAGGATGGGTCGATTTGGATAGCTTGGGTTTATTCGTATGTGCTTAAGAGTGAGTCCTTTTGGCAGGTTGGAGGGACTCAAGGGTGTAGCTGGACTTGGAGGAGGTTGTTGAACTATAGGGACAAGATTGCTTCCATTCAGGGGTTGTTAGGTCCCTCCTTTGTTTCAGTTGCGCAGATTTTGGGAGAGGTTAGATTAAGGAATGACAAAGTCCCTTGGGAAGGCTTGTATAGCATTCCGACCACATTCCAAAGAACTCGTTCATAGCTTGGATGGCGGTGTTGGACAGACTGCCTACCAAGTGTATGTTGCGAAAGATGGCTATCAAATAAAGCAAAATCACAACTGATAATTTGAGAAAATAAAAATAAAGATAAAAGAGACACAAAATTTACGTGAAAAACCCCTAAATAATATAGGGTAAAAACCACGGGCAATGATAGAAGAATTTCACTATGAGAAAATATGAATTCTCTTAATCTACCCAGGAGAAAATAATGATAATTATCTCTTGATAAAAAGGAGAAAACAACTCTCAAGAAACTCTCTAAATTCTCTATAGTATTGGAAGAAAGCTATAATGCTTTGGGATGGTTTTGAAGCTAAATAAGCTAGGGTATTTATAGTAGAAGCTTTAAGGACTAATCTTGAAAATACCCTAAATTACAATGAGTAAATGTGAGATTTTGCCATGTCACTTTTCAACCATTATTAGTGCCAACTATGAACCATTATTATTGCCAACTTACAATGCATTATGAACCATTATTATGCATTATACAACTATTATTAGTTGTATGACAACTAATAATTTTGCATGATAATTAATAGTGTAGGCTCATTGAGTTTGTCTTACATGTGGATGGATTTTGTGTTCTTTGCATGAAGGAATTGGAGTCCTGTTACCACCTATTCTTCCAATGCAATTTTTCTAGGGTGGTTTGGGAAACGATTCTTCGTTTGTGCCACCGGGCTAGAGATGTTATAAGTGGGGATTTAGAACTTGCTTGAGTTGGGAGGTTCAAAGGGAAGCTCTATTATCCTTTGTGCTGAAATTGGCTTGGAATGGGTTCATTTCTTTGATTTGAGAGAGTGAAATCGTAGAATTTTTCAGAATATGGAGTGCTTGACTGTTGATATTGTTGTTTGCCTCAGGGAGTCAATTAGAATTTGGTTAAGGGGTAGGTTGTTTAAGAGGGAATGTGTAACACCCCCAACCCGTACCCGACCTGGATTCGAGTCCGAGGTGTCACATTGACTTTTCAAAACATTTACTTGTATAAAATAGTGAGTAATTTAAAAACTTTGATAACATTTAACTTATTCAAAACGTTTACAAAATATATCAGAGTTCATACAATTTATATCCTTAGACTACATGCCAACTACACTCTATAACCAGTACATATATTTTTTGATCTGACATTTGGTAAGGAGAACTGACCTGTCTTGCTCCACATTGCTCTCTATATTCTTCTCGAACCTACGTGTGAAACAATCACACGCTAAGTCGATGACTTAGTGAGGCAAATAAAACATATAATAGAAATCATAAAAACATCCCATATAACAAAGCACAGGAACATTTAATATTAATTTATCATACAAAATCATATACCTTTTTATATAACAAAGACACTCATGTACATATATCATCATCCACTTTCTTAGCATTATCATATATATTATTATCATTATCTCTATCATTATCATCGAATTATTTATCACATAATCTTGTACTTATCCTTTCTGTATATCATATCCCTCATATATCATTTCACCAAAAGCATATACACTATATATATTGTATTTATGTTATCTCTTTGATTAGCCCATGGTACACTTGTGAGAACTATCGATATGTGAGTCTATAGAGGTTGTGCACTAATGCTGTCACCACAGCTCGTATCATTGCACCGAAGTGCACGTAGAATTGCACCGTAGTGCCGCGTAGAATTGCACCGTAGTGCCTTATAATAATGTCCATAAGGACCACATATCATTCCTTAAGAATCATATACATATACTAGGGATCAAGTATGTGTCTTACAAGACTTCACACATGTTCCACAGAATATATATATATCCCGAAGGACCGCGTAGAATTGCACCGTAGTGCCATATAATAATGCCCATAAGGACTACATATCATTCCTTAAGAATCATATACATATACTAAGGACCAAGTATGTGCCTCAAAGACCTCATAAATGTTCCAAAGAATATACATATGTCCCGAAGGACCGCGTAGACCCTTGACTCTTGGCATGCCAACTATACCCCTAGCTCTCATGACACATAACATAGGCATTATCATTTATTTCATTTCAAATATTCACATAAACATGTGATTCACTTTCACATATCACGTATCACATAGCTTCTTTTCATATTATCATATAGTCACATAGTTCACTTACACGTAGATCATTTCTATATAATTCACATGTCACATATCTCATGTTCTTGTATTCATATAACATATAATCACATAGATTACTTTCACATCACATAATTCATAGTTATGATTTCATATATTACCTAATTACAAAGCTAATTCACCTATACATGTTTTCATATACTTTCTATCATTTCTCACCCAATCACATTTATTCATGTAAACATACTTATCATATCTTGTTCACATATGATCATATACTTCATATAACATATAGAAACACCTAGAACACTTTCACATAGCTTATATCGTATTTCTAAATATATATATATCATTTAATAGTATTTTTATTTAGGTAATAATTTAATCTATTTACTTAATTCAATTTCATAATTTCATTATAATCTTTTCATATAGCTCCATAGCTATTTAGCATATAACTTATCTTGCATATTCGTATCGTCCCTTTATATTCAAGTTTCCTAATTGATATATTATTCCCATTTCATTCTATAATTCAATCTTATTTAGTTCCCTTAACTCTCATTAAATCAAAAGCTCTATTATACTAATTCCCATGATGGATCATATCACTATGTACTTGTCCAAATCATGTTTACCTAGTTCATATCACTTCTCATGAACTCACTCTCATCATATTTTCCTATTCTTATATCTTTTATCTCATAACCATGTATTCACATAGTCTTATATTTCATTATCATATTACTTATATTTGTTCTCCTATGACTCTTTATAAACATCTATTTCCATTTCCCTACATCTCTTGACTTATCTTCTATATTCATATAATTTCATAACTTATTTTATATTCTCTCATTAACACTTAACCGTATTTTTTTTCATAAATCACATAGCACATACCAAACAAAACATATCAATTCATATAATCAAACATACATACACTTCATATCGTTAACATACTTATAATCAAGACTTAATGAGCTATTACTATAAGAATAGACTTATCACAAGTCCAATTTCCATATAATCTTATACAATAAGATACACTCACCTGGGCCTCGTTGTTTTGAATCAATCCTAATCCTTAGTTTGTTCCGGAACAAGCTTTCATTCTATATCTACATAATAATACATTAATACTTATCAGTATACTGATTGATATATTCGAAACTACCATTCCTTAGGCTCAGAGAAAAGCCAATTTCATCTTTTAATGAAGGTATGCATCGATGCACTACTGATGCATCGGTGCATAAAATGCATTCGATGTTGTATTATTACTGGGATGCATCGATGCATGCCTTATGCATCGATGCACTAATTGCATTCGATGTTTCTATTTTAAAAGAGTGAATCGATGCATTACCAATGCATCGATACACCTTCAAGTAATTTCTGGGTTTTAACCTTGATGCATCGATGCACTATGAATGTGCATCGATGCACTCTGCCCAGAATCCTCTTTTATGCTCGAAAATCCACTCTTTTCAGCTTAATACTTCATATATCATCCCCTTTCTTATTTTTAACTTACATACTCATATTCAAACTCATTCCTATTCATTAATCACCTCTTTAACATCAAAATCCTATTCTCCATATGTAATTCAAGAATTACACTAAATTTTCAACATGTTCCAAATTCAATTCTATTGCTTCTAGCTTCTTAATTATACCCTTGACAAGTCAAATCCATCTTTAGAACTACAAAAACCTTTCTATAACAAAATTTCATTTCTACACCCTTCATATCATTTCCTTTCTAATTCTCTATTCTTGATGTTTAAAGCTTATATAAGCTTTCCTTCAGCTTATATAATACTCCAAGAATCAAAATCAACTTATAAATCCAAGAATTAAACAGCTGAAATTAAACTCACCTTTAAATGAGGCTTACGGGGAGAAGAAGAAGCTGGAGAAGAAGACTCTGGATAATTCTCTCCTTTCCCACGTGTTTTATAACCCTAAAAGAAAGATAAAAAATCTTTCTGGTCAAATGACCAATTTACCCTTTATTTCCTTTAATAATTACTGAATAACCTTCATTATATTTCCAATAAGTCATTGAACTATTCAATTATCCTACTTTAATCACCAATTTCTGAAACTTTATAATTTGGTCACTAACCCGGTATTGAGGATGTTACAGAATGGGTTGTTGATGAGAGAATTTGTTTGAACTGGGACCTTTAATGGCTAGGTGTTGTTGCCTTTGATGGAGCCCCTTTTATGTACATCATTTGTTAGTTGATTAGTTGCAATATAAATCCTATTCATCGAGAAAATAAATTTAACAGTCATACACTTGTATATGTGGTGCTCGAACTCGAAACATCAAGAAATAATAATAATTTTTTAATTATTGAGATTGTTTGATTCGCGTTATGCTCAACTATTTAGAATATAAATATTTAGATATTTATAGATATAATCAATTAGGTAAACTAGTTGCTTATTTTTTTAAATGTATGATCACTCGATTCAAAAAAAAGTTAATTCGTAATCAATTTTTTTTTTGTTTTAATTAAGATGTGATCATTGAAACATTAATTTTCCTTAGTTTGATGACATGTCACGTTAGTAAAATGATTTAATTTCTACTTTAACCCCTCAACTTTAGATAAAATATTGATAATGGACAGTTTTGTAAACCCAAAATAATTTAGGGGCAAAAATTAATTTACCCATTTTTAATATGTTTTATTTCCCCACCCCCATCTTCTTGTGCCGCAGACCTCTCTCTTCTTTACAGCCGCACTCCATCTTCTTGCGCCGCATAGCGATAAGAGAACAAGATCATCTTCAAACGTTGCTTCTCTATATTTGCATTAGAGCTCCTTCTAGTGTAACGAAACTCGTATGGTTTGAGTGAATATGTGTTTTCACTTTGGTGTGAATTATGATCTACTTTACTCACAATTGCCCGGATTAGAGGGCTGACATCTTGTTACATCTAACAGTACGATGCAGTAGGTAACAATGAAATCGGGAACTCGAAAATTGTTCTGCAAACATTTTTCATATGTTCCATTCACATCCATGAACCAGAACTTCCAGAGTAGAAATATGAAATAAACATTAGATAATAAGAATGCAAGGCGGCAAACTTACAGAGAAAGCAAAAGAAATTACCCGCTTTGTCTGATCAACCAAGGAGAAGAAACAACCCCTTTCTTTATCATGTCCTTCCTACATGAAACCATCGAATCTCAGTAGTGTTAGTGCGGATGATGTTTACAGAGAAGTGTTGGAACTCTGTGTAATTAAGGAAGATGACGATGAAGGGGATGACAAGCTATAGTGGTGGACAAGTGTAATTATTACCAAAGCAAAAGCGAAAATCATGGAGTAAAATTAAATAAAGTGAGCCAATTGGCCATAAAGTTTCTTCATGTAAGGTGGCGTTTTGACTGTTTGATATCATGATATACAACGACAACTCCTCCTGCCCTACTTTATAATTAATAATGGGGTTCCTTAACCAAATTTAGCTATTGGTTAACGAGGGCAACCCCTCCTGCCCTACTTTATCATTAATCAATTTTGAGATCCTAATTTCAACATTAACAAGGGCATTAAACCTTTGTTTTCAATTTACCTTAACAAGAGGATAAAAAGTAAAACAATTTTTTTTTGTAATTACAGCTGGCTACCTTGTGCATTGATAGAACTAAAGCCTTGTTTAATAAATCTTCATATGATAAGGGCATTTCCAACGCAGCTCCAGTGCAGAGAAAATCTCCACTTTGGAGATAATATTTTTCTCCAACCCATCTCCAAGGTGCATCTTTATTGTGGCTCCCTCCACTCCCTCCAAGATCATCAAAGTTCATTCTAAACACATTAAAAGTAGTAAATGTTGATTGTTCTTCTTTTTTTCGTTTATGAAGAATTGTGATTTTTTGAGGTGTGTTAGAAAAAATGAGAAATGAGAAATATAAGAATTGTGATTTTTCTGAGGTGTAATATCAAGAAAGACACTGCAGAGGTATCAATCTTCACTCGATTTGAAATTAGTGTGTGATTTTTTCCACATTTTAGAAATGAGAAATATAAGAATTGTGATTTTTTTGAGGTGTGTTAGAAAAAATGTGATGCAATCTATTTATAGAAAAAGTTGGTATAAAATTGAATGGTTGAGATTTGAGTCAATTCTTAATCAATGGGTAGAATTGTTTTCACAAGGATTGTATTTTCTTGCAAGCACAATTCACATGGATTGTGAATGAACGGCTGAGATCGAAAGATTCATTTCTTTATCAATGGGTAGAATTGTTTTCACATGGATTGTGTTTTCTTGCAAGCACAATTCACATGGATTGTGAATGAACGGTTGAGATCGAAATATTCCTTTCTTTATCAATGGTTGTAATCCAATTCACATGGATTGTGAATGAATGACTGAGATCGAAAGATCCATTTCTTTATCAATGGTTGCAATCCAATTCACATGGATTGTGTTTTCTAAAAGAACATGCATTATGGTTATAAATACCAACATATGCTCTAACCATTTCATCACTTCCAAACTAATTTGCTTATTATCATAATTGTCTCTCAGTTAAAAAATGAATTATGATTATTGTTCTTCTTCTTCTCCTCCTTCAAAATCACCCAATAATATGTTAAAATCCATAATAGATGAGTGCGATAGAGAGCATCAAATAATTATTGATCACATAGAAAGTGGTTGTCGTCTTATGCTAGGTGAAGACCTATGCACTAGACATACTCATGGGGGCTCAGTTCCAGGTCGAAGAACAATCTTTCGTGATCGAGAAGTAGCAACAGCCAACCTCTTCAACGACTATTTTTCAGAAAATCCAACATATAATGAAGAGCAATTTCGTCAACGCTATCGAATGTTGCGAAATTTATTCTTACGCATTGTTGCTATTGTCAAAGATCATGATCTTTATTTTCTGCAACGAAGGGATGCAGTTGGGAAAGTGGGCTTGTCTACTTTACAAAAAATAACAGCTACATTTCGCATACTAGCATATGCAACTCCGACAGATGCAACTGACGAGTACATCAAAATTGAAGAGTCTACAACAATTGAATGTGTCAAGAGATTTTGTCGTGTTGTTCGAGAGGTATTTTGAGAACAATATTTAAGATCACCCACTGCTGATGATGTTGCTAGATTACTTTATATTGGTCAGCAACGTGGTTTTCCAGGAATGTTAGGAAGTCTCGATTGCATGCACTTGATATGGAAAAATTGTCCAACAGCTTGGGCGGGATAATATGTCGGCCGAAGTGGATCTCCAATAATTATTTTTGAAGCTGTAGTTGATTATGATTTGTGGTTATGATATGCATATTTTGGGATGGCAGGGGCCAACAATGATATTAATGTGTTGGAGACGTCTAACATTTTCTCTAACCTTGCTAGAGGTATTGCTCCTCCTGCACATTATGTCATTTGTGGAAAAGAGTACATTATGAGATATTATCTAGTTGATGATATATACCCCAAATGGGCGACTCTTGTGTAAACTATCCATGATCCAATTGGTCCCAAAAAGAAATATTTTGTAACAAAACAAGAAGCATGTCGAAAGGATGTCGAACATGCATTTGGAGTTATTCAAAGTCGATTTGCAATTATGGCAAATACAACACGTTTTTGGAGCAAAAATGATTTGAAAGATATTATGACTGCTTGCATAATAATGCATAATATGATAATCGAGGATGAACGAGATCTTAATTCTCCAATTGTAGAATGAAGAGATGTGCCGCCTCCGAATGTCGAATTTATTGAAGATGAGGAGACTCAATTTCAAGAATCTCTTATCCGATTTAGACAAATCAAAGATGCAACTGCTCATTTTACTCTACGAAATGCACTAATTGAGCATTTGTGGAATGAATATTCTAATTCGGAGAATTAAAATATATAATTATGTAACTTATGTTTTTTCGCATTATTATTATGAATTGTAATTTTCTTATTTATTTGTATTTTCATAATGTTATTTATGAATGTTTTATTTATGCTTTTTATCTTGATATTTATTAGAAATGTATATGTTTTATTTTATATTTGCAAAATCAATATTATAATAGTTAAATATTGTGAATAAAGTAGAGTTAGTGGTAATGTAGAGATAGTGCCAGAGATGAATTATTGTTTCATCTTTAGAGTATAGATAGAGATGTTGTAGAGTAGAGATGAGGGTTGGAGATGGACTAAGTTGACAACTTAACTGATACTGATTACTCGTTTTCTCAAATGAAAATCTATTCAAAATTACATCTAATATGTATTCTTAAAATTGGGATATCGTTGAACCTTAGGGCTGTAATGATAGGATACCTTGGGGACGGTTCAAAATACAATATGAGAAAAGATGAGAGTTAAGCTGTTGAAGAGGGCCCCCTTTAGGTCTTTTTCTTATTCTGCAACCTTTGCAGCCTCTTCCGCTTGAGGTAGATTTGGTATGATATCCCTGAGAGAACCACTAGTACACAATCTCATTGTTATGGAGAAAGTGGATTGCCACTCAGCAGAGAAGACACCACGATGCTGACAAATTTGCGACAGGTGATAATGATTGTGTTAGCCAAGGAGCCAAATCGACTTATGGTTAGCGAGATGAAATTTTGGCCGACTGCACCACAGAGGCAGTAGAGGAGTGCGGCTGTAGAGAAGAGGGAGGTGTGTGGCGTAAGAAGATAGGGTTGGGGAAGAAAACATATTAAAAAAAGGGGTAAATTAAATTTTTGTCCCTAAATTATTTAAGGTTTGCAAAAATGTTCATTATCAGTATTTTTATCTAAAGTTTAGGGGTTAAAGTAAAAATTAAACCATTTTACTAGCATGCCACATCATCAAACTAACGGAAGTTAACGTTTCATTGACAACATCTTAATTAACACAAAACAAAAGTGACCACAAATTAACTTTCTTGAATCAAGTGACCATACGTTTAAAAAAATGAAACAAAATTGATCAACTCTGTAGTTTACCTAATCAATATAATTTTAATTTTAATTTTAATTTGGATAGTGATATATAGTGGAAGTAAATTTATTTATATAAATACTAAAAGTACACTAATAAATTTTAATAATTTGAAGTACAACAATAAAATGCAATATTAAATTATGGTAAATTTGTACCCACCTTTAAGTCGTTATTGATGAGAAAATCACCAAAAATAAAAGTAAAAAAAAAAGTTGGTGAAGAAGAATGAAGAAGCATGCCAAGTGATGGGCTGTTGATTGAAGTTTCTCATATGAATCCATAATGGCTCCTCACTTTTGTAGTTTTGTTGATCCAATCCCTCTTGATTGAGACCAACACCACCACACTCCCAATTAAAAGTAAATAAAGAGCCACCCAAACTAAGACTCTATACGGTTCGGTTCGATTTAGTTCGATATTGTATTTGAATAGAGATACTATTAGTTATTAATATATCGTTGTTATTATATTTATTTTTATGTTAGAATTGATGATATTTATCTTTCACCCCATTGATTTGTTTAAATATTTTTATTTTTTAAATTATTCTATTGATTTTTAACATTTTCTATATGAAATTATTTTCTTTATTCAGTGATTATTGTATATTCTTCAATGATAACTTATTCTCTATACAACATGATGAAACTCACTTTTATAAAGGAATCAAAATTACTAAGTTGGTAAAACATCAATTTTATTTTATTTTCAAAATAGTAACTATTTTTATATATTTTTTAAATTAACTAATTAACTTGAAATTTCAACAATTTTCCAATAAAGGGGGAAAAAGAACCCATAAAGGAAAAAGATATATTAGAAAAGAAAGAATGTAAATTATATGTGTAACAATTAAGTTGGATGGTGTAGAATGAGCAACAGCTAATATGTCCTTGAGACAAGGCCATGTTCTAAACAGGTTATTTCCATGGACCACCCATGCAACTTAGTTAAAACCTATTTCACCTACAATTTTCCATTACACCTCTCATCCTTTATCGAATTCGAATTCTATTTAATTTAATCCGGTAATAAAAACTTATTTATAACTACAATGGTAGGGAGGTCGACAAAATGGTTGTCCCTTGTTCCCATATGTAATGGGATAAGAGGAGGTAAGATAGTAGATTGCCCCCAATACTAAGTTAAGAGCAGCTTTCGTAGGAGACCTCTGAATTATGAAATGTCCTCCATGAGACTCGATCCCACGACCTCAAGGTTAAAAACCTTGTGCTTTACCAATTGAGCTGGATGATCATTTCTTAAAAATAATTTATTTATTATAATTTTAATGAAATTTAAACTTTCAACCTGTTAATTTTATATTAAATAATATCCCTCTAAGTCACTATATATATATATATATGTGAATGCAAAGTTGTACTAGGATTGTCAATTTTTTTTTATAAAAAATATTTTTAACGATTAGGTGCAAGTAATTTAAGGTTCCAATAATTTGTAGATCATTGGTCGTCTGATAAAGTGTATTTAAAGTTTTTCTTTTTTCCCCCACTTTTGGCACATGGTAAAGCATTTTGTTTTGGATGGATTTTTTAAATAAAATTTATAAATTTTGAATCAAATTAAATTAAATATATTATTTTAAATTTATGTTTAAATTTAAATTTAATTATTTATAATATTATGATATTATTCGACTTTAATTTGATTTTTTGATTATTCAAATTTTACATATTCAAATTTTACTCACGCAAAATCCGGAAAAAAAAAGTTTTGAGTTAAAGAACTAAAAATTAAAAAAAAATCCATTTTTGAGTCGGCTAAAATTCTTAAAAGTTGAAAACTCAAATCTTGCAAAAGAAAAGGTAAAGTTTTTAATTTAGAAACTCCAGATCTTGTAATGGGAGATGGGGGGATTTGTTCATATATTCAACAGCTGGGCACTGTTTCAAGGACAAAATACAATGAACAAAAATGATCTTTTCAGCACAATGTTCGTCCTGGTTCCGCTTTTTCCTGCGGCGATTTCAATGAGTCGAGACAACCCCTTCAGCCTTTCTCCACAATCCATCAACCATATAAGCATCATCAACCCGAAGAAGAACAAGTTTCTGCAGTTTCGTCTTCACTGAAACTAGATGGTACATCCATGGTAGATCTAGATGACATAACACAGTTCAGAGATCTTGACGAGTATATGCTAATAAATGGACAGATAGAGAGGGAGAGAGGTAATATATCTATAACATACTGACCTTTTAGTCAGATTTGTCAACAGAGGCGATCTGGCATGTGATGCATTTGAAACGACATCTTGCTGCGGAAATTCGACATTGACTTGCTTGGCAACCTTTGGAATACGAAAGAGAGGTGTCAAAAGCAATACATGAGTGCATGATACGGCCGAAAACCGACTAAAGGTTGAACTTACTCTTGATTCATTTGTTGGATCAGTTTTTACTCGTACAGGGTACTCATTTTTCGGCTTCTGCTTTCCGCCAAGTTTCTCCGCCTGCATGTATGTACCCAAAACAAAAAATAGAGCCAAAACATTAACCACGGAAACCATTGAAGGTATTTTTGAAGGATAAAGCATGTGAGAAGAAATACCTTCACCATCCTTGCAGATGGCTTAGACAGGTTTTCTTTCTTCAGGGCCTTATAATATGTATGATTATCATCGTCATGCAAACAAGGCTTTTCTCGTTCATCATCAATTTTTCCACCATTGGGGTCGGGATTGTTAGAGAAAGAATATGGCCTCGTCCTTTTGACTGCAAGTTTAGTGTTCATCCTACTTCGTTTACTATCAATGACACCATCTTTTTCGGCAGAACCATTGTGGATATCCAATGAAGAGTTCTGGCCCGGGAATGAGTTAGAAGAAAGCAAAGAATTGTATTTTAATTGCTGACGAGATTTCTTGTTTTGTCTTTCAAACCCATGCGCGGTTTTGAAGGTTGAATTCTCCATGTAAGAATCATGTGAACTCAACATGGAATTACGTACTTCATCTACCTACAAGGAAACGAAAAAGAAAATAGACATATCATAAGGTGATCACTTCGAATAAGTTATTCTTAAAATGAAAGATGATATCCAGCTTGTTAAACATGATTTTCCATCATAACTAATGTCATTATGTGTCAATATAGGAATAATTACGTGACTTTCATGTATCCAAGTATATCTGAGTATAACAGAGTGCTCCAAGAAGCAACATGGGACCAAAGCTTTCAAGCTGCTATGTAAAAAGCTAGAGCTGGAACCCGTTGTTTTGCTTTCCAACTAAAAGCTCCATTTACAGGTAGATCCAAAAATTTCTCGGCGAGGATAGAGGATCATTCTACCTCCCGGAGGAGAATTTATCATTTATTTCCCGACATTGAATAGTGGGGCTGGAGAAAGTTGCTTAAAACCTGAACAACAGACCTTTTGCCCCGCTTTAAACCCTGTAAATACTGGCAGTATCTGACACATATGCTAATAGCATAATACCCACGCACAAAACTCTACTATTAAAGATAATAACCTGAATTTAGCAATCTCTAAACAGGACTGGAATATGGCACCTTAGAAAGACTTGAACGTCATTATTATTTCGTGTACCGATTGTACATGTACAAACTAACTCATCCTAGTTTTCAACACTATTTAGCAGGGTCATATTATTTCTGCTAAGTATATTAAAACATGGGAAAAGTGACTCCAAGAGTCCACTTACAAAGTTAAGATCCGGCTGCTTTATAACTCCAGAGATATGAGATGAATGGGGCTGTTGGGGATCTCCAACATCAACCGGTTCTGCTGAAGCAAACACACGAGATTCAAATATTTCATGACTAAAGAGATACATGATCAGCTTTAAGCATAATGACTACAATGGAAGAACAGCAGTAAGAGTGTTCGGCTGATAGAACCAGGACAAGAGGTGTAGAGGTAATTAGGTCAGGAGACACAAAGGATGACATGGAAAGGCATAATGACAAGACTAGGAATATATATATATATCCTACTGGCGCTGTATCGGTTGCAGTTGGATCAAGAAGGCCTTTAGAGTGTTTTAGTTAAAGGTTAAGGAATATCTCTATTAAAAAGGTTTATCTATTCCTTTCTAATTGTTCTACTTGTAAGAGACTATTTAAAACAAGAAAATGGATACACATTAGCCTAGACTAGGAGCACAGAGAAAGGTAGCTAGAACACAAAAAGTAGAGCATGAAGAATTCCAAGCATTTGGACTGAACTGACTTAATCAGGCAGTTCTTATGGTTTAACTTATCTTGATCTTACTTTGAGTTAAGGCCTAGGATCCTTTAATAAGGAGTGATAAACTGCATATGTTTTCAAAGCGCTATGCTTCCATAGGTTAAACGCATAAAAGACAGAAGAAATACACTAAATGCAATAATTACTTCCCAAGTTCAAAAGGTAATTAATGTTTACTAGACCAAAAAAGTACCAAATAATATATAAAATGGCAAAAAAACACAAATTAAGTTCCCGTTTTATCAGAAATAATATTCATGATTCTATAAAAATTGACAATGTAGCAAACAGATTTTGGTATTGGACTCACCACTGACAGGCTTGCTATTTGGGAATTCAAAGGCGCCATTAAGTGGTGGATCAAACTCAATACCAAGTAGTGGACCATCTTCTAGATAAAACCTCCCCAGCTGCCTCTTAACTGCAGTAATAGAAGGGTTTTCACTTTCACCCTTAAGCTTCAAATATCCTGATGGCTTATAAACCTTGCTTTTAGCCATCCTTGTGTTTGCGTCTATTGGTAAAGTTGCTCCATTTTGTCTAAGTTGTACAGAAGTTGGCATGTCATGAGGATCCCGACTTTCAGAAAAACGCATATCTTGTAAAGGTGAGCTACTTTCAGAAGATGTATCTTCCATATGAGCATCATATGGATTTTGATGACTCCTACGGTCAGCTAGAAACTCTTGGCTAGAAATCCTTCCACTTTCAACCTCCCTCGGATCAATATTCCTATAATCCCGCTCCTTAATGCTTCCAGACGAATCTTGCCTGAGTCCACTACCACGATCCCGAATAACACCACTGGAATGATCCACTCGCTCATTAGCATGTTCGTCTCTCCTTTTGTCTTTTAACCTTCTGTGACAAAACCAACTAGATATCTGCTTTTCTGTCAACCCTACCTGAAGTGCTATTTGTGATTTCATTTCATCTGAAGGAAATCTGAGCTCTGGAAAACACCCAAAACTACGTTTGAAACATAGCAAACGAAGCGAATAAGATGAGAAGTGAAGAACTGGTTACCTTTGTAGAATTTTTCCAGAGCCATAACCTGGTCTGGTGTCTTGACTGTTCTTTTCTTATTGACATCTAGAGAAACTTTATTCTCTTCAGTCTGAATTTCACCTGAATCTAAAACAATCGCATGGAAGAAACAAATGTATTATATTTGATAAAATTAACCATGAAACAGATAAAGAATGGTTTGAAATTTGTTACTTTCGTGCTATGCGACATAATGGAAAACAGAGCCATCATTATGACGGATTAATTACTATCATATGAGATGTATGATACGTATCAGCCATCCACATAAATTAGAATAAAAACGAGAGAGGGAAACTCAGACTAACAAACAGTAAAACAAAAACCTCATGATTACTTGGAGCCAGATGAACAATTTCACTATATTCCTTCAGCAATTTTGAACACCTTTACATTTGTCGGATTATACTGGTTATGACACTTTATATAATAAAAAATTCTGCTGTCATCCAACCACAAATATAAAAAAGAAAGAAAAATATATATCTTCATTTCCAGATTCTTTCATATCACTAATATAGCTCCCTACAATTTAACAAATGGAAAATAATATGACTAAGCCTCCAACCAAACTTGCCTCCCTAGCCCATTAGCAAATTCACGTATGCTAGCTCATTAGCAATTGCCTCCGTAACCCATTAGCAAACTTTTCCTTTATCAATAGACCTCTTGCAATCCTCATCCCATTTTCCCAAGAAACTGATCTTTAAAAACCCTTTGGTTTCAGTTCAAGTGAGCCAAATGCACAAGTTCATGGATCACTGAAGTATATAAAATAACTCAAATCCGTCAGCAGAACATAATCAACATATTAACATAAATTTCAGACTTGAAATTCAAGTCCATGCAAGGACCCAAAGATATAGCTTTATGCAGATTACTCTCAACACCTAGAACAGATTCAAAGAAGATCCATCCATTTATACATCACCTATCCATGCAAAAGTACTCTTGAGGTTTATGATAAAACGACACTTCCAACTTGCAGTTCTAACAACATTCTAAAGGAAACATGCAACGATTAGACACGAATTATCGTGGCACAAATAACTTATTACATAAACAAAGCTTCCACTGATGAATTTTGCGTGGTTCAAACTTCCAAGTGATGAAACAACGTTAAATCATAAGAAATTAGGCTTACAGCAACATTCTAAAGGAAACATGCAACAATCAGACGAATATATAAAGCACAAATGACTAATTACATGAACAAAATTTTGTATTTTTCCATGTGATGAAACAACATTAAATCATAGCAAATCAGGCTTGACTTAGCAGTTGTTTCAAAGGTCGAATGCTGGATCTCCCCTCCCCCAGTTTGGAAGTCTCTCTAATGTGCCGAAAACAAAATTAAACAATTCGTAAATAAATAGATAAATCGAAGCAAATAAAGACTTTTATAATGCATTTTCTAATGAATCAAACACCCAACAAAATCACAAACGCTGCTTATTGACCTGAAATTCCCCAATGCATGCAAGTTTCCTTTACAGTTTCCAGTAAGCAGAAACCAAACGTTAAACAGCCTAAAATTACAACATTTTCAAATGACAAAAACTCTAAACAAAATTTAGAACCCAAATCTCAAAACTTTGATCTGAGATCAAGAACTACCTTCCATAGTGAAAGCGACTATTTTTTCCCTGGGTATCCTTCGTTTTTGTCCTTCAGTTCCAGTGATCCACCACTTCAGCCACTGCAAAATCTGGGTCTTCGATTCTACAAAGCTCGTTTTACAATTCTACCTTTGTTTTAAACATTACGTTTACGTTTCAAGAGGTGGAGAGAGAGAGAGAGAGAGAGAGAGAGAGAGAGAGAGAGAGAGAGAGAGAGAAGGATTCTGAATGAAGAGTGGAAAGACAAAAAAGAAAGGGGAAATTGTTTGTTGTTGGTTTTGGTGGTTTCTCCCCCCTTATTTTTCCTCCTGTTCCTTCCATTTTGATTCGATTAAAAGGATTCAACGGTTGTGGTTTTGTTTTGGTTTTGGATTTAATCAAAACCCAGATTTGGGTTTCGGCTGTTTTTGCATTTTGTGATCTGTCTATCCTTTTTTTAGGCACCATTTCCTTCTTGCCCAGAAAATATAAAAATCAACTATGGTTTTTGCTCACTACATGCACTTGCGCGGCAAAACATTAAACATCCAGATTAGGTAGGATAAAATATTCAAATTTGATGAGTTTTTATCCTATTTAATTATATATCAAGTTAGCCTTTTTTTTAACAAAAATAAAATTTGAAATTAATTTTATTCTTGTCTCAATTTGAATAATTATTGTAATATAATTTTATATAATATTTTTCATATATTTTCAGTTATTTCAATCTTATCGAATAAAAATAAAAAATTATCTGTATTAGATTGAAAATACTTTTATTAAAATCTAGGATTAATAAAATATCATTAGATATGGAGACGAATCAGAACTAAATAATATTTTTTAAATTTTTGAATAAAAATTAATTCAATCAAAGAAATCGATCCCAATAATTTTACGTCACTGTTCATCCCTAATCAAGATCACATAAAATCCCTTGTATTTTGAAATCGGGACCAAAGCGTTCAAAAAGTCTATAACTTTTAAAGAAATAACACTATGAATCGTACGACCATCATAGTCTCTACCGACCACGACAATAACTTGTTCAAAATGACTTGAGACACAAACGAACATTACAAACGATCATTCTTACATTGGGTTTGAACGAGAAAATCAACAGTTCGAGTGACGGCACTTGGAGTCGGCATTGGCGTTATCCCGCTTCTTACTGCGGCTGTTCGCCTCCACAGAATGTGGAGGATTCTGATTTGTTGAATAACAATGGTCGTAGTAAACTCAGCGGGATGCAGCTATGGCAGACTCAGTATCCTTGTACTTCCTACTCGTTATCTTAAGAAACCATCTTCCCTCCCTGATAACAATAACTCCTCCATGAATCTGATACTAACCGCCGCCGCCAGCGATGGCACGATGGGAGGAGGGAGTGGTGATTCAAGTCCTAGCTCGTGGACAAAGTGTCAGGATTGTGGCTTAAGAAAAATTGTTCCCATAGGACATGTAGAACGTGTTGTAAAAGTCGGGGTTTTGATTGCTCTACTCACGTGAAGAGCACATGGGTACCGACTGCTCAGTGAAGAGAACGTCAGCTCACGACGGCGGCTGTTACGACTGTCGGAGCCGGCTCATCGAGGGGCTAAGATGCCGAGACTTGTAACATCTCAAACTACTACTACTACTCATACATCAACTTCGAATACTACTCCTAGAAACTTTGACACAAGCTCGAGTCACCAAGGTTCTTTTTTATGGTGAATCTTTTGTATATGTATGCATATTTTCATATAATTTAATTAATTTTTTAATGTTTTTATTGGTGATCTAATTTCGATATAGAATTTTGTATTCGTTTATGTCGATGCCAATTTTAAAGAATCATTACCAGGGTAGATATGCACACCGACAGTGTTCAAAAGCATACGAGTGATGAAGATGGGGGACCGTGAGGACCAGTTCGCTTATCATGCAATTATTAAAGATTAGAGGACGTGTGTTCAAAGGGTTTCTTTATGACCAAAGAGTTGAAGGAAGATATGGGTTCACGAATATATCCGAATTGCATTTAGGTGAGGGGGTGGAGATGATGATAGAAATGTGAAGTCGTCTTCATCTCCGGTTTTTGATCCATCAGAAGCTTATCCTCGGTGGTTCGTGGTATGATAATCCGAGTTTATCTCTTTAAGTTTGAACTCTTATCATTCAATGAGTTTGTTTTTTTATTCTTATTAAAATCAAGATCAAATCAAATATATATATTAATTAGGAATGATAATATATATTAAAATTATAAAATTAGATTAAATTTATGAATTATTCAATCGAATAACATTTACACGTACAATAAAATTATAGATGCAAATAATGATATTTACATGGCCAATCATGGTTTTAAAAGCCCTATTGATTCGTTTTCCCCTACAGATGGCAAATGAGTGGAAAATCCGGACAGAATCATGCTTTAATGCAGCAGTTAATGTAAGTCAAGATCTTCTTTCTCTTCTGCATTCCAACACATTTGGCAGACATTACAAATCACAATTTGGGGGGGGGGTTAAAAAAATTAATAACTTTGTTCTGCTACTGTCAAAGTTCATTTCTTAATCGGATTAAAATAACATTCAAAGCATAGTTGTTGTAGCAAAGTTAATGGACAAGAGAAATCTTACCGACACATGATCATCCTTGTCTTGTCGACAAGGCGGTTGACAAGGCAATGGTTGATGAGGTAATAAAGCAGCGACGAATTCGGGATCTATCCGATCCCACCCTCCGAAATCGGAAACGATCTCCCATGCATTCTTCTGTTAATATCAAAACAGTCAGAATATGTTCTGTTGTCATCCCTACTCGAAATGTTGTTACAGTACATATGAAATCAGAGATCTTACAGCCACCGTGGTATCTTGGTTATCGTCTTGTCGAGGAGGCTGCAAAGGATGCAATGATGCGGCCATAAAATCCCAGTCGTTTCCTAGGCTAAGCCGAACATCGGCCTTTTGTTGCTTCCTGGTTGCTCGAGCTTGCGAGAATTCCATTGTGTAGTTTATAGATCCAGGGGCTTTTCGATCCCACACTCCGAATTTGGGAACCGGCGTCCCTCTTTTGCTCTGTCAATTCATTCATTGTTTAGCTATACTTGCATACAAACGTACACACATGTATGTCAACTAGACATGTAAGGTTGATTTTGGGTCGGATCAATCTGATTCAAGTAAGTCGAAATCTTACCGCAATGGGATCGTCGTCGTCGTCTTGTCGAAGAGACAATTGATGAGGCTCTGAAGCAGCGACCTCAAACTCCAGCTCGTTTCCTAGGCTACCGCTAACAATGGTCTTTTGTTGCTTCCTGTTGACCCGACCTTGGGACATAGGCATCGAATTATCGGTTTCTCCAACGGCTTTCTCGTCACTCCCTCCGAGCTCAAGAACAGAAATCTTTGCATTGTTCTGTCCAATTAAATGACGTGACATCAATTGCTTAAAAAACTTGAACAGTTGTATATAACTTTATTATAATAATACGACAACGGTAGAACACTAAGATTTAACGAAGAATCTGACATATTCTTGGTTGTAAACTTGTAATGTCTTAATGAAGCAGCAGCTAAATCAACTCCATTTCCTAGACTGCGCCAAACATCCTTTTGTTCCTTCCTGTTGGCTCGAGCTTGTGAGAAAAGAAAACCCTCGAGTAGCTGGTACATGCTTCATCTTTACGATCCCACCCTCCAAACTTAGGTACCGAAGTCCATTTATTCGTCTGTCAATTTTAAAACGTCATAATCGATCATTACAAATTAAGATTTGAGCCGAACTTCACTGTTCGGTTCAAATCTCACCTTACCATAAAACAGTGAAAAAGATGGATTATTACCTCTGTTGGATTGGCCATGGATGGTTAGTGGGGATGATTAATTATCAAATCAGGGAATTGAAGTTTCCCAACCCAGTTAAATTAAAAGATTTTTCAGTCATTTTGTAATTGTTGTATAGAAGATCAAAGTCATTTGTTGATTCATTGTGATGTCTCGTGGCATGTATGGCAACGATGGTGCAAGGTATGGGATGCCAATATTGTGTTTCCTAGAAATGTTAATGAGCTAATTATAATCTGGTTTTCTCAGAATGTTAGAAGGAAAAATCTGTTGTTATGGCAAATCGGATTCTTTGGGTTGATTTGAACTAATGGCTTAGTTAGAAATAAATCTAGGTTCGAGGGCAAATTATTTTCAGTAGATCAGATCTTCTATTCAGTTCTGTTGCAGATAGGAATTTGGATGCACTTCTTGTGGCCAGTGAAATTTCCATGCGTACAGGATTTTGTTTGTTGTCCAGGTTCCTTTCTTTTTGTCTGATGACAGTGTTGGTTTTACCTCTGTGTTTGTTATACTGCTTATATATGGCGTTGTTATGCTGGTTTTCATTGGAGTTAATTGCAGCCGGTTTCATACTTCGTTGTAGTCTTCTGCTAGTTAGTGTAGACAGCTTTGTTAAGGGATTTGTATATTAAGCTGTATCTCGTTAGCTTTAACAGAATTTATTTTGATGATCGGGTTGGGGTATTTGTTTGATTGCTGTTCGACTTTAATCACCACCCTATGACACACTCTTTTTCCTCCAAATAGGTTAGGGAGGTTTTTAATGAGATTCTTGGGGTGGTGTACTTTGTACCCTTATTTATACAAAGTACATCTCTTTCAAAAAAAAAAGTCATAAATTAGAGGCAATTAATAACATAAATCATCTGTGTGAGTGGAAGCCTAAATTAAGTTAATATTTGACCAACAAATTCAAAAAAAGAACAAACTCCAAATCTGATGATAAAATTGAGAATATAAATCTAGATTTTGTTGCATTTTGGGTTTCTTTAGAAAATAATGAGTTAGGTTTTAAGATATCGTTATTGTTGTAGATATTTCTAGATTTGTCCAAGAATTGAAAATTAGTTTTATAATCTTTATTTACAACAAAATTTTAAGTTTGAGTCTTGTGCAGAAAAAAAAATAATGAAATAAATTAATAAATATTTTTCAAACTTCTTTGTGATTATGAAACATAAGATTTTTATATCAATAAATGTAATGAAATGATAAATTATTAATAGGTACTATATTATTTAAACTTTAGATTATTTATCGATTTTAGCATCCAACTTTAAAAATTTAAATTTTGACATTGAACTTAATTTTTATTTGAATTAGGGCACCAAGTTATTCAATTGTTCACGGTATGAGAATGTGATTGTTTCTTCCTCAGTTTTTGTATAAAACTGTCAACTCCTCCGACTGTCTTTGCTGATCAATTATCGCTCATTATCTGTGTCATTCGTGACAAGATAAGTATAAAAATGTTTGCATTTCACTCTTTTTTGTCTCGTGATATTGGCTTCCATGAAACGCACTCAATATCGATGAAATTTCATCAAAATGTTTGATGTTTTAATGCTCTGATATTCTCTTATGGTTATTCGATGAGGGTAGTTTCTAGGTACGTTGTTTGTATTCTCAAAAGAATCTTCTCACAATATGAATTTTTGAACAAACATCCCCAAACTCTAAAATCCAAGAAAGCCCTCAAACCTCTTATGGTACCGTTCCGACATCTTCCAATGTAGTACGCCATTCGAACATCTTCATGGGATGACATAGCATCGTTCCGATGTTAGGCTTGTTACTCTTATAGGATGCTCCCGAAGACCCCGTCAACAGAGCATTATGTTGTGCCGGTGGGGTGTCGGAGATACTATCCTCACGGGACGGAGCATTCTATTGTGATGGTGGAGTACTAAGATCAATGGTGTCATTTCTAACCGAGGCATCTTGTTCATTCGTGTAGGAGATTTCAAGGCTGCCTCGAGAGCAACAATTTCCCATTTATATGGGGAAATGAAGTGCTCTCGAGACAAAACGATGACCCTAATCAGAAAATGAAAATTATCCGAAACACAGTTAAAGACAAGGAGAAAAAAAGAGTGAAAAAAAAAGACAATAGTAATTTGAACGATAATATTTGAGTGAGGGATTTTAGGACTTAAATTGTAATTTTAACTATACTTTTAAATTCCAACATGTTTTTTAGACAAAGGTTCAGACGATTTATCGGCCAATATGTTTTTACATTCGCAAACGCTATAATTTGACATAACATTTAGCGGCGTTTTTGGAATAAACACCACTATATGTCAGGACATTTAGTGGTGTTTTTGGGATAAAACGCTACCAAAAAAAGATAAGTAGCGGCGTTTGGAAAAACGACGCTAAATATTATAACCTTTAACGGCATTTGTAAAAAAATACTAAATATTATAACCTTTAGCGGCATTTGTAAAAAAAACCACTAAATATCATTACCTTTAGCGGCTTTTATATAAAAGGCGGCTAAAAAACATAACCTGTAGCGACTTATGTTTCAGGGCGCTTTTTTTGGCATTTGTTTTTGCGTCATAAAGATTTTTAACGACGCTTAAAAAACCGTTATATGATTGAAAAAACGCCACTAAAAATTTGTTTTGTTGTGAATATTGAAAAACTTTTGAAAATTTGAAAAAAAACACCATAGTTTCTCATAAGATAAGAGTTGGCCTTGTTTCGTAGGAAAGTCAAGATCACAAGAAGTATATGAAGCAATTCATACCATCTTTATTTTATTTTTCATTGCTATTAATATTCATATTTATAAAATTTATAAAGTCTGCAATCACGATATATATACTAATTTCATTAATTTGTTATCATTTTATCATATTTAAATTATTTAATAAAAAATAAAACTTTGAAGACAAAATAAAATTTTAAAAACTAAAATATTATAGATTATTTTTAAAAAAAATAACATTGTAAATTAACTTTTCTTATAAAAGAGTATACTCTTATATTCGTATTCGAATTTATGTTGATATAAACTATATTGTTGATGGGTAAAGGTGAAAGAAAAAAAATCAAGGTATGTTGGGTGTGATTACATAGATAATAATGATGATATGGTCAAACCCATATGACCATCATTAAAGAAGTTAATGGTGGCATATGTTTTTTCCTACTCTTAGTAATTGCATGAGAGAAATCAATCGGTCAAAGCTAATGGTGGCATTCATTCTCATTTCTCGTACTGTTTTCTCAGCTTTTACCCCATACCCTAAGTTATGCACTATCAAGACCAGTGGCTGTGTGTGCATGTAACTCATCATAAATATATATATGCGTTATTTAAATAACATTTTAACTTCCGACTTTCAAAATATAATAACGTTTTGATAAGAAAATTTTGTTATTTATACGGTTTAATACAATTCATCTTTATTTTAATCATTAAAACGATAGGTAAAAGATACTTTTGATTCATGAAAAAAACGATATATATGACTTGTATAAATCTTTTAGAAGTAGATATCTGATTATCATTAGAATTTCATTTTAATACAGTCTGTAAAATTCATGGTGCACTCGTTTGATGAAGAAATAAATTGAGATACATCATTGATTTACCCTCACGAAATGATACATTATTATTTTAGGTTTTTTAATGTCAACTATAAATATGTATATAGTGATTTTAGGTTTATCTAGGTGAAAATTTATGCATTATTATGGTATGTTTAGATTGTTATTGTGTGGCTAATGTAATTTTTCTTATATTTTATTATCGATATAGTAATTTTTTCTCTTCTGTTTGTGATTTTTCTAAAAGAGTTTTCCACATAAAATATACTTGTTATATCCGCAACTTTCTGAAAGAGTTTGACACGAAATGACACGTAATGCATCTTTGACACATAAAATTTATACAATTTTTTTTATATATATTTTTTTTCATTTTGGCCCTAAACAATGCTTAGGTAATGGAGCAAATAGAGAAATGAACCAAGAAGCATAGGGAAGTGCATGCAAATTTGGAACAGTAATTATTGGGAATTCAGTACTAAAAGCAAACTTCTCCCTAAAGCCAAAAGAAATTAAAGTCATAAGCAATGATGGAGAGGAAGACAAAGAGAAAGAGAGGAAAGGGGTTGAAATGATGAGGTTGGAAGAAAGTTGGATGGACCTTTTTATCTTTGTACATAATTCTTAATTACAAATATCAAATAATATCAAGATAAAATTTGGTCATATTAAGCTCATGAATTTTATTTTGACGGTTCAAAATCAACATGTTTAGCTATGAAATTTTTAAGTTTCACATTATTTAAATATGAGATTTTTTTCAAACGTTATATAGTAATAGAGTGATTGAAACTAAGATTAATACACATATATCGTCGTCTCTGTCTAACTTGACTCATACTTAATGGCTGATTCACGCCATTAAACTGTGTTTTTTTTTCTATTAATTATTTATTTTACTTGTTGTGCACATCCTGAATATGTATGTATTTCCATCTCATATAATATTTTTGTATTATTAATATATGTATGTTTATTTTAAAAGAACTAGTTATCAATGATATTTGGATAAAAGGGTCTTAAAAGTAATTAAATGAACCGAATAAATGAAATTAACTTGGAGCTAATAAATCTAACCAGATGACTTGAGTGTAGAGAAAAGTAATATAAAGCAACAAAAAGTATCACAGCCAATTCTCCAACCCATCTTTGAGTTTTCTCTGTGCTTCATATACAGATTTTGATTTCCCAGGTAAAGGATGGCCTCTCAAATCATCACTCTCCAAATTCCAACCCTAAACTCCTCCATTTGCAGCACCAAAACCTATGCATTTTGACTCTCTCTCTCTCTCTCTCTCTAATATTGTCAAACTGTTTCATTTTCAGAGCTCAAACTACAAGGCCCTGACACCACAAACAATACAAACAAAACACATTTAAGACTGAGTTTGTAGTACCCTTTGGGAGGGAGGGTTACCAGTTCTTTCAAAAAGGGAAAACAAAAGATAAAAGTCATCGGTTTGTTGATGATTAATCCCATGCATGAGATGATGTGTTCCAGCAGAAAGCTCCTTTGCTTCCTTCTGTTTCTTCTTTTCTTGTTTGACTACTTGGATTCTTCTTCTTCAAGCTTCTTCAATCCTGTTGCGGCTTCTCCTTCTCGAGAGTTTATGCCTGTTATGGTGGTCAATCCCCTGGTGGATTTGAAGCAGCAAATCATGGTCATATTAAAGATAAAGATGGTAATGAAGGTGAAGTTATTGGTGATGAAAAGAGAAAAGTTCATACAGGTCCAAATCCTTTGCATAATAGATGATTTTGGAGCAACTCTTTCCTTCAATTTTTTGCTTTTTTTTCATTTATTTTTCGAATATATTAGTGAAATTTGAAGCTAATCAATCTCAGTTTGCATATAAATCATAAACTTTTTGTATTTTTTTAGAATTTTGTGTTTATATATGTATATATATGATTAATGTTTTGTTGCCAGTGATGGAGTTTTTGGTTTGATGACTATGAACTATGACCATTGCTTAGATTTTGGTTTGATGGTGTTGAATACTAATTAACTAAGATATTAAATTATTATATTTAAAAATATAAATATATTATATATTTAAAGTTAAATTTATAAAAACAATTATAATTGATCTAATACTTCAATTTGTAAGGATTTAAATTATTATTAAATCAAAAATATTGAAGACTCTAGCCTCTCCAATCCATTCTTAATTAGTCGTCCTTGAATATAAGAATGTGATTTTTAAAGTGGTACATAATTAAATTTAAGGGTAAACTATTCATGATCACTTAATTATAAAGAGATTTTAATTTGATCATCAATTTTTAATTATGTTATTTGGATCGCTTAGCTATTTCAATGATACCAATCAAATTACTAGTCGTTAACATTTGACAGATAAGTTGACATGGCAATTACTAAACTGATATATTTGTATATTTAATCATCATTACTTATCAATTATATAATTTGATCTTAATTTTAATTTAATTCAATAAATTTAATTATCCAATAAATGATGACATGTGTGTTAGCATGGGTAAATGCACCCCAATTCCCATGTCACTAATGACACGTGTCACCATACGATTATATGATTAACTTATTGAATTATATTAAAATTATAATCAAGTTGATAGAATAAATAGATAATAAGAACTAAATATGTAATTATACTAATTTTTTAATCGTAACGTATAATAAGTGGTTTGATTGTTATAATTTAAATAATTAAGTAGTCTAATTAAAATATTTAAAAGAATGATAGTTAAATTAAAACCCATAGTTAAATAATCATAAGTGGCAAATGAGTATTGATACACGTGGTTGAGATTCATGAATTTGAGTTTGTAAGGCCAAGTTCGAATCCTATCATCGTCACTCTTGGTGGGTAATCTGTAAAGTCATATGTAAATCTCAATTAGGTCTTAGGTATGCCCTGACCCTGAACTGGAGAGCCACTCCTTACCTAAACTTTTATGTACCAAAAAAAATCATGAGTGTAGTTTACCTTAAATTTAAATTTGTAATAAATTAAATAAATGTAAATATTAAAAATAATTACAAATATATGAATTTGTGGGTGGATGGTTTATTATTTCTTAGTCGGTTGTAAATTAACTAGCTATGAATTATTATGATTAAGATGTCATTTTTCTTTAATGATGGAATTCTTCATTAATAATTCTTAATTGTAGCAAGTTTGTCCAATATCTAACTTTATTTCCATAAGTAATTAAAAAGGTAATTTGTCAACTTAATTGATGTGATGTAATTTCTTACGATGACATAATTAATTAAAATTTTGTAAAAATTTATACAAAATGAATTTATCTGTATACTATACTTTAGTTTAATATTAAATTAGACATAAATCCGATTCGATCAATCAAAAAATCCATATGAAATGTAAGATTTAAACGAGACGAATACAAATATTTATATGAAGAGTTTTTCGTTCATGAAGGAAGAAAGAAAGAGTTTTAAGGTAATTGATGTTTTAGTTGTAATTTATGAATCAAATTAGATATTAACTCTTAACGTTTTTGTTAACATGGATCATCATCGCCGTAATAAATATTAATAATTGAATTATTATTTTGTTATTTATCAATTTTAATAGTAAAAATATAATTTTTAAAAAGTTTAGTAGCCAAAATAAAAATTCACTCAAAATTTAGTGACCATAAAATATGGTTTACCCTAAGATCAAATTATAAGAAATTAGAAACCTAAAAAATTATATAGAAAATTTTTAAAAATCATAGAGTAAACTATACGATAGCCTTTATGTTTTTAGTTTAATTGATTTTAATCATCGGTTAAAAAATATAGTTTTGATCCCTTGTGTTAACGGTTTGTTCGGTTAAATTTATTGATCATCAACTCTCTTTAACCTATTAACATAAATCCGAGTTGACAAATAAAAAATAAAAAAATCCTACGTGTCACCTCTTCTTCTACCCAAAAGCTTCTTCCTCAATATCAATCCACATTTCGGCTCCACTGTAACAACAAACAAGAAGACTGAAGCACTGCAAGTACCCTTTCTTCATATCCTCTCGACATATTTCAAATACTAGAGCAAATCCAATATTTTCCCCCTTCATTTTTATCCATTTTTCTTTCTTCGAAATGTAAATCTTTGTGGATGACCCACTTGCATTCTCCTTAAACAATCGTTAAAGGAAAATATTTTCGTCCTTAAAGACTATATTTTTCTTCTGGGTCTTGAGCTTCAACCTCAGCTGTGGCCGCATCTTCACTTTCAAGATGCACCACCTTTTCTCTGAACCCGTTCAATTCCATTGGCAAACTCTCTCAGTGGCATGCAAAAAAGGCTTTCGAGTACTACGCCGTTTAGCTCATCGAGACCGCCTCTTCCGCGGCCGAAAACTCTCTGATATCAATACGATCTTTTCTTTCTCTGATGTCAACTCCACCTTCCGAATGAGTTGATTGGGATTGTAAAGGATCTTTATGCCTTTTTTTTGTATTTTCTTGGAAGTTTAGATAAAGGGTATTGTTATAAATTTGTTCTTTTTATAATATTGTTTGGGTTTTCTTTTAATTCAGTTTACATTATACCACAGTGAAATTAGGGGCTCCGGGGTGAAGTTCATGGTGGCACTTGATACAAGGAGTGGTCCTTTTTGGGTGCCATGCAATTGTACCCAATGTGGTGATCAGTTCTTACAGCGGTTGTCCTTGAATTTATATTAAACTATGCATTTGGGGTAACAAGATTTCGAGCTTAGCATAAATGACCCGAAAGGATCATCCACTAACAAAACTACAAAAGAGTCATCCACAACAGTAGCTTGTGTTCAAGGAAGGAGGAGAAGTGACACATGGATTTTTTGTGAATCACTTTTATTTTTTAATTGTCAACTCAGAAATTCGTTAATGGGTTAACGAGATTTAACGGGACCAAAATCAACGAATCGATAACTTAAGGATCAAAACCAGTTTTTTAACCGATGATCAAAATCGATCAGACCAAAAATATGGGGACTATCCGTATAGTTTACCCAAAATAATAAAACACTGGAGTATAAGTATCAAAATGAATAAAAATAAGGGTAAAGTATAGTAATGGTCACTGAATTTTTATAAAGCTTTCATTTAGGTCCCCCAACTTTTAAAACTTGCAATACAGTCCCCAAACATTTAGTCCATTTGCAATATGGTCCCCAACAGTTACATCAGGGACTATATTGCAAACGAACTAAATGTTAGGGGACCATATTGTAAACGGACTAAATATTGAGGACTGTATTGAAATTTTTAAAAGTTTGTGACCTAAATAAAATCTTTAAAAAAGTTTAGTGACCATTACTATACTTTACCCTTTTTATATTATACAGTTGATTTAGACTCGTTAAAAATTCAAATCAATCTGCGATCATTCATGTATCTTTCATTTACAGCTCTATCCAATTCCGTAATCCTTTACGCTTTTAATTTCACTATCCTCCACAGTTTAGTTGAAAATCCCTTCGGAATCCTAGATTCCATGGCGCCGAGGAAGAAATAATCCGAAGGGATTGCTTGCTGTCCATATACAACGACGAGGATGACGAAGATATGGAAGACATCGAAGAAGATCACTGCCAACAAGCTGAAGAATTACATGATCACACCGCCTCTGGAAGAAAATGACCACGGAGAATCAAACAGAATGGAAGAAGATTCGACAACTGACGATAATATGCTGCCGTTTCCGCACCAAACCTCCACTTCTCAATATCAACGACTAGTTTCTTCGAAAAGTAGTGGCCGAGGAAAGCTTAACATTGTTGATTACGGCCACGATGAAGCTGCCGTCTCGTCGGAGCACGAGGTAACTCTCTACGCTGCTCCCCCAAGGCAGGTCTTTTTTTGAAAAGAAAAAAAATCCTTGTTTAATGACTTGTGGTTATATTGATTTTTTATTTTTAAGTGCAGGAAGGAGAATTAGGAAGCAATGATGATCTTATGTTTGGTTTAGAGCATCAGATTGCTAATGGTACTTAACTACTTATTTGGTTTTTCTTATGATAAATTTAACTTCAAATGTTACTCTTGAAAGCGCATTCTTTCCAATTTACTATTTGTTTTCAGTTGATTTTCAAGGAAAAACATCTCCAGCGACTGTTCAGGGAACACCGGAATCACCCAATGTAGAACCATAACAACCAGAGGCAAACAACGCTATTACTGAGTCAGCTATAGACAAAGTTGATCCATTGGATAAGTTTCTTCCACCGCCATCACAGGACCAGTGTTCAGAGGAGTTACAAGTGTCTTTTTTATGCTAGCAGATGGTAATTATACTTCTTTGGATGTAATTTTTACACTTATGTTGCCCTTGTAAAACTACCTACATGTTGTACTGTTGAGGTAGATGAATACGTAGTGTTGCAAGTTTTATGTTAATTATATGTAAAGTAAGGTAGATATAGTATTGTAGTTTAAGTTTTTAAGTTTGCTATCACAAGATCTGCTGATGCTTGGCACCCTTTAAGCTGCAGATGGTTTTATGCTGCTTTTCATGGGGTCCGTTTATATTTGTGTAACATCACTGGCTGCTTTGAAGTTGTTGATTGATTCAATGTCATCTCTCTTTTTTTCTTCTAACAAAAAGATGGGTAGCTCTTGCATGTTCTGGTTGCATTCTTTTTGCCATTTTGGCTCAATGAACATATTTAAATGACCTTCATTCTTTCTGTTACGTTATTGCAGAGGAGAATAGACAAATTTCTCTACTTGAAGCAATCTGGAAAAAGCTACAATGCGGAAGTTTGTAATAAGAAGGATTATAGGAACCCCGACATTTTGCTGCATCCTGTGCAGTATCAAGATATTGATCAGATAGGGTCTTGCTTCGGCAAAGATGTATTTTATCCTCATGGATATGACAAAACTGACTACTATGATGAAATAGGTTATTGCATTTACTTATGTAGTTCTCTCCTGGTCTATTGAAAAAGCTTAGCATGTCTGAATGACATTGGACACATTCAAAGTATTACTTCTTACTGTTGAGTTTTGCGTTATTTTATTTGTTCTGCCAAAGCTTTTCCTGTTGAACTGTAGGCTTTCTTATTTGTTTTTTAAGCTTCTGTACACTTGTTTGTTTAATGGCTAATGCAGAGGCCGACATGAAACGTGAAAGGGAGAGGAAGGCACAAGAAAGTAAGAAGAATCAAAAGGTTGAATTTGTGTCTGGTGGAAGTCAACCTGGAGCGGGTTCTACTGCCCCAGAACTTGGCATGCCTATTGCAGGTAACTGTTAAAGAAACATTCTGTAATCGCTATTGCTATGCTTGTAAGTGGTATTTTTTTACTCATGTCCTTGTATATGAGCTACCAATAAACATAACATGGTAATATAAAGCTGCTCACATGACTTAGTTTGCACAAAAAGAGGGAATATATATTTTGCTTATTTTGAATAAATATTAGGGTAAAGTATAGTAATGGTCACTAAACTTTTCTAAAGCTTTCATTTAGGTCCCCCAACTTTATAAACTTACAATACAGTCCCCCACCATTTAGTCCGTTTGCAATATGGTCCCCCGACAGTTACGTCAGTGACCATATTGCAAACGGACTAAATGTTGGGGGACCATATTGCAAACGGACTAAATATTGGGGGATTGTATTGCAAGTTTTAAAAGTTAGGGGACCTAAATGAAAGCTTTAGAAAAGTTCAGTGACTATTAATATACTTTACCCTAATAATTAATTGGGTTTGGATGCTAATTTCTTAAAAAGCATGGCAAAGACAGTTTGAAATCGAGCAATAAAAAAATAGCTAAAATTAAGAAAAACAAATCTCCAACAAAGCTAATTATAATATGTACTCTACAAGTCAAAGGTAAATTCGACAATCAAGGTGTCTTGTTTGAAAAACAAAACCCTTAGTACTTAACACAATGAATTTAATAATATACTCTAAAAACATAATAATTGAATATTGAGCCTAATAAGTTGAAGATTCATGTAACAATTACGTTTGGTCCTATTCTATTTGGGTTTCATAGAAATACTTTTAATTGACTCATGAAATAATTATTGACATTTTTATATTAAAAACTACTTTAAAATGTATATTTCTCTTAAAAAATTAGACTCCTCAATTTTATTAATTTAATCATTTTAATTCTTAAATTTCATATTAAAAAAATATTAATCTCTTGCTAGGCAAATTCTAGAGTAATAAATGACGATAATTTCAATGAAAGTTGACTTTGGTAGGGCTATATTTAATACAACGTATAAGCTCCGTGCAGTATAAATATGTGTAGCTCAGTGCTCCATTTTCATACCAAAGCTTCAATTTCTAAGCGCTTTCTACTCTCAATGGGATTTCATTTCCTTATCCTCTTTGCTCTACTCCAAGTGAGCTTTAATATCTTCTTAATCTCCAATATTTACTTCTTCTTTTGTTTTAATTTGCTTTATTTTTACATTAGTTGTTTGAACTTAAGTTTAATAAATCGATTTATAAATTCACCTTCTAAATGATACATGTATTTAAATTCGTATATCATCATCGTATCTCAATTTATTTTTTCAGATTGTATATGGAGGAGGGCATGGTGTTGTGGCGGAGGAAGATTATTGGAAATCAGTGTTCCCAAACAATCCGATGCCAAAGGCCTTGAAAGCTATCTTACCACCAGCAAAATATGATTGGAGAGTTGAGCGTATTCACACTTTGCCCGACGGTAACGAGGGGTTTTATGATTGGATTGGTAAAAGCTATCGAACAGGAAATGACATGTTCTATGATTGGAGTTCTGAGTCTAGTAACAAACCACGAGGAAGTGGTGAGGAACAAGCCTTTCATGATTGGAGCAACGACAAACTGCGAAGAATTAATGAGGATGCATTCTATGTTTGGAGCTCTGAACATAGTAACAAACCATCAGAAAGTAACGAGGAGCAAGACTTTTACGACTGGAGCTCTGAACATAGTAACAAATTACGAGCAAGTAATGAGGAACAAGAGTTTTATGATTGGAGCTCTAAACGTAACGAGGAGCAAGACTTTTACGATTGGAGCTCTGAACGTGGTAACAAATTACGAGCAAGTAATGAGGAACAAGAGTTTTATGATTGGAGCTCTAACCGTAATGAGGAGCAAGACTTTTACGATTGGAGCTCCCAGCGTAGGAATAAGCTGCGGGGAAATGATGAGGAGGAGTTTCATCATCGGACTCGCAATAATTTCGCTTCAATCCATGAAACTATATTCTTCTTCCCAAAGGATCTCCGCTCCGGTCAGCTGGTGAATTTACCCGGTCTCACAACAAGCGACAAAACCCCATTTCTGCATGATCGAATCGCCAAGTCAATACCCTTTTCAAGTGACAAATTGCCTGAAATTCTGAACCATTTCTCTGTAAAACCTCAAACAAAGGAAGCCAACGTCATAAACAAAACAGTCGAAGGTTGTGAAAGAGTAGCCATGAAGGGAGAACAAAAGTTCTGCGCCACATCATTACAGTCCTTCATAGATTCAAGTATTTCACACCTCGGGAAACAAATCCAGCTTCTATCAACCGAGCTCTCAAAAGAAACCAACAACTCGCTGTTTATAATCAGCAAGGGAATGCAAAACATGGGAGAAAACGAGCTCGTCTGTCATAAGATGAAGTATCCGAGAGCTGTGTTTTTGTGCCATTCGATCGACAAAACAACAGTGTATAAGGTTCCATTGGTGGGGAGAGATGGGACGAAAGCCGATGCTTTGGCGGTCTGTCACAAAGATACATCGGCTTGGAACCCCAAGCACATGGCGTTTCAGATTCTCAAAGTTAAGCCTGGAACTGTTCCCATCTGCCATTTCCTTGTTAAAGATACACTCATCTGGGTTTCTAACTGAAGAGCTTGATGATGTTTTATATAAGTGTGTTTGTATTTCAATAATCTTCCGATAAGATGTTCGGATTGTCTGAACTCATATAAGAGAAACTCCTTAATCAGTAGTCGAGGATTCAATCCTTATCTTAAATATGGAGCAGTTTTAAAACTTATGATTATCGTCTACCTCATTTAAGCTTTCAGTAATCTTCCGATAAAATGTTCGGATTATATGAACTATACATAAAAGAAGATTAAGAGCGGTCGATGATTTGAAGTAACTAGTGACCCATGGTGGTACTGGTTGGTTATCGGGACAATCGAAAAAATTTAACACCAAATACGAAATTATTTAAACGTTTAGTGACAAATCTAATACACTAACAAAACTTGATACTTAAAATGATATTTTTTAAATATTAGCGGTCAAACTTTATAATCATCATTACAGTAACTAAAAAATAAATTCACGTTACTATATCACTAAAATTTAACAGTTTAATAACATAATTAAAATTAAAACTAAAGATAAATATTATAATTAAAGAATTATAAGCTATACACAAAAGTTTAATGGTATTTGGTTTACCTTTATTTTATGAAGTTTATTTGTTTTTTATTAAAAAAATACAAAATAAAATGTGTTTGATACGCGCCATTCTGAGCGCGTGAAGAGCCGTTGGACCAAGGGAAGAGTTAAAAGGAATGGAAGTAGCAAATGAAGAAGCAGAACAAAACAGAAAGATTAGATTACGAGATTACGTAAGAGATAAAGAAATATATATATTTTTTTAGAAAAAAGAAGAAGATAAAGCAAAAGGTCCCATTGATTATTTGTTGAAAAATCAATGACATTTTCAGCTATGGCGACTACTTGTTCATCACTTTCTCTCTGTCATCTTCAGTTTCAATCACCTTCTGCCATATCTAAACCATACCCTTTTCTCTTCTTTCCTTCTTCTTCTCGTTTGAACGCAAAGAAACGATTTCAAAGCCGAAGCAGAGCTCGTTTTCTTCGTGTTCTCGCTGTCTCTGATACTGCTCTAGACTCAAGCAATGGGGTCGCCATTGATACTGAATCCGAGGACCCTTCGTCTTCTTATGGTAGACGGTACTTCCCTTTGGCTGCTGTCGTTGGCCAGGTTTCTTTTCATCTCTTTCTCTACCTCCTTTGCTACACATGGAATTTGAAGGAAAATGATATGCTTTGCTTGTGGTTTTAAAAAAATTGCTTCTTTTAGTTCGCTGCAAAGGTATAGTTTTTATGGCTTGAAAACAGGTATGGGTTTGAATCAAAAGTGGAAATTGAATGCTTAGCTTGATTTGGTTAGCTGTTGTCACATAGGATGCCATTAAAACCGCACTTTTACTTGGAGCTATTGATCGTGAGATCGGAGGGATTGCTATCTCTGGAAGGCGTGGAACAGCCAAGACTGTAATGGCACGTGGATTGCACGCAATTTTGCCTCCCATTGATGTTGTTATTGGTTCCATGGCAAATGCAGACCCTGCCTGCCCAGATGAGTATGAACAGTGAACCCTTACCTCTTATAATCTCATTAATACTTTGGTGATTTTAAATTGGATGTATCTATACATATATGTATATATTGAGCTTTTCCTTTCTTATAGAACATAGTTTTGTGCTTTATATGACTCATATGAGAGCTAATTGGTTCAGCAATAGTTTTGCATATTCATTACTTCCAAGATAGTGACATGGTCCTCATAACCTCTGAAGGTGGGAAAATGGTTTAGCTCAGCGAGTCGAATATGATTCCGAGGGCAATGTTAAGACTCAAGTTGTTCGGTCTCCTTTTGTTCAGGTATATTTCATTCTCGAAAGCTTTTCTTATCGAGTTTTGGTTTATTTTTTTTAATGCCCTGTTCGTCACTCTTGCTGTCACTCTTGCTCCAGATTCCACTTGGAGTGACGGAGGACAGACTCATTGGATCTGTTGATGTCGAGGAGTCTGTCAAAACGGGGAAAACTGTTTTTCAACCCGGCCTTCTGGCGGAAGCTCATAGAGGTGTACTATATGTTGATGAAATTAATCTTCTTGATGAGGGCATTAGTAATTTGCTTCTCAATGTGCTGACCGACGGAGTTAATATTGTCGAAAGAGAAGGGATCAGCTTCAAGCACCCTTGTAAACCGCTTTTAATTGCCACCTATAATCCAGAAGAAAGTGCTGTACGAGAACATTTATTAGATCGAATCGCAATTAACTTGAGGTATATAGCTCGTTTTGTGATGATGGAATGAGTTTCTTAGTTTCTATGTATCTATCCCAAACTATTATTGGCACACTTCCTTTGCAGTGCAGATCTTCCAATGAACTTTGAAGATCGTGTTGCGGCAGTTGGTATTGCAACAGAATTTCAGGAAGCTAGCAATAAAGTTTTTAAAATGGTTAAGGAAGAAACCGAGGATGCAAGGACTCAGGTAACCATTCAGCTGTTCTGCTTCAAGTTTTCCATCAAATCGTGCCACTACTTGAAATTTCTGAATTCTGACTCGATTCTAAGCTTTGTTTATTTGTGATGTGCATCTGAGTTTTTGTTATTCAGGCACTTTGTTATTTAGAAAGATGATTTTTATTCCTTTTGTGCATTTTTTTCTCAGATCATTTTAGCGAGAGAGTATTTGAAGGATGTCACTATTGTCCGGGAACAATTAAAGTACCTCGTTATGGAAGCCCTTCGAGGTGGTTGCCAGGTGCTGAAGATCGAATTCTAGTTTCTTACATGTCGTGCACCATTCAAAGTGTTCCCTTTTAAGATATAATGTTGATATAGATTGTGAGATATTGTTTTAATCATGCTACGAAGGAATAATTAATACTCGGATGATTTACAGGGACACAGAGCTGAGCTATATGCTGCCAAGGTTGCAAAATGCTTGGCTGCTTTGGAAGGACGGGACCGAGTCGGCGTAGACGACCTGAAAAAAGCTGTTAAGTATTTTTAGTATGATTTTGCCTCTTGACATAGCTACCGGGATTTGTCTGCATCATGAAAGCAGAAAACTAGAGAAGTGGCAAATCAATTTGTGTTGATATGTTATATAATACAGGTGGAGCTTGTCATCCTCCCTCGTTCGATTATCAATGAGAATCCACCAGATCAACAAAACCAACAGCCGCCGCCTCCACCTCCACCTCCACAAAATGAAGACTCCGGGAAGAGCAGAATGAGGAGGAAGAGCAAGAGGTATGTTGTCATTAAGCACCAAATTTTGCTGTTCCTTGATAAATGTCGTCATTCATTTATTGTTGTTTGTAGTGAACTAAGATATGCCGAAGTCCTTGTTGAGGATTTAGCCATCTTCTATTTGTCTATTTCGATTTTTTACTGGTGAAATAAGTTCACTGAAACTGTGAGGCTTTGTATACAACAGGATGAAAGTGATCAGGAGAACGAGCAACAGGAGCAATTGCCTGATGAATTTATCTTTGATGCCGAAGGGGGTTTGGTGGATGAGAAACTACTTTTCTTTGCACAACAAGCACAGAGGCGACGGGGGAAAGCTGGAAGAGCCAAGAATGTAATATTTTCCGAAGACAGAGGCCGATATATTAAACCAATGCTCCCAAAGGTTAGTCTATTTCAAATCATCTTTACATTGTTTTTTCCTAACCTTAACTTCATTTTTTGAATAAGCTATGTTGTTTTTATCACAGGGCCCTGTGAAGAGACTAGCTGTTGATGCAACGCTTAGAGCTGCTGCACCATATCAAAAGTTGCGTAGGGAGAAAGACATTCAGAAAAGTAGGAAAGTTTTCGTGGAGAAAACCGACATGAGGGCTAAAAGAATGGCAAGAAAAGCAGGAGCATTGGTATCTATGAGCTACTTTTGTTTACATTTATTATTAATTTTATTTATGTATCTAGCAATAAATACCTTCCTGTTCCTAATTATTTCAGCGTACCTCATCGTTATTATACTAAATACTCTTAGAGGATTATGGTTGATGATAATTTCTGGGCTTCCATTGGCATGAATTTATCACCAGTTACCATGAATTTAGGCATAAGAATTGGAGCAATTGATGTGTAAAGATTGTTCGATCCAGTTGTTTTAACCGGAATCTCTCTAGAGTAAAGTAAATTCCATTCAAATATTGATAAACTATTGTTATGTTCGGGGTTCATACATATACATTTCATGTCAGGTAATATTTGTGGTTGATGCAAGTGGGAGCATGGCATTGAATCGCATGCAAAATGCTAAAGGCGCTGCGCTTAAGTTACTGGCCGAGAGTTATACAAGCAGAGATCAGGTAAACAAGAGACACTTTTGTTCTGTGCTTTTAAGCGTACAAACCTTGCTAGTTCTTAACTGATCTGCAAAAACAAAACCGTCAACACCGATGTAATAAAACCATCATGAATATTTCTTTGTAATAATTTGTTTCATTTTGCTTGTAATGCCGAATAGGTCTCCATTATACCTTTCCGTGGAGATGCTGCTGAAGTCCTGCTGCCTCCTTTGAGGTCAATTGCAATGGCAAGAAAACGTCTCGAGAGACTTCCATGTGGCGGTGGCTCTCCCCTAGCTCATGGTTTAAGCATGGTATGCAGATATACAGAATCCTTCAATTTGTAGCTCGGATTTTTCTGTAGCGATAAAAATTTGTTTTCATTGTATATTCTGATGCAGATTAACTGTTCTCCTTTCTAAGTACTTTATCAACTTAATATTATCAGGCAGTTAGGGTTGGGTTAAATGCAGAGAAAAGTGGTGATGTTGGACGCATAATGATTGTTGCAATTACCGATGGAAGGGCCAACATATCACTGAAACGGTCCTCCACCGATCCGGAAGCCGCTGCTTCTGATGCTCCCAGACCGTCAGCACAAGAGTTAAAGGTAAATTTTGGCATGTATATCTAGGGATAATATCATTATGACTGTAAAAAACATGCTAATCTGCTATTGAGCCAAGTATAATTATAACAATTTCCGGCCTTTACTGGACGGAAAGATACACATGAAGGTTTTAGGATGTTATCTGTGTTTGACCAAATGATTTTCATACTGTTCGTGTGTATTGCAGGACGAGATTCTTGAAGTGTCCGGTAAAATATACAAAGCAGGAATGTCTCTTCTTGTAATTGACACTGAAAACAAGTTTGTTTCAACTGGTTTCGCCAAGGAAATCGCCCGAGTAGCTCAAGGTGCGTTGACTGAAACATTTTATTCGTTTTTATGCATACGGAATGCAATGAAATGGTGTCTCATTGATTCAATCTTGCAGGGAAGTATTATTATTTGCCAAATGCTTCAGATGCAGTCATCTCAGCTACAACAAAGGAAGCCTTATCGGCTTTGAAAAGTTCTTGATTCCAAAGCATCGTATAGGTTTTCACCAACTGTGAGATAATATACTAGTTTCCTTCCGGAATTTGATCCGAAATACTCATTGTATCACGAATCGTGCCATGTCAGGATTTTTTGTGTTTCTCTAACATCTTCCTTCTGTATCATCATTGTTCAGTCATAAAACAGAGTTTTAAGTGATCGCAAAGGGATTATGCAACTTTTTCTCCCTACCTTTCTCAAATTGGTTTATGATGATATTATATGTACCTTTTAACAAAGAAGAACCTCAGTACCTGTCCGACACATTTTCAGATACGAGTATACTCTTACGAGGGTATGATACTAAAACAGCGCTCTCATCTGGGATGCCCTTCTTTGCCATCATCTTCGTCTTCTTCGAATGAAGCTTCAGCGATCAGCACCCTGATTTGCTTCTTAAGCTCATAGATCTATACTGTCTTCTCCGCATGCTGTTTCTGTAGTGTTTCCAACTTTGATGGTGGTTTCACAGGTTTAAATATGTCAAAAGTCACATTTAGTCTCATAATTAAACTAAAATTCTATGATTAAAAGCAGAGGACTAAAATTTAAATTTAGAAAGAATACAGAGATTGAGAGCATAATTGGACCCTAGTTTAATTGATTAATTATTTATGATAATTTCAAAAATAGGTATAAAATATACCATCTTTTTCATCTAGTTATATAAAATATTTTTTTATCAAAATAAGTATATAAAGTTTGCCATCAAGGTTAGTGTCATTGAATATAAAAGATATTTTAAGTACATAGATGAAAAAGTTTGTATATTTGAAGTATCTTTTTGGATCAAAAAAATATTTTCGGCAATTAAATGAAAAGTAAGGTATACTTTAAGTACGTAATTTTGAATTAAGCCATTATTTATAGCTAATAACATGGAAGGTTTGTTTGTAGAAGAATAAGTATACTGAAAAGGCCTCTTTTTTCGGCCTTTGTATTTCAGTAAAACAGAAACCAGAAGCTCTAAGCAGTGTATCATTTCTCTCTTTTCACTTTCCTTGTGGTTTTCAATCAAAAGAAAATGGCAAATGAGAAGACATCCCAAGCTGGGGTTTGGCCAAAGGTTAAGCCTTTCATCAATGGAGGCACCTCTGGTATGCTTGCCACTTGTGTCATCCAACCCATTGACATGATCAAGGTTGATTTCCACCTTTCATTTCTTCTAGATCATCCAAATTGATGGGTTCTTTTTTGTTTTTTAAGATCTGGGTTTTGCTTGGATTTGTTTGTTTGGTGTAGGTGAGAATCCAACTCGGTCAGGGATCAGCAGCATCTGTCACCAAGAACATGCTTCAAAACGAGGGCGTTGGTGCCTTTTACAAGGTTCTTATTTTGCTTAGATTTGTTCAAATCTGTTTCCCAGATCATTCGATGCGATATTTATTATGTTGCTCGGATTCCAATGTGAGTGTGATTTGTATGGTTTTGTGCAGGGACTATCAGCTGGACTTCTTAGGCAAGCTACATACACTACCGCTAGACTCGGATCATTCAAGTGAGTCTTTATGAATGAGATAGATTTTGCTGTTTGCTTCCGATTATCGGCTTCGATTCTGATCGGTTGGTTGTATTTTCTTCAGAATGTTGACGACCAAAGCGATTGAAGCCAATGACGGGAAGCCCCTACCTCTATATCAGAAGGCATTGTGTGGTCTGACTGCCGGTGCTATTGGAGCCTGCTTCGGAAGCCCTGCGGATTTGGCACTTATCCGTATGCAAGCTGATGCCACTTTGCCTGCTGCACAGCGCCGGAATTATTCGAATGCATTCCACGCTCTCTATCGTATCGTTGGCGATGAAGGGGTTCTGGCACTTTGGAAAGGTGCAGGTCCGACCGTAGTCCGAGCTATGGCATTGAACATGGGGATGCTTGCCTCTTATGATCAAAGTGTCGAGTTCTTCAAGGACTCCCTCGAATTAGGTGAAGCCGCAACCGTGGTAGGTAAGCGTCTAGAATCCGACATTCACTATGTTAGTCCAATAGCATAATCATAGTGTACGACAATTTGAGCCTCGATGAATGCTTCTCGTTTTCTTCGTCTCAGGTGCGAGTGCGGTTTCAGGCTTCTTCGCTTCAGCTTGCAGTTTACCATTTGATTACGTGAAAACACAGATCCAGAAGATGCAACCCGATGCCGAGGGGAAGTATCCATACACCGGCTCATTAGATTGTGCCGTGAAGACCCTCAAGTCCGGCGGACCATTGAAATTCTACACCGGATTCCCTGTTTATTGTGTTAGAATTGCTCCTCACGTCATGGTACGTATGTTACATACTTGTCCATATTTGATCCTCGGTTCAACTACGTACCGAAAGAATCGAAACTAGTTCCGAATTATCCCCGGTGATACTGAATCCGAAATGTTCTGTTATGCAGATGACCTGGATTTTCCTGAACCAGATTCAGAAGATAGAGAATAGGATGGGGTTATAGTGATCTCAGCAATGGAGGATTATAATCGAAGCATCAAAATAAATATTTTTGCATAATTTTTTATGTTTTGTACTAATAATATTTTTGGATTTAACAATTCATGCACATAAAATATTGAAATGATTTGCTATTTCCATATAACAAGCATATTTTTTTAATAATATATTAACGGAAAAGTGACATGATTGCTATCGCTGAATAGAATGATCGAACTTTAACTTTTGAAATATGATGATCCAATTGTAAGTTTACACATAATACAGTGACATGTGCTGTAATTTTCCCTTACATATTCTTCACTTGGAATGTCAGCTATGGCTCCCTTGGGAGGTCCCCAAGGGAGCCAACAAGGTTTCATCTTCATTGTAACATCTAAGAGGTCGTCGAACATAAAATATCTCAAACACGAGAAATTACCGAATTAATAGTAAATAAAATAACAAAGCAAACCTGAATTAATTTCAACCAAATTACATTTTATAACAAAATCAAGGAATTTAAAGGCATAACAAGCAATGTGAAGGAATTCAAGGCACAAAATAAACCTATTCAGCAAGTATTGATTCCATTCTCGCAATCTCTGGTTAAATTATAAAAGGTTTCTACTCAGATCTTCGATCGATAACGTACCTCAGTATCCACGGCAACTCTCATGTATCCGTTGAACTCAACCGGTTTCCTGATGTTCAGCATCGTAGTCTCGTTGTACCACTCACTCTTGTCGCTCCATAGTTCCTTATAATCATCGAGCAAATGGACCTTATAATGAGACCTCAAGTTATCAAAGTAATTATAGAACGGCTCATTCGTCGCGATGAAAAGGTTCCTCTATCGCTGAACCATTTATTTGACCTTCGTGAGAATTGCATCAGGAGACGTATCAGAATCCAAGTGCGGCCAAAGCTGTTTGTTCTGTGCTTTTGCCCCTCGAACCACATGCAAAGCATCGAAATCCCAGTCCATTCTTCCGCTGATTTTGGTCACGATATTCATCAATCGCTTCGATTTACATATCGCGTGCCAAGGCCGATGAATGTACTTAGCTGCTTGCCCCTCGCATACCCGATACCAATAATTTTCCGGCTCTGGACCATCGAATTACCTCCAAATGACTGTGCTCTTATCTTTCTTGAGTTGCATTGGTGTGACTTTATGGGCCTTTAACTTCTTCACTGTCACTTTTCGTTTATGCTCCTCATCCCATTTCTTCCAATCTCTCAACTCGCTCTCCCCCACAATGGACACCGTCTCCTTAAGATGCTCGAAATCGAAATAAAACCGAAAATCTTTTCCCTCCTCATCTCTGTTGCTCGAACTGGAAGTCGCAGATAAACATAAGTTCAAATCCATCACAAATGTCCGATTCAAATACATAGCTTGCCCTAAACCACAGAAGAAACTCCACAAGTACTGATTCATTCCCTTGCAGTAATCCCCTCCCCTTCCATAATACAGATACTTCCCTTTCCTAAAGTTCATTTCCGAACCCAAAGTCGGAATTCTATCATTTATCTCGTCGTCCCGTATCGGTGGTGCAAGCTTTGGCTTCCGGTTCCCGCCACCACTCCTTGTAGTGTTAGGCTGAATCCGAGGTGATTCCCGAATGCCACCGACCGGTATGCCTCACCTTATAGGTACAGTTCTCACCGATCCCAAACTGGAACCTTCGGAAATCCCTATACTTTCTCCAAGACTTCTCTTTCTTGTTCCTGAACCTCCAAAAGACATCACATTCATCCGGTTTCGTCCCCTTGACCGGAGTTTGATACTCCAAGAACACGATAGACTTGAAAATTTTCAAATTGAATTTCTTTACTGCGAGTAGAAGCAATGGATCCGAACAATTTAACTTCACAGTCGGATTTAAAGCTCGAATTCGAAATTTTCTATTTGGACTTTTCAATCATGGTTTCAGCGACCGGATTGGGTGCCAAAGCAGGTGACACTACCGGTAAAGCGGGGGCCACTGCCGGTAAAGCGGGGGCCATTGCCACCACTGAACCAGGAGGTGCTGCCGCCAAAACAGGGGCCATTGCCACTGAACCAGGGGCCGATGCCGACACAGCGGGGGGAGTCGCCGCCATAGCAGGAGGCGTTGCCGCCAAATCGGAGGGTGTTGCCGGTAAAGCCGGGGAACAGCCGGAGCCGTTGCAGAAAGCAAATCTTCACTGGTTTTGATGATGGAATCATCGGTTTTGAAAGTGGCATTTTCAGTTTGAGTGAAGAGCTTCGTTAAAGAAGGAGCTGATTCCAGCCATGGATCTGGGGGCTGGTATGTGATGGCAATGGCTGTGAATATGAGCACCGACAACACAAACACAGAGAAACACACATTGCTTATCAGTTTTATCAGATTCTGTCCGATTGGCTCGGTGCTCAACTCAGATTCCTTGGTGGGTTTCCTCATTATCCTCGAAAAACTCAATTCCAGAAAACGAACCAGATCTCCAGATAAACCAACGAAACAAACAAATTTCAATAACAAATACGAGAAACTAAGGTGATTACTTCATGGGTTTTGATTGTTTTTGAAAAGCCAGTAGCACAAACGAATGAATGAGATCTTGATTACAGTAACGAAATAGAGAAGAAAGAAGCTTACACGCGAATGTGTTCAATGGGGCTCTAGCTTTGCTGTATTTTGAAGAAAAGGTGTGATTAACGAGAGGGAAAAGCACAAAAAAAACGAAAGAAATGAGATTTGGACGACAACAACCACAATAAAACCTATTCACATATGTAATTAGATTAGGAGATGTAGGGTAGTAGGTTGCTCTAATGTTAGATTGAGAGTAGTTTCCCTGAAAGATCTCCGACAATTAAAAAATTTAAAAATAAAGATAAAATACAATGCATGTATAAATAAAGAAAGAAATAAATAAATATATAATTGAACAGTCTTCATATGCACGTCTGTAATGAAAAATTATCCCTACAAATAAATCTCTGTGTACAAATCTCTGAATATGGACAACAAAAAACGTGAGTCCTGAATAAATTTAAAAGACAAAACATGATAAGGATATACAGAAGTCAGTAGTTGCAAGCTACGATAAAAGAATAATGTCAAATGGGTTAAAACCTAAACTAATGCAACATTACTCTGCTATCTTAGTTCTAATCCTTCAAAAATTCTCATGACAAAAAAGTATTAAAAAGTAGAAGTCAATGAAATTACTATAAAAGCATTAAAAAGGTGACAGAGATGCTACACCCTATGACTGTGACTCACAGTACTCTGCTACCATGGTCTTAAGTCTCCATACTTTCCTATCAGAGATCATGTCCTCGGTAAGGGCTAAATCCTTCAAATCAGATCTCAAGCAGTCTACTCACTTCTTCATTGGTCGTCCTCTCCTTCTGGCACCGTCGACTATAATCGACTCTACCCTCCTAACCGCATCCAACTATTGTCTCCTAAGGGCATGCCCAAACCACCGTGAACCTCCCTCCCTCAATTTTTCAGATACATGCATCACCTCCAAAGACATCCTAATTACAGAATTTGAGTCATTTCCACAGAGTCTTACCACATGTCCATCGAAACATTCTCATTTTTTTAGACAAGTTTATTTTAAAGCTAAATGTTTGGTGTGGGCTCATTGTCCAAAAAGCTTTGAATTGAGCAAAAGGATGGAGCTGTTGGCAGAATTAGTAGTTTACACTTCACTTTCATTCTCTTTAATAACGCATTAAAATCCAGAAATATCGGATTTTTATCACAAAATAATCGTATGAAATATGTATATTTAATTTCTAATCATTGTTGGTATAGAAAAAAAAAATCAACTTGCTTAAGCTTACATTCAAAGTAAAGGGTTAAAATCAATTTTACACAACAGCATGGTTATAGTCATGGTAATGGAAAGTCTTGTAGATGAAATGAGCCAACCATCTTGAAGCTGCGAAGCAAATGATAGCTGTTGAATCGATTGCTGTTCTAGCCACCATCGACATCATGTTCTGCTTTGTTGCAGCAACGATCCCGATGGAAACAACAGATATGATTCGCAGGATTACTTCGAGTGCATTGAGACCTTTATATGCAGTTTTGCAACTCTTGCAATTCACCACGAGTCCAGTACCTGGATTCCGAATGGAAGTTGATTTTGTAAGCTTATATTTATCGGGGAAAGAGTGTTGGATGCACGTACATATTCAATACGGCTATGCTCATTCCTTTACAATTTGAAAGGATATATCTTGATTCTCATGTTCAGAAATATGCCTAACTCAGGTATATGACGAGGGTACTACTGATGAGTCGGAGCAATATAATGAAATTACTAAATTTATCTGTCCATCAGCTGCTCTCTAGGAGGGGATGGAGGAAGAGCTCCACTAAACTTCCCTTTCCAATCGACCTTGCCAACGGCATACTTGTTGAACCACCTTCGAAAGCCAACCACCAAGGCATCTGACTTTGTAGGCACAAAACAAGCTTTCTGCCAATTGGTAACTCCGATTTCCATTATCTTACGCTCCTACATTGAGAATTAAAAAAGTTTCCTTTGTAAGTGTCTCATGACACGGGTATGTTCATTCTTTTTAATCTATTGTAGGAAGTTCTCGAATATAATATCAGACACGAATACTTCATGAAAAACAAGTAGTTGGAACATCATATTTTGAATGAAACTCATTATGGAGGCAGAGATAAAGGGATCACCTCAACATGGAGAAGATACAAATCAGAATCAGGTTTTGTCCAATGTGAAACATCCCTCTGGGAACAGTTTTGTCAACCCAAACACGAAAGTTCCTCGGGAAACACCAAATCAATTTGCTATTACCTGGACTAACTGGAACACAGATAAAAATCAAAGAAATTCTTCGATTTGAAGGTTGTCCCTGCACAAGTTACTGTCTATGAGTATAGATCCATAAATAATATTTCCTTATCGATAAAAGGGTATCAAGGAAATTCTGCAGTTGTATAATATGCTATAACAGACATGACAGTCCGCCGGTTAAACCAGCTGATCCGGTCTTTTTAATGACTAGTAAATGGTAAATAGCAACATAATGAAATGAATGTAGAACCCTTTGGATTTCGGAAGATGTTGCAGATCCATTTCCTTGATCAACCTCGGAATCGGTATCAGCATCAGCAAAAGCATAAAAGATGCAAGGTGCAAAAAAGATAGAACTGCCCAAGTCCTGCTTTCCAGTGAAACCATTTATGTCCAACTTCTTGACACGCATCTCAAGTGGTCTGCCCCCTTCTCTGTCAACCTCACTGTGAACCGAAATGTACAAATTTTTAGTGCATGAATTCCACATCTTGAAATGCATCAAGAATTTCTTACCCGTAGTTTTCCGAGTGCGCATTAGTCCGTAATGTGCATATGGAACATGAGCAGGATCCATAATATTTTCAATCAACAAATCGTACCTGAAAATGCAAAGTTAGTTTCTTGAGCAAATTTCAGCAAATATTGATGATATTACGCCCCCCCCCCCCCAATGCTCCACATATATTTGAGAAATTTTCAACAATAAGGAGCCATAGAATTCGCATACCCAATTATTATTTTATTTCTATTTTGATTATTGTATTATTTTTTATTGTAATTATTAGTATTATGTTTTTATTTTATTTTGACTACCAATCCTTATTTTCTATGAAAGTTTTAACAGAGATAATGGCATAATATAATATATTAATATTAATCTCTAAAATTTATATATTCTATTAAATAGAATTTAATTTAAAAATTATTTAATAAATTTAATCATATATAACTATAAATCACATTAATAAAAAAACCATAAATCATATTTTATTTAATTATCATTTTAATTTAAAATAATTCAATAACTATAACTCTGACTTAACCCCGTATAACTATTGCGTCACGTTTATTGGGATAAAATTTATTACATTAATTAGAGTTAAATTAAATTAAAACTACGTGAACTAAAAAGTTCAATAAATTAAAAGAAAAATAATGTATGAATATATAACTACGTTATTTAATAATAAACTTAAACTATAAAAAATACAGAGAAATCCGATATATTTTATACAAAATTACATTAGTTTACATTTCGAAAAAGAAATTCCTACAATTATGATGTCAACTGACAACTTATGATTCTACATGAACAAATGAAAAAATAGTTTGCATCATTTCTAAGTTTTGGAAAGAATGATAAAGAATTTCTAAGCTTTTTTTCATAATAATAAATATCGAACTTATTCATTGACTAATTCAAATTAAATATTATATAAACCTATTGTACCTATTAAGTAAACGATTCTTCTAATTTAATTTACTCGGATCTCCATAATTCAAACCATTGATATATACTTCAGGTAGATGTTTGCATTCCGGATGAAATGCTTTTCTGCAACAAGTTTTCTTTCATGCGAATAGGCAAACTTTGGGTTCTCATTTCTTCACTCATGGCTGCTGCCGGTTCGGATAATTTCGGGTTTAGACTGCTAGCATATCGAGGAGAAAAGTGCGATTTCGTATAGCCATTGCTTCTCGGAGATAAGTTCACTTGTTCCAAGGCCCTGAATTGGAGTTCCGATGGAAAATCTCTAACACAACCGATCCGGGGACCTGCACCTGTAGTCCATTTGCATGACAATTGCTTGCCCAATTGATATGACTTCATCCCTTTCTTCGAGCTAATCCTTTGAAGGATCGATTCTTCGGCAATGGCTTCAACGTTATGGTCGTTTTCATCGATCTTCTCGTCTCGAGCCATTGGATTTGAATCTTTGTCTGAAGCAGTGGCATCCTCAAATGATTCAGTTCTTGTTGGTACTTCAGGGGCTGCACTAGTTTCTCCTTCCATTGAATCGACTAAATTTTTGGTCGAGTCTTTGACGCGGATTTCTTCAGCCTCTAAGCTGCCTTCCGTACTTCAGGGGCTGCACTAGTTTCTCCTTCCATTGAATCGACTAAATTTTTGGTCGAGTCTTTGACGCGGATTTCTTCAGCCTCTAAGCTGCCTTCCGACGATGAATTGCATCGAAGATGGTTACTTGTTCTGTGGAAGCTCTCCTCTTCGCCAACAGGTGCCATCTGAATGTAACAAAGTGAAGAATCATCCGTCAGCCATCGGTTCCATTCGCAGAACACGATATGAAATAATAAGAACACATTGTTTCCGATTTTCTTTTACCTTGACATTGGTTAGATTGACATCGTTCTCCTTTAGAAACGAGATGAAGTCGTTGAAGTTCTCTTCCGTAGGACGATAATGACCGCTGTGAGGCCAAACTGCCTGTTCAACACAATGGCACATGATGGAATGAGTAAGCCATAGGTAACACTGAGAAGAAAAAAACGAAGACTCACGATATGAAATAATAAGACACATTGTTTCCGATTTTCTTTTACCTTGACATTGTTAGATTGACATCGTTCTCCTTTAGAAACGAGATGAAGCGTTGAATTCTCTTCCGTAGGACGATAATGACCGCTGTGAGGCCAAACTGCCTGTTCAACACAATGGCACATGATGGAATGAGGACATAGGTAACACTGAGAAGAAAAAAACGAAGACTCGGAATAACATGTGCTTAGAAAGATACCTTAAGGACACCATTTTCAACAACTAATCTACCAGCAGCAATGGTGGCGCCACCGGCCAAGAAGCTAGAATGTTGAAATGTACCCTTCTTCTTCATTCCGACGTACAAGACCTTCGAAGTGCTGAGCACAAAAATCCACTTCGAATCGCTGTTTTCTCCGGTCGTTTGAAGAAGCTCCCCTGTTTGCTTGTATACCAACTTCCCGTCTTCCACAACAATCTCATAAGGCTTCCTTTCCATCTGTATAATGAAAAACGAAAATCGTTTCGGTTAGCCTGTGTTACTCGAATCGGGTGTGCATGTCAAGAATGACAAGTGCTGCTACATACTAGGTGACATTTCAAGACCTCATACACATTCGTATACAAAATTCACACCCAAATCCGAAAAACGTAACGAGAAGACTCACCGGACCGAGATATTTGATGCATTGATGTTGAAGCTTTGATCTAGGACATTTCCTATGCAAATTCAATTAAATTGCTCTTTTTCAACTCCGATCTCTTAAAACCAGAAATCAAAGTGTGTATGCAAAGAATTGAAGAAAATTACCAGTAAAAGAACGGCTCTTGACACTGAGAATGAAGCCATTGATTGTAATAAAAGTGCAAGTTATGTCCATATCTATGCCTCGGATCAATCTGAATAAAACATTGAAAATCGAATCGGTAACAAATAATGAACAACAATGGTTAACATCATCATCTGTAGTGCTGCAAAACTTACAGCTTCAAGCCAGTGTTGTAAAGCAAGCTTTCGAGCTTTATCGTTCTTTAATAGACCTTTCCCGACTTTCGCAGCTCTCGTTCTCGCTCTCGACCACCGTGAAATAGCTGTTTCGTGTTTATCCATATCGAAGAACGATATGGAACTCCTTTTCAGCTCAGCAAAATCCAAGAGCTTCCACCTGCATTACAACACACAATCCATCTATGTTACTCGAACTTGAATTAAATATCGAATACTGGTGTATTTCAATCATCATACTCATGTAACATACCAGCTCTGCTCAACAAGGACCTGAAGCTCTTGTAGACCTTTTGCAACCTTATTGCTGCCTCCATTTGTGGGTTGTTTGAATCTGGAATCTGGGATTTTCTCGGGGATTCCGGGGGGAAATCTGGGGATTGAATTTCCATTGCTTTGCTCTTTAAACCCTCTGGCTTATCCAAATCTCTCCCTTTGAAGCTAACAGATCCTTCCAAAATCATCTTCCCAGAACCTAATGATTTTAGAATGGTGGGTTCTGAAACTGAGATTTTGAAACTGATGGATCTAAGTGGTGTTTTGATTCCTTCATCTCCAAAAGTAATGGATTTCACAGTGATTGATTCTAAGCTGTCATTGTCCATCTCAGTGCTGCTGCATTTATCAAATGGCCACGAGAAACCAACACCCATCTCTGTCAAACAACTGAATTCAGATTTCATATGCTAAACAAAAATATATATGCGTGTCTGTGTGTGTGAACAGAAGCCATTTTTGAGAGTCAAGAGCACAAGTTGAAGATGACACATTTTTCATAATGTCAGTGCAAAGGAAAATATCATTCCACTCAATCAAGAAAATCAAATAAAGATCTCTGGATCTGCCAATACCATCAAGTAAAAGCAATTCCAAGAAGCTTAGAACACTCATTTCATCAACAAAAAGAAACAGCATTTGGCAGCAATGTAGTAGAGATAGACAAAGAACATTACCTTCAACTGTATAAAATCTGGGGGAAAATGAAAATGAAAAATAGGGTACAATCGGGTTAATGCTTTAACTTTGATATCAGCTTCTTTTTTCCTTCACTTTCTCTCTGTTTGTTTCTCAGGAAAATGAAATTGCCAAGGATAAGTTGTACCTGGGATTGCTTATACAATGGCGTGTATATAGAAATTTAAAGACCCAAAACAACGTTGTTATTATTAATTGAAAATTAAAGCTTTAAAGAGTTGGTGGTTGAAGCTTCCATGCATGAGTTGCTTTCATGGGGGAGATGACCCACTAGTATACTTGGAAATCCCAGAAGAGAATTTGAATCTTGATAGGTTAATTTAAAAATAAAATAAAAAGTATATATTTAAAATTATTATGTCAAATTTATTATTATTTCTTTCATGCGAGAAATATAAATATAATTCAAATGTCAAAAATAATTATTGTAATTAAAAAAGTAGTTAGGAAGGAGAAGATATTAAAAATAATTCAAATGTCAAATTAATAAAATGTTATCTCGAGATATAATTAAAATGAGCAAATATTTCAAAAAAATTTAACTGAAAATATCTTTAAATTGTATCTTTTATTTGGGTGTTTAATTTTTTTTAACAAAATAATATTTTAAATTATTTTCAAATTATTCATTAAAAATACTATATTCCATTGATAAGTTGTTAAAATCTTGGAAGTTTTTTTTTCACTTAACTCGACATTATAAGCGAAATCGAAATGTTTTGAGATTAATCTTTAGAGTTGTGGTATTGATTTCACTTTCGTATAGATCAATTTTCGTAATCGAAATATTTAAGAAAAATGAGACGAATTATTTTTTTATTTCGAAAAAAAAAATAGTGAAAATATAAGGATCAAAATGGATATACTAAGAATATATGAACTTTCAAAAAGATTGTTTTAAAAATTATAAAAAGATCCTCCATATAGACGATGTTTTTTACAATGTATGTTAACGTAAATTTTATATTGTGTTTGTTAAATGTTATGGGTTCGAACACTAACGACTGCATAGTTAAATGACCGTTTATTATTAAATAATTAAGAGTATTTAGAATATATATTAATTTATAATCATTTTAGCTTATTAAAAAAATTATATTATGTTTTTAACATTTGTTTAGTTAAAAATCAAAATGAACGAAATATTGAGTTGAAAAATTATACGAATATTTAAAAAAAATAAGTAAATATAAAAGATATATATTTATAATAACATAAATCGATCAAACGCAGCTTAAATTGTAATTTAGATATTAATTTAAATATATAGTGATTAAAGTTATAACCTGATGCAAAGAAAGCATTGAAATTGTCATAGCGTGTGGCATTTCATCAAACACGTGGTGCAGTGTAAAAGTGTCCGATGTCAGCTTAAAAGTTGAGCTCCCTAGACAAAACAAAAGAAAATCCAGCGAGAAAATCCTCAGTCGCTGACTTTCTGTTTCCTTTTACTACCGCCTTTGTTGGCGGTGCACAGCAGCGTATCACCAGTCAGTCAGTCAGCCACGCCAGACATTTAAGCAAAACGCGTATCTTTTCATTTACCAGCTGAGCTACCACACTGCCATTTTCTTCTTCAGCCCCATGCTGTGGCTTGAATTCATTCTTCTACCATATATATCTAAACTCAAAATAATAAAATACCTAGATAAATAAAAATTAATAATTAACGTTGATGTATATTATTAATATGTGATTGTCATGTATAGAAAATAATGGCATGATACACATTATATTTCAAGTAATTAAAATGATGACATAGTACATATCATATATGAAAAATTCTAACATGACATATTATGTGTCGAAAATAATGTAACACATATTATATATTTAAAAATGATCATGATATGTCAAATGTGATGATGCAACAACCTCATGTAAGCAACGACAATAAAGAGTCATTTATTTTATAATAAAACACCAAGGGATCAAATTACTCTACAAAAGGAACATGAATCAAAAAGAATATTAAAATAAACGTTAGAGATATTTTTAAATATTTTTTTAATTTAGTCTTAAATAAATAAAAATATACTAGCTTAGTGTAAGCCGACCAGATCCATAATTAGGTGTAAATCCGACCGTTATGGATATGTTTTAAAGGGGTTGAAAAGATAGTACAAAAGATTGAATTAAGTCATCTACGTAGGCTGTATAGTGTATTGTACATGCTACTTTCCGACACACAATATTTTAGTACAACTCTATCCTTTTGCTTTGTTGTAAAGAGTTTCTGGGCAACGCGTGCGTGCATGTATTTATATTATACGTACGTATATTTAAACATACTTGTAGAAGTGAAGTGTAAAGTACATGAAATGGTTTGACCATTTGTTCATACATGAAATGGTTTGACCATTTATACATACACATTTTTCATGACGGTGCCTTATCCCATGCGAGTCCACTATTTGTTTTATTTTCTTCTTTTTTACCATTTGCATTAATCCCAATTTTATAAGCTTATAAATGCAAGTTCATTTGATTAATTTTTGTATTGCAAAGCAAGGTAGAATTTACGTATAGTAAGATTTAAATTTTAAAAGAAAAATTGTACTTATATTTTACTATATTCCTTTACATAATTTCAATCATCTACTTTCTTTAAAAATAAATTATTCATCATTAGACCTGTAAATGACCACCCGAACATTTAATAAACTGAACTGTTTGGTGGAAAGTTCATTTATGTTTGTATATGAAGAAGATTTTATGTACGTTTAATCAAAGGAATAAACATGAACAAATGACTTGTTCATTTATTTACGTTCGTGAAAGTTCAATAATCCATTCATTTATATTCGTTTATGTTCGTTCTTTTGTGTTCGTTTATGTTAAGTCTAATCTCCAGATCCGTTTAAAATATTAAGACCTAATAAATTTTAATCTTAAACCCATTAAAATTTTAAAATCCAATTGCTTTTAAACTCAAATCAACCAAAGAAAATATAAACCCTAAAGTTATTTGAAAAGAATTTTTTTCTTAAATATAAACTCAATTAATTTTATGTTCGTTCATTTACATTCATGTATGTTCGTTTACATTCGTTCGTTTGTGTTTGTTTATCATTTTAACGAACGAACACGACACGAACAAACTATGTTTCTTAACGAATAAACACGAACAAGAAATTTTGTTCGATTAATTGTTCATATTCGTTAATTTGTTCGATTAAAGTTAAATGAACAAACATAAATTATTGAATATATCTTTATTTTTATCTTCGTTCTTATATATATATATATGTGTGTGTAGAGAGAGAGATAGAATAATATTTTAGTTTAAAAATTCAATTAAAATGTCTTAATATTTTAAAATAATTTAAAGTTTGACTTGGATTAAGTTTTTATGTAAATAAAACAACATCAAAGATACAACTATTGAACATATATTGTTTCGTAAAATAAAATAATAATATCTAGAAGTACAATTGTCGTGGTGTTGTGTTGTGTCCTGTACCGTACCGGAAAAGTTTCATTCCCATTTGCATTTATCGTCACATTTCTCCAAATTTGAGCATAGAGTCTCGTGGACTTGATAAAAGTACTATTGAAATTTTTATTTTTATTTTTTTTGTATATAATAAGAGAAGACTATAAAAAAACCAAAACAAAAAAATGTAATATTATTTAAAAAAAATCTTAAAAGATAAAAATCACAGAAAAAATAAAAAAAATATTATAACCGAACAGAAGTACATTAAATCTTAAAATCTCGTATATATATATATAGATTAGAATAACTCTAATTAAATAAAAATTATATCTTAACAAAACAAGTAACACTATAAACTCGTTGAATTATATTAAAATAATTTTGAAAGTATAATAATTTAATAAATAATGATATGATAAGTGGCGCTGCATAGAGACATGGAAATTTGATAAATTCATGACAAGGTTCCAAGATTTTCCATCATTCCACTCACTGCCTTAGCTGGCTCTGCCTTTCCTCTCATCACTCTTTCATTTATTTTATTTTAACGGTAGAAAATGCATGCCACCGCCCAAGCTTGAGAATTCAATAACAAAACAAATGATCTACCGACAATAACAGTAATCATGACAAGGTTCCAAGATTTTCCATCATTCCACTCACTCCTTAGCTGGCTCTGCCTTTCCTCTCATCACTCTTTCATTTATTTTATTTTAACGGTAGAAAATGCATGCCACCGCCCAAGCTTGAGAATTCAATACCAAAACAAATGATCTACCGACAATAACAGTAAGTAATTCCTCTCGCTTATCTATTGAATTCACATCGAATCATCTGAGTCATCCGATTCGGATCCATCAGCCTCCCCGGCATTGCCACCTGTATCCGGAACTTCGGGCTTTGTGGCAGCTGCTGGTGGAGCTTTCTTATTCGTGTTACGAGCATTCTCATCACCGGCTTCACCTTGCCCATTGACATCAGCATGTAAAACACGATTAAGGCGTAAAAACAACCATACACGAATCATACAACCACGAACTCAAGACTGGACCAAATTATACGATTTGGCTTTTGGACATGGAATCTTATTCGATCGACGACAATGCTGAAATGAGATGTCTCAAAGATAATAATAACTACAGAAACATTACTGAAATTAGATGTATCAAAAGGATATCAAGATTTTCAACTGTCCCTCCAGACATGATGTTCACCAAATCTTTTTCAACACGTTGTACCAGCTCCGGCTGCAAAAAAGATGCAACAGGAATCAGTAAGGGAAAGAAACAGCCCATACCTGCACCGAGATTAAGTCACTCCCAAATAATCGGATCACGCACTCACGCCCAGCTCCATGTAAACATAGACTTCCATACAGTTTCAGATAGTTTTCTTTATCTGAAGTGCATACAAAGAGATTTTGAGAGAAAGCAAGTATATTGATACATTTAGATCAGGCTCCCTTCGGAATCTTCGCTTCCGAGCATCCCTCATTGGAGGGGTTAGACCATGTCTGTATTCCACCACATCTGGAGAAGCTTCTCCAGAATCCCTGACCAAAATCATCTATAACAATGACCTCAGTTAATATGACCATACCGAAAAGTGAAACCACCCTACATGACTGCATCCAAATAAAAAGTACCATACTTGACCGATATCAGCCGTTTTAACTAATGCACTGTCATCGTAAGTTTTGTATGATTCAACAACACAAGGTAGATCTAAGAGAGATGCAGGAAAACGTTCATTGCCAATGACAAATGTGCCAGTCCGCCCATCCTCTGCAAAATAATGAGAAGATTAATGTTCATAAATAACCTATGGTTCCAAAAAATTTACATAGATGATGTGAATAATAGAAGCACCTCAACTTTAGTAATCACTTAACACACCTCAACCTTAATAGATAAAGTCTAAACCCATTTCTCCAAGGAGATAATAAAGTTGCATGCAGTATACACTCATTAAGGACACTAATGGGCACTATAGTAGGACGGTTGGGTCATTTATGGTTTGGTAATATATATACATATATATATATACATACACAGACACACGAAGGACAAAATAGCCGTAAGTACAAGTTATCTAACCACAGATGTTTAGCTTAATTAAACTAAAGGAACCAAGAGTTTCTTAGTAATGTGTTCATGGAAAATCAGTACAAGTTCAGAAAGAACAGGAGGTGCTGCTGACACATACAAAACAGTTAGTGAGGCATTCAAATGTAAAATCAAGTGAAATCCTAACCAGAAAACTCCAAATCCAGTGATTTGTCCTCGGAAGATGAAGCACTTTCACTTAAAAGGAGATTTATGCGCTCAGCAACGGAAGGTGGAACTCTAAGTACGAATTGCTCATCCATGCCTGCTTAACGAAATGAAATATAGGAAATAAGAAAGACTAACATATTCCAAGTCAACCATCAATCTCGACACTAATAAAAAGCCTAGAAACACAATACATCATACATTCATAACAATTAAGGTAAAGGCGTCGAGCTATCATACAACTTCAAAACCAAAATCATCCAGAAAATTCTTTCAACAATCTGAAAAATTATAAGCTGCTCTTCTCTTTCCAATAGACAATTCTGCCTGTCCATAAAGATAGACAAAAAAAAAAAACATACAAGTTGGCAAAAGTCATCCATCATCCATTTTAGTATAATCTTTAGATCAAGAAACGATTAGTACTCCAACTCTCAAGTCATTCCTAGGTCTTAAAACCACTGTTTTGTTTTCTAAAATCACAAACCAGACTTTAATATCCTGGGTTCGCCTATGGCGTAAGCCTCTCGAGAGAGTTTACATAGGTAAACAGACCCTAAAACAACAAAACTATAATTAGTTATGTGTTACTCAGCAACATAAGCCTCTCTACGGGCATCTATAAATCAATTACGAGATTGCAACCTTAAAATCAACGAAAAATTATTTTTTCTCCTGCTCATATTTCCACAATATTTCCACAAACAATATTAGGCTTTTTCAACTATGAAAGCACCTAGACTACATTCTTCAAATCACTTCAATATCAAATTCTAAGCACATAAGACGCAATTAACGATTAACTTATGAAACATCAGAAATCATAAAAGATTAAAGGCGGAAAATTTAAAATACCCAATCCGGTTGGAGCCTTGTACCCGCAATTCTCACCACCTGTTCGATGAACACCACCAAAGAGAAAAACGTTTTATCTGGTTAATGTTTTAAAAGGGGGAAAGTATTCAAGTTTAACATAAATGAGCAATACCCAGAAGCGAAATCTAAAGATCAAACGATGAAGAGTTGAGGATCCAGTAAGCAAGATGGCATCCGACAGCTAAAATTTGAAGGATGTGGTTTTGAATTGAAGAGAGGTAAAGCAAAAATATTACATAAAAAGCGAGGTGAATCGCGAAACCAGTATTTATAGAAATTTGACATTAATAAATTTAAATAATTTTCCATTTATATATATATATATAATTCCATTTACGCTAATCTCTTTATTCTGTTCATAAATATTTTTTATTTATTATTGTTATTCTCATCTATATAAATTGTTTTTTTTGTTTAATAAAATAATAAGTTAATTAAACAGTTAAAATAGATTATAATAATCTCTAATATATATAAGATATAATTATAGCATTATAATAAATATTCCTTTTACTGTAAACTCGAAATCAAATTTGGTTCAAAAGTAAAATTTTAAAAGATTTAATATAAAAATAAGTGTTCAAATTGTACTTATAGTTAACTTTAGGTGCTTAAAAAAGAATTTTTCGTTAAAAATGTGTCTAACTTTTTCTCTTTTATACTTTTAAGTGTCTAACGTTTTCAACATTATATTTTTAGGTGTCTGGACTATAATAATCTTTAAAAAATATTATTATGTGACACATGTATGGGTTATAGTAGCCTTTAAATAATTCCCCATTCATATATATATATAGAGAAAATAACCTCAGTGACCGAAAATGTCTTATATTATACGATTTTAACAAACTTTTTTTGGATTTGCCAAAATGACCAACAAATTCGTAACGCGAACTCTAATTTCGCAACCCAGTTTCCAATATCGCAACGCGAATTTGTAAATCTCAACACAGAAGTTAAATTCACAACACTAATTTCAAATTCGCAACACAAAAGTCAAATTCGCAACGCGAAAGTCAAATTCGCAACGCGAAACACAATATTAATTTCGCACACAAATGTAAACAGTATTATCGCAAATCATAACCTAAAACTCTAAATCACAACTCAGTCACATCTTCATCTCTCACTCTCTACGGCGATATCTGTCCCCATCTTCGACGAAATCCGTCCCCATCTCCGGCGAAATCCGTCTATCTCCATCTCTCAGAGCAACCCTCACAACTATTCACGGTTAGAAATGGAAAATCAACCACCGAGGGTTAGTTTTTTAATCTCTTATTTTTATTTTGAAATTTTTGTATTATTATTAGATTTTTTTTATATTGATGATAAATTTACTGGTAATTTTCAATATATATAAAGATTAACCATTTCACTGAGATTGCATAGTAAATTCATTCGGTTGCTGCCAATACTGCTAAACTGTTTAGTCTTTAACCCTGTGAAGTTAGTATTTGTCTTTGTTTTGTCTTTTTGTTGAAGAAATGCAATTCATTCAAGTTTCAATTTGCAAAAGAATAGTTTTTGAAACTTAAATTCGCAATACGAAAATGAAAATCGCAACACTAAAATCGCAACGCGAAAAATGAAAATCGTAACGCGATTTTAGTTTCGCTTTGCGATTTTCATTTTCGTATTGCGAATTTAAGTTTCAAAAACTATTCTTCTGCAAATTAAAACTTGAATGAATTGCATTTCTTCAATAAAAAGACAAAACAAAGACAAATACTAACTTCACCGTGTTGCTAATTTAAGTTTCAAGAATAAACTACTACTCTTTATGTTGTCCTTGAATCTGCACTAAACCTATATGTTGTCCTTTTAAATATTTATATAAGTGCTTACTTCTGGAATGTTATTTGATGCATTTTGTGAACTATGATGGAATAATGACAGCATGTGAATACCGTGCTAGTTTGAAACATATTTGGCTTTGTTTTCACTGTTTAATATCATGTCTGTTTATAGTGTATAATTTTTAGTTTTTGGTATATCTAACTTGGTATGTTTATTGTTTTTGTAGAAATTTTTTTCGGCTGCATTGACCTTAAAGAATAAAGTAAGCCTAGCCACTAAAATTACATCGACGCTTACACCTCTACAAAGAAAATTGTTTTTGAGGATACTTGCTTAGGACCATGGCTGAAAGTACAATATACGGGTGGAGATGCTATGTTGACACATTTGTTTCTTCAGACCATGACTAACGATCTACCCGAGAGGATACAACGTGGTGATGAAGAGATATAGTTTCATTTTCCTCCGACACCGGCGTATACTTGTTTTGGGTGGGAGGAGTTTTGTTTAATCACTGGTCTACGCTTCGGACACGATGAAGTAACCTGGTACACTAGTCATATCTCTCACCCATCATGGTTATCTCGGGTCTTTCCTGAGCTGGCAAAGTCAAAGCCGAGTTTACACGTCGACGACTTGAAGAGATTATTTGTTAAAGATGGTTTTACTCAGATGTATGACCTTGATGTTGTCCGAGTATGCCATTTATTACTTTTGCATGCCAAATTTTTAGGCAAAGAGGACAAACAACCTATTTCTGAGGACCTAATATTATTGGTAGATGACCTAAATTCATGGAACCTGTTTCCGTGGGGTTCATATCTATGGAAAGCTACCTGGAAGAAGTTGTCGTCTGCCTTTGAGGACCGAAAAAGTTTGCGGGGCGATGGTTCTAAATACACTTTGACAGGCTTTACTTGGGCCTTTAAGGTAAGAATTTCTATATAATGTTTCCAAAATTATAATTAATTATTTAACAATTACTATTGTTTGTGTATTATATGTTTGTAGATTTGGATATTTGGCTTTCCCCAAATGCGGACATATGCGATAAAAAGATCAAATGATATTTCCTAGGGCTATTACCTGGAAGAATAACAAGTTATTACTAGTACAAGTTTAACTTTGTTTGAGCTTTTATATTGTTAGGAGGCCAATTATCCATTACAAAGGCTGACACCCACAGAGGCTGAGCTTACCACTGATTGGTGGCAAGCTAGTAAGTGGTTTTTTTGATGGGACGGATGATGAGCACCCCCCACTTCGAGAGCCATCACCTGATCGGGTCGATTCTACAGCTCGACACCCGGAGCCATCACCTGATCGAGCCTCTTCTCCACCTCCACCATCACCTATTCCATCACATCATCGAGCCTCTTCTCCACCTGTTCTCCACCTCCACGGATGAGTTACGGAGTACGTGATGATTAAGTGCTTTGCGTCATGAGGTCGGTACTTTACGTGAAGATAATGGTGCTGGCGTGATGAGGTTCGGTCTTTACTTGGTAGGTGATTTTTACGCGATGGCAATGGTGCGCTACGTGGTGAGGTATCTACTTTACGTGATGAGGTTGCCACTCTACATGAGATTATTTTATCGTTGCAGAATGAGGTTCATACTCTACGCAATGAGGTAAATTTGTTTAATACTATACTAAAAATGCAAATAACTTTTTTTTTGACATTATTTATTTATTTATTTACTGATTTATGTATTAATTTATTTTCAGCGGCCCGATAAGATAGATGTTTTATGTTGGGTTTTTCTTGCACGATGGTGTTCACGCATCATACGTCGTACACGTGCCATTACGTCTCCGTTCACCCCGTTAGTGCCAAGACTCCGTAAGAAGAAGCCCGATGCACCTTCATCGTTCAAGAGGCCCCTTCTCGTCAAGAGGCCCCTTCCACCGTTCAAGAGGCCCCTGTCATCGTTCAAGAGGTCCCGCCGGCCGTTCAAGAGCCCGATTCACATGGCGTCATATGTCGACATATTGATAAACCCTTCTCATGCCCGATATGATGGATGCGAGTTGGCTTTCATATGTTTTACTGGCAAGTACCATTCCTCAGTAGGAGAGGGAAACACTACCAGCCAATTACGGATAATACCCTTTGGGCTAAGACCGCAGTTGATTTTTATCTACATGAGCGGAGCAATGGGTGTTATTCTGACCTATGTCAACTCGACAATGTTATGCATTTGTTTCTTGAACGATCTTGGAGGGGTATTTTATTAGGGGTTGAAGATAATGGCTATCTCGAAAGGGTGGTAAGTCTTATATTCTTCTTATATTGCATTTTGATTAATTTTTTTAAAATTATTAATAAATTCACTAATATATGTATTTTTTTTATAAAACAACATATTGATGCGTGGGTGTCACGTCTTCTAATAATAAGAAATTGAGGAAATAAGAAATACTCGATGGCCTATACCGACGTAAGGTTTTCATAAATTTTATTTGATGTGTGCAATTATTTATGATTGCAGGTGTTTATCCTTGTTTTGGAACGTCGTCTTTGGCTTCTCGTTGAGCTTCAGCTCCCATCCCTGAAGACAATGGTATATGACAGCATGTTGAATTATATATCATTATCTGATTTGAGAGATATTATTTGTAAGGGATGGAGCGCTCATTTGGCGAAATACTTGGACGTGATTGATTATTGGACTAATTCTGGAAATAAGAAGCCAAAAAAGTTCAAAGTTACAATGATCAGAGACGATACCGCGCCACAAAAAACGGAGGGAGCCAGAGGGGATTGTGGTTCTCTTGTATGCATGTGTTTGGAGCGTTTGACGACAGGAAGTAAACACCTTCTACCTCCCACAGATAGAGATAGAGCTACAGTAGGTTTATGGTTTTGACATTTTATGGCTCGAGCGATATATGCGAGACGTTGCCTACCTGCATCCGCGTGCTGAAAGTTTGCATAAACAATTGGTAAGTTTGAGCAAGTGTTGTTAACATATATACTCTTTGTTGGTTTGAAAATGTTTGGTTAAGTACCTAGAATTCAATAATTTGTTGTTTGTTGGTTTTAGATGTGTAGAAAGTGTTGTTTGAGCAAATGTTTGGTTTCTGCAAGTTATTCCTGACGTGACATGCGTGAAATTGATGTATTTGTGCATAAACAACAGTCTGGGGTACACTTTTTTTGCTTTTTTAATTGAATTTTACATTGAAAGTTGATTTGTTTAATTGATAAGGAAATAAGAATTATTTTTTGCTTGTTTAATTGATTTGTAAAAGTTGATTTTTTTTAATTTTATGTGTAAATAAGAATTATTTTTTTGCTTGTTTAATTAATTTGTAAAAGTTGATTTGTTGTTTTAAATTCAATCTGCATTATGTTGAAGGCAAAAAAGGCATGTTGAAGGTACAAATTTGCAACGCGAAAGTCAAATTCTTGTTGCGATTTTCTGTTTGCGATTTCGCGTTGCGAATTTGACTTTCGCGTTGATCGCAACATACATCAAGTATATACAACATTAAAACACATTCCAAGCTATAAATACAAGCTAAGGACACTTGAAGAAGCAAGAGAACAACTATCCAAGCAATCAAACACACGAGAAAATATCAACATGATAACACAACTGAACAAATCATAGCAATCTTCAAACTCAAGTTACTAATGAATGTCTAACTGAAAATGTATGCATTCACACATAAAATACACATAATATAACGTTGCATTTAAAATCACCTAAGTTAATAAGTCCCAAAAGGTGAAGCCGGTTGTGATTGGGATTTTGATTTCCTTTTGCTTGGCACCATATGAGCTTTGGATTTTGATGAGGATCTATTTTTTGGTAGAGGAAAAGATGATTGTGATGGCACTGGTGATCCACATGTCGATATCCAAACATGATCAACATTAGATGATTTCATTATACAAATTGTAAATTAATTTACTAAACAACGAGCTAAACTATATATCATCACTAACTTAGAGAAACATACCTTTATTAAGTTGATAGTTGATAATTTGGGAGAGAAAACATTGAAAAATTATATAGAAATAAAATTATGTAAAAAAAAATGCCTTCCGAATATTATCCATTTCATCCAGCTCATGAAGATAGGATAACTGTTAACTGAAACAGTCTAAGAGAAACATAGTTGATGTAGAAACAGCTACATATTTAAAATCTCGAAGGCGATCTATTTGGTTCTCAAACATTTAAAGCATCAGAAGCATTTCGGACTTATGATTTGGGTGGTACTCGGAAGCATTTCAGACTTATTATTTTTGTTATTATTACAAGTTGTAGCCCTCAATTATCGAGATTTTTACTTGTCATTTGTTGCATTTCTCGTATACCACCCAGATCATACGCCCGAAATGTTTCTGACGCTTCCATTGAGATTTTAAATCTGCAGCTGCTTCTACATCAAATATGTTTAGCTAAGACAGTTTTAGTTTAGGGTTAAACTACCTCAGTGAGCTGACTGAAATGGATAATGTCCGAAAGGCATTCTTCAGATATCCAATCTTCCTACTTGTTAACCAAAAATTACGATGGTCGGGATTTCTCTCGCGTTTAAAGTTGAAAAAAAACAATGGAAATTAGGAATAATCAATGATAACATGCATATTGGCTAAGTTATTCCATTGAATAAGTTGTTGTTTGGATGGAACAAAGGCTTGGGCTAATATTTATAGTGGAGCCGAAATTTATATTGAAATTCAAACTCAAATTGAAATTTAAATTCAAACTCCAATTACATATGAAATGAATTTGAAATGCAGTGTTAAATTGAACATGAAAATTGCATAATTGATTCATATTGTTCAGTAACATGCTTTATGAACCATCAAGCTAAAAGACAATATTGATGAGTTCAAAGCTGAGTTGTGAGTTGATGGGTTGTCACACTTGTCACATGGTTGAATAAAGTACTCACATGGAAGAGATAGATTGTTTTGTTATGCAATCCCATCTCTGAATGAAATATACATATAATATAATCAAACCAAAACATACATACACAACAAATTTATACATAACAATGTTCAAATAATGTACCCACAAAAACGAAATTAATCCGATGAAAAAGGGTTATCTCTAACGAAGTCTGGAATATTATTTTCCAAATAATGTACCCATAACAATGTTAAAATAATGTACCCTCTAACGAAGTCTGGAATATTATTTTCCAAATAATGTACCCATAACAATGTTAAAATAATGTACCCACAACAATGTTTAATTGATTTGTTGTTTAATTTTCAATCTGCATTATGTTGAAGGTAAAAAATACTTGTTGAAGGTAAACTTTCGCAACGCGAAAGTCAAATTCGCATTGTGATTTTCGGTTTGCGATTTCGCGTTGCGAATTTGACTTTCGCGTTGATCGCAACATACAACATCAAGTTATATACAACATCAAACACATTTCAAGCTATAAATACAAGCTAAGGACACTTGAAGAAGCAAGAGAACAACTATCCAAGCAATCATACACAAGAGAAAATCTCAATATGATAACAACTGAACATATCATAGCAATGTTCAAACTCAAGTTACTAATGAATGTCTAACTGAAAATGTATGCATTCACACATAAAATACACATAACACAACGTTTGTATTTAAAAATCACATAAGTTAATAAGTCCCAAAAGGTGAAGCCGGTTGTGATTGGGATTTTGATTTCCTTTTGCTTGGCACCATATGAGCTTTAGATTTTGATGAGGATCCATTTTTTGGTAGAGGAAAAGATGATTGTGATGGCACTGGTGATCCACAGGTCAACCTTGTATGACCACTTTCCTTGTACCGACTACATGTCGATATCCTCTTCTCTTCACCCTTAGACGGCATACGATCGTGATTTTTTGGTCGGCCAAGTAGCCCTACTGTCCATGACTGGTGGCAAAACTATTTGTAAGTCCCACTCAGAAGGATGTGCACATGGGTAGACAATCTCGGTATAAGTCTGTCGATATACTTTTGTAGTGTAGCAATCCATAGCGTATGCGCTTGAATCATCTTGGTTTAGATGAAGAGCAACTTTTATAACATGGTCACACGGATAACCAGATGTTTGTCATTTCTTACAGCTACACGTCTTTGCATTTAGATCGACAAGCCCATTTAAGTTATTATCCAATACTTCAAACAAAGTGTTTGAACATGGTTCAACTCTCCATGATGTTGACTTCACAACACGTTTCGTTATCTTTTTTTTAGTCCATGGTGTAACACGATGTTCCAATGTTCCTGTAAATTTAAATAAATAATACTTAGTAAAATATATGATAAGTTACGAATTTAAAGAAATAATATTTGCATGGTTTCTTTTCTTGTAGTACCACTGTTGAATAGAGGCTCGAAAAAACTCCATTAACATAGTAATGGGTAATTTTCGGGAATGACGACTTAGAGCGTTGATTGATTCTGCTCTATTAGACGTCATGAAACCTTATCTTGCTCCAAGTTGATGTACTCTTGACCATCTTTCAAACCCGACATCTTCTAGTGTTTGAGCACATTGAGGCAAAACACGTCTTAAAAAATTTATATGTTTATTAAAATCCACTTCCCGATAAGCTTTTACAGCCTTCCAGTATGTCCATTTGTGATTTTTTATACCAATAGACCATGATTTTAGATTTCTGTACAAAATGAACACCATAAAGTCCATGAAAAACATCTGTGAAACACCTTCTAACAGCGTTGTCAATTGAGTTTGCCCTATCGGATATGATTGTCATATTGCTAATAGGACATATGCAATCCCTAAGATGCCCCATAAACTATGTCCATGAATCAGAGGTTTCAGATTTTCCAACCCCGTAAGCTATTGGCAATATCCCATTGTTAGCATCCATGGCTACTGCTAATAAGTTTACTCCAAGGTATTGACCTTTCAAATGTACTCCGTCAACTATAATAATTGGGCGCATGCAAGTAATAAACGAACGGATCTACAAAATCATATACACAAGAAATATAATCATTTAAATGTGAAATGCATGCAACTAACAAAATTATAATTATTTACTAACCGCAGCACCAATGGCGATAAACAACAACTCAAAGCGTCCATCTTTATCTGTTTTGATATGAGTTACCGACCCATGATTTTTCAGCTTTAAATTATGACAATAAGCCGACAGTTGGGCAAACGATGCTTCTTTCGACCCCCTCAACAATTCCAAGGCATAACATTTGGCTCTCCAAGCTTGAGAATATGAGATACTAATCTTGAACCGAGCATTCATGTCAGTCATAATTTCATGTCCCCGATATACCCTTCCATTCAAAAACATTAACTCAGCCAGAAAACCACCTAACACCTTTTTGTTTGCCTGTCTATGGTGAGGAAAAACTTGGGTTCTTGAACATGTATTTTTATCAATAAAAGTCCTAACTTGAAACATTTCGTAATCTTTTATCCTCTTTGCAATCATACGCCATGTACAATTTTTGTCAATCATACACCTTGTTTCGAGATGATCTTTGTTTGATTTGTTAACTTTTAGTTGATAGCCATCTTTCACACATTTCGTATACAAAGCTATCTTCAAGTCTTCCTTTGTATCAAAACAATCATCTTTCTTGATACGAATAACTTTTTTGTAACAATCAACTGCTATCTTTACTATTTTACCACTCTTCTTCCGGTATCTGAAGTAATTCTGGCATATTCCAGTTATACTCCCGTGGCATTTTCTTCTTTTTCTTTTCTTCGGGGACTTCTTCTTTTTCTTTTTCTTCTTCAGGGTTATATGAATTACAGAATGAATGTTCAACATGTTCATTCACAGTCGTAACTTCCTCCTCATTATCATCAACAACATCTTCCTCGGCTGCGGTTGTTGTTCAACATGTTCATTCACAGTCGTAACTTCCTCCTCATTATCATCACAACATCTTCCTCGGCTGCGGTTGTTTCATCATCAAAATTCGAGTATTGACCAATATCAAAATCATTACATGCAGGGTTTGTTTCTTCTTCCATCACATCATCAAAATCCGAGTATTGACCAAGATCAAAGTCCGGGTATTGACCAAGATAAAATTTCGAATACTGACTAGTACTCACAATTTTTTTTGTTGGCTCATAATCGTCTAACTGGTCAATACAAAAACCAGAATTTGGTGCTGAAAGTTGATTGGGATTTGGATTAGGAAAATGTTGTGGGTTTTGAGATTGTGTTTGATATAGTGTTTGGTATTGGAAATGTGGTGAAACACAATTTTCTTGGTGATGTAATTATGGTGGAACCGTTAAAATTTGAGGTTGATAATAACGTTGTACATTATGAGCACCATAAACTGGGGTTGAAGAACTTAGTTGATTACTACCCGCTACTGACCCAACTTCACTACTTCTAGGTTCAACAACATACAATATAACATCATCTTCTTGCGAAACACTAATGTAAGCAATGAATCGTTCAACATCTTCATTGTCGGTTAACAAATAAACTTTACCTTTTCTCTGATAAGATAGCCTAAATCCACTTAAAGTCTCTAAATTCAATTTCTTTGCAACACGTAACATTAGAGTTTCATAAGTTAACTTTTTTAATAATAGTTTTAGTTGAAGATTCATGGGTAAAGGTATGTTCGCGTGTTGTGAGTACTATAAAATATACGCAAATAATGTGCAAGTATACACAATCGCTCAAGTAATATAATGATGAGTGAGTATCGTCTCCACAGGGATTGGGTGAAATTACGAAAGTCTAACCAAAGCAACGCACTAAATTATCTAAGTATAGTTAGTCTTGATATATACAAATATCACGACAATGGATATGTGTATACTGGTGGATGCGGATTGATGGTGTGATGGTGTAGCAAATGGAAATGCAGTGGCAATGATGGATGTTTAATGTTGAGTATGGTGAAATGTTGAGGCAATGAGAAATGGTAAAGACAGTAAAATAAAATAAATAAAATAAGAAGAAAATAATCCTCACGTGACAAGCTTCCAATGAAATGAATGGTAAGGATTGGTCTAAGGTTGCTAAACTTATTTCTCAAGTATATTTAAACTATCTTGTCTTTACTTACTCGATAGGGCTTTCCTAAGGTATTCAAAAGAACCTAACAGAATAGGATGCCAAGGCATCTGCTCTCACTCAACGATGTTGGACAGCCTACCCTATTGATAAAGACACCCTTTTTAGTCGTTGAAATCCTATCCTAGTCTCTTCCGAGATCTAAGGGATTAAGTTATAATATTCCTAAGCCGGTTCAAAGCCCCTTGAAAATACCATAACCCATTGCTTATGAGGATCTTATCTTGCGTTTCTTCCGAATACTTACAAGTATTTTTAGCTTAGGATTCTTCCGAATACCTAACCTTCATCTAAGAGATGGACATTTCCATGCCTCTTACAAGCCTAGATGGTGAAGCATTCATAAGCAAAGCAAATAAAGAACCCAAATAAACTTAAATATACCTAAAAATAAAGTTTAACAATCGTTCAACCAACCACCACCAAATAAGTTAGTTCATGGTGGGGTTCGAAATATCCAAACACAAAGTCATGAAAATATTCGTTCCAACAACCCACAAATTAATAGAAAAATAGCAGCAAAAGGGAAGTGAGAAGAAGCCTTCGACGTGCCACCGGAGGTCTCCTCTCGGCCACCACGAACCACCTAGCTCGCTAGCTCCTTCCGCGCCTAGCTTGCCACTCCTTGAGCTTTATCAAGGAGGAATATCCCAAGGAAGAAGAAAGGAAAAGAGAAAATAAAAATGTGATTTTTTCTACTCTCGTGTGCTCTTTGTCCCCCCTTTTTTTTCTCTCCCATGAGGTGTCATATATAATAAAAATATCTAGGGATAATGATGAGGTTGTTGGGTGCAAAATACCCCTCATACCCCTAGAATCACATGTTGTGCATGAACCTTATCCTCCAAGTGGCAGTGGTCCTTTGGCAGCTCTGGCAGGCGGTTACAGTAGTCCTTCACGTGCAGAGACAGCTGTCCAATGCCAGCTGTCCTTATGCAGAAATATCTTTTTGTTTTTTTCTGCGCCAGAAATGCCAAGGCATTTCAATCTGCTTTAGCAACGTGTGATGCCGCGGCATTACTTCCCAAAGAATCCTTTTTCTTGCTATTCCCTGTACATCATAGACAAACTGCATCTTTCCCTCAAACAGCACCATTAAGAAATAAAATAGCACAACCACCATAAATGCAACTATATGCAACTACATGATCCTAAAATAACTAAAATGAGCTTTTAAACAAACAATAACTTAAGTGAAAAAGGCTTTAAAAGTAGCCTTTTTAGGAAGTTAACACACCCCCAAACTTAAGCTATTGCTTGTCCTCAAGCAATGAATAGCAGTTATGTAACATCCGCAATACCGGGTTAGTGACCAAATTGTAAAGTTTCAGAATTTGGTGACTAAAGTATAAGAATGAAATAGTTCAATGATTATTGGATATATATGATGAAGGTTAATTAGTAATTATTAAAGAAAATTAAGGGTTAAATGGTCATTTGACCAGAAAGATTTTTATCTTTCTTTTAAAGGTGATATAAACGTGGGAATGGTGAGAAGAAAAGAAAGTTCTGGAGCTGGGTCATTTCCTTCCTCCTCTCTTCCCGTATGCTCCATGGCAAAGGTAAGTTTAATTTCAGTTGGTTAATTCTTGAGTTTTAAGCTTAGTTTTGATTCTTTGGGTATTAAATAAGCTTAAGGAAAGCTTATATGAGATTTAAACAATAAGATAAAGGAATTATGAAAGAATTTGCAATATGTGTTTTAAGATGAAATTTTGATATGGTATGGTTGTTGAAGTTTTATGGATGAATTTAACTTGTCATCAATCTAATTAAGAAGTATGAAATGTTAGAATTGGAATTAGAACACATTGAAAATTTGGTATGATTCTTGAATCTCATATGGAAGATAGGATTTTGAGGTTTAAGATGAAATAAATGAATATAGATTGGTTTAAGTACGTGTACTAGAGTTAAGAATGAAAAGGGGATGATATATGAAGTGTTTGAGAGGAAATGAAGTAATTTTCGAGCTAAAAATTGATTTCTGGGCAAGGGGAATCGGTACCCATTCAAGGGGAACCGATACCCATTCAAAGTTTTTAAATTACTCACTATTTTATACGAATAAATGTTTGAAAAGTCAATGTGACACTTCGGACTCGTATCTGGGTCGGATACGGGTTGGGGGTGTTACATTTAATGGTATCAGAGCTATGGTTTAGCCGATTCTCGGCATAAACCGAAGTCCAAAGTGTCATAAAAGGTGTACAAGCCAACATAGATTGAAAAAAAAATTCTGATCTGATAGTGTAAGGAATATGTTGTCTTGCTAATAGAATAAGAATAATTTAATACAGTAGAAATCCGATCGTGATAATTTCGAAGTAAGTGAAAGGGGATATTCCTGATTGTGATAGTTATTCACCTGCCCTGGCCAGGCAGGATGAAGAGCGGACACCTCAGGAAATGCCTTGTAAGATCAAAAGTTGATTTCAGAAAGCTGAAATCATATCTGAATAATGATAGAAAGTTTTCATCGTTTGGAATCGGAAACACGATATAGAGTAGTTTTGTTATTATGTGGATAAGATAGAATATGGTGAATAGGTGTCACCATAAGAATGTTAAAAAGATCTAAGGACGTGATGAGTACGTATAGAAGAACTCAAGGATAAGTGCATCAGTGACAAGTGTATAAGATGTATAAAGTCAGAGCTTATGAGTTTGAAACGAAGTGATAGTATTGCGTATAAACAAGAGTATGTTTATGATAAGGGTTTGCAGTTAAGATGGAAAGAGTTAGCATTGGCTAACTAGAGTATGTGAGAAAATGTACTGGAATTATAAGATTATAAGATTGTCAGGATATGATAACCAGATATGCAATGGATCTGGATATAGTTTCATATTTGGATCATAGTAATGTGGTATAGTAAAGGAAAAGGAAGTAAGAATTTGTATATTTAAGTAAAGCTGAGGATTGATAAGAAGAGTTTGAGAATGTGTATATCGATGATCAGATTATAGGACACAGGAAGTCAGAATGTTGAGTTTGAGCAAAAGAAATTTCAGGATGTATGAGAATAGAGGTGAAATTGATAAGTTGAGTAAGCGAATTTTGAGATAATTTAGATTGGAAAGGATGTATGATTGGTATAATAGGGCTTGTGCCTAGATTGAACAAAAGTTATTATCTAGCTGTCAGAGTAAAGGTGCTAGAGTTATAAGATTGGAGGAAAGATAATGTGGAGTTAATTGATTATGATGTGAATTTGAATATAGTTGTATATTCTGAGCAGATAGCTATGATGTAGAAACAGAGATAAGTATTTGCATGGAACCTTCAGGAAGGAAATACAAGTATAAGAAATGATAAAGAATGAAGTTATGTATAAATGGGTTATCAGAGTAATGAGGATGCATGAAGATTGGTACATAAAGATGAGTATAAGTGATAAGACAAGAGTATGTGAACATGAAAGGAAATATATGATTTATGTATAAGGAATAAGGAATAAAGAAATGAAAGGGATTGATTTAAAAGAATCAGATATGAAAATATGGAAGTACAGAGGACAATTTTGATATAGAAATAAGACAAGTGTGCAAGGTGATGTGAAAATATTGTTTGACTCCTTAAAGTATATGTTTAATCACATTGAAGAAGATTTAAAGTTGTGTTTTGGTCAAATGATGACGAAATACAAGTTTGGTATGGTTATAAGGTAATTACAGAGTTATGAAGAAATAGATGGATTTATGATATAGAGTGATGAGATGAATGTATAAACGAAAAAGATAGTTGGAAAACTAAAGGATTGAAAAGTAAGTTTCTGATGATGACAAGAAAGATTAATTAAATGAAGCAACATGAGAACTTTAGAAGATATGTTTCTATCAATATGTCCAGTGAAAATTCGAGGACAAATTTCCTTAAAAAAGAGGGGAGATTTGTAACATCCGCAATACCGGGTTAGTGACCAAATTGTAAAGTTTCAGAATTTGGTGACTAAAGTATAAGAATGAAATAGTTCAATGATTATTGGATATATATGATGAAGGTTAATTAGTAATTATTAAAGGAAATTAAGGGTTAAATGGTCATTTGACCAGAAAGATTTTTATCTTTCTTTTAAAGGTGATATAAACGTGGGAAGGGTAAGAAGAAAAGAAAGTTCTGGAGCTGGGTCATTTCCTTCCTCCTCTCTTCCCGTATGCTCCATGGCAAAGGTAAGTTTAATTTCAGTTGGTTAATTATTGAGTTTTAAGCTTAGTTTTGATTCTTTGGGTATTAAATAAGCTTAAGGAAAGCTTATATGGGATTTAAACAATAAGATAAAGGAATTATGAAAGAATTTGCAATATGAGTTTTAAGATGAAATTTTGATATGGTATGGTTGTTGAAGTTTTATGGATGAATTTGACTTGTCATCAATCTAATTAAGAAGTATGAAATGTTAGAATTGGAATTAGAACACATTGAAAATTTGGTATGATTCTTGAATCTCATATGGAAGATAGGATTTTGAGGTTTAAGATGAAATAAATGAATATAGATTGGTTTAAGTATGTGTACTAGAGTTAAGAATGAAAAGGGGATGATATATGAAGTGTTTGAGAGGAAATGAAGTAATTTTCGAGTTAAAAATATGATTTATGGGCAAGGGGAATCGGTACCCATTCAAGGGGAACCGATACCCCTTCAAACGACAGAATTCCAGAATGTCATGAGGGTATCGATACCCCCAGTAGGGAATCGATACCCCCTAAAGGAAATTGTGAATATGGGTTTAATAAGTTCGTTTAAGTTGCTAGTATCTAATTACAAGGTGTAGGTATCTAATGATTGCCTCAAAATGTACATTTATGTAGATTCTGCGCGTAAAGCAATTCCGGAACATTTGGCAAGTAAGATCGATCAAGGGAAAGATAAGAGATTGAAATTGACTAGTGAGGCCAGGTGAGTGCATACTACTAAAGATAATGATATGATTTGTATATGCTATATGATTTATGTAAGACTTTATTAGTAATAATGAAGAACAGAATAAGTTATATGATAGAGTCATAGAAATGAAATGAACATGAGAGAATAAGATAATCAAGTATAAGTTATATGATATGTATAAGTGATTATACGAGAAATGTTAGAAGACTCTAAGAGATAGTATGAATTCGAAGGCATAAATAAGGATACATAAGTAATATAGGGAAGATTGATAAATTAAAGGAAACTATGGTTTATGTTATAGTGAAGAGCTACAAAGTTTTATTAGAGAGTATTGTGGAAGTCATGAGAAATTGAACTAAATAAATGATGGTTTATGTGAGTGGAAAAGGAAAATGATATAAATAAATGGAAATTATTTATAAGATAGCATGAGACTAATTGAACATGGAATATAAACTTTATAAAGGAGTACTCTGGTAAAATCATTATATGATACAATTATAGAGTATTACTATACAATATATTAAAATATGATATATGAGAATATGAGTAAGTTTATAGGATATTGATAGGACATATAAGAATATTTAAATGTATGCTGATATGAAAAAGAGAATACAAAGAAATGGAGCATAAGGTAGATAATATGATATATGTTATTATATATATATATGATATATGTCATCAGGTAATATGAAAGGACTCTGAAAATTGATATAAGCTACGTGAAAGTGTTCTAGGTTTCTATATGTTATATGAAGTATATGATCTTATGTAAACAAGATATGATAAGTATGTTTCATGAATAAATGTGATTGGGTGAGAAATGATAGAAATTATATGAAAACATGATATATGTGACATGTGAATTATATGGAAATGATCTACGTGTAAGTGAACTATGTGACTATGTGATAATATGAAAAGAAGCTATGTGATACGTGATATGTGAAAGTGAATTACAAGTTTATGTGAATATTTGAAGTGAAATAAATGATAACGCCCATGTTATGTGTCATGAGAGCTAGGGGTATAGTTGGCATGCCAAGAGTCGAGGGTCTACGCGGTCCTTCGGGACATAGTATATTCTTTGGAACATGTGTGAAGTCTTGAAAGACACATACTTGATCCCTAGTATATGTATATGATTCTTAAGGAAAATATGTGGTCCTTATGGACATTATTATATGGCACTACGGTGCAATTCTACGCGGTCCTTCGGGACATATGTATATTCTTTGGAACATGTGTGAAGTCTTGAAAGACACATACTTGATCCCTAGTATATGTATATGATTCTTAAGGAATAATATGTGGTCCTTATGGACATTATTATATGGCACTACGGTGCAATTCTACGCGGCACTTCGGTGCAATTATACGAGCTGTGGTGACAGCATTAGTGCACAACCTCTATAGACTCACATATCGATAGTTCTCACATATGTACATGGGATAATCCAGAGATATGAAAATATATGTTAGGGTATGATAAATGTTATAGAAATGATATGATGTTGTGTGTGTATAGTGTTTGATTGAAAAGGTTAACCATAAAAGTATGTGATTACATGATAAACTGTTAATGATGAATTATGTGTATGTATGTATTTATTGTAATTAATCTGATATGATTTTATATGATACAAATAATGCATGGAATTGGTATAACATGATAGAACAGAACATGCATGTATTGATATATGTTATAAAGTGCATTATAAGTTGTTATGCCTCACTAAGTCTTCGACTTAGCGTGTGATTGTTTCACACGTAGGTTTCGAGAAGAGTAAAGAGTAATGCGGAGCAAGACAGGTCAGTTTTCCTTACCAAATGTCAGATCAGAAAATATAGGTACTGTATATAGAGTGTAGTTGGCATGTAGTCTAAAGATATAAATTGTATGAACTCTGATATATTTTGTAAACATTTTGAATAAGTTAAATGTTATCAAAGTTTTTAAATTACTCACTATTTTATACGAATAAATGTTTGAAAAGTCAATGTGACACTTCGGACTCGTATCCGGGTCGGATACGGGTTGGGGTGTTACAAGTTACATAAGCATAATGTCATGGCAAAGTTCGATAGTAAGACAGTAGGACAAAATTGAATTTCAACCCTCAGAACGATAGGCTTCAACATGCTAGACTTATCAAGAATTCAAGTACTTTTCCCTAGGTCAAAATCCTTTGTGGTAGTGTGTGTGCGTGATTGTATCCAATCTATACTTAGCGAATTTAGACAATTTCTAATCAAGTCCCCTAGTTTTTGTCAAGGCATTTACTTATAATTAAGCACATTTTTACTCCATTTTCTTTGATTTTTTTTATTATTATGCTGTTACGAAGGGAGTCAGCTCATCACACTTACTCTCCCACACTCTTTGTGGTAGTGTGTGTGCGTGATTGTATCCAATCTATACTTAGCGAATTTAGACAATTTCTAATCAAGTCCCCTAGTTTTTGTCAAGGCATTTACTTATAATTAAGCACATTTTTACTCCATTTTCTTTGATTTTTTTTATTATTATGCTGTTACGAAGGGAGTCAGCTCATCACACTTACTCTCCCACACTCTAGATGAAATGGAGCATACCTTCCATCCCCGAGCTAGTTAAGTAGAGTCATCCCGTGACTTCTTTCATTCACTCATATGCACAAGGCTTCCATTTATTAAAGAAAGTTCCATGAAATGCCACGGTAAATAGAGTGTCCCTCTACAGCTATGCTTAAGCATTTATTCACAGTTTCATTTCTAAGGGAGTTTGTTTTTTGATTTTTCTTTTAAACACCATACTATATTTCAATGCCAAGACTAACTAAAGTTCCTTCATAAAAATTTCCTAAATTTTCTAAGTATAAAAAACATACAAATCGTGTAAATATTTTTCACAAAGCATCAAGCCTTAGAGTGAGTTCTATCATTCTCAACAGTCATTTACATTCAGATTCTAGCCTAACAAAATTATCATCATCGGGTATCCTCAAAACATTTCATCTAACTGTCCTACCATTTACTGATGCCATGGCATAATACTATACTAATGCTATCATGCATATGACCTACCAAGAACAATACCTCCCCCAAACTTAAGGGAAGCATTGTCCTCAATGCTTTAAAGAGAACTAAACTAACTATAAACTATATGTTATGCAATGAAATGTAACTAAATGAAAATGGATGCAAGAGAGGTACCTCAATGTTTACGTGGTGGTGGTGCTTTAGAGGTGCTAGCAGCTCCTCGTCGGGAGCGCTTTCGGATAGGTGCGGGCTGGACTCGGAAGAAGTGGAGTAATAGTGCGTAATTCGCCAGCCGTGGTCTTGGTGCGGTGACCACTACGTTGTGCATGAGAAGGATTGGGTGCTGGGACGGGACTGGGTGTTTCTTCGACAGGGACAGTGGGTGGATATTCAGGAGTCTCGGACCAGTGTGTATCAGGAGTAGGGTCAGCAGCAGGAGGATCGGGTGCATCGTGCTCAGGCTCTGGAGATGCCTCGGCATTGAATGCCGACAGAATTTCGTCTGGGAAACCAGGGAAATTTCGTTGACCGTGGGGAATAATTTCTTGAAACAACGATTCCATCATAGCATCTCTATGCTTCACGTATCCAAAGAAATTACGGATGTCACCGTGTAAAGCATGCAGTTGAGCTTGAGTCTGCGTCACAGCTTCCTCGAGAGCAAGTAACCTTGCCTCAGCATTCGATTCTGTAGTACCTGCAGATTGCTCATGAACAGGGTCTTTAGACTTGGGATTTTCAAGTCCCAACAATAGTGGAAGTCTAGCCCTAGTGATGCCCGATAATCCAGGTAAAATTTCATCAAAAGCATTTTCCTCAACCTTTTTCTTACGACATAAAGCGGTAATTAAATTAGGAAACACCAAAGCACTTGCCTTTTTACCCAAACAGTCATGAACTTCCTGAACAATAATACGACCCACATCGATCGGACTGGATACTATCATAGAATGTAAAAGTAATAAGCGTGAAACTGATACCGTAGTGTTGTGGGAAGTGGGCATTAGTTTATGCTTGAGAAAGTGATTCCATAACTTTGTGCGTGGCTGAAGACGTTCTCGGTTGACCGAGTATCTACTCGTTTGTCGTCCATTTCACTCAGTGTTTTCAAAACAAAGGTCCTCTAAGACCCCATCGTATGTGTTGCTATCGGCTTCCTCTTCGAACATGGCATGGCCGTCTACTACCTCCTGTAAATGAAAATAACGATTAATAGCAGTGGATGTAAAACGGATTTGCTTACCTCGAACGAAGATGGAGTGTTGATTGGGCTTGGAAATGTTCGCATAGAAACTCCTTAACTAATGAAGGCGTTCACCCGAACCAGGATGACGGGTAAACTTCTGCCACTTGAGCGGCGTCACGATGTCCATAACATCGGGTCCAAAACCACCATCGGTTTCCTCGGTAAAAATAAATCCCAACTCAAAAAAGAGTTCTCGGTTCTTGAAGTTTTGGAACCGAGCCTTGGCCTCATCGTTCTCAAACTGTTTCCAAGCGGTCGTGTCAGTTGGAGCTGGTCTTGAGCGCACCATTTTCAGTGTTTTTGAAGTAAGCAAAATGAAAAAGGAAGAAGCTTTTGAAAGCTTTAAGAACTTGGATGTATTTCGGCTATGGAGAGAATAAGGGAAGAATGAGTAAAGAGAGAAAAGTAAAAGTTAACATGAAAGAGAAAAAATGAATAAAGAAAGAGAAAAGAAAAGTTAAAAATTTGGGAGGGAAAAGGGTGATAGGACGGTTAAGAGAGAATTAGTGGGGGTTGTGCATGTATAGGAAAGGAAAAAAACTGCCAAAACGTAATGATGGTGATAGGACAAGTCTGTGGAAAGAGAAAAGAAATGTCAGAAATTAAAAAATAAAAAGAAACAAATCAAAAGAATATCTCTCCAATTAATGCTTTGTCCTTTCCTCCCTTTGGTAACCGCTCCTTGTACGGTTTGTAGCAATGTGGTCCCTGCAAATCAGATCAAAAATTAATTACAAACTAAAATAAAATAAAACTAAAGAAAAAAACTTGAATGTTAAATTTTATTTATGCACAGACACAAATTCAATGCCGAGGCATCGAATTTTGGTTCTCCTCTGGGCACGCTTCAGTATCGTGCAGCCGTAACACGTCCTTGTTGTGCGGTGGTGGAATTCCATTGTAGGCTTTCAGACGCTGGCCATTGACCTTGAAGATATTCCCATTGTCTATATTCTTGATGTCAACAGCTCCATGGGGATAGACATAATGCACCTCAAATGGCCCTGACCATCGAGATTTTAGCTTCCCAGGAAAGAGTTTAAGTCTGGAGTTGTAAAGTAAGACTTGGTGCCCCACATGAAAATGCGTGGCATCATTTTTTGGTCATGCCACTTCTTGGTTTTCTCCTTGTATATCCGAGCATTTTCATATGCTTGTGCTCTAAACTCTTCCATTTCATTAAGTTCTAATAATCTCTGCTCCCCAGCTAGTTGAGCATCGAAATTCAATCGCTTGATAGCCCAATAAGCTTTATGTTCAAGCTCAATCTGGAGATGACAAGCTTTACCATACACTAACTTGAAGGGTGACATCCCCAAAGGAGTTTTAAATGAATATTGTTCTGTACGCCCAAAGTGCTTCATCCAACTTTGGCGACCAATCCTTTCGCTTTGGGTTCACCACTTTCTCTAAAATCTGCTTGATCTCTCGATTAGATATCTCAGCTTGGCCATTTGTCTGTGGATGATATGCCGTGACAATCTTGTGTCAAACTCCATATCTCAACAATGCCTTGGCAATCAACTTGTTATCAAAATGGGTTCCTTCATCACTGATGATAGCACGAGGTACTCTAAACCGGGTGAAAATATACTTGTGCAAAAACTTGAGTACGGTCTTGGAGTCATTCCTTGATGTTGCTATTGCTTCCACCCACTTTGACACATAATCCACATCAAGCAATATATATAATTTTCCTTCAGAAGATGGGAATGGTCCTATGATGTCGATGCCCCACACATCAAACAGCTCTATCTCCAAAATATTTTACAGCGGCATCTCATGTCGTCTGGAGATGTTTCCAGTCCGTTGGCATCGATCACATCCTTTGTAAAATGCTTGGGCATCTTTAAACAAAGTTGGCCAGTAAAAGCCTGATTGCAGGACCTTAGCAGCAGTCCTTGCTCCACCAAAATGGCCTCCACTTGGGGCCGAATGACAATGGTACAAAATATCACTTTGCTCCTCTTCAGGTACACATCGTCTAATGAGCTGATCGTCACAATGTTTGAACAGATATGGCTCATCCCAAAAATAGTGCCTTGCATCGTGCTTGAACTTCTTTTTAGCCTGACTATTCAAATCAAAAGGCACAATTCCACTAACAAGAAAATTAACAAGGTCATCGTACCACGGGATTACCGCGGCATATAAAATTTTCTCATCAGGAAATTCCTCTTGGATATCTACAGTGTCATGGCATTCAGAATTGTTCTCTAGCCTAGATAAGTGATCAGCAACTTGATTTTCAGTTCCTTTTCTATCTACCACATCTAAGTCAAATTCTTGCAAAAGTAAGATCCACATAATAAGTCTAGGCTTGGCATCCTTTTTGTTCACTAAGTATTTATAGCTGAATGATCAGTGTGAACAATAACTTTAGTGCCTATTAGGTAAGGTCTAAATTTATCAAAAGCAAATACTACGGCAAGTAATTCTTTCTCAGTGGTGGTGTAGTTCAATTGTGCTTCATTTAAAGTGCGGCTAGAGTAATAAATAACATGAAAGATTTTACCTCGGCGTTGCCCCAAAACAGCTCCTACGACATAATCGCTTACATCACACATCAGCTCAAATGGTTATGTCCAGTCGGGAGGGACTACAATGGGTGCCGAGATCAGTTGTCGCTTTAGCTCAGTAAACGCACCGAGGCATAATTCGTCAAACACAAAGGGTTGGTTTTGTTGAAGCAATGTGCACAAGGGTTTAGAAATCTTGGAGAAGTCTTTGATAAACCTTATATAGAATCCAGCATGTCCAAGAAAACTTCTTATTTCCTTGACCGAAGTTGGTGGTGGCAATTTTTCAATCACTTCAATCTTTGCCTTGTCCACCTCAATACCCTTGTGTGAAATTTTGTGGCCTAAAACAATACCTTCAGTCACCATGAAGTGACATTTTTCCCAGTTTAAGACCAACTCAGCCTCCTCGCATCTCTTGAGAACTTTTGCTAAATTGCCGAGGCATCGTTCAAAGTCATCCCCACAAACAGAAAAGTCGTCCATGAAGATCTCCAGAAAATCCTCAACCATATCTGAAAATATAGCTTGCATACAACGCTGAAACGTTGCCGGGGCATTACAGAGTCCAAAAGGCATCCTCCTAAAGGCAAAAGTGACATAGGGACAAGTAAATGTAGTCTTCTCTTGGTCCTCTGGTGCGATGGCAATTTGATTATACCCCGAGTATCCATCCAAAAAGCAATAAAATGCTTTGCCGGCCAATCAATCCAACATTTGGTCGATGAAAGGTAGAGGAAAGTGGTCCTTCTTCGTAGCTTTGTTGAGTTTTCTATAGTCCATACATATCCTCCATCCGGTCACAGTGCGAGTGGGTAATAGCTCATTATCCTCATTCGTAACCACCGTCGTGCCTCCTTTCTTCGGAACACATTGGACAGGGCTCACCCATGAGCTATTGGAGATAGGGTAGATTACTCCAGCATCAAGCCATTTCAGAATTTCTTTCATCACCACTTGCTTCATAACAGGGTTGAGTCTTCTTTGTGGTTCAATTGAATTGTCGTGGCAATCTTCTAGCAGAATCTTGTGCATGCAGATCGTGGGACTAATGCCTTTCAAATCGGCCATAGTCCAACCAATTACTTTCTTATGTTGCATCAAAACACTTAACAAACTTTGCTCTTGGTTAGCAGTAAGGTTAGCGGAAATAATCACTGGTAAAGTCTCATCGCTACCTAAGTAAACATATTTAAGATGCCCTGGCAAAGTCTTAAGCTCTAGATTGGGTGCATGCAATAATAAAGGCTTAGGAGAAATGAATTCATCAAAATTCAGAGGTTCAAAATTCATACCTGATCTAACTTGTACTAAGCTAGATTGCTCCTCCAAAATTGGAAAGTTGTCGGACTCCACTAAGCTTTCATCATCCACCCAATATTCATTTTATGCTAGATGAATGAAGTTGTTCTGGCAAAGATGTTCAGTCTCATCTTCAATCACCGAGTTCAATTCAGAAATGCCTTGGCATTCTTCAGTGTCATCAACATATTTGAGCGTTCTAAAAACATTGACAGTCACACACTGATCAGTCACTCTCATGGTGAGTTCACATTTTTCACAGTCTATCAAGATACGTCCAGTGGCTAGGAAAGGTCTTCCCAGAATGATTGGTGCCTTGGCATCAACTTCGCAGTCCAGAATTAAGAAGTCGACTGGAAACACAAACTTGTCCACCCTTACTATGACATCCTCGACTCTCCCTTCAGGTTTAACATGGGATTTGTCGGCAAGTTGTAAAATAACTGAGGTGGGTCTTGCATCTCCTATGCCAAGCTTCAAGAATATCGATTTTGGCATTAAGTTGACACTTGAACCAAGATCACATAAAGCCTTTCCAACGAAATTAGCTCCAATTGAACAAGGAATAATGAAGCTGCCCGGATCATTTCTCTTTGGCGGCAACTTACTCAATGAAGAACAAAATTCTGTTACCGTGGCAACAGTCTCTACTTTCCTCTTCTTGGTACAGATGTCCTTCAGAAATTTGGCATACATCGGCATCTGTTCAACAGCTTCCAAGAGAGGTATATTGATATGGAGCTGATCAAGAATGTCTACGAACTTCTTGAACTGAACTTCATCATTGTGCTTCTTCAATCTTTGCGGGAAGGGTGTGGGAGGTCTAGCTTCCTTAGCTGTAGGAATAGAATTTTCTTTTGCCTTGGCATCAGAATCTGGTACCTTGGCAGAATCCTCCTCCTTGTCCTTCTCAGAAACTCTATTATCTTGTAATTCAGCTTCAGTAGTAGGATTAGAATCAGCATGTTGTGACCCACTATCCTTGACTTGTCGATTGATTTGTGTTCCACTCCTAAGAGTTAACACATTGCAGTGCTCTTTTCCATGCCCTTTAGTGACTTCAGTATCACTTGGCAAACGTCCTTGCTGACGCTCTTGCAAAGCCGTAGCAATCTAACCAACTTGACCTTCCAAAGCTCTCATAGACGAGCTATGGCTTTGAAGTAAGGCGCCTTGACTATGAGGTAAAGCTCTTTGATTTTTAATTGAAGTAGAATGGTCTTGCAGCATTGTCTTCGTAGTAGATATGAATTCTTAAATTGTAGCTTCTAAGGAATTTATGCTCGCTGAAGATGAAGCTCCTTTGTTAGCATTATGCCATGGCATAGCATTTTGGTAACTTTGAGGCTCATTGTGATTCTGCTGCCTAGTAGGTTGATTAGCATTGTGGGCACCTTGATTTCCCCATGAGAAATTGGGATGCTGACGCCATCCAGCATTATAAGTGTTTGAGTAAGGATTGTTGCTGCCTCGATTGTAATTACCAATAAAGTTGATGGACTCATGGTTGGTTGGGCATTCGCTCTCGTGATGATTGCCTTGGCATAACAGACATGCCAGATTAGTTGTTTTCACTTCCTTCACATCAGTGGAACATTGTAAGTTCTTCAACATATTAGTAATAGCGAAGAGTTGAGCGGACACCGAATCTTTGGCTTCTAACTCGAATGCTCCAGGTGCTCTCCTCCCACTCCCAAGTCTTGAGGAAGAAAATTGATAATCATTGTTAGCAATTCTGTCCAAGATAGCAAACGCCTCTGTAGGTGATTTGTCCAGCAATGTCCCATTTGCTGAGGCATCCAGTAACATCCTCGTGGGTACATTGACTCCATTATAGAATATGACTACTTGAGTCCAATCATGAAAACCATGATTTGAACACTTTCGAAGCAAACTCTTGTAACGATCCCAATACTCATACATGGATTCGTCGTCGCCTTGGCGAAAAGATGATATTTCATTCCTTAGCTGCGTATTCATGTTTGGTGGGTTGTACCTCAATAAGAAACTCTTGCAAAGATCGGCCCATGATTTCATCGAACCGGCTGGTACCCCACTCAACCAAGCTCTTGCTCGGTCACGCAATGAATACGGAAAAAGCTTTAATTTCAGAAAATCCTCATGCACTCCTTCTTGGCGGAAAGAATCACAAACTTCCAGAAAATTGCGAATGTGCTGCCTGGCATCTTCAGTTGGCATACCCCCAAATTGCCCAATGGAATTCAACATATTGAACATGACTGGTTTCAGCTCGAAATGTGCAGCTTGAATTTCGGGTGCCACAATCCCAGGATTCAGATCATCCAGCATCGGATTTAAATGATCTCGAATAACACGAGGCCTGATAGCAGGTTCAGCATTGTTTAATCCGCGGCATTCTGATTTCTGTCATCTGACCAATGCCTTGGTTTCTAATCTGATACATATTTCCTTGAGCACGTCTTCTTCTTCTAAAGAGTCTTTCAATCTCAGGTTCTATTGGTTCCAAAGGCTTTTCAGAATTTCTTCTAGGCATACACTAAATAAACCTGAAAAATAAAACAAAAATATCAAGTAAACTATAAAAATGCAAAACAAAATAAAATGCTCTGGCAAAACTAAATAACTTCAGGCTGCCAATCCCCGGCAACGCCGCCAAAAACTTGTTCGCGTGCTGTGAATACTATAAAATATACGCAAATAATGTGCAAGTATACACAATCGCTCAAGTAATATAATGATGAGTGAGTATCGTCTCCACAGGGATTGGGTGAAATTACGAAAGTCTAACCAAAGCAACGCACTAAATTATCTAAGTATAGTTAGTCTTGATATATACAAATGTCACGGCAATGGATATGTGTATGTTGGTGGATGCGGATTGATGGTGTGATGGTGTAGCAAATGGAAATGCAGTGGCAATGATGGATGTTTAATGTTGAGTATACTGAAATGTTGAGGCAATGAGAAATGGTAAAGACAGTAAAATAAAATAAATAAAATAAGAATAAAATAATCCTCACGTGACAAGCTTCCAATGAAATGAATGGTAAGGATTGGTCTAAGGTTGCTAAACTTATTTCTCAAGTATATTTAAGCTATCTTGTCTTTACTTACTCGACAGGGCTTTCCTAAGGTGTTCAAAAGAACCTAACAGAATAGGATGTCAAGGCATCTGCTCTCACTCAACGATGTTGGACAGCCTACTCTATTGATAAAGACACCCTTTTTAGTCGTTGAAATCCTATCCTAGTCTCTTCCGAGATCTAAGGGATTAAGTTATAATATTCCTAAGCTGGTTCAAAGCCCCTTGAAAATACCATAACCCATTGCTTATGAGGATCTTATCTTGCGTTTCTTCTGAATACTTACAAGTATTTTTAGCTTAGGATTCTTCCGAATACCTAACCTTCATCTAAGAGATGGACATTTCCATGCCTCTTACAAGCCTAGATGGTGAAGCATTCATAAGCAAAGCAAATAAAAAACCCAAAATAAAGTTAAATATACCCTAAAAAATAAAGTTTAAACAATCGTTCAACCAACCACCACCAAATAAGTTAGTTCATGGTGGGGTTCGAAATATCCAAACACAAAGTCATGAAAATATTCGTTCCAACAACCCATAAATTAATAGAAAAATAGCAGCAAAAGGGAAGTGAGAAGAAGCCTTCGACGCGCCACCGGAGGTCTCCTCTCGGCTACCACGAACCACCTAGCTCGCTAGCTTCTTCCAGCGCCTAGCTTGCCACTCCTTGGAGCTTTATCAATGGAGGAATATCCCAAGGAAAAAGAAAGGAAAAAGAGAAAATAAAAATGTGATTTTTTTTCTGCTCTATGCGTGTGCTTTCTGTCCCCTCTTTTTTTCTCTCCCATGAGGTGTCATATATAATAAAAATATCTAGGGGTAATGATGAGGTTGTTGGGTGCAAAATACCCCTATACCCCTAGAATCACATGTTGTGCATGAACCTTATCCTCCAAGTGGCAGTGGTCCTTTGGCAGCTCTGGCAGGCGGTTACAGCAGTCCTTCATGTGCAGAGACAACTGTCCAGTGCCAGCTGTCCTTATGCAGAAATATCTTTTTGTCTTTTTCTGCGCCAGAAATGCCAAGGCATTTCAATTTGCTTTAGCAACGTGTGATGTAGCGTCATTACTTCCCAAAGAATCCTTTTTCTTGCTATTCCCTGCACACCATAGACAAACTGCACTTTCCCTCAAACAACACCATTAAGAAATAAAATAACACAACCACCACAAATGCAACTATATGCAACTACATGATCCTAAAATGACTAAAATGAGCTTTTAAACAAACAATAACTTAAGTGAAAAAGGCTTTAAAAGTCGCCTTTTTAGGAAGTTAACAAGGTACATATTGTAAAACACCATGAACATTCTCCCATGACCCTCCAAAACACAAATCTATCCAAACATGATCAACATTAGATGATTTCATTCTACAAATTGTAAATTAATTTACTAAACAAACGAGCTATAAACTAGATATCATCACTAACTTAGAGAAAAACATACATTTATTAAGTTGATAGTTGATAATTTGGGAGAGAAATCTTTGAAAAATTATATAGAAATAAAATTATGTAAAAAAATTAGAGATGGGGAAGGATGTCGTTGGATATAGGAACGGATGTCACCGGAGAGAGTGATAGATGGAGATGGAATGAGTTGTGATTTAGGGATTTAGGTTATGAGTTGCTGCTGCTGCGTTGTTATATACCCAAAACATTTGTGTTGCGAAACTAAAACCTGTTGTGAATTCGAAAATCTAGATGCGAATTTGAAATTCAGTTGCGAATTTGAAATTCAGTTGCGAATTTGAAATTCAGTTGCGAATTTGAAATTCCGCGTTGTGAATTTGACTTTTGTGTTGCGAATTTGACTATCGCGTTGCGAATTTGACTTCTGTGTTGCACAAATTCGCGTTGCGAATTTGAGTTTTGTGTTTCGAAATTGACTTCTGTGTTGCGATTTACAAATTCACGTTGCAATTTACATATTCGCGTTGCGAAATTAGAGTTCGCGTTGCGAATTTGTTGGTCATTTTGGAAAATCCAAAAAAGTTGGTTAAAATCGTATATTATAATGCATTTTCGTTCACTGAGGTTATTTTCTATATATATATATATATATATATTCAATGACACTAATCTATTTATTCTCTTCATAAATATTTTTTATTTTTTATTGTTATTCTCGTTTATATAAATTGTTTTTATTTTTATCTAATAAAATTTTAATTAAAAAGTTAAAACATATTATAATTATCCTTAAATATATAATATATAATTATAATATTATATATTTTTTTTACTGTAATCAAACTTGATTCAAAAGTAAAATTTTAAAAGGTTTAATGTAAAATAAAATACTCAAATTATACCTAAAGTTAAATTTAGATGCCTAAAGCAAGTTTCGTTAAAAATATGTGCCTATCGCTTTCTCCGTTATATTTTTAGGTGTGCCGTTTTCGACATTATATTTTTAGGTGTCTGGACTGTAACAACCATTAAAAAATATTGTTATATGACACGTCATACATATAATTTTAAAAAAATCCACTTAAAATTAAAATTTATTTCTAAAAAACTCAATATTTTCTGAAATTATAAAAAAAAATCCAAAATCCCGAAAATCCTAATTTCAATCTCCTATCACTGTCGGCCGTCACAAACGCCATCAAACGACGGAAAACCCTACGACGTGCGATTGCTTGAACCTCTACCGGCTGAACCCCCATGCTTTCTGTTGAGTTAATCGATTGACGAAATTGGCCAAGAGGGGGTGAATTGGCAATTAAAAAATTTGGTGGAAGCTTTTGCAGAAAATTGAAAGTAATTGCACAGCGATTTAGAGTGGTTCGACTTTCTCAATCAAAGTCTACGTCCACTACCTTAGCTATCCACACTAAGGATTTTCCAACAAATTCACTAATTTGTTCTTTCTTTTGAGGCCAAAGAGATAACCTTACAACACCCTCAAGAATATACCTCAATTCTTGAGAACACTCTTTCCCAAAGAGAAGATTACAAATTTGCAAACTTACAAGGAAAACCTCTCAAGGTAAGATGTTTGCACAATTCTAGAACAAGAAAAGAACACTCACAAATAATTACAAATGAGCACAAATGGTGTTCTTTGAAAGCAAAATGAATATTGAAAGGAAAATTGGCTTGATTTGCACAAACTTGGTGTTTGATGCTTTCTCTCTTGTTTCTCTATAATTTCTTGTTGATCAAGGGCTTCAGAACTTGTTTAAATACACCTTGAATCACTTCTGAACGTTGGGGATGATTAGTGAAGATCATATAGCCGTTTTAGTGTGAAAACAATTAATAAAACAGCTTGGAGCGTGGGGGGAATCGATACCCCCTATGGGGAATCGATTCCCTAAGTGTAAAATTCAAATATTTCGACCGCTATACAAGGGGGGAATCGGTACCCACTGGGGGGGGAATCGGTTCCCTCCGAGCATACTGGAATTCTCGGAGCCAAACCATTCAGGGGGAAATCGGTACCCCCTTAGGGGGGAATCGGTTCCCTCTGAGCAATCTGGAATTTTTGGCTTTGAAATGGTTCGGAATACTTTGTAAAATTATTTTGAAATTGTTTTAAGATTAAAACTTAATTTTACACTTTGAGTAAGGATTAAAATTGATCTTTGAAAGATTTGGAGTAATGTTTTGATATTCGAATAATTCTATCGAATATACTTAGAAAATCATTTGGAAAATCTTAAAATTCATTTAACTTAATTTGTTATATCGAAATATCAAAATATTTTCAACAATCTCTCCCTTTTTGATATAACAAAACATTTTAGTAATTTTAAGATTTTGAAATCAAGTTTTGAAATTACTCCCCCTTACTTTAACACTTCTCCCATTTATCATTTAAAAACACTTTAACACTTCTCCCCCTTTTTGTTAAATCAAAAAGACATTTTAAAAAATTTAAACAAGGTTTTGAAATCAGTTAGCCAATTGATTATATATATAATATAAGCTGCTAAGATCACAAGCAAGAGAAACGTTAGCCATTAGTTTCATAATCAATATTCATAATTAATGTGAAATGGCAAAATTGGTCATATATCTAATCATGAAGTAAATGATGCAATAATGAATAAATTTAATCACACCAAATAGATAATTTCTAACCATTCATAAATCCAAACAAATTCAAAGTCAATCAATCCACAAATTCAAACATTCCAAAATATTCAAAATGTTAAAACAATAAGTTTGGAGTTCAAAGCAAAACATTGAATCACATATCCGGATCAGGAGGAGGAAAACGAGCTCGCATAGCGGCCATTTCGTTAGTGAGGTCATTAATACGTGCGTTGGTTGCTTCATTATTTGCATGCATTTCCCGAAGAATTTTTAATTGTTGAGCTCCCATTGTGGATAAATGAGACTCTATAGAAGTAAAGCGCGAATCCATAGTAGCGTATCGAAAATCGAATGTCTCCATAAAGGATTGGAAATATGGAGGCATTGGATGCGTTTGTTGTGCTTGCTCTTCGGGCTGCTCCTTGGGTTGCTCAAGCTCATCTTCGGCTTCATCGATGTCTCGCATTAATTGCTTAAGCTCGAGATCTTCGTCAGCTTCGGGTGGAGCTTGTGAAGAACTGGCTCCTGGAGTATTTGCAGAAGATCGAACCCATTCACCGGTTTCCTTATCCTTAATCCATCCCGCTCTCGTTAAGGAAAGTAGGTTAATTTGTTTCTTAAGGGGGGAAACGGCATCTAGACCGACTCTAAGCCCAGCTTTGGAAAACAGATTACTTAAAATGCAACCGTAAACAAGAGAGGAACAGAGTTTCTTGTTAGGAACAAGATTTACGGTTTCAACAATTTCAGCAAAAATAATCTGAGGTAGGTTAATTTTAATATTGTTTTCGAAACAATGTAACCACCAAAGATCTAAGGCTCTAAGAGTAGAATAACGACCTCCGGATGGTCGAAACCACCAAGAAATCATTAGATGAAGAAAACGTTCATGTAGGTCTAGGACACTCGCACTATCTCTTCTTTTATAACGAGATCCTAAAACCTGTTTTTCATTTGAAATACCATCGTTATCTAATCCGAATGTATTGGCTATGTAAGTCGAGTCAAAATATAATAATTGTCCTAGGAGGTAGGAACGAATTCCTATGGTTTCGGTTTCAGTTTGGTTTTTAACACAAACGGCATTAGAATAGAAAATACGAACAAGTTGATGGTAAACGATGGGTTCAAGGTCAAAGAGTTTATCAAATTTCCACTCTTGTAAAAGAGGAAGATATTTAAAATTGATAGCTAACATAGCTTAACGAGAAGGAATACGTTCTTCCTGGATTTTGTAAGAGTCGAAATATTGATAATACCAAAAACGATGATTTCTAGGACCAGGATGATTGAAACACGAATTTTGGATAGTCAAATTAGGATCAATGGGATTAGGATTTCAAATTGGAATAGAATGAGGATTTGGAGGTGGATTTGGTTGACGGTGTGAACGACTAGATGAAGACCTAGCACGTTTAGGATTTGACATGGTTTAGGAAATAGGAATAGAATTGATAACCTGCAATTTAGAAAACAATGTATGCAATTCAATTAATCCCAAAACTCAATTGAGTCCTCAATATTTCAAGGTTCTCTAAATCAATCCTAATGGGCAAAGTTTTTGAATTTTTTTTGAAAAATATGGTTTTGAGAAACAATATATGTATAGTTTTCATAATAACAACATAATTTAATCAAAACACAATAATTTAAAAAAAAATATTTCGAAAATTTCGAAAAAAATCTTGTGTTTTTGATGAAATTAGTTGTAATATCTAGTTTCTAATCACTAAATAATCAATGCCCGATCAAAAATTCAACCTAGAACTAATTAAAACTAGTTCTATGTTCATAAATTGATAAAAAGAAGTTTTGGAAAAATACCTTGAATGATTTCGGATTTGAGTGAGATTAGATGAAGTTTGTATTTTTTGATGATTCCAACAGGTTTAGAGGATGATATTTGAAGTGAATTCCGATTAAAAACGTTGATTTGAGGCAAGAATGGAGATTTGAGAGAGTAGAGGTAAGAAACGGCGTGAAGGAAGAAAAGGGTTTTGAACAAAAATAAGGGTTCTGCCCGTGTTTAACCAGAACCCCAGGGGGTATCGATTCCCCTGTGGGGGGAATCGGTTCCCCTTCAAAGGGGGAATCGGTTCCCTCAAGGGGGGATCGATTCCCTCTGTACCAAAATGCTAAAATCTGATTTTAAACACCCAAAATGCTAAATTAATTTCCTCTAGTGGTATTAGCAACTCATATATTGAAAATTAATCATGTTCAAACAATTCAATTAATCTTTAAACGATATTTGAACATAAAATTAATTTTTCATCACGAATCATAAACTCCCCCTAACTAATAGCAATGAATGCAATCAAAAAATTACTATTATAAGCATTTTTCATTTATTATTAAAAGTGCTAAAATTATTTTAAACACTCAGTGAAGATAGATTGGTCAAACCTAATTCTCTCCTAAGTGTCCAAAATCGTTCCTTGTCTAAAGGTTTTGTAAAGATATTCGCTAATTGGTGCAAAGTATCAACAAATTCTAGAACTACATCTTTCTTAGTGACATGGTCTCTAATGAAGTGATGTCTTATTTCAATGTGCTTAGTTCTAGAGTGTTGGATGGGATTTTTAGTGAGACAAATATCACTAGTATTGTCACACTTGATAGGAATGGTACCTACTTCAATTCCATAATCAAAAAGTTATTGTTTCATCCATAAAACTTGTGCACAACAACTACCAGCTGAAATGTATTCGGCTTCAGTGGTAGATAATGCAACACAATTTTGTTTCTTTGAAAACCAAGAAATTAGCATATTTCCAAGGAATTGGCAAGTACCGGAGGTGTTTTTCCTATCTAATTTGCATCCTCCATAATCCGCATCAGAAAAAGCATGCAAGCTAAAGCTAGAGTCTCTAGGATACCAAAGTCCTAAACTAGGAGTGTCTTTGAGGTATCTAAAGATTCTCTTAACAGCTAGTAAATGTGATTCCTTAGGACATGATTGAAATCTAGCACATAAGCAAACACTAAACATAATATCCGGTCTACTTGCAGTTAGATAAAGTAGAGATTCAATCATTGACCTATATAATTTAACATCTACACATTTACCTCCTTCATCTAAGTCAAGCTTTGTTGAAGAGCTCATTGGAGTGTCATGAGGTTTCCCATTTTCTAGTCCAAACTTCTTGAGCATATCTTTGACGTACTTAGCTTGATTGATGAAGATGCCATCTTTTCTTTGCTTGATTTGGAGTCCTAAGAAAAATGAGAGCTCCCCCATCATGCTCATCTCAAACTCACTTTGCATTAGCTTAGAAAATTCTTGGCAAAGAATATCATTAGTAGAACCAAATATTATATCATCAACATAAATTTGAACTACTAATAAATCTTTACCTTTATGCTTCAAAAACAATGTAGTGTCAACCTTCCCTTTTGAAAAACCTTTTTCAATTAAAAAAATTGACAATCTTTCATACCAAGCTCTAGGAGCTTGCTTTAAACCATAAAGAGCTTTTGTCAATTTTAAAACATGATCCGGAAAATTTGAATCTTCAAAACCTGGAGGTTGTTCCACATACACTTCTTCTTTTATAAAACCATTTAAAAATGCACTTTTAACATCCATTTGATATAATTTAAATTCATTGAAACATGCAAATGCTAATAACATTCTAATTGCTTCCATCCTAGCTACGGGAGCGTATGTTTCATCATAGTCTATGCCCTCTTCTTGAGTATGCCCTTGAGCAACAAGTCTAGCCTTGTTTCTCACTATATTACCACTCTCATCAAGCTTATTTCTAAATACCCATCTAGTACCTACAGTAGATTTATTTCTAGGCCTTTCAACTAATGTCCATACTTTACTTCTCTCAAATTGATTTAACTCTTCTTGCATAGCCATAATCCAATGTTCATCATTTAATGCTTCTTTAATATTCTTAGGCTCTATGTATGAAATAAATGAAACATAATTACAAATATTTCTAAGAGAAGATCGAGTTGTTACCCCTTTTGATTGATCACCTATAATTTCACCATCCTTGACATAGTTGTACTCTCTTGGATAAGATACTTCACTTTCTTCAACGGTTGGATTCTCAAGAGGATCATGAGTTTCCTCATTTTTCGTTTCTTCCTTTGATGATGGTTCTCCAACGTCATGTCTAACGTCATTTGTATTTATAACACCTACATCATCATTCACACAAGAATCCTTCCTCGGAAGGGGATTATCATCGAAAACAACATGTATAGACTCTTCTACAACTAAAGTTCTTTTATTAAATACACGATAGGCTTTAGAATTTAAGGAATAACCCAGAAAAATTCCTTCATCACTTTTAGCATCAAATTTGCCAAGGTTTTCTTTACCGTTGTTTAAAACAAAACATTTACATCCAAAATGATGAAAATAACTAATGTTAGTTTTTTTTTGAAAATTTCATATGGAGTTTTCTTTAAAATTGGCCTAATCATTACTCGATTTACAACATAACAAGCGGTATTTGTGGCTTCCGCCCAAAAATATTTTAGCAAATTATTTTCACAAAGCATGGTTCTAGCCATTTCTTCTAAAGTTCGATTTTTCCTCTCAACAACTCCATTTTGTTGAGGGGTTCTAGGTGCTGAAAAATTATGGCTAATACCGTTAGAGTTACAAAATTCAGTAAATCCAAGATTTTCAAATTCAATTCCATGATCACTCCTAACACTATTTATAGAGTAACCTTTTTCATTTTGGATTACTTTTGAAAATGTGATGAATTTTTCTAATGCTTCATCTTTAGTATTTAAAAATAGAACCCAAGTATATCTAGAATAGTCATCTACCAAGACAAATGCATATTGTTTTCCACCCCAGCTAGTAGTTCTAGTTGGCCCAAAAAGATCTAAATGGATCAATTGTAAAACTCTACTAGTTGATACATCATTAATGGATTTAAAAGAAACTCGCTTTTGTTTTCCTTTAGCACAAGCATCACAGATTTTATCATTATCAAATTTAAGCTTAGGCAACCCTCTTACTAGGTCTCCTTGAATTAACAGTTGCAAAACACTCATACTAGCATGTCTTAGTCTCCTATGCCATAACCAACTATCATGTTCATCCTTAGCAACTAGGCATAAATTAGTCATATCAAAAGAATCAAAATGCACCATGTATATGTCCCTATTTTATGACCAAAAAGCATAATCGAAAGTAGATGCAATGTCAATCAATTTTGAAATCATTTAAAATAAAACATTGTATCTTTTATCAAATTTATTTTTCAAAAGATTATGCTTTTAACCTATTCACATATAAAACATTATGCAATGTTGATTATAGAGAGTAAGAGCATATGCATAAAGTTTTTGAAAATGTTATGCATTAAAACTTTATAATATTTAAACAAAAATCTATGCATAAACATTAAAAATTTCAGATCAAAATTTTGCAAAACCAAAGTTATTGAAAAATCAATATCAATTATTAAAGAGATATCAATTACATTTTAAAAAATAATTTTGACCAAAAATTAATATGATGAACTAGAGTTTATAAAAAAATTACCATGTTCATCATACAATATTTTTCAACATACATGAGACAAAACATAATCATTTAGAATTATTTAACATTTAAAACCTCATGCATGCATAGAATAAATGAGCAACCAAATAAAAAAAATTAAGTTTAGAGGTTACCCATTACTTTTTCATGTGTGGCTAGAGCATCTTGAATATCATCAACTTCATCATCATTGCTCCCACACACCTAGAAGAGACATTTAAGTAGATTTTGGTATCCAAATTGCTTTGGATCCTTGAACATTAGTTTCAATGCCTCTTGTTCCTTTTGGAATCCATACTTGTCTAATTTTAAATCGTTTTCATTTCTTTAAAGGACAAGTATGTTCCTTATGACCATGATAATGACAATGTGAACATATTGTCATTATTGAACTAGATGAATTATTTAGAATGATCTCTTTTTCTTTTGTTAAACATTCAAGTTTATCTTTTAAATTGAAATTTTTTTTTCCAATGCTTTCAAATTTCTTTTTTGAGAGTTCTAAATCCTTCTTCAAGATTTCATTTTGATTTTCAAAATCCATTTTCATTTCTAGAAGAAGTTTGTTTAATTTGAAAATTTCTTTTTCAAAGTTTTCAAATTTTATTTTTGAAAGCTCTAACTCCTTTCTCAACATTTCATTTTGATTTTCCAAGTCTGTTTTAGCTTTCAAAAGAAGATCATTTTTAGCAATAAATTTAGAAATCAATTTATTGTATTTGGAGTTCATGGTCTCAAACTCCAAAAATAATTTATATAAGCATCTTGTAACTCATTAAAAGATTTTGAATTTGATATATTTGAGTTAGAATATACCTTTGGCTCTGTGAGAGCTAATAGAGACATCACTTTTATTGGTTCTTCTTCTTCCTTGTCTCTATAGATCTCCTCAAGCTTATCCCACATTTTCTTGGCACTTGAACAAGAAGAAACTCCTTTATATACATTAGGATCAATTGCACAACACAACATGTGCATAGCCTTTGAGTTTTGTTGAGCTTCATTCCGTTCTTGAATACTCCACTTCTTTACCTTCTTAGTAGGAGAGGAATATCCTTTCTTGATTATCATCCAAGCTTCCATATCAAATGCTTTGATGAATATCATCATACACCTCTTCCAATGACGATAATTTGTTCCATTGAAGTGTGGAGGCACGTCAATTGGTCTGGATTCTTCCATGGAGAATGAACCGGAAGTGGATGCCATATTTATCGATTTAACTCTTCCCGGATCGACTCAAGAGGCGATTAAACCTTCAAATGAGCTAGGCTCTGATGCCAATTGTTGAGTTAATCGATTGACGGAATTGGCCAAGAGGGGGTGAATTGGTAATTAAAAAATTTGGTAGAAGCTTTTGCAGAAAATTGAAAGTAATTGCACAGCGATTTAGAGTGGTTCGACTTTCTCAATCAAAGTCTACGTCCACTACCTTAGGTATCCACACTAAGGATTTTCCAACAAATTCACTAATTTGTTCTTTCTTTTGAGGCCAAAGAGATAACCTTACAACACCCTCAAGAATATACCCCAATTCTTGAGAACACTCTTTCCCAAAGAGAAGATTACAAATTTGCAAACTTACAAGGAAAACCTCTCAATGTAAGATGTTTGCACAATTCTAGAACAAGAAAAGAACACTCACAAATAATTGCAAATGAGCACAAATGGTGTTCTTTGAAAGCAAAATGAATATTGAAAGGAAAATTGGCTTGATTTGCACAAACTTGGTGTTTGATGCTTTCTCTCTTGTTTCTCTATAATTTCTTGTTGATCAAGGGCTTCAGAACTTGTTTAAATACACCTTGAATCACTTCTTAACGTTGGGGATGATTAGTGAAGATCATATAGCCGTTTTAGTGTGAAAACAATTAATAAAACAGCTTGGAGCGTGGGGGGAATCGGTACCCCCTATGGGGAATCGATTCCCTAAGTGTAAAATTCAAATATTTCGACCGTTATACAAGGGGGGAATCGGTACCCCCCTGGGGGGAATCGGTTCCCTCCGAGCATACTGGAATTCTCGGAGCCAAACCATTCAGGGGGGAATCGGTACCCCCTTAGGGGGGAATCGGTTCCCTCTGAGCAATCTGAAATTTTTGGCTTTGAAATGGTTCGAAATACTTTGTAAAATTATTTTGAAATTGTTTTAAGATTAAAACTTAATTTTACACTTTAAGTAAGGATTAAAAATGATCTTTGAAAGATTTGGAGTAATGTTTTGATATTCGAATAATTCTATTGAATATACTTAGAAAATCATTTGGAAAATCTTAAAATTCATTTAACTTAATTTGTTATATCGAAATATCAAAATGTTTTCAACACTTTCATTTTTTATTATAGCGAAAAATTGACGATCGCGGTGGGGAGAACTCTTATCCGCCGACCACAAAATCTTATATTTACAAGGTCGTTGGATGTTCGGTCAATTGACGGTGTTGATTGTGGCGGTCGGTGCTAAAGGATTAGTATTAAGATTTAAAGAGATTTTGGGTTTTTTTATAATTTTAAGTTTTTTAATTTAAATAAAAAAATAAAATTTTATAAACATAACACATGTCACTTAACGGTCGAATTTATTGGTTGTTGTAGTCTAGGTACTTAAAAGTATAACGTTAAAAACGTTAAGTACATATTTAAAAAAATAAATATACTTTAAATATAATTTTAAATACTTATTTTTACATCAAGTGATTTTAAAATAAAAATTAATTAAATGAAATGGAGTTGGATTGAAATTTATTGGATCCCGAATAAAATGATCATCCCTGATCCTAATCCGGCTTTCAAGCAAATATAGTGTTGGGTATTTGATTCAGGTCTACTTTAAACCATGCCCAATCCCAGATCATGAAACGGCAATAGGCCCATCGTAGGTACGACGATGCGTAAAGATAACAAAGTTCTGGTTCGGGATGAAAGCTGGACACAGACGCTGGTGGTAATGGCGATGGAGTCGATTCCCGTAAGTCGCACAATCTTTGCAACGAATCAAAGGAATCCCTTTAGAATGACACCGATAATTCACTCGAGAAGATCGTTTCACTCGCGGACTGCTTGTTTTCGCTTTCGGTTCATCACTTCTTACAAGAGATCTGATTTTCAAGGTACTTTCCTTTTTAATCTGTTGTTCTTTATATATATATATATAATTTAACACTGTGCAGGATGGAGCTAGAATTAGACAATAAAATTAGTCAAATCACCTAAATTCAAAGTTAACAGGGACTTCGGACTTCATAACTATTTGATCTTAAATTTGGAAGGGATAAGGTTTAATTTGACAAATATTTAAACTAACAGGACTAAAACTGTCATTAGAACAAAAAATACTAATTTTTTTACATTGAATAAAGAATTAACATGCATGACTTACACGAATGTAACGATAAAAAGATGGTCGAATTAATCAAATAAATATTGAATAAAGCGTTATGTAAATATGTAAACTATTTTAACCTTATGTTTAGGCTAGCTTAGATAAATCTATCCTCATATATATACATATACATCAAGGTTTTGTTAACCTGCTGTTGAGTCAAATGTATTTTGGCACCTAGGATATCATAATAAGAAGAAAAATTGAGGTTTATTAGAGAGTTTGATGTAGCATTTCCACTCCAGATTTTCAGGGCTTCGTGAAACCGTCACGTCTTTTGCCATCTACTGAACCAAAAGTATGTACCGGTGCGTCGAAAGAAAAGATCATTTCATCAACCGGCTTGAATGGAGCTCGGGCATTTTACAAGGTTTGGTTGCAGACAAGTAACATGTATGGCTCAAGTTTGAGCAATATAAATGCTGGGATACTCTTGTGCTTGATAGATGAGAAAGGAAACTCGATATTGCAGAGAATACCTGCATCTTTGTTCAGTGAACATCCTACGGAATTGAAGAACACACTGGACCCTGAAACTCTCCATTTCGAGAGAGGTTCCATTGACGAATTTGTCTTTGAGGGGGCGGAATTGGGGAAGGTTAAAGCTCTTTGGATCGGTGTTGAATCAGGTTAGCCTTGAATAAGGATTGTTAGTTTTAAGATCTTGATTTGTGCGAGTAAGTTGTTCAGTAATTTTTAGGTTAAACTAAGTGCACCTGGAAAGATAAATGCTCGTCTTCCTTTCTCATTTTTCAGGTCAATGGAGATTAGGTGGTGTCAGCCTAATCATCCTTAATACATCTCAATCCACTCTGGGGAAGATGATGGGGAAAGTTTAGAACATGGTGGTGTTAAGTATGACTTCGAAGTTGATGATATCTTGCTCGGAGAGGGTGGTGATGATTCCATGGTGGAACTAAGACCTTTCATTACTGAGTTATCAGGGCAGAATATCCTCGTGAACGAGGGCTTTTCTCAGCCAACTTCATCCTTGAGTGACAGGATAACTAATGAAAAAAGCATGAAGGAATATGCAGATTTGAAGTTCTCTTTGTTACTTTATGATGCTGTTCTTATAGTTGTCGGTACATCATTTGCATCCTTCTCAATTGGGGAAAGTTCTGCTTTTGCATTCTTACTTGGTGGGATCGTTGGTTTTCTTTATCTCTGGTCATTACAAAGGTCCGTTGATGAATTACCAGCTTCGGAATTAATATCAAAAATCCCGGAGATGAAATGGTCCAATTCAGGGGTCCGGTATCAAGCCTTGCATTGGCTATAGCACTTTCTTCATTAGCAATCAAGTATAGCATGAGTGATGTTCCATTTGAGTTGACTCCGAAAGAACTTCTGGTTGGAATGATGGGCTTTCTTGTATGCAAAGTTGCTGTATTTTTGGCTGCATTCAAGCCCCTGCCTCTGAGTGTTGATGAAAGAAAATGAGGTATTGCTTGAAATGGAGAATGTTTGTATATAACACGAGTATGTTCGATCATCAAAAACGAAAGAAAAGCATTAATATATGGAAAATGTTCTCAGCATCCTTCTACAGATCTCTAGACTCTCGAAAACAAAAATTAAAATCAATGAAAACAAATAAACAAAGTGTCAACATTGTCTGCTTGAAATGGTACATATGCCTGTTAACGGTGTTGCCAGCTCTTCGGCCGTGGAAGCTCAAGCATAATCCAATGAAGCAACTCTTACCATGGATTCTCATCAGTGATCAGCCTTATACAATGGCTTTGCTGACACCTACCATTGTGAATTACAAATCTTAAACTTAAATTTTGAAAAAAACCTCGTTCAAACCCGTTGACAAGGACCAGCTGCAGGAGACTCGTCGATTCAATGCCAGTTTATTTTATAGGAAGTAGTCAGGTGTCCTCCGGGTTACATCTGGCTCTCCTCTCCTCGGCGCTGGTTCAAACTATTTGAACAGAACAGCTATTAATGTTTATACAAACATGTACATACTAAGTGTTTATACACATGCACAATGTAATAGCTCAATCTGTGCAAGCAGGGTGGCGCGTTTATGAGAGAACAGCTTACCTGAATGAATGTATGACCCTGGTAGTCATCGACTTCCAAAATGGAAGCCATGTTTCCACATCGATAGCAATAATTAGGTGCACTAAATATAGTAACAACCTTTTGTTCCTGTGGAAGAAATGATATCAGTTACACAAATCTCGTATATGATATTGGATTTCGGGAAGAAGCATTAAAGCAGGTGAAGTACTTACATGGCCCCAATTGTATCCTTCCATGACCAGCTGATGAGCCCTAGCAATCAGCTTCAAATTGTTTGTATGATTAAATTGCTCGGATATGTCCTGAAGATGTCATCAAAGTTAAAATGGAAAATAAAAATTTCCTTTGACCATTTCCAAGAAATAGAGGGGACTAAAAAACATTATACCTGGCCAAAGGTATATCCAGCACCCCTCGGAGAAATACCCCAACCGCAACGGTCATCAGGGTCAGACCACAAAAGATCACACATGGGACCCTCATGAGGGATTTCTTGAACACGGTCGAAGTTACGTATGTTATCCAGTGTTTCAATGGATGGAGACAACCCACCATGGAGACAGAAAATTTCGGATTCAACCTTCAAAACAGCAGAAAGCCAGCAGCTAAGAACCATTAATAGAAACCATAAAGATAAAATAGAATTGCCGTGACAGATTTCTGGGGTCAAACTAACAAACTAAATCGAAGTTAGCTCGTCTTAGATCAAACATAATCTATGAAAATAAAGCTTTCAGTTATGAATATTGCTGCTAACATTTCTGGCAACATTATTAGTGACAGATGCAGAAAATAGTAAAGAGCGAATGTTAGGGGTGTTGGACATATGATGAAAACAGAATCATAATAATGGTGGCAGTAACAATAGTTCACCTTAGTACCCGCTTTATGTTAACTAAAAAGATGCATCAATGGTAAATAAGGGGTCTAGATGATCTACATCTTGATTCAGAGGTGTGTATTGGATACAATGTACATCTCCAACATCAATTTTCCCCAAGTTTTTCCATATAGGTTTGAACCTCTATACCCACAGCTGTGGATGTGTGCAAAGAGGTCTCCATCAAAAATGAAGCAGAACACACCCTTTTTTTTATAGAAGATTAGGCCTCATTAAAAACCCCCTTTTTCAACCTCCATGTTATAAAAGTAACATGAAGGACAAGGAAATGAGGAAAAGAGTGCCTAGAATTTATTAGATGAAACAATAGAACAACAAAGGCAGACCCTAAACATCTGCAAACACCACCAGAAATTACATAAAACTTAAACACAACAGCTAAACTTAGGAAATAAAATTTTCTACTCAATACAAGCAGACAGAAACCATTACATCACCCTATCCCATCCTTAGCTAATTTGTCAGCTTCCCAATTTGCAGCCCTCAAAATATGCTTGATAATGATATCCTTCCCTGCCATAAGAGAGACTATCTCCTTCACCAATACTTGAAACATAGGAGTGCATAAACTCGGATTCTTGATCCACTTTAGGGCATTGCTTGAATCAGATTCAAGAATAAACCTCCGATTAGGAACAAAACTTAAATCTTCCAGAAGACATAACCCCCTCTTAATCGCCAATAATTCTGCCAAGATAGGAGGACCACCCCCAACTCTTTCTGAAAACCATTGAAGCAACACACCTTTACTATCCCGAATCAAACCACCAATACCTCCCTTATCCCAACCCTTTACCATCGCTCCATCAACATTTAGCTTTAAGAACCCATCCGGAGGAGGAACCCAGCAAATTGGTTTAGAGTTGCCATTTCCTTGTCTACCCACCAAATCCGCAAGTTTTAAATCTCCCACAAGAGAGTCTAAAGGTATATTCACATCCTTGAACTTTGCAACAAACCAGGAAGCTATTCTAAAACGGACAATAAAGAACAATCTCACCACATCCAGCTTAATTTTTTGAAAAATAACCTCGTTTCTGCATTTCCACACTGACCACATCAACACCCTTGGAATAAATTTCCATATCAAAGAATTCGGAAGTAAATCATCCCACAAATTGAAAAAGTCCATGATATTCTTTGGAATCACAAAGGACAAATTCCAAATATTCAATAATCTGGCCCACAGACCCCATACTACCTCGCAATGCAAAAATAGATGCGTAACTGATTCCATTTTCCTACCACACAAAGAGCATAAAGGATCATCAATCCCTACCACACCTCGCTTCAGTAATTCCTCCTTCACCGCCACTCTCTGGTGAGCAACTTGCCAGACAAATGTCTCCACCCGTGGAGGAGCAATCCCTGCCCAAATATGTCTCTCCCAGGTCTCCATCTTCTGCTGAATACCATCTTGATCAAGGAAAATGTTGATACAAGATTTAGCTGAAAAACAGCCCTCACCATTCCCTGACCAAATCCAACAGTCTTCCTCACATGACGATATTGAGATATTGTTCAACATAGAAATCAATTGCAACAGCTGTTCAACCTCCCAATCCGCCAAATTTCGCCTTATTTGAATGTCCCACACCCAACCAACGCCATTATTCACCCTGAACTCCATCACCTTACCCGATTTGTTGCTCGAAAGAACATAGAGTCTAGAAACTGTATTTTCAAAGGTACTTCACCCAACCATACATCGTTCTAGAACTGCACATAATTCCCCTTCCTTGTCTTCAAACGCATATTCCTCCTAATACAATCCCCAAAACCATCATCGGAAAAGAAATTTTTAACCACACCTCTCCAAATCCATGATGCACGGCCTGGCCACAAATTCCCCATCATTATGCATTTCGGATCCATGTCATAAACACCACATACCACCCTCTTCCACCAAGACTCTTTCTCTGAAGCAAACTTCCAAACCCACTTCCCCAATAAAGCTCTGTTCAAGAGTAATAAATTCGGGACCCCTAGACCCCCCAATCTTTTTGGTTTACTAACCGAACTCCAATTTAACCAATGGATATTTTTTTTATCCGCTGCACCCCCCCCCCACAAAAATGAAGCCATGATAGAATTTAGTTTCTTTAGCACATAAACTGGAATTTTGAAAATGGAAAGAAAATACACAGGGAGCGAGCACAACACTGACTTAACCAACACCACCCTTCCTGCAAGCGACAGGGAATTAGACATCCAACCGCTCAACTTAGCATGAAATCTCTCCACTATTGGCTCCCACATGGCAGCCGAATTTCTCTTATAGCCCAAGGGTAAACCTAGATACTCTGATGGGAAACTTCCTACCGAACAACCAATATCATTAGTGCATGGTACAGAGTGTCTAATTACTAAAGCACATCCTAATAACCTAAGCTTTAGTAACCACAACATTACAGGTCAGTTGAAATAACACTAAATAACAAACAATAAATACTAACCAATGCAGTGAGTGGAAAATAATCAAACAGGTCAGTAAAGATCTTCCAAACATTGGCGCTGCCGTACCTAAAGATGGAAAAGGAAAAAAAAATGTTCAAAGAAAGACCAAAAAATTAATTAAAGAGAGACTTACTAATCCATAAATTGAAAATTTTGAAAAGAAAAAAAAAATCATAGAACCTGCATGTGTGCTTGTGTGTGCATATCATAATGTAACAGAGAATGTAATTCCTATCTTTTTAACTATTTAATTTTTGTAAAAAGTAATCGACTTTTAGTTTCAGAACAATTACGTATTAAGTAAATTCTGTTCGCTTGCACCAAAAACTGCAGACACCCTGTAAAACTGGGCAACCGCATGCAAAACAAGCCTATTTGCAGATGGTATCCCATTGCTCCGGCAATAACATTGGCATAACCTACTTTCAAATTCAACGTTTAAGCTAATTCATTTTCCAACTGTCTCATTAAGAAAATTGGCATGCCACCCTGTCAAAGCTTACATGAAAGTTTCTTGTGCTAAAAAGGAAATTCTGGGAGCTATTGAAAATGAATGTCATGCATCTAAATCAAACTACTATTAATTTAAATAATTTCTCACCTCAACTTATCCCTATTCTAAATATGTTCTCTTTGTTTTATCGGTTTGACACAATTTATTATAAAAGAATTTGTTTGCCACAATAGGCTCATGCATAAAAACTACAAACGAACAACAAAATATGACATTCAGAATGCCTTGTATTATAGAATAGGGAGGAAAGATCACAAGCAATAGTTTGCATTCGAAATAAAGAAAGTCCAACCTCAAGCTGAACTTTCAAAATTATGGTCTATTAACATTAGCAACAAGCCTACACAAACATTCTAAGATACTCACTTCCTTAGGCACTCATCATAAAACCCATATACTTGAGTAATCTGCATTTCAAACATAAAAAAACAATTATCAGAAATTAAATTATATATATACCAACTGGATAAATAAGTTTCAAAGAAGAATGGATAATGATGATGAGGATTCTTTTTTTTTCCCTCAAAAGATTATAAAAAGAACAATAATAAATTATTCCTGCTTAATAAGCTCTCACAAACAATTCAGAGCTGAAACATACATCATGAACAATCATTTAGAAACAAAAAATACCTGACGGCTTTCATGGTTTCCCCTCAAGATGGTTATCCGTTGGGCATAACGCACTTTGAGCGCTACCAAAAGCTGAACAAAAGCAAATCACAAGTAAAACATGAGTGACATGGACTTAAGTTAATTAATGTTGATGTGAAACAAACAAAGGAAAAGGTTGATGTGGTAAGGATTCATATGCAGAATTATTACTAGTAAAAAGAACATAAACAGGAAAAAGAAAAACTAAACTGTCAATGTTAAACATCTAAAAAGCTGGAAATGTAAGATAGAAAACTGATACTTACCGTTACAGTTTCAACTGAATAGTAACCACGGTCAACATAATCTCCCATGAACAAGTAGTTTGTATCTGGACACTGATCAGAAATTTTGCAGCAGGAACTAAATGTTAAAAAAAACACTGAAACATAGTGCTAGTCCATTTAACCCCATCCCACAAAGTATGGAAAATCTATTGCACAGAATTATAATTGGATGCACATGATTCTTGTGATTGTGATCTACGAATGCTTGTTGAAGGCCAGACAGAACAAAATACAACATGCATTGCAAATAGTTCACCACAGTTAGCATCACGTTTGAAACGCAACATCGCAACTTGAACAAGAAAAATTACCTTCCCTCCAATTCGAAAAAGCTCTGCAAGATCATGAAACTGCCCATGAATATCACCACATATTGTAACAGGACTTTTAACAGGCTGTCTTGCACCAAACACAAAACATTCAAGTCATAATCAGTCCAACCATAGTGCAAACAAACTATTCCTTTTGCGCCTTATAAGTCATCATATAAAGAAAGCGGAGATTAAAATAAGAGACTCCATATATTTCTGGTTTCAGTAAATGAAAAAGATATATTACCATCCATAGAAACAAAAAAAATAGCAGAATAAGGAAACAGACAATAAAAAACCAACTAAATTTTAAGCATATATTTAGGACAATGTATTAGGAAACTGAAATATGGAAACAAAATTGATTTAAGTTCATAAGCTCAGAAATGCAATGCTGACAATAACAAGGCAAAAGGCGCACACCACCATTAAAGAAACATTATCTTGAGATAAAACTAATAGAAACAGAATAAAAGCGAATGCCGAGAGAGGTAGCAGATGATAAGGCGCACCTGAACATTGCTTTCATCCATCAGTATCTCCTTAGCCTTATCGCATAACCCCCTAACCTAATTCATATAGACATCCAAAATAATATCAGGTAAAAATAACTGCAAAATAAAATTTATTATCATTTAAAAGAAAGGGTACCAATAAAGTTCCCCACACTACCACCACAACAGGCAGTATAAACACATTATACCATTCTACTCGAAAAAGACATAAGTTTTCTTCTCTTCTCGACTGAAAAATTAAAATGAAGCCCACGACCATATGTTCGTTGCCTTTCAAGGTGTATGCATATGCACGACAGGCATGCAAGTTAAAAGGAAGAAATAAATTTATAACAATTAGATTATTGCACCTTGTCCTTTTAAGCACGAAACCCACCCATTTATGTCTATATGACTACTTTTGGAGGTAGGTAGCCAAGGGTAACAAAATACATCAAAAGAGAGCTGATAACCACGAATTTCCATTTGTCAATGGCCACGAAGTCCACGTCTCAAAACCAACTTCTTTAGCTAATTGTCAACGGCTACTACTGCTAATCCTCCAATTCCGGTAACACTATATTTTCTATACAAGGAGATGAAAGCAAGCAAGAAAAACTAATCAATTTACTACAACTAATACTAAACCTCCAATTCCGCAAAAGCGTACTTTCGTCTAGGGAAATTAACACCAAGCAAGAACATAGACAAACATAATGGATCAGTTAAAGAAAAGCAAATAAAAATTTAATCCAACAAGATCCAAGATCCAGAAAATAAAATAGATCTGAGCCAATATCCAGAAATACTCGAGAGAGAAAATGGATCAGTAGCCAAAAAAGGCCCAGATTTAGCCGTTAAACATTGAATTCCGAATAGATCCACTTGAACTAATTTCGAATGTAAACAAGAAAAAAAAAACCTCTTGTTCGGATAATGGCTTGCACTGCATCAGCTGCGCAATCTGCTCGTCCAGGTTCCCATGCGAATTAGAATCCACCGAAGACCCCATATTTTCTTCTATTAGAACCCTAGATTCCAAATATTCCCCCAAAATGGTAAAAAAAATTCAATATATTTCTGGAGAGAATAAAAAAAGGGTAAAGGAGAAGAAATGAAGCTTTGGTGAAGAGCCCAATGTTTTAGTGAAAGAGAGAGAGTGCTTTGTTCTTTTCTCTCTTTTTGTTTAATTGAGCATTTACTCCTTTATTTTAATTTTTCTTGTGTTTCTTTAAAAATATAATAAAAATATTTTAAAAATAATTATTATTATAATATTTTGGTTAAATTACACAAATATTCCCCTAATTATAGATAATTGATTTGTTAAGTTCCTTAACTATTAAAAATTATAAAATGGTCTCTCAATTATAGGACATTGCTTTGTTGAGTCATTTGACTATTAAAAATTATAAAATTGTCACTAAACTATTCAAATACTTCATACTCGTCCTCTTTCGTTAAAAAATCGGTGATTGTTTGAGATGGATATTAACATCATGATTGAGATATGGTAACATCTTATCTCATAATCGTTTTAGCTATATTTTATAGATCGAATCTTCGTTTATATTATGTTGTTGAATTAATGCTTGAAACATTATGCTAGCGAGTCGGTGCTTAAAATCAACAACGATGTCAGTAGACATCATTAAAATATGATTTTATCATATCTCAGTCAACATGTTAACGTTCAGCTCAGACGAACATCAATTTTTTAATAAAAAATGATGATTTTAGAACATATGAATAGTTGTGTGACTATTTTGTAACTTTTAATAATCAAAGAACTTAACAAAACAACATCATATAATCAATGACCAATGACCATCTGTATATTTTTAACTGTAATGTTTTACATAAGTATGTTTTATATATTGGTACGTAGGATAGTGATTAATATATTGATCTTGACCATTCAATTATGATTGTTCATTAAAGAAATATTTACAAAATATAAGATATTTCTTTTACTCATATCGCAACGAAATGCTAATATTTAATCATCATTTATTGTTATTCACGAGTATAATTAACATAATTTATAGGTGAATCTTATACATATATAAATATTTAAACAATATAATTTTTATTTCAAATTTCATTTTTTTAATTTAATTTATTTCGATTTAATACTCTAATCATCTAATTTATCTTTATCAGTCTCTTTCATCTCTTATAATAGTTGTACAATTAAAATTTATCATAAAATATAATATCAAAATTCATTATTAATCTTTATTTTAAGTCGATCAATCTTAATATTTATGAATTTTAAATTCTTAGATTTTGATTCAAATGATATTAATTATTAAATCCATCATTAATCACTATAATATGTATAAATTATAAATTTAATTATTATTATTTTTATTATATTTAATCATATCATTATAATATCGGAGTCGAAACTAAAATTTCAAATCAAAAAGCCTACAATTAAAATTGATTAAATAAAAATATAGATTAAGTCCGCAATTAACACGTAATATAAGAAGTAAAGACATAATTAATCCAAAATAAAATAATACATGGAGCACTACATTTTTATAATAATGATAAATTCCATTATCACATAACAAAGTTTCGATGTATAATAAAAATCCAAAAAGAAGCTCCCAACGCTATCTCGATGGCCGCCCACTTCTGTCCCTTTCCTCCATCACCGTGCTGTGCACCATTGCTAGTGGAGTTTCCTACACGTGTCAAAGAGAAAAAAATACAATTTAATAAAATTTTAATTGCATTATATTTATTGAATTATATTCTGGTCATTTAACTTTAAAATGTTATCAATTTATCATTTAAAATTTAAATTATTTATTTTTTGGTCACTCCACATCAATTTGTGAGATTATTTGTTTTCAAAGATTATGACAAGGCCCAAAACTTTCTTAATTTTTTTAAATCTCCTGAAATCTTCTTAAAACTTAACTTTTCGATATATATATATATTTAACATTTGAAGTATTTTATTTTAAATCAATGGTGGAGAGGTGGAGAGGTGGAGATGAAGGAGACAAGTTGTAATCTCGATTCTATACTGGTCGGACAGTAGAGGTGGAGATGAAGGAGACAAGTTGTAATCTCGATTCTATACTGGTCGGACAGTAGAGGTTATAGATCAGAATGATTTTACTCTGGGTTTTGAATTGAATCTCACAAATTTTAAAGGAGATTTTGAGAAAATGAAAAGCTATAGTCATAACGTCCTTTTATTTAAAAGCATTTTCATGTTGTAAAGAAAATATTCATTTACGACTTATTTATGAAATTTTGGATTTTGTATTTAATTTGATTAAGAATCAAATTGCTGTGGAGTGGTCATCGACTTTTATATTAGGTAGGTCGAATAACTAAAAATACATTTAAAAATATTTAAAAAATTTAAAAGACTTAAATCAATCTACATTTATCAAAGACTCAATTTAAAAGATTAAGGAGTCGGTTACACATGAGGAAGAAACTTACCACCACAATGTCCAAAATTGGTACTTGGTCGCTTATATATTGTCGTATAAATAAAATTATGAATTCGAATAGAAAATTAGAACATGATCCATTTGTTGAAGTTTTTTAATTAATTTGCTTCAAATTAATTATCAGGGAAAATTCTTTTAATTTGAAAAGATTCGTACATTCTCCAATGGGAGGCTATCCCATCTATTTCTAGTTTATAAAAGAATATTCCCACCTCACTTTATCAATAATCGAATAAAGTTTAGTACTAGTAATTACATAAAATAACTTATTATTTAGACACACACGTTACCAACATTTAAATAAGAAATAAAGGAACAAGTTAATTAATATTACCGTTTAAAAATAAGCTTGATTTATTTTGAGTTCATATTTCGTTCGAATACCGTATTGAATTGCACTACTTTTGTAAAGTAGTGCTTTTAACGCCTATTCTACGAATAATGTTCTCGAAAATAAATACGAATAAAAAAATGTTTTACATTCTTGTCAAAATATTAATAAACAAACAAAAGTATTTTGTAATAATTAAAATATACATACAAAATATATATGCACATAGGTATACATTTCTAAATACATATACATAAATATAAGAGTTAAAATATTATAATATAAACATATAGTGTACACGTGTATAAGAGAATAAATGAAGCATAAAATCCTTAATAAATATTTGATATAATAAACATCCATTCAGACATATGCTCACTAGTTATGAAGGATTAAAAATACTAACATTACAATATTGAAACCCAAAAATAAATTCCGTAAATTAGATGGACCAGGTAAATAAATAGCTAAAAAAATAACACATTAGAGGACCTAAATGTGAACATGTCAAAAAATAAGAATGTCTAAACCAAACAACCATTTGAATATTAGACCGTGGACAATGACCAAAATGAACATAATTCTAAACTTGAAGCCTAAAACATACAATACATATTAATCTTTTGAAAATAGAAATGAGTGACTAGAATAAACTAAATCATAAATTAATAGCCAGGACAAGGAATTTACACAAAACACATTAATGAACAATCAGTGGCTAAAATGAAAGACAAATAAATATAGAGCTCAAAATAAAACAAACATAAACTTTTTTGATGACTAAAATGAACATTAAAAAAATGACAACAATGACCAAAATGGAATGAAGCAGAAACAATGCAAATCAAAAGAGAATAAAACCTCATTAGTGACTAAGATGAAATAATATAAAGATCAGTGACTAAATTCAAATAAATGGCAAATCAAAATAGTGACTAAATTAAAATAAATTATAAACAAGACACCTAAACCAAAGAAAATATCAAAACAAAGAACCCGAATGACCGAAACGCAAGAACACGACAAAGATTGGGGGGCGTAAATGCGATTTTTCCTGAACATGTGACTAAAACGAAAAACATGCTAAAATATGAGGACTGAAGAAAAAGTATACCCTAATTTAGTGACAGAACACAAAAGGATGCCTAAAGTCCGGGGACATGTGGGTAAGTAACCCACAACATAATAACCTAAATGTGAAGAAGAGGCCCAATATCTTTTTTTTTTCTGTTTCATTTGAAAATAAAACCCTAAAAACATATTCTCTCAGCTCATCTCTCCCTTCCCTCACACATGAGGCGGCCGACCCTCAAAAAGCCCAAAGCAAGCGACGCCTCGGCCACCGTATATTGGTGGTCGTTCCTTTCCAGCCAGCGCCAAACAAGGCGATGAAAACCCCACCGACGGACCCCCAATGAAACAAGGTCCTCTTCTACTCATTCTCCTCGACCGAGAGATCCAAAACCCATGGCCGACTACCACGAGCGGTGGTGCCACGAACCAAACCAGGCCAAAACGATCCTCAAACTTCCTCTCTGACGACACCAACCCCGATGACAACAGGGTAAGCAAACTCATTCTCTCCTATCTGTTAATTTTTTTTTTTTGCTTTGAAATCTAGATCGAAAATACATGCATGCCAAGAAAAAACCGAGAGAGGAATATGCTAGATACCTTTACAATTGAAACTTTCTTTTTTTTATTGCTGGTTTCCCCTCTCCTTTTTTCTTTACATTGTTTAATTTTTCGGGTTATATACCCATTACAACTGTCAAAAATTAAAAAAAAAAACTAATTTGCTTGCTGATTTGGTTGGTGCAGTTGGTGGTGGCGTGTCTTGTTGGAGATGATGGTAGGTGAGCTCGAGATGGTGTTGCCTTGCTGCTGCAGCAGGGCATGGCGGTGGTGGCAGGCGTGGAGCTTTGGACAACTGCAGTGGGCGGCTAGACTTGGGTGAAGAACCCTAACCGGGTTTTGGGCTCGCCAGCGAGCTTCATTCTTGTTGGGCCCGAACCGGTGGGTTCATTGCTAAGTGGGTTGCTTTGTATTTTGGGCTTGTAGGCTTGATTGTATAATCTTAATACGGTTAACTAGATATCCATATTAGCATATACAATAATTAAAACACAGAGCTTATGAGCTAGCTAACTATCTAACTAACCTACGAGTCAAATAAAGACCTAGAATGCTATTAATAAGTAATCATGCTAAATACTATTAATAAATAATTATTAAACAATTACTAAACTTAAATTATACTAATAACTTAAGGAATATGATCGAAATAACATCCGGACAAAATGTAGTGTCTACAGTTCTATAGCGATAAAGATGATGAAACGAATTTATCAATATTTTGAATATTCATAAAAAGCTTTGAAGAACGACGATTCCAACACTTAAGTGACAAAAGTATAAAACGTTTAAAATTTAATCTTTATAGGAAAAAAAGATAAAAGAAAAAATAAAATAAAACACAAAAAAGAGGTGGACAACACGACTAACATATTAAAATTTAACCTCGGAATAAAATAAGAATAATTTAAAATTTTAATGATCAAATTAATTTTTTTAAAATTAAATGAATAAAAAACATAATTAAAGTTGAATAAAAAAAGTAATTTACACATATATATTATATGAAATATATCATTTTCTATTAATTAGGTTAATAAAGGGATAGGAAAAAATAAAGAGGGCAACGAGAGGATAAATGTTACCGGTGGTTGATGGGGGTGGCAGTGGCAACTTTGGGATGCTTCTCATAACCTTCAAATAACTTTGTTTCATGGGAATTGGGTGCCAAGTGCAGTAGGGCTGAATTCACACCCACCAATATCACAATTCAAAACAATTTATTAATATTTAGATAAAAACGATTTATCTTAATATTTTTTTATTAATATGGAGTGAATACAATATAATATTTATTCAAAAATATTTAACCATCTAACATTGATAGTTTATACACTCCACCACATGATATTGGAACCTGAGACATCGAAGAATAATAACAATTCTTTAAGACTTTAACAACTATGGTCGTTGATTCATGTTTATCCAGGATTAAATTGATACTGTTTTCATCTCAAAAAACATATTTTTATAGCAATGTTAAATACTTAAATTTTAAATTAAATATTTAAAAGTAATTTTCTACTTATTTTTTAAATCAATGCTAAGTTAACCCTAAATCGATAATTTGCCATGACATTAAATTTGGAAGTTCAAATTAAAATTTTCAAAATTTCTTAATACCTTGATAGAAAATTTCAGAACTCTTGGGAGCAAGCCTCCTCTTAAATGGATAACGGAGGGAGTAGACGAGTAGTGGTTGACGTTGAAGTGATGATGTAGACCTTTGTTATTGATATTTTATTATATATTATTAACGAGTTTCGTTAAATATTTAATTTTGAAAATTAGAAGTAATAAATTTTAATTTAAATTAAATTTATATGTATAAACCTAAAAATGTTGTCATATAAAATATTTTGGGCGGGATAACACCTACCACTCTCTACCTACTAAGAACATACACAAATAATAGTATAAATGATGTTTTAAATTTCAACATGATAGGGGGACTAAAACCATAATTAGACATTTCATAAAACAATAAAAGATAAGCTGCTTTTGTTCACTTTACCATGAAATTAGGATGTACAAAAATATCCTACTCAATTGACTTGTCAATTCGAACATAAAAAATCAAATAATTTTCTTTAAAAAAAATTATCCGACCGGGTAAAACTTAGGTCATAAAATTGAATTTTTTCGAATATCAGATTAGGGATTTTTTTAGAGTAAACTACTTATTTGGTCACATATATTATTTAATTTATGTTTAATCATTCGATTATTATTTAGGATAAACTACTTATTTAGTCACTTATATGTTATCTAATTTATGTTTTGATCACTCGATTATTTTTTTTTTCAAAATTATATCTGACATTTTTTTCAATTATGTTTAGATGTTTTTTAATTATGTTTGGATGTTGAAATATATAATTCGAAGTTTCGAATATTTAAATTTGTGTATGTTTTTTAATTAATAATTTAAAGAAAAAAAATCGAGTATCCTGGTATCGGAAATACATTTACTCGTAAAATCCGGATACCCGGGTCGAGACACAGATCGATAAATCAATTACCCGAATATCCGGGTACCCGGCACTTCATACCAAAAAACTCGGATACCCGAATTTACACACCTGTAGATGCAATCCGTCATGTTAACCGTGGCGCGACAAGTGGAGGGAAGAGCGGCGGCTAGCGTGGCGCTGATCTTGATCCCGAGGCTGGGATCGTCTCCTTCTATGATCAACACACACTGGCATTTCTTGCTCTTGTCCACCACCTGTTTGAGTCCGCTGCATCAGTCCATGGTCGGCGTTTTCGCCTCGCCTTCCACGTACGGCCGGCACGGAGCCAGCCCCGCAACCTTATTCGAACACTCGGCTTTGTCTTGGTTGATATCGGAGCTCGCGAAACCCAGCAGCATCAGGAGCTAGATGAGAGTGTGGAAGCCAGAAGTTTAGACTCCATTATTGTTCTTTCTCGAATGAAGAAGAAAAGGGGAAAGTAAATAAGAAAGGACTGTCGCAGAGCTTTTATGGATGTTGTCAATATTACCGTACTGTCCAGTATTTGGTAGGTATTGGTTTATTAATAGGGTAAACTACACTTTAGTACTCCAATTATAACTTTTGTTCTGGTTTGGTCATTAAGTTTTTTTTGTTTCAAAAGGATACATAGCATAACTAGCTTTATATTTTGGCTTCCTTTTGATTACCCACCGTTAAATAATTAATGGTAATGCTGACATATCGCCTTATCACCATAAGTTGATACCATATCATCATTGAAAATTTTAAAAAATATCACGACGGTAATTCTATTATTTTTTTAAATGGTGAGTGACTAAAATGTAATATTAGGTATAATTTAATAAAAAATAATTGAGTGACCAATGTAGAACAAAAGTGATAATTAAGGTACAAAACATGTAGTTTATCCTTATTAATATTAGGGTAAACTACAGTATTAATCCCTTAACTTTTAAGATATTGGTACTTTAGTCACTAAAATCTTGTGTATTTTTTATCCTTCTCAATTTTCACTAATAAGATAATAATACATGTCTCTATATTGTTAGTGACCGTGTGGTGATAATCTAATTTAATGAAAATAATATATAAATTTAAATTTTAAAGTAAATTTATGAGTTTGGATTTGAATTTTATAAACTCAACTTGTTATCATTTATATTTCAGTTAATTAATATGATCTAAATTAAAATTTATTAATTTTAAAAATAAAAAATACTATTTTACTATGATTTATAATCGATAAATTCAAAGAAAATAAATTTATTGATAGTATAAAGTTCTAGATCGGGTCGGATTGAAGAAGAAAAATCCATAACCGACTACCTTCGCTCAATCGTTGGGTTAACAAATTTCACAACGTTTTTTCAGTTTTTATTCCTGCTCGACACCTCGCTTATCTCGCTGCGCTCAGTTCAGCTTCCCATCGGTTCGAGCTCTGCTCTTCTGTGGATAAACCCTAGGTGCTCTTCATACCCTTTTTCTTTATTTAATTTTACACTGTTATGTCAGTACATGCGATTCTCATTTCTTATCCTCTGTTTTGTTGATATCTGAGAAAAAAAGTGATGGTTTCTTTCTTGCTTTGGGAAGGTTTGGGAAAATTTTCATCATAAACTCACTGTTTCATGTGTGCATGAAGTTGTATGTGACTCAGTTTATATAAATTGTTTCTAAAAGCTCTTACAAGATCTTTTATTTTTGGGGAAAGAAAATAATACTGATTTTTTTTTGCGGAATTATGATTAGTATGTAGTTTAGCATGTTCATTTCCATGCTATTTATTCGTTTATTTTTTTCCTGCTTTTAATTGATTATGTTCATGGTGCTTTTCCCCCCCTGCTCTTTGATTTTGTTTGGGTCAGCAAATTTAATATTTAATTAAAGCATTTATCAGTAAATTTGCTTTGGTTTACGCTGTTTTCTGTTGGCTTGAATCAATTTGGACTCCCTTTAAATAGTTTTGAGTTATGAGGAAACCCGGTTGCTTTGACATTTTAGTTTCTGATTTTTGTAGGAGAAGATTATGTATACTGCTTTCTTTTGCTTGTCTGTAATGTGTTCCATTACGAGTTTAAACTGTTGTATTTTTATCAAGAACTTGTGACAATAGTAGGTGCATATATCTTGCTCAAAGCTAGCTCTGTTTTCCTTTCCCCTTCCCATTCGAAAGAGAACCCCCCCCCCCCCCCCAACTCTTTTGGCTTCCAGCTGGTTAATGAGATTGGTTAGTCTTTTCTTGAGGGCTTGTATTAAGGACTATAGGATACTGTTAAACTTGGACCACTTTTGAATGATGGCAATCAACTTCTTTTTTAGCATTTGTAACTATAAGACTGCCGCAGCCGTCTTTTTCTATGGCTGTATTATGTTGTAACGTAGATAGGCTCCTTTCTTTTAGAAGTTTTTTTTTTCCTTTTCATGTTACAAATTCTCTTGCATTAGCTCTCTTTTACCAGGCTCAAGGTCTAACAGTCAGTCCATTTAAGAGAAAACACACATTAAATGCTGACTTTTTAATCTTAAGTAGTGCTTTTAGTTTGGCTTGGAGACTTATTGCTCTTGAATCATACTGTAAGATTTTACATTAAGACAAAATGAAGAATTTACTGCTACACAAATTCTTTTATCTGCTTCCTTCCTATCATCTGTAGTTGACATTTCTTTTACCTCCTTTATACCGTTTAACAACTGACTGTATTGGAGGATTCCGCCTCAACTTTGACTAATTTTTATATGCTGCATACATATGTCAGGGGCAGTAGGAAATTGTTGAATGTACAGGATGACTACAGAGGTTGACGAGACTCCTGCTGTTGGCCCTCATGTTGCCAACATGTCTGCAACAACTACTTCATCCACAGCATCAACTTCAGGCCCAAAGGTCTCAAGGTTTGCTGCAAAGACAGGCTTTGTTATACCTAAAAATAAATTGTCAGGTTCGTTGGTTCCTATCTTCCGAGGAGGTAAGAAACCCGGAGGAGATTCTACTGCCAATGAAGATAATATTGATCAGATTCAGAGAAAAACAAAATGGAGCCCTGATCTGACACAGGATGCTGCTGTCCGAAGGGGTAGAGCTTTAGCTTATCAGGTATTTGGTCTATCACTTGGAAGGGCATATCATAGTCATTTTTGCAAGTGCATAGTGAAAATTTACACGTTGAATTTATAAGTTCTTTCAACATGTTTACACTATCTTGAGTAGAGCTGGAGGCATTTGTAGCCCTGGATTGTGGGAGGAATATGTACATTGCTCACCTGATGGCAATTGAACATTTCCCTTGTCCCCAATTGGGTGATAAAATGCCAGTGTCCACAATGTGATTCCCTAGCATGGAAACTTCACATTCCAGGTGCCATTAAGTGACATTACTTCCTCTGTGGTGGTCCAAATTTTGGGCAGACTCGGGTTGATCAGATTACACAGCAGCTGAAGTCAGGAAATCTGGATGTTGGGGATACAGAAGATTCGCCAGTAGGTGCTAAGAATATGGTTAAAAGCACTTCTGATACACAACTTGAAAGTGAGGTAGAGAGACAGTTAATATTGCATCCTTTGTTAATTTCATTTTATTGTATTGATTTATTGGAGATTTTATATTTCCGACTCACATAGAATTTGTTAATGTAGAAAGTAGAACTTTTGGAGATCGAAAGACTGGAAGCTATTGGTAACTCAAACAACTTTTGCTAGATAAGAAAATTTTTTCTTTCTCCAATTTATTCAGTTTTTTACTGTTTTGTTGTTGGACTTCTAGGTGAAATACTTAAATTGAATCCAAGTTACAAAACACCAGCAGATTATAAACCTTTATTGAAGGCGGCAACAGTTCCCATTCCTGTAAGCCCATTTTTATACCGACATATTACTGCATCTAATTTTTTTTTTTTTATAGAATTTAGGCCTCGTTAAAAGCCCCCTTTTGCACCCTCCATGTTATACAAGTAACATGAAGGACAAATAAGGAGGAAAAGAGTACCTAGAAATTTATAGATGAAAACTTTAGTACATCATAAGCAAACCCTCACAATCTGCTAACATCCCCATGGATTACATAAAACTTAAAAACCACAGCTAAACAGAACAAATTCCTACACATCGACACAAACACACAGTAACCAAAACATCACCCTATCCCATCTTTAGCTAATTTATCAGCTTCCCAATTTGCAGCCCTCAAGATATGCCTAATGATGATATCCTTCCCTGCCATAAGAGAGACTATATCCTTCACCAATAAATGAAACATAGGAGTGCATAACCCCGGATTCTTTATCCACTTCAGAGCATTGATTGAATCTGATTCAAGAATAATCCTCTGATTCAGAACAGAACTAAAATTTGCCAAGAGACATAACCCCCTCTTAATCGCCAATAATTCTGCCAAGATAGGAGGACCACCCCCAACTCTTTCTGAAAACCATTTAATCAACATGTCCTTGCTGTCCCGAATCAGACCACCAATACCTCCCTTATCCCAACCCTTTGTCATCGCTCCATCAACATTTAGCTTTAAGAGCCCATCCAGAGGAGGAACCCAGCAAATTGATTGGAGATTACCATTTCCCTGTCTTCCCACTAAATCAGCGAGTTTTAAATCCCCCACAAGTGAGTCTAAAGGGACATGCACCTCCTTGAACTTTGCAACAAACCAGGAAGCTATTCTAAAACGAACAATAAAAAACAATCTCACCCTATCCAGCTTTACTTTCTGAAAAATGATATCGTTTCTGCATTTCCACACATCAACGCCCTTGGAATAAACTTCCAGATCACTGAGTTCAGGAGTAAATCATCCCACAAATTCAAAAAATTCATGATGTTATTTGGAATCACAAAGGACAAATCCCAAATATTCAAAAATTTAGACCACAGACCCCAAACTACCTCACAATGCAAAAAGAGATGTTTAACTGATTCCACTTCCCTACCACACAAAGAACATAGAGGATCATCTATCCCAACCACACCTCTTTTCAGTAATTCCTCCTTAACCGCTATTCTATGATGAGCAACTTGCCAAACAAATGTCTCCACCCGTGGAGGAGAAAACCCAACCCAAATAAGCCTCTCCCAGGTCACCCTCTTCTGCTCACTACCATCTTGATCATAGAAAATGTTGATACAAGATTTAGCTGAAAAACAACCCTCTCAATTCCCTGACCAAATCCAACAGTCTTCTTCACATGGAGATAAAGGAAAATTGTTCAACATAGCCATCAACTGCAACCACTGATCAACCTCCAATCCGACAAATTTCGCCTCATTTGAATGTCCCACACCCAGCCAGCCCCATTGTTCACCCTAAACTCCATTACTTTACCCGATTTGTTACTCGAAAGAACATAAAGTCTAGGAAACTGAATTTTCAGAGGTACTTCTCCCAGCCACATCATTCCAGAACTGTACATAATTCCCCCTCCCAGTCTTCAACCGCATATTCTTCCTAATACAAACCCCAAAACCATATTTGGTGAAGAAATTTTTAACCACACCTCTCCAAATCCATGATGCACGGGCTGGCCAGGAGTTCCCCATCATTATGCACTTCGGGTCCAGTCATAAACACAACATACCACCCTTTTCCACCAGGACTCTTTCTCTGCTGCAAACTTCCATTAAAGTACCTCTGAAAATTCAATTTTCTTAAATCCCTTTTCCTGCACTTTCTTATTGTAATTCCAAAAGAAGTTATACATTAAAGTAACTAATGGTAATCTTGCTGATCAAAGTTTATTAATTTTTGTTGAGTTTGATTCATTTGAATTTTTTTCCTGGTTATCAGCATTTGTAATACATGATAAGGTTCAAATTTATTTTTTCTGTATTTTGATTCTTTATATACATCCCCTTTGATCTAAATACATGCATTATGTTTATCTTTTCCACCCAAAGTGAACATTTTTGCTTGGACTAGCATTGCACTTGCCTTGTATTTGTTCTTTCTTTTTTGAAAAGTTGCATTGTCGGACATTTTCAACCTAAATAACCTAGTGATGGTACCAAAATAGAGTAGGTAATATGTTGATTAAGCCTGCTATGCTCATGGCTCATATGTTATCATCAGAGGTCATGGTGTTTTTGTGTCAATTGTTCCAAACTGAAACAAATTTGACCAGCTAATTGCTATAATGGAATGTTATGGACTACCTTAGAGTTTGTTCCAACTTTCATGGCAAAGCTATTCTCTCTCTAAAATTAATGAGTTTCTTCCATCATCTACCATTGTGCATACAGCACTTGAATATTATGAATTTATGATACTATATTAGTTTTGCAGGTGAAAGAATACCCTGGATGCAATTTTGTTGCTCTAATCTTTGGTCCCGGAAGTGATACTAAGAAGCGACTAGAAAGGTAAGTATTTGGTTTCTGTTGTTTTGTTCTATTGTGAAGGTCATTCTGACCTATTGAAGATCTTACTGTTCATCTTACAAATCAGGACACCGGAGCTACAGTACAAGTTTACGCCATTAAAGCAAATACTGGAGAGAAGGTAATTCTTTGGGCAGGGAGAATATAGTGCCGTCTAAGTTAATTGAACTGAGGCCTTTTCTATTTCCCACTTAAGAAAAATCTTAAATATATGCACGATGATTGCTTAAATTAAGCATTATTGACTTATAGCTAGTGTTTTGTCATCAGGTTGAAATTTCTACTCCTGATGGTAGTGAACCCCAGGATGCTTATGAAGAGTTGTTTGTTCGTCTATCAGCTGACACCTTTGAGAAAGTTGATGGAGCAGTGGCACTGATCGAGTTGCTAACTAGTTCAATATCAGTGAGTTCATCGCTCTGAACATCAAGAAAAAATCTCCAAGAAAATGATGGAGATAAAGAAATGATATTTATTGCTACTGCTTTATGAAAATAACTACTTGTACCTCTTTTGCAGGGAAATTTAGGCACTGGTTCGGTGCCTGCAATATCTGGGAATGATGCTAATGCTCTTAGTCGAACACTTGGCACAGCTGTATCATGTGCGACTGATTCTGCTTTAAATCAGCAAGTGCCGCAACTTACACTAGCATCTCCACAAGGTCAGTTTCAATACCACAATTCATGGTTCCCTACCAGGCTTGTGCCGCTGAATCTTTCAGCACCAATTCTCAACAGTTCCATACATACGCAGCACTCACCTTCAAACCCATCTTCATTCTTTGGCCCACAATCAGCTCCTGCAGCTGGATTCAACTCAATTATTCAAGACTCATCCCTTGTTTCATCCAGTCCACAGCTTCCAAGACAAGTAATACCACAGCCATATATGCCTCCATTGCAGCCTTTGGGTCATACTGGTCCACTTCAAAATTTTCTTGTCCCAAACCCAAATCTTCCATCTGCTCAACCTAGCAATTTATCTTCACTATCACTTAGAGGAAGCCAGCCCCAGGATCTCAGGCCACTCCCTGGCACAAGACCATCGATGCCTGCAGGAAGCTTTTCTGGCTGGTCAAGCACATCTGCATCCCTAGGTCTTAGCAATGTAGCGCAACTGGCTCCACCTGCAGTTTTTTCCCAGGTGCCTCATCCTGTAGTTCCACGACCAGTTGCATCGGATTCTTCTGCCCATCCGAACATGTTATCAACTTTTTCGCCGGGTCAGTTTGGTCCTCGATTAACCAGTGCGCCTGTTAACCATCCTTCCTTGCCTTTTCCTCCTGGTCCTCCACTAGGGTCTTCTCCTGCATTATCATCTGCTTTACGTCCAACAGCAGTGTCAGTACCTATGTCCGTAACACCACCAATGCAATCCTCTTTACCTGTCATTTCCATGGCACCACCACTGAATCCATCTCTAAATCCAGCAATGTTATCGAGACCAATCATCTCGCAAGCGCCACCCATGTTATTATCGCCATCTATTCCAAGAGGAGCTTCTGGTTCTATTCCTGGAAACATGCCAAATTTTGCTCCCATAAATCAACCTGCACCAATACATGCAAGATCACAACATACAAATTCCAGGGATTTCACTTTCCAACCTCACCATACACAGGGCCCAACCTATCCAATGGTTCCAAGACCCGGCAGTCAAGCTGCAAATCCGCATGGTTTAGCCCCTCAATCAGCGGTTCAACAACAAGCACCATCTTTCCAGTTTGGTGTGCCCAATTCTACTCCCCAACAACCGGTAATGCAAGTGTTCCCTAGGCCACACAGTGGCAACCAGATGGGTTTGCCACAAAATCAGCCAATGGCCATGTCTGCTCCACCCAGACCTCCAGCATTCCCAGGCACCGGTCCCGTCACCAATGCTGCTCCTGTTCCACGCATGGGATTGAGAAACTTTGTTCCACCTACCCAAACACCCAATGTGGCTGGTCCCTTTCCTCCCAGGCCTGGACATTCTTTGCAACATCAACAGCACTACCCAGCTTTGCCACCTAGGCCGGGAAGTTTCGTACCTCCAAACCCCCGATTGTCCCGTGCTGGTTTCCCGCTGCCCACCAGGCCTACATCAGGCCATTCTGCCGGACAGCAAGTTTATGATCCATTCTCTCCCACATCTGTTCCTGGGGCACCTCAACACCAGGGAGGTGGTAAAGAAAATGCAAGAAAACAGGAAAATGACCCCGAGTATGAAGACTTGATGGCTTCAGTAGAGGAGTAAAGTAGTAATCATTTTGGTTGATTTGTTTCTGACAACCATATTTGATACTAAATGTCAAAGGTTTAGACTGTTTGAAGATGTTACATTTCGGGAAAATGTAGAATAGAACAGATATAATTATTTTCTTCAAATTTTGATGATTTTATATGCATCTACTGACTCTGCATACTCATTCCTTTGCTAAATCTCACTTTTAAAATCCGGAAAGAAACAAGATGTGGATGGGTTGTGTTTGGGACATTCTGGTTTGAGTAGGACAGGACAGGACTATTATGAGTTCAGTTTTATCACTTAATGTTTAATATATTTCAGATTATTTATTTGGATCATTTTGACTATCAAAGGTTGGACGGGTTCAGGTTTTTGGAGTAAAATCATTATAGATTTAGACTATCTCAGTGACTTAGAAGGCACCAGAAATTCCATGTTTTAAAGTGGAGCACTCCGTAGTTGGGTAGCCATTTGCCTGACCAAACCATCTCTTTGTTAATCTGCAAGCAAGCAGAGCAAAGCTACAATTATTCCTAGCCATTTTAAAGGTCTCCGGGAATAAAAATATATTAAAATTTACTTTGATGTTTGATATTGTTGAATTGAGTAATAAATATGAAAACTGTGGGCGAAAAATAATATTAACATAATTTATCTTTAGAATCAAATCTGACTTGATTTGATTCAACTAACTTAATTAACTGAACTTATCAAGCAACTGATGTTAAACCAGTTCGATTAAATCATGTGTACGTTGAATAAAAGAAATTTATGGACACCTTTATACTTTCTAACACACAATCATATAATGCCCTCATTATCGTATGCCACGAGGCCTACATTTAATATGCATTATCTAGTGTCATCCTTGATTAATCAATTAATGTTATTATTCTTATCCTTGATCATGTCTTCCCATAGTCATGATCATCATCGTCAATCGACATAATATCATCAAGTTGCTAATTATTAATAAAAATTAATTTTCACGTTATTTATATTTAATGACGGAGTCATGTCCATTTTCATTCTAATATATTTTTCAAAATTAGATAAAGAAAAAAAATTGACATTATTGCTAAAATTTTACCACTACAATTTAATTATATATATTTTTTACTCTGACACTATTTATATTTATATTTGTCAACATGGTCTTTCTAATTAATACTGTTAAAAAATTTGAAGTTTTGAATTTAAGCGTCGTCATGTATATATTAGTTTAGCATTTTAAATAATATCAAATTATTTAACCATGTCCGTTGAGTTATCTTCATGCTTTCAATGTTCATAATTATTTTGAGCTTCAAGCTAAAAAAATAAAGTACTTTGTCATTGAATTATTTTATTATTAAATTTATCAAATTATTCATGATTAAAATTATCAAATATTACTATTATTATTGTAATATTATGTTGACCATTTCCTTTTAAAATATGAGAATTTAAATTCAAATTCTACTTTTTAGAGGATTCAAATTCAAATCATCTTCTTATTCATTCATAATATATAATTTACATACCGAATATTTATCTATTTCAAAAATATATTTAAATAATTTTTAAACAACTTGTATACATACAAATCACAATGAAATCACCATCTAACCCCAAACCCCATGGATTCAAACCAAACAATATTTCAAACCAAACAAGACATTTTTCTTGTTGTGTCATTAAGCCCCCAAATTATTGCAAAGCTTAATTTAGACCAAACCCTAAAAAAACCTAAAACTTTGTACACAAATTCACCAACTTGACACATGTAAACCTATCTCTCTATGTCCAGACCTGCAAACCCTTTTCCCAGATGGATGAAGCTTTTAGACTCGTCATGTAATTTTCTTTGACCCTTCTGTAATTCCACGTCATCCGATTCATCACCATCACCACCAACCTCAAATTTCTCATCTTCATGGTGTGCCAACGTGGAATACTCAACTTTCCCCCCATAGAACTTGACCAAAACCAGATAGAAACTCACAGCAAAAATGGTGACGCCGATCAAGGTCCAGCTGAATCCGATATTCACCAACGATTTAGCTCGATGAAGAGCCGTGTCTGTCGAGCATCGGACCACTTGGTGACCCTCTTCGAAGTGGATAAAACAGCCTTTCGGAATCAACCCAGGTGTCCAAAGCATGTACCCCATGACCATAAGCCATATGCCTTGGTACAAGATGCTTAATGACCTAGTAAAGCTCACTAGGAAGCTCTTAGGGTACCCTATTCCCATTAGGGTAGTGGCTAAACACACAACAATTGCACTTTGTAGAAGCAAATGGTATTGGCCCTCAACTCCCATGTGGTCAGCCGAGTGGAGGTGGAACAAGAACAGCTGCTGAGCAAAGGCGACCCCTCCGAGGAGCTGCGTTAGGCTATACTTAGCAATGGAGTGTATGTTGTTGGTCGTGTCGAGGATGATAGCGAACGCGGCGTAGACGAAGAAGGTCATCGATATAGCAGAGTGCTCGAAATTGTGGAGGTGGTTCGACGGGATCGTTCCGTCCGTATCGAACGGATGGTGTTTCGCTGGACCGATGAAGAGTTCCATGGAGATGGAGATTGATGAGCAAAGCATGATCAAAACAAGCTCCAAGTGCCTAAATTTTGACGTGGGGAACCATGGGAAAGATGTGTAGAAGTTTGGGTTTATGGCATGGAGCTTGATGTGATTGAAGAGGTGCCACAAACCAAGTGCAAAGAAGGCAAAACCCGGTGCAACATGCCCCACTAAAGTACCCATTTTTTGTAAAAGATATTAATAAAGAAAGAAAGGGTTGTTTGTGGGGAGAGAAAATTAGGAGGGAAAATGTTTTGGGGAAAGGAAATTGATGGCTAAAGTGGGGGGCTTAGCTTTTAAGGGGGTGTGCTGGGTTGAATTTTGAAGGACTAGAGGCTTCTATTGAGAGATCAAACTGGTTGACCAATCCCAGATTGTTTTTGTGAGAATAAATAAGGGGTTTTAACGCAGTGGCTCCTTGTTTTTCTAGAATACGACATAGTTTTCATTACAAGAACTTCAAAATCTATTTGCGTAAAGTACACCACAAGTCATTAAATTATATTGAGAAGATCTTTTTAATCACCAAATTTTTAAAAGCTATAAAATGGTCATTAATTTTGTCTAATTGCTATAAAATAATCACTGCAATGTTATAATAGGTGTAAAAGTATGATAAATTTTAATGATTATTTTGTAAAAGTATGATAAATTTTAATGATTATTTACTATTAAATGTCCCGCCCTAATTATCAATGTGTTATCATCGTTATATTATTTTTATATTACGTTGATGACATATATCCATCAATGTCGATAGTTTTATTATTCGTAACTTATAAAATTTAAATTAATTAATCTAGTTAGTTAAAGGAATTTAAAATTTCTGTGATTGTGATTTTATTATATTTTCTTTTTTATCTATCTCGTTAATTTAAAAAATAAATAATTTAAATTCTTATAAATAATATTTTCTTTTAATTCTATGTATAAAAAACTAAAAATGCTTAAAAAGAAAATTTCCCCAAGTCAAATAAATTGAACTTATCTATTAGGCCCGTGCACCTAAATATAGCTGCTTGGTACGTTAAATTAACTGTGTAGGATTACCTCTCGCTATACACATTAAATTTAGCACCATTTTCACCTAATTAGCTATAAAAAAATTCTCTTATTAAACCCTTTTACTGTTGGGTAGGGGGTTCATAATCAGGCAAAAATAGTTACAATTTGGTTTTTAATTCGTTGGAAAAATTAAGATATTACTCAAGAAATATATTTCGGAACCCATAAGTATTAATTCCGTTATCATCGATAATATTACAGTAATCTAAAAGTTAAAGATTCCGATACATTAAATTGTGAGATATTTTTAAATTTAAGTAGTTAAGAATTTAGTAGAATTATGAATAATTTTAAAAAAATATTGAGCAATTTATTACTTATTTCTTATGAATTAATTACTATATTTAAAAAAAATAATACTTAAAAATCATATTTATTTGAAAGAGAGAAATTACTAATTAATAGTTAAAGCAATTTGAATTGAGAAAATTATCTCATGAATTAGCCTTTGTAATATGATATCCGAATTAATCAATCAATGAATTTTTATAGTAGTTTGATAAATTTAAAGAATATTTTATAACATTTAAAAGTCGACTGAAAAAAATACATTTTAATATAATTCAAGGACTATAAATATAATTTTATAGATTCAAATTCAACTGTATTTCGAAAGGAATAATTGATATAGATTTCAAAGTTCAAAAAAGGACAGCCCAAGAAACTAGAGAATGCCGATAAGAAGGAAATTTCCATATTAAAAGAAATTGAAAATGACTACGTTGGACACACATCTATTTGAGTGAGCCATTATTATTCTATACAATTATATATATCTGCATATATTTTTTTTAATTAAGCTAAGTTGATTATAAAGTAGTGTCTATTTTAAGTACTCTCAATCATTTAACAATGAACGCTCAATCATTTTAGCGGTCGTTGGTGCTCGAAAGGTATATGCATCACTTTAAGATCATATTGAGCTCTAAAGCTCACTCTTAGTTTTCTACTTTTAAATTTTTTTTATCGCAAGAGACTAGACTTGGCACTTAGAAGATCTGGATCTCCATTTTGCACTTGAAGTAATAAAGTATATTTTATTATTTTTCTTTAAAACGTAATATTAATTTTGAATTATTTATCTATTTATGGATAACTAATTTTTTTTTATTTTTACAACTTAAATCATATAATAATTGTATGAAACTATATATAACATGTATAATATTATAAAAATGTTTTCAAACTGAGAACTTGTTATATACAATTGATACTAAATATTAATTCTCCATAACAATTACGGAGTGACTTTTAGGAACAATAACGATTCCTTTAATCACTGAGGCAAATTGGTTCATGCTATTATTGAAAATAATTATTAATTTAGTAAAATGTAAATTATATAAAAATAATTTAAAAACAATAAATTAAATTTTATAAGGTAAGCAAATTAAGATGAAATATCATATCTTTTAAGTATTCATATTTGAGCATTAATATAATTATTCTGATTTAATTAATTATACATATATATATATATATATTTCTAGTGGTGAATCTAAAATTATTTTCAGGGTAGACACATATATATTAGTCACATAAAAGTTTTTTAGGGCAAACACAATTAATAAAATTAATCAGCAATTGAAGAAAATTCAAATTTTAGTATAAACACGTACCTATTTTAACATAAGAGTGCATCCGCCATTGTATATTTCTGTTATCATATATTATTTCATGTATAGTAATAATTGATTACGCATATAATTATATGAATATATTAATTATAATAATATTAATATTTGTTGAGAGAGTAATTATAATTTTATTTATGCATTGTATTAATTATTACGAATTATGAAAGATAATGTCAAACTGTCGATAGTAAATTAAAGGAGAAAGAAAATATCACATAAATTTACGTGAAAATTTTTGGCAAAAATATCACGAGCAAAACAAAAGAAAATTCACAATGATCGGAGATAATATTACAAAAGTTATGCAAAAGTACATTAACCTTAGAAAACTCGACGTGTATATATATAAGTGACAGACACGATCCGAAATTCTTGTATCGATTATATATTTTTATTCTGTTTTTTAAATTTTTCATCAAATGGTAAATGCGTAATTAGTATCTAAATTATCAGTTATGGTATGTTTTAGTACTTAAATATTAATTTTTTTAAAACTATACATAACATTTAGTTTTTATTTCATTTTAATATTTCGTTAAATAACTAACATTAAGTTTAAAAAAAAAATTAAAGTTTAGGTACTAAAGCGGACTAAGACTAATAGTTTATGTACTAAACGCATTAAGTTTTTAATGACGGAATACTAAAATGAAACAAAAACTAAACTATAGGTACGATTTTAAAAAAATTAAAAGTTTAAGTACTAAAATGAAAAAAAACTGATAGTTTAGATACTAAACGCGTAGTTTATCCTAAATTGTATTGCAATTTTGTTTTTCAATATAACGATATAGAATTTTATTTCTTTATTCATTCCAAACTATAATGTCGGGTTGTGTTTGTATTTTGCACTTGCTTGAGCTTGCACGCAATTTCCTTCGCCACCTTCACGCCATTCCCCTACTTGCCCTTCTAAACCTCCACAAAACCTTTTAAAAAAAAAAGAAAACTCATTTACTTTTTGGCATAATAGACAATTAATTATTTTCTATAAATTGATTTAGAATAAAAATAAAACATAAATCGACTTTTAATAAAAAAATTACTAACGATGTTTTGTTTGTGTGGGTAAGTGGAGGCCTTAGGCAACGACGAAATCGGATGGAATTATGGGTAAATTATTCAATTTTAAAATTAATAAGTCTTAAAAAATTACATCATAAAATATATATGTATTTTGCAGATTGGGTCCAATTATAATACTTATTTCTCAATTAATAACTAATTAATTGCTTTAAATATTTTAGGCCAACGTATCTTAATTAATTACTAATTAATCAATGCGTGATTTAAATTTTGAAGGTAAATGAAAAAATTGTGTTAGAATAATTGCCATCAAGAGATGATGGGGATTAATCTCACGTCGGAAAATAAAATGAAAATCTTGAAATCCAAAAGGGATGATGTTGCACACTTTATTAGACACATGGATGGATCAAATGGGATTGGAGCGATCATCTTCCTAAAAAAAATTAAATTTCTATATATTTCAATTTTTTTCTTTTTATATTTGATATTGATAATCTATTTTGGCCATCCTAAATTTTATAAGTTTATTCTACCTTAAAATTTTATAATTTACCTCTAATATAAAATCTTACTTCTGTACTTGATTAGACATCTTTCATAAATGTAATAACTATCAAGTGATAAGTGGTATTATAATGACTATTTGATTGTTTGATTTAACATTGAGCGTATTAATGAATGAGGTAGACAACATGGGCAACCGTGACACTAACATACGACGAGGATGCCATCATACTGAGTTAGACAAAATATTACACTTTAAAAAAGTGAAAGACATTAAACTTATATAAAACAAAAAGGTTATGGATTTAAAAATGATAATATTGTACATGCTATCTAACGTATCATTCAAGAATTCTCGTAATACATTTATACAATAATTAATTTAAATTGATCTATCAATATGCAATTTGGATATTAAAATATAAGATTAAATCATTTTTATGATATATCAATTGATCCTTAAAATCCTTAGACTACGGGCGAATCATTTTTTTTATTTTAATAATAAATAAATAAATAAATAAATACACCTATTTCATGCGCAAGTAATCATGTAGTCTTAAGAAATATCAATATCAGATAGGATATGAATATAATAAAAAATAATTAACCCATTGCATAAAAATTGAATTAAAATTTTATATACATTTGAATATTAAAATAAAATTTATTAAAAAATGAATAGCGACAAACTCCCCCGTGTTACTCTGGCGGATTACGACACCACCAAAAAAGTTCGCCTCAAGCCTCCAGATGATGCTGACGTTCAAGATCTGGAGATGGCCATTGTTGATCCTATTAGCGAAGAACCGGAAGGCCCTGTGGTAACCGAGACTTCTGTCCCCTCTCTTCTCCATCCGGAGGCTGGTTTACAATTGCAAGAGATGAGCATAGACAGTCCATCTACCCAAAACCATTCCTATGCCTCGATATTGGACAGTGAAGCTAACGCTGCGACTAAGGACCTTAATGACTTTGTCATCGAAGATGATGACATTATCATTGGCACTCGTTTTAGTTTACCATCTATACAATTCTCTGAATGTGAGTATAAAAAGATGGAAGCTAGCATGGCCAACACGTTGATCCTGAAGTTGTTAGGAAGGAACATAGGGCTGAGTACCCTCTCTAATAAAGTCTATGGTCTGTGGCATCCGTCTCAACCATTCACCCTAATGGATATATAGAATGGATATTTTTTTGGTTAGGTTCAAAAATGAGGAAGACTACATTAAGGTTTTGGCCGATGGACCCTGGATTATCTATGGCCAATACCTCACCGTTCAACCTTAGACGATGGATTTTCGAACATCTCATCCTTACCGAACGTCTGTCATTGCCTTGATCCGATTCTCTGGGCTTCCCGAATATTTGTATAACAAGAAAATTCTCCATGGTATTGGAAGTTTGGTTGGTAAGGTTGCTAAACTTGATTTTCATAACGAGATTAGCCATCGAAGTAGATTCGCAAGGGTTGCAGTTTATATTAACCTTACTAAACTGCTAATTTCTAAGGTTGTTGTGGGAGATAAAATTCAAATCGTGGAATATGAAAACTTGCCACTCATTTGCTTTTCATGTGGTCGATTCGGACACAAGAATGAGGCTTGTAGTTTTACAAATCCAACCATCGCTTCCTCTGTCTATCTTCGGAGGTTCATCATACCACGAATGATAATAGTAAGGAGAATCATCTCCCGAGGTTAGTAATCAACCTGAAGTTAACCAGGCATGCTCGGAGAACGTTGATTTTGGACCTTGGATAGTGGTGGAGAGGTGCCGCCGGCGTCATCCTACAGATTCTGCCAATACTCCGGCTAACGTTAAACACGGATGAAGCGACCAAATGGAAGCCTCCTCCTCTAGAAGTTTTAAAGTTAAACACGGATGAAGCGATGCAACCGAGCTCCATGGAAGCAGCGAGTGGAGGTGTATTTCGAGATGAGAAGGTAAGTGGATCGTTGGATATAGCAGGAGAATCGACAAATGCACTGCCCTCCAAGCCGAATTATGGGTTGTTGCATCCTCCCCAGTCGTTTGAGCCTACGCTTCTTAGGAGAATCCATGATGTTCTCAATCGGTCCTAGAGCGTTAGAATCAGTCACATTCCAAGGGTAACTAATCGGCTTGCTGACTGCCTTGCTTGCATGGGATATTGCCGAAGCATGGAGATTTCCACGCTCACTCAACCCCCTCAGGAAGCTCATCACGTTTTCAATTTAGACCTGGCTAATATTAAAATTACACTTGATTAGACATATGCAAGTAACGTATTTCATTTTTATTAATTAATTACTTAATTGAACTTACTGGTGATGAGTTAACGGTGAATCCATTAAGTGATATACAAGAAAGAAATTGAAATTGAAGTTACTGGTGACGTCGTTGTTCCTCATCCTTGAACCTACGTGTAAAGTCGCAAATTTGAACTTGCTATCTGTGAGAAAATCAAGGGTAAAGTATATCACAGCTGAACTATGTTAAAACATTTTTTATTAATAACTTTTTTTGAAAATATATAGAGCTTAATTAACATGTGCATATTGTATTATTCTAATTTAAATTATGAAGGAAAAATTAATTTTTAAAAATTATAAAATAATCATTAAAATTATTAAATTATTTATAAAATAATATTTTTTTATTAAGTTTATATATTATTCATAATAACTTGATAAATTTAATAATCATTTTGTAATAATTTAATAATTTTTTATGATCATTTTCTAATCATTTGAAAAGTTTACTAATTATTTTGTAACATTTAAAAATTTGCTGAATAAAAGATTATTGTTATATGATTATTCATGAGAAATTAAATGAAACTCTCAAAGAAAAGGAATAAGATATTTGAGAACTAAGAGAGAAGCTCTCTTTTGTTGGGCATTGATGGTCGAAAAATTGTCATCTTATCCTTAGAATTTATAGTCTCAAATTGAGATGAGTATGGATTGGATCACGTCAAGTTTTTAATTGATTTAAATCCAAACTCAAACATTATATCATTCGTTGTCATTTGATCTAATTAGAGTTTAGAAAGGTTTCATCTAATTTTGTATTAAAGATTTAATTTGATCTAAGTTCTAATCGTGATCTAAATCCTTATTTTTATTTAATAAAATAAGGGTCCGATTGAAAAAATAAAGATAATTATATATTACAATTATCTCTAAAAATATAAAAAACATTCATAATATTATCTTGTATTAGAGGTTTTTTTTACTCTAAACTGAGTTCAACCTCATCTTTTGAAAAATTCAATTCAATCAATATAAAGTCAAATATTTATTAAAAAAATTGAATCATATAAAATTCATCAAATTTGAGCTCAATACCCATTTTTAATTCCTGACGTCAAGTGACTGTTGACGATGATGGATACGATGTATGGTCATCTCGCTGGCATATATTTCTCATAGAAATTTTATGATTATTCTTTTTTTATCCAATTAAAAAAATTAAATCTAAACTTAATTATCCGAAACGAAAAGCAGAAGTCAAAATATTTCTAGAGTTTGAGAATTCACCGAATTTGGTCAAAAAATATACATGACGGCTCAGCCTCCCATTTTTAATTCAAAACGGCGTGTCCGTCGATCAAAGTCAAATGCTTTTCTATCCACTGCTCACATGAATTCTATTTCAAAAAGTTAATTTATGTTTCTGCAGTGTTTGATTTGAATTTGATTTCCACATGTAATTTTTAAACACCAACATACTATAGAACATTCTTTAGTAAAGAGCGGGAAGTGGGTTTTATAAAGGGATAGGGAGAGAATAAAGATAGATCGAAGAGGTGAGTAGAGACAATTGTGTTTCTTAAGAATTTTAAATTAATATATACATTATAAAAATATATATTTTTTACTAAAAACCCTTTTTTAGCCCTTAATATTTATAAATTTATTTTAAATTATTTAAAGTTCATTTCTTACGTAAGATATTACGTTTGTTCCTTGAAAAGATGGAGGGGACGTGCAAAAGGAAGACTAGTGGGAAGACTCTTTTATTTAAATAGTTGATTAGACTATCACGCATAGGGATCGGCATAAGTCGGATTAGTTTTGTTTTTGGTTCACCCGACCTGAAAATAAGAGAGCCTCCACACGATTAAAGTTTAAGGGTCAAATTAAATAGAGACTCTTTTATTAATTAAGACTTTGATTAAAGTTTTAACTAAATTCATATCTTGATAAAGTTTAAGGGTCAAATTAAAATTTAATATTTTTGAAATATATGTATAAAATGAAAAGATTAAAAACACAACCAAACAACGTAAAAGAATGATAGATATAAATAAATACTAGAGAAAATCGTCTCAGTGACCAAAAAAAAGTTATAATATACGATTTTAACCAACTTTTTTTGGATTTGCCAAAATGACCAACAAAATCGCAACGCGAAATAAAAATCGCAACGCGATCCCCAGAATCGCAAATCAGTTTCCAAAATCGCAACGCGATTCTTGAAAATCGCAATGCGATAGTCAAATTCGCGTTGCGATTTTCCAAAATCGCAACGCGAATATGAAAATCGCAACGCGAACACATAAATCGCAATGCGTATCCGTAAATCGCAACGTGTATCCGTAAATCGCAACGCGTATGGGTAAATCGCAATGCGTATCCGTATATCGCAACGCGTATCGGTAAATCGCAACGATAATACATAAAATCGCAACGCGTATCCGTAAATCGCAACGCGATATTTAAAGCGCCATTATAATCGCTACGCGTATTTTATTTTCAAATTACAAAAACGAATATTAAGACAAAATCCCGTAATCGCAACTCATAACCTAAAACCTAAAATCACAACTCAGTCCCATCTCCATCTCTCACTCTCTACGGCGAAGAAATCCGTCCCCATCTCCGAAGATTTCCGTCCCCATCTCCGGCGAAATCCCTCACAACCATTCACGGTCAGAAATCCCTCACAATATTCAGAAATGGAAAATCAACCTCCGAGGGTTAGTTTTTTTAATTATTTTTATTTTGAAATGTTTGCATTATTGTAGGTTTTCATATTGAAACTGATGATAAGTTTACTGGTCATCTCAATAATAGATTAACCATTTCACTTAGATTTCATTTCGCGTTACGATTCTCTCGTTGCGATTTTCATTTCGCGTTGCTATTCTCTCGTTGCGATTTTCAAGTTAGTATTTGTCTTTGTCTTTGTTCTGTCTTTTGGTTGAAGTAATGCAATCCATTCAAGTTTCAATTTGCAGAAGAGTCGCAACGAGATAAATGAAAATCGCAACGAGAGAATGACTGTCGCAACGCGAAATGACAATAGCAACGAGATAATCGCAACGCGAAATGAAAATCGCAACGAGAGAATCGCAACGCGAAACCAAAATCGCATTGCGATTTTATTTCGCGTTGCGATTCTCTCGTTGCGATTTTCATTTCGCGTTGCGATTCTCTCGTTGCGATTGTCATTTCGCGTTGCGATTCTCTCGTTGCGATTTTCATTTCAACCAAAAGACAAAACAGTGTTGCAAATTTTAGTTTCAAGAATAAACTACTACTTTTTATGTTTATTGTTTTTGGTATATCTTCACAGTGTAGTTTTTGGTATATCTAACTTGGTATGTTTATTGTTTTTGTAGAAATTTTTTTCGGCTCAATTGACCTTGAGAAATAAAGTCAGCCTGGCCACTACAATTGCTTCGAAGCTTTCACCTGCTCAAAGACAATTGTTTGAGGAAACCTGCTTCGGGCCATGGCTGAGAGTACAGCATCCGGGTGGAGATGCTAATTTGACCCATTTGTGGCTTCAGACCATGACATCAAATCTACCCGACAGTATACAACGTGGTGAGGAAGAGATATGGTTTCATTTTCCACCAGCGTATACTTGCTTTGGGCGGAAGGAGTTCTGCTTAATCACTGGTCTACGATTCGGACACGATGATGTAGGCCGTACACTCGTCATATCGCCCGCCCATCATGGTTATCCCGGGTTTTTCCGGATGAGTCAATGGAGAAGCCGAACCTACATGTCGACGACCTGAAGAAATTGTTTAATAAGAAAGCTGGTTTCACTCGGATGGATGACGTCGATGTTGTCCGAGTATGCCTTCTACTACTTGTGTATGCCGGCTTTTTAGGCAGAGGCCAGACAACCTATTCATCGGGAGCTAATAATATTGGTAGAGGACCTGAATGCATGGAATCTGTTTCCGTGGGGTTCGTATATGGAAAGCTACCTGGACTAAGTTGTCGTCTGCCTTTGATGACCGCAAAAGTTTGCGGGGCGATGGGTCCAAATACACTTTGTCAGGCTTTGTTTGGGCCTTTAAGGTAAGAATTCTATATAATGTTTCTAAAATTATAATTAATTATTTAACAATTACTAATTTGTTATTATATTGTTTGTAGATTTGGATATTCGAGGCTTTCCCCAGCATGCGTACATGCAATAAAACGTCAAATGTACATATTCCTGGGGGCTATTTCCTGGAAGAGGAAACTCTGTTGGATTGGGAAGACTTAATACCATATGCGACAATAAATAATGTAAGTTAACACAAATACTTTCATATAATATATAAACTAGTTATTAATAGTAGACGTTTAACTTTGTTTGAGTTTTTATATTTTAGGAGGCCAACATTCCATTACAAAGACTGACACCCACGGAGGAAGAGCTTGCCACTGATTGGTGGCAAGCTAGTCAGAGTTTTTTTGATGGCACGGATGATGAGCAGCATCCACTTCCTCCAATTCGAGAGCCATCACCTCACCTAGAGCCATCACCCGATAGACCCGACTATACACCTCTAGAACGAGAGCCATCACCTATCCCGTCACATCATCGAGCCTCTTCTCCACCATCACCTCATGATAGGCGACCGGCAAAGATGCCACGACTCCTATCTCCCTGTTCTCCACCTCCACCTCAACGGGATGAGTCAAGGGAGTTACGTGATGAGGTCAATGCCTTGCGTGAGGAGATCGGTACTCTACGCGATAACGATGGTGCATGGCGTGTGGAGGTGTCAACTTTACGTGGTGAGGTTGCCGCTCTACGTGAGATGATAGTATCGTTGCAGAATGAGGTTCATACTCTACGCAATGAGGTAAGTTTAAGATTTTCCATATTTAACTTAATGATAAATTTACTCGTAATTTCACTTAGATTAGCCATTTCACTTAGATTGCTTAGTAAATTTATTCGGTTGCTGCCAATTCTGCTAAACTGTGTATTCTTTAACACTGTGAAATAGTATTTGTCTTTGTTTTGTCTTTTGGTTGAAAGTAAATTTGTTCGGTTGCTGCCAATTCTGCTAAACTGTGTATTCTTTAACACTGTGAAATAGTATTTGTCTTTGTTTGTCTTTTGGTTGAAAGTAAATTTGTTCGGTTGCTGCCATTCTGCTAAACTGTGTATTCTTTAACACTGTGAAATAGTATTTGTCTTTGTTTTGTCTTTTGGTTGAAAGTAAATTTGTTCGGTTGCTGCCAATTCTGCTAAACTGTGTATTCTTTAACACTGTGAAATAGTATTTGTCTTTGTTTTGTCTTTTGGTTGAAAGTAAATTTGTTCGGTTGCTGCCAATTCTGCTAAACTTTGTATTCTTTAACACTGTGAAATAGTATTTGTCTTTGTTTTGTCTTTGGTTGAAGTAATGCAATCCATTCAAGTTTCAATTTGCAGAAGAAGAAATAGTTTACTTTCGCACACGAAAGTTAAAATCGCAACGCGAAACCAAAATCGCAACGCGAAATGAAAATCGCAACGACAGAATCGCAACGCGAAACCAAAATCGCAACGACAAGATCGCAACGCGAAACCAAAATCGCATTGCGATTTTCATTTCGCGTTGCGATTCTTTCGTTGCGATTTTCATTTCGCGTTGCGATTTTGGTTTCGCGTTGCGATTTTAAGTTTCGTGTTGCGAAAGTAAACTATTTCTTCTTCTGCAAATTGAAACTTGAATGGATTGCATTACTTCAACCAATAGACAAAACAAAGACAAATACTAACTTCAGGGTATTAGTTTGAAACATATTTTTCTTTGTTATCTGATGCATTTTGTGAACTATGATAGAATAATGACTTGGGTGAATACAATGCAAGTTTGAAACATATTTGTCTTTGTTTCACTGTTTAAATATCATGTCTGTTTATTTACTGATTTTTGTATTTAATTATTTAGCGGCCTGATAGAGTGGATGCTTTACGTCGGGTTATGCTTGCACGACGGAGTTCACGCATCAGACAGCGTGCACGTGCTATTAAGTCTCCGTACACCCCAATAGTGCGAAGACACCGCAAGAAGAAGCCCGACTCGCCTGTCATCCCTCAAGAGTCCACTCCTATCGTTGAAGAGGCCCCCCCTATCATTCCTCGAGAGTCCCCTCCCACCGTTCAAGAGGCCACTGTCATCATTGAAGAGGTCCCTCCCACCATTCAAGAGCCCGATTCACATGGCGTCATATGTAGGCTTCTTGAGAAACCCTCTGACGTGCCGGACATGATGGATTCAAGTTGGCTCTCGTATGAGTTACCGGCCAGTACCATACCGGTATCTGAAGAGGAGAGGGAACAACTACCGGACACAATTCTGGATAACACCCTTTGGGCTAAGACCGCTGTTGATTTTTATCTACATGAGCAGAGCCAGGGGTGTTTCACTGACATATGCAAGCTCACCGATGATATCTATTTGTTGCTTGATCGGTCTTGGTGGGGCGTATTATTAGGGGTCGAAGACAATGGCTATTTCGATGGGGGGGTAAGTCTTATATTTTTCTTATATTTCAATTTGATTAATTTTTTTTTTAAATTTATGTAAGTCACTAATATATGTCTTTTTTTGTAAAACAGCATATCGATGCGTGGGTGACACGTCTTCTAATAATAAGAAAACTTAAGAAAAATAAAAATATACGATATACAATTATGCCGACGTCTTTTCACGCCGTTCACTTGAAGAATGCACGAGATGAATCATTTGATTTGGGCAATGGACAAGCTAAACTTTATCCTGCATGGTGGGAGGTCGATAAGGTTAGTATTTATTTTAGATTGAGTTTAAAGGTTTTATGAAATAAGTGCGCAAATGAATGAATTATTACTTATGATTGCAGGTGTTTATCCCTGTTTTGGAACGTAAACATTGGATTCTCGTCGAGCTTCAGCTCCCATCCCTTAAGACAATAGTGTATGACAGCATGATAAATTACATATCATTGGCTGATTTAAGAGATGTTATTAAGGGATGGAGCTCTCATTTGGCTAAATTCTTGGATGCGATCAATTATTGGACTCGTTCTGGAAACAAGAAGCCAAAGAAGCTCAATATTACAGTTATTAGAGACGAGACCGCGCCACAACAACGAGCGGAGCCAGAGGAGATTGTGGTCCTCTCGTATGCTTGGCGTTGGAGCGTTTGACGACGGGAAGCATCAAGTATCTACCTCCCACCGATAGAGATAAAGCTGCAGTAGGCTTGTGGTTTCGGCATTATATGGCTAAATCGATATATACGAGACGCTGCCTACCTGCATCCGCGTTATAAAATGTCCATAAACAATTGGTAAGTTTATATACTTTTGGTTTGAAAATGTTTGGTTAAGTAACTAGAATTCAATAATTTGCTGTTTGTAGGTTTTAGATGTGTAGAAAGTGTTGTTTGAACAAATGTTTGGTTTCTGCAGGTTAATCTCAGAAGTGAACTGCGTGAAAATGATGTCGAGCTGCAAAAGTTTGATTCAATAGTTTAATTGATTGTTTTTTGATTGTTTAATTGATTTGTAAAAGTTGATTCAATAGTAGATGATCGGAAATAAGAATTATTGCTTATTTTTTGATTGTTTAATTGATTTGTAAAGATGATTTGTAAAAGTTGATTTGTGTAATTGATGCGAACATAATTCTTATTTGTGCTTGTTTAATTGATTGAAATGTAATGGTTGATTTTGTTGATTTCAATCTGCATTATGTTGAAGGCAAAAATGACTATCGCAATGCGAAATGAAAATCGCAATGCGAAATGAAAATCGCAACGAGAGAATCGCAATGCGAAATGAAAATCGCAATGCGGAAATGAAATCGCAATGCGTTTATAATTTCGCATTGCGATTCTCTCGTTGCGATTTTCATTTCGCATTGCGATTTTCATTTCGCATTGCGATTCTTTCGTTGCGATTTTCATTTCGCATTGCGATTTTCATTTCGCATTGCGATTTTCATTTCGCATTGCGAGTTTCATTTCGCATTGCGATTCTGTCGTTGCGATTTTCATTTCGCATTGCGATTTTCATTTCGCATTGCGATTCTGTCGTTGCGATTTTCATTTCGCATTGCGATTTTCATTTCGCATTGCGATTCTGTCGTTGCGATTTTCATTTCGCATTGCGATTTTCATTTCGCATTGCGATTCTCTCGTTGCGATTTTCATTTCCGCATTGCGATTTTCATGTTGGGATTTTCATTTCGCGTTGCGATTGTAATTTCCGTGTTGCGATAGTCAAATGCATGCCTAATAGTGATAACAACTGAATAACAAGAGTTGGTTAAGTCAAAATGGTTGGCCTGAGTCATTAATTCAACTGAAAATGTTAAAAGTTCACACATAAATCCACATAATACAACGTTTGCATTTAAAAATCACCTAAGTTAACATCTCAAAAGGTGAAGCCAATTGTGATTGGGATTTTAAAGATGATTGCCTTTTGCTTGACACCATATGAGCTTTGGATTTTGATGAGGATCCATATTTTGGTAGAGGAAAAAGATGATTTTGATGGCACTGGTGATCCACATGTCAACCTTGTATGACCACTTTCCTTGCACCGACTACATGTCGATCTCTTCTTCTCTTCACCCTTAGACGGTATACGATCGTGACTTTTTGGTCGGCCAGGTAGCCTTCTGTCCATGGCTGGTGGCAAAACTGTTTGTAAGTCATCTGGTATGTCCCACTCAGAAGGATGTGGAATAGGGTAGACAATCTCGGCATAAGTCTGTCGATAAACTTCTGTAGTGTAGCAATCCATAGCGTATGCGCTTGAATCATCTTGGTTTAAATGAAGAGCAACTTTATAACATGGCCACACGGATAACCAGATTTTGCCATTTCATACAACTACACGTCTTTGCATTTAGATCGACTAGCCATTTAAGTTATTATCCAGTACTTGAAACAAAGTGTTTGAACATGGTTCAACTCTCCATGACGTTGACTTCACAACACGTTTCGTTATCTTTTTTTCAGTCCATGGTGTAACACGATGTTCCAATGTTCCTGTAAATTTAAATAAACAATACTTAGTAAAATATATAATATATAAGTTACGAATTCAAAGAAATAATACCTGCATGGTTTCTTTTCTTGTAGTACCACTGTTGAATAGAGGCTCGAAAAAACTCCATTAACATAGTAATGGGTAATTTCCGGGAATGACGACTTAGAGCGTTGATTGATTCTGCACTATTAGACGTCATGAAACCATATCTTGCTCCAAGTTGATGTACTCTTGACCATCTTTCAAACCCGACATCTTCTAGTGTTTGAGCACACTGAGGCAAAACACGTCTTAAACAATTTATATGCTTATTGAAATCCACTTCCCGATTTTTACAGCCTTCCAGTATGTCCATTTGTGCTTTTTTATACCAGCAGACCTTGATTTTAGATTTCTATACAAATGAACACCACAAAGTCCATGAAAAGCATCTGGGAAACACCTTCTAACAGCGTTGTCAATTGAGTTTGCCCTATCGGATATGATTGTCAGATTGCTAATAGGACCTATGCAATCCCTAAGATGCCCATAAACCATGTCCATGAATCAGAGGTTTCAGATTTGCCAACCCCGTAAGCTATTGGCAATATCCCATTGTTAGCATCCATGGCTACTGCTAATAAGTTTACTCCAAGGTATCGACCTTTCAAATGTGCTCCGTCAACTATAATAACTGGGCGCATGCAAGTAATAAACGAACGAATCTACAAAATAATATACACAAGAAATATAATCATTTAAATGTGAAATGCATGTAACTAACAAAAATGAGTCAACAAAATTATATTGATTTACTAACCGTAGCACCAATGGCGATAAACAGCAACTCAAAGCGTCCATCTCTATCTGTTTTGATATGAGTTACCGACCCAGGATTTTTCAGCTTTAAATTGTGACAATAAGCCGGCAGTTGGGCAAACGATGCTTCTGGCGACCCCCTCAACAATTCCAAGGCATAACATTTGGCTCTCCAAGCTTGAGAATATGATATACTAATCTTGAACCGAGCATTCATGTCAGTCATAATTTCATGTCCCCGATATACCCTGCCATTCAAAAACATTAACTCAGCCAGAAAACCACCCAACACCTTTTTGTTTGCCTGTCTATGGTGAGGAAAAACTTGGGTTCTTGAACATGTATGTTTATCAATAAAAGTCCTAACTTGAAACATTTTGCAATCTTTTATTCTCTTTGCAATCATACGCCACGTACAGTTTTTGTCAATCATACACCTTGTTTCGAAACGATCTTTGCTTGATTTGTTAACTTTTAGTTGATAGCCATCTTCCACATTTCGTATATAAAGCTATCTTCAAGTCTTCCTTTGTATCAAAACAATCATCTTTCTTGATACGAATAACTTTTGTGTAACAATCAACTGCTTTCTTTATCAACTCTTCTTCCGGTATCTGAAGTAATTCTGGCATATTCCAGTTATACGCCCGTGGCATTTTCTTTTCTTCGGGGACTTTTTCTTCTTCTTTTTCTTCTTCAGGATTATATGAATTACAGAATGGATGTTCAACATGTTCATTCACAGTCGTAACTTCCTCCTCATTATCATCAACATTACATTCTTCGGCAACGGCTGTTTCATCATCAAAATTCGGGTATTGACCAATATCAATATCATTACACGCATGGTCTGTTTCTTCTTCTGAAACATCATCAAAATCCGTGTATTGACCAATATCAAAGTCCGGATATTGACCAAGACCAAATTTCGAATACTGACTAGTACTCACAATTTTTTCTGTTGGCTCATCATCGTCTAACTGGTCAATACGAAAACCGGAATTTGGTGCTGAAAGTTGATTGGGATTTGGATTAGAGAAAGGTTGTGGGTTTTGAGAAAAACTTAGTGATTACTACCCGCTACTGACCCAACAATACTACTTCTAGGTTCAACAACATACAATGTAACATCATCTTGTGAAACCCTAATGTAAGCAATGAATCGTTCAACATCTTCATTGTCGGTTAACAAATAAACTTTACCATTTCTCTGATAAGATAGCCTAAATCCACTTAGGGGCTCTAAATTCATTTATTTGAAACACGTAGCATTAGAGTTTCATAAGTTAACTTTTGTAAAGACAATTTTAGTTGAAGATTCATGGGTAAAGGCATATATTGTAAAACACCATGAACATTATCCCATGACCCTCCAAAACACAAATCTATCCAAACATGATCAACATTAGATGATTTCATGGTTGTAAATTAATTTACTAAACAGACGAGCTGCGAAACTAAAACCTGTTGCCGGATTGGGAATGATGTCGTTGGATATAGGAACGGATGTCGCCGGAGAGAGTGATAGATGGAGATGGAATGAGTTGCGATTTAGGGATTTAGTTTATGATTTCAGTGTTATATACCCAAAATTTCAGTGTTGTGATTTACAGATTCTCGTTGCGATTTACGGATTATCGTTGCGATTTACAGATTCTCGTTGCGATTTACGGATTATCGTTGCGATTTACGGATACGCGTTGCGATATACGGAAACGCGTTGCGATTTACGGATACACGTTGCGATTTACGGATACGCATTGCGATTTATGTGTTCGCGTTGCGATTTTCATATTCGCGTTGCGATTTTGTAAAATCGCAATGCGAATTTGACTATCGCATTGCGATTTTCAAGAATCGCGTTGCGATTTTGGACACTGATTTGCGATTCTGGGGATCGCGTTGCGATTTTTATTTCGCGTTGCGATTTTGTTGGTCATTTTGGCAAATCCAAAAAAAGTTGGTTAAAATCGTATATTATAACTTTTTTTTGGTCACTGAGGCGATTTTCTCTAAATACTATCGTCAATGATAAAGGATAAACATCATTATCATTAATATAAAAAAAGCTTGAGATTATAATTATTTTTATATTAAATTGTATCACTTTTTTTTTATTAAATATTTAATGACTGATAAATAAATAAATAAATAAAATATAATGTCAGTAATTATTGGATAATAATAACACGATAATCAAAATAAGAGAGCTATAAATGCATTTACGGTGACCAATAATATAAGTTACCTTAAGAAATATATGCAGAGATCATAGAGTACATCAAATCTAGAATGTTATAATGAAATGATGCTTTACCTTAAAACCAAACTTATATCTAAAAGGTTAAATTAATGTTCTCTTAAATGGAACCCACCTTCAAAAGGGAAAATTACATTGCAAGGTTAAATTAATATTCCTTTGCAATTATATTTCAACGTTTGGCACTAAATACATTCTAGGGTAAACAACATATTTAGTCAATCAACTTTAACTTTTTTTTTAAAATCATAGTTAACATTATGTTTTGGTTACTCATCGTACAAAATTAAAGATAATGCTAATATGTCACCATAAGATACATCATCATTGAAAAAATATCACGTCAGTCGATAGTTCTATTTTATTTGAACATGCGGTGACCAAATCGTAATATTATGTATGATTTTGAAAAAAATAGTTATATGACTAAAACAGAACCAAAGTGATAATTATATGATAAATAAGTAGTTTACCCTACATTCAAATTTATTTTTTCCTTGAAAGAAATTACAGCCATAATTAAAAACCTTTTAAGTTATAGTAGTTGGTACCGTTTCGATTTCATAATGATATCAGATAGTTTAAATCCTTTCCGATTTATACATTTTGATACATAATATTTTTATCTTAACTATTTTATTTGTTTATAATTACTTTTAAAAATAAAATAAAAGTATTTAATTAAGTTATTGAATTTAATTAACAATTTTAAAAATTGTATTTACATATAATATATATATGTAGGGATAGACACAGATTGGGTCCAATTGAGTTTTGGTGGACCCAAACTCAACTAGAGTATTCTAACCCTCCACTCATCATTCAACCTAACTCGAGTTTTATGAGACTACACTTGACCTAAAACCTAACTCATTTCTTGAGTAAAAATCCACACCCGACCTAAGCCGGTTCAAGTATATGTAAAAAAAACATCATTTTTATAGGTAAAATATGAACCTAATTGAAAAAAGAATATAAATAGAGGAGTATTATTATAATTGTCTTTAAAGATGTAAAAGATAATTATATTATTATCTTGAGTTGAACATAATTTTTTTATCTTAAATCCGAATCTGATTTTACTCTTAAAAAAATTTTGATCCGAAATTAAATTTTTAAAAAAGAATTCAATCTTACAAGATCAGATTAAATTAGATCCCATCAGATCCAACTCCTGTACTCATTCCTATTTAATATATATATATATATATATATATATATATATATATATAGTTTTCTATTTATAATAAAAATATTCTAAAATATTGATCAATCTAAAACGATAAACCGAAACACACTAAATATATCAATATTGGAACAAAAACGCTACGTCCATCGGTATTTGATCCTTTCTCTAAAGTTAGCCTTTTTTTTCTTTGAATAGTTCTTGAGTTATACCTACTGCCCTGAGACATTATATTAAATACCAAGCCTCCATTGGCACATATCAGTCATCGCCAAGCTCTTGTGCCAAAACCCTAGAACAGAGCAGAACATGGTGCGGGTTCTTCTCATCTTGTTCTTCATTTTGTCTTCCTCGGGCATCGTCCGATGCGCCCGAGACGACGGTAATGACGATCACGGTTTCGTGAGAAGCCTCGACCCAAAGTTGTTGAACTTAAAGAAAGAAAAGTTAAGCCATTTCCGTCTTTATTGGCACGACATCATGAGCGGTAATAACGCTACATCCATCTCAGTGGTTCGATCCTCGAACACGTCGATGACGGGGTTTGGAACGATCAACGTGATCGACGATCCATTAACGCTAGGTCCGGAGTTAAGCTCGAAAGCGGTGGGGAGGGCACAAGGGTTCTACACACTCTCATCGCAAGAAGAAATAGGACTGTTGATGTCGATGAACTTCGCTTTCACGCAAGGGAAATACAACGGTAGCACCATTACGATTCTGGGAAGGAATGCGGTTTTCAACAAAATGAGAGAGATGCCGGTGATCGGAGGAGCGGGCTGTTCCGGTTCGCCAGAGGCTACGTTCAGGCAAGAACTCATACATTTAACATGACGACGGGCGATGCGGTTGTGGAGTATAATTGTTACGTGTTGTATTATTGAATCTTTGAACCATTTGCTTTACGTTGTTGTCATATCGTCCAGTCTTAATAATTGCATTTCATACTTTCATAATGGCCAGTTCTTCATATTGTGAATGCATATTTAATTCGCTTAACATTGTTATTATATAATACACAAAAAAAAAGATTAAGCAATATACCTTGATTTATGGACCGAGTAATATAAGTATAATATCATTTATTCAAAAAATAATAATTTTCAGGATGCAAATATAACAAAGTTTATGTATGAATGTTATTGATGCACAATGGATGAGATATTGATTTAAAATTGTTTAATAGATTAACAATAACTATAAATTGATCGATTAGTTATAATTTACCTCTTTTAATATGGAGGATAAAATCGAAGATAATAATTCTTTTTCTCATTGGAAGAAAAATAAATCGAATGAGAGATGAGAAAAAAAGACTCGTTTCTCCTTCAGATATCTCTTTACAAAAGAAATAATTCGGTTACATACTTTGTTTTTAATTTTAGGTGACGAGGCAAAATAAGAGAACCGGTGATCATTATGTTAGGGTCATAATAAAATTATATTACTGGTCTGTTAACTATTTTATTTACTGTTTTATTAAATTAAAAAAGAAAAAATAATAAAGAATACGTTTCATCACTAACTGACTACATAAACCCAACTCAAGATTTGTACGTATTTGGTAGGGCAAACGTACATGTTTTTGTGTCAATAACTTACTGTAGTTGGACATTACGAGAGTTGGATTTCAAGTCTAGAGTACATTTCCTGAAAAACCATTAGCTTTGATTGTACCAATATTATATATATATATATTACACATCACATTTAACAGCAACTAGTACGGAGTGTTTCAAAATACAGAACTAGATTAGAGGACCAAATTGCAATACAAGCAAATGTCAAAAGAGAACAGATAATAGATAGGGAAGAAAACCGACGCCACTGTTATCGATTTCATGATACAGTCCTTCCATAGCATAGACATGCAAGATACAGATTTTTTGCCCATTTTCCTACACAGTATAGACAAAATCCACATCAGAACAAATACATACCTACATATGGGATTGACAACATACCCAAACCCCATCTTATAGGATCAGAGTTTTCTTAATTCGGATTCGGGGGCAGATCAGGCGGGTTGATTTTGTGAATGAGAGCCCTCTCTCTCTATATATATATTTAGATATAATTATTATAATGTCCCTTTATATATTATTTTTCATGTAGCTCTCTATCTTGCCAAATAAAAATGGGACAAAAATTATTTGGGTCGGGTCAAGGCGGGATGAACATCACCAAACATGGCGGCCAAAAAACTGACCAGCCCCTCCCTGTGCCCTCCCTGCCTACGTACGTTGGACACATAGCAACAAAATTCACGAGAATCAATTTAACTTTGCATTGCCCTAAAAAGCGTATTAACTTCTCAAACATGTAGATGGTAAGCAAGTTATATGCATGGGATATACGACTTAGGAAGCAAAGAGAGCATTACCTTAACATGTGTGCTGGGAAATTGAGATGTGCGTAACGTTTCTTGAGTTTCGTCACCAGGTTTGCGCTTAGGAATGCTCAAGATTAGAGCAGCTTGATCCGAAGTTGCAGCTGTCGATGTGATTCTATAACCACTATCCCAACGTCTGTGTATTCCTTCACTTGGATAGAGGAAATCAAGTTCCACAACCTACAAAACCGGTTGACAATAGTTAATAGCACAGATGAGAATGGATGGATGAACTCAAACAAGTGCAACTAAGATTAAACCTGGTCACTGAAGCCTGCATTACGAGACATAACAACAGCCCATCGGCTCCCAGCAGTAGTCATCGAGGTGACAAAAAAGCCCTCTCTCCACTTTTGTTTATCCACTTAAAGGGGAAAGATTCGCTTACTTTATAAGATTGTTGGGTGTATTGGGTACCTGAAGAGATTATCATGATTAAGAAACCCTGAGCCATTGAAATAAATAGAAAAACATAAAAAGTGGTTTGCTTAAATTTTATAAGGCCTCTAGAAGTATAAACTTCGATAAAAGAAACCCATCTTCATTTCTGTAAATGATTTTGAGATAAGTTATAGAATGTATCAGTTTCTTGCATCAGGATGCATCTTTTTATCTACCCATGTTATGAGAATGTCATCTAGTTGATTCCCTCAGTTTCCGGCAAACGCCTAAAACTATACGATTTCAAACCTAGGAGAAAAGTGAAGAGAAGAAACCAAATCATGATTGAGAAAGTTGGTTCCTATGTCGATTCCTAAATTGCTGAAAATATATCAGAACAAACCAGGAAGGAGTATCTATGTCAAAGAAAAGATGGATCAACAAAATCCTCAATATACTCTATTCCCCACCCCAATCATCTTAAGAGTTTTATTTTAGTGCTCCTTTAACATTAAAACCAGAACTTCATTAGACAATTTAGACAAACCAGAATATGAACCGACCTTTGGACATGACAACAAGGGAACTTCCATTGTTTGAACCAGCAATAGAACTAATATAATAGTTTTTCTCCCACTGATCCATGATCCATTCCTGTATATGCGGAAGAGTAAGACATTAACATTAATGTTTTACTTATAATACGATTTTTTTTTTAAAATGACATAGCAATCATAACAATATGCAATAAGAGGTAACCTTGCGTAAGAAGGAAGGTGAAAGCTCATAAACTTGGCTTGTAAAACCAGTCCCAGCATCCATAATTAATGCCCAAAGATTGGTACAAGATGCCACACAGCTTATTAGCAGACCATCTGCAATTCCTTTCTCCACATGTTGGGACAACCTTGCATCAGCCACATTGTAATGATACCTAATTGGATGATAACAAACAATTAAATTGAAAAATCAAACGTGCCCAATAAGAAAACAGGGGCAATGAAAACGGAAACTACTCCAAAATACCTCTGCTTCATTGGAGGTCTTGCATTGTACACTGAAATCCACTGTGTAGCAGGAACACCAAGACGAACCTTCTTCCTGGGTTGATCATCTTCTTCATCCATATTCAGCCTACCTCGCTTTGGCCTACTTGATAAATAATCTACCAAATATTCATGATTATTATTACCGGTCTTCAATGCAGATGATAGTGAGAGCCAGGGAAACATTGGTCTCGTCCCCCCAAGATCTTTTAATCCAGGTAGCATAAATATGCATTTACATTGAATACATATAAATTAGCCTCTATTTTTATTTTTATATATATATTTTGCATGCAACCTAGTTTTATGCATTGACAAAAGGAGTTTAAAATCAGTATTCTTTATAGTTATTATTTTTTTAAAAAAAATTGAAGTACCACAAGCGACATTTGTGACAATAAATACAAGTAGTCTAGTGCAAGTAAATACCTTTTGAGCACCATCGGTATTTATTGGTCTTATAGCTGGATTTGGTCCTATTAAGCCCTCAAATAAGGATATTAGTTTGGAGTAGTTGGGTTCCTCGTCAAATTTCATATTCACCACAGTTTCAAGAAATTGTTTTAGTGGTGGAGGACAGAAGCAGCAAAGCATTTCAGGGGACGTAGCCATTTTCTTTTTGCAGACTAAGAACGATTTGTTGTCACCCTTGATTTAGAATGTCAAAGAAAGAATGAGAAAACAACATAGATTACAGATGCCAGGTACTAAAATGTTTTTGATAGGCAATTCACTGTGATGATATCAACCATACCTGATAGCCCTGCCATGGTAATCGACCTCGATGGAGGAATATGAGAGTATATGCAAGAGACTCAAGATCATCTCTTCTGCTGGCAGTTCTTCCCAAATGAGCATGAACACTTGCATATCGAACAGTTCCTCTGGTGAATACCAAAATTAGAGAACACTATTTCAGCAAAATAGTTGATTATGCACAAGTCTCCAACTAGACAAAAAATATACACACCTAAACATATCAGGACGTTGATCATCGACATGCAGCCCTGCTGCTATCTCTCCACTTTGTTGCTGTGATGTCATGGAGTAGACAAAACATAAGAAAAGAAACTAAAATGAAAGTTAAAAGAGATATTGTAGGGATAAAATGAAATTTACTCGCCTAGTCCAAGGTCGACAAGAAACAATTTCTTTTCTTGTGGTGTAGATGGTTGACCCAGTAGAAAGTTCTCGGGCTTAACATCCCCATGCACATAACTGGTATTTCATAGGATCAACAATAAAAAAAAGGTTGAAAACTTATACCATAAATTTATAAATCTACCATGAAAACTAGCATTCATGCTAAAATAATTAAAACCACCAACCCTTTGGAGTGCATCTTCTCTAGTATTGATAAAGACTCGACGTTATACAAGCTACCATTTCTGCAGACATCCTGCAAGTGAAATCAACAACAAAAATTTTTAAATACAGATTAGTGGCTTACCCCATTTAATAATCTATCAGTCACAACGTTTATAAAAAAGGATTACGAGGTGGAAAAAATTCCATAAAGATAAAACACGATACTATTGGTGAAAAAGCTTGTATACAATTTCCAGTGGAAAACTAAAATGGTAAACGTTAAGGGAGTATTTTTTTAGTGGAAAATAAATGGTAAACAACAAGGGATTATTTTTGTTTCTTCGAGCTGTTTCTAATGGGCAAAACCTGTATATAATGGTGTCTGTCATTTCTGAATAAGTAAATGACGAAAAAAGAGAAGGGGCAAGGACGGGGGAGTGTTAACAAGGTAAACAAGACATGTTACTCACGCTTGCCCTGAGAATTCCAAACATCCCATAAGCTGGGCCCTAATATGTCCATAACCTGAAAGTGAAAGTAGAAGTCAAGCATGGATTTGGGATTGATACACAAATACTAGACAAATTCCAGATCATACCATCACATAATAGTCTCCTTGCTTTCCTTTGTAATGTACTTTGGGAACTCCATGACTGCCACCAAGAGCACTGTTCACCACAAGCTCAACATGCTACGTCAGACATAGTCATGATTAAAAATGTTTGAAAGTAAGATAGAGCCACCTACTTGTAAACTTGCCATTCATATGGAGGACCATAGTTACATCCTTTGCTGTTTCTATGCTCGAATTTCAGAGCTACCTAAAAAAGAACAAAAATAGTAACAGAATGAATATTAATAAAGAAGAAATATCATACAAAATTTTCTATAGGCTTAAGATAGTTGACGATGGTTTACCTCCATGGCAGCAGATCCAGTTGCACGTTCATTTCCACCACTAACACGCCGTCCAACAAACACCTGACCAAATCCACCTTTACCGAGCTTTCTCTCTATTTTGTACATAGGAGATCCCCCAACTTGAACCTTGTGAAGTTAAAGGAAAATAACCTAATTATCTGAACTGACTAAAATTATATGGCACTGCTTCGAAACAAAAATTACCAGAAAGAGAGTAGAAGGACAAGGTTTTATTCACTTCCTCACTCCTAAGCCCTAAACATTTGACAGTAAAGAAATTAAGAGAAAGAATTAAATAGGTAGATCTTGAACATTCCCTAATTCCCTCAAAATTCAACCCTTCCATAAGTGGAGGATATCTTTTAAACTAAAATTAATCACCATCATTTACAAGTTTGCTCAATTTTTCCAATTCGCCCATTTTCCATCTATTGTATAGTACCAAAATGAAGAAGTAAAAAACAAGTTTAATTCTCTTTTCTTTTCCCTCATTTTCCTTCCTGTCTAACACACTGACTGCAACATTGAAAACAGAGTAGCTTGGAAAACATAAATTAATAAAAGAAAGGATCAACTATCAACAAAAAGGATCAAAGAAGCACAATACTTTAAAGCGCAGTTCAGAAAACATAAATTAAATAAAGGACAAGCTAAAAGCACAAGCATACCCTCTCAGGAAAAGGTGCAGTACTTCCCTCCTCTTCCTTTCCAGCAGCCTTGTTAGCACTCAACCCACCGCTACGTCAGCCATCCCAGCTTCCTTTGCTTTATCAGCTTTTAGTAACTCCTTCCTCTCGATATCGCTATCCCTCTCAGAAATCAAAATCACTTGATCCTCTCCACCGGGCGCAGCTACTACCACCTGAAGTTGATTCTCCTCCTTCAGTCTTTTCGCCGCCGACCTAGTCCTCGGCCTACCAACCTGAGCGGCCGCAGCCCCACGTTTCAGAACTTGATTCCTCCGCCTCGTCTGTTTTGGCTCTTGTTGCGGTTGTTGCTGGGCTAAAGTCGTGCGGCGTCTACAGACTCCTCTCCGAAGCTCAGGCATTTCGTAAACTCCATACAATTGAAACGGAACGCCAATAATTCAATCATTGTATGCTTTCTCCTACCATGCCAGCCATGGAAATTAAACCAAAATAAAATGGGGAATTTTATTTCCTGTTTCGTGAAGAAACAATAAATTGAAAAGGACAAAGCAAATTTCAGTATTATAAGAGAGGACCCAAACACGAAGAAGAATTTCAAAGCAAATCAAGGGCTTAGGGATTTAGGGGAAATTTTGGAGAGAAAATTCAAAGGGAACGTGCAAACGGAAAACGAAGAGGAGGCGGAGACCGACAGCAAACTTTCAAAGTCGAATAATTGATATATACGAACGGAATTCAGGGTTTGTGGTTGCGGTGGGGCCCGTATCTCCCCCACGTCAGCATCGAAATTGTAATTAGAACTTAGAAGGCGAAGGATCTGATGATATGATATCCATTTCAAAATAGATAAATAAATTATATATTGAAATATTATGTGATAAAAATTTAAATATTTTTAAAAATTTAATGTCCTTCTCAAATATGTCAAGAAAAAAAATTAAAGTGATGACTATAGGAAATTGCCTGAAAAAAGATTGTCATAGTCTTAGCTAGTAGCTAGGTAATGAGATGTTTGTTCATTGGTTAATAGAAATTTGAGCTATGCTAGTAGTTGGAGTTGATTTGTTAAATTTGCCCAGCATCACTAATTACTGGTGTAGGCAATTTATAATTCCTAAAGATGTGATGAGGAGAATTGATCGGTTCTGCATGAGATTCTTTTGGAAGGGTTTGGATACCCCTGTTGCTGGAGGTAAGGTTGAATGACATCATATCTGCTCCCTTAACTCTGAAGGAAGCCTTAGTTTGAGGGAGCTGGGTTGCTGGAACAAGGCGTGTCATTTTCAACTAATAAAGAAAATCCTTATTAATGAGAGCTCTTTATGGGTTGTTTGGATACATACTTATGTTTTAAAGGGTAAGAACTTTTGGCATGTGGAACCTAAGAGATTTATGAGTTGGTGATTGAGAAAGCTTCTTGCTATACGTGATAAAGCCCGTCATTTCTTAATTGCCCATGTTAATCTGGATTCTATGAATGCTCGTGCATTGTGGTTGAAGATTAGGCTCAAGAAGGACAGTTTCTTGACATAAATTGGTTTGGTTTCCACTCCATGTGCTAAAACATGTTATTATTGTCTGTTTAGTCATTTTGGGGAGGCTTAATACGAGGGACAAGCTCATTTAAATGAGAATTATGATCAATGAGTCTTGTGTTCTTTATGGTGCTACGAAGACAAGAAATCACCTGTTCTTTAGTTGCGCTTTCTCGAAAACGATTTGATGGAACATCTTGGGCATATGTGACTTGTAGAGGCCTGTAGGTGGGTGGGACTTCGAGATGTAGTGGCTGTTAAGACCTAAAAGGTAAATCCCTCATTTCCTTCGTTTTTAAACTTGCCTGAGTGCTTTTATTATTTTCCGTTTGGATTGAAAGGAGTAGAAAGATCTTTGGAAATCGTGTGAGCAGTGATGGTGTCTATTAGGGAAGTTGTTAGAATTAAGGCTGTTGGCAAATGTATAGATTAGGATGATGGGATGAATTCCTCTCTTTATATAATTTGGCGTATAGTTGAGTGACTCCTGCCTTTTGTATGGTGCTCATTTTTTTGTAGTAGCTTCGCTTTGCATTCTTTACATATAATGAAATCAACTTATCCAAAAAATTATATTAAAAATTATCATGAAGTCGTAAAACTTTTGAATATTCTTAATTTAGTCAAGTAATTTCCTTTTTAACTTTTTATATATACATTTCAACTTTTTTTTATATTAATTCAGAATAAGTATAAAATAATATTAAAAAAAAACAATTCTCAATCATTTGATATTGAATACTCACACCCTTGGGTACTCGAACCCGAGACATCAATGAATTTATATATATATATATATATATATATATATAATATACGAAGATTAATATTTACTTTAGCCTACCTATCTTAAGAAAATTCTCATTTTAATATTTTATTTATTTTAGTTAGTTTAAAGTTTCATTTCGTCTGTATTGTTAATTTAGACGTTTTCATGTCAAGTGGTCTAATTAGAATTTGTGACATGACTTAAAATGTAAACAAAATGAAAGTTAAGGGATTAAACTAACCAAAAATATAAAAAGGGGGCAAAACAAAGTTTTATTAATATTGAAGAGCCATTTAGATATTACGTTAATAAGTACATAAATATTAATAAGTACATAAATAACTCAGTCCCACTGGATTGATAACTTTTAAAAAAATATCCAAAAAATAGTTCACAATATTTGAAGAATAGTATATATTTTAATTCAAATCATTACTTAATATCACAAAATATTACACGTTAGGGCCATGTGTATGCCGCATAAGATATTCAACGGCAGCTGGTAAAAGCTGAAATAATTGAATATTACAATACAAAATTAAACTAGATTAGGACTAAATTGCAACTTTCAATATTACAAGGACTTCGGACATATAGCATCCTAATATCCACTATAAATACATTTAACATGGAACATCAAGATTAATAAAAAAACTTGGAACATCAAAAGGAAAAGGATAGAGATAATATGTAGGGGAAGAAAACAAACTCTATTTTTTTCCTCGCAAAAATTGCCACCATCATACACATTTCATGATACAGTCCTTCCATAGCACAGACAAGCAAGATAGAGGTTTTTTGACCATTTTTCCTGCATAATAACAAAGCCCAAATGAAATCAATAAGATATCAGGCTTAATGAAATCAATAGATTTGAACATAATCAGAACCGATTGGTTGAAATATATTGCAGAACAGCTATCAGTGATCATACTACCTTAACATGATGCTGGGAAATTGGGACGTGCGCAAAGTTTCTTGAGTTTCATCACCAGGTTTGCGCTTAGGGATGCTCAGGATCAGGGCAGCTTGATCCGAAGTAGCAGCTGTTGATGTGACTCTATAACCATTATCCCAACGTCTGTGGATTCCTTCACTTGGATAGAGAAAATCAAGCTCCAGACCTATGAAGACAGTCGAAGATTGTTAGACGAGATAGCAGGTGAAGATGAGAGGGTAGAACGAATTCATACTAAACAATATGCAGTTTTTAGTGTTGTGAAACCATGATGAGAAAAACACGTTAACAGATTTTTAATACCTTTTACAACTAATAAATTTTAATGATAGATTTAGGTTCCACTTGAATAACTCTGTTTAATATGAACAGATACTTTCAGTGCAACTGAGATCAAACCTGATCGCTGAAGCCTGCATTGCGAGACATAACAACACCCCATCGGCTTCCAGCAGTTGCCATCGAAGTGACATAAAAGCCCTCTCTCCACTTTTTGTTTATCCACTTAAAAGGGAAAGATTCACTCACTTTATACGATTGTTGAGTGTATTGGGTGCCTGCAATGGTTATTGTTATTTAGAAATATTGAGCCATAAAAGTAAATGGAAGGAAAAAAGAGGAGAAACAAAGTTGTTTGCTCAGATCACAGAAATCTGTAGATGTACAAATTTAGATAAAAATCAACACGTTACTCTACACTAGATTGAAGTACCATTCTGGTTTCTGTAAAAAGGTTTAGAGCTAAATTGGTACTTGCATCAGTTGAACATATTGAACAAAAGACGCCATAGCAACTAAAACCTCAATATCTCCTCCCCACCCCCAACCTAATCTTAACACCTTGTGATTTTGACCTTTACTTATCTACTTATTCCATCAAAACCAGAATTTCATCAGACAATTTAAACAAACCAAAATATTAACTGACCTTTGGACATAACAACAAGGGAGCTTCCACTGTTAGAACCAGCAATAGAACTAATGTAATAGCCTAATCTTAACACCTTGTGATTTGACCTTTACTTATCTACTTATCCATCAAAACCAGAATTTCATCAGACAATTTAACAAACCAAAATATTAACTGACCTTTGGACATAACAACAGGGAGCTTCCACTGTTAGAACCAGCAATAGAACTAATGTAATAGTTTTTCTCCCACTGATCCATGATCCATGATCCACTCCTGTATACTTGGAAGACTAAGTCTTCCTTTATATTAACACTTTGGTTGTACTATGAAAAAGATATCAACCATAACAACTTGCGCTAGGTCACCTTGTGTAAGAAGGAAGGAGAAAAGCTCATAAACTTGCTTGTGAACCGGTTCCAGCATCCATAATTAATGCCCAAAGATTGGTACAAGAAGCCACACAGCTTATTAACAGCCCATCTGCCATTCCTTTCTCCACTGTTGGGCCAACCTTGCATCAGCCACATTGTAATGATACCTATTTGTATGATAGCCAAACAGTTTATATTGAAACATCAAACAGGAAAGAAAATAGTGAAGATTAGTCTACATGCAGACAAAACTCAAATACCTCTGCTTCATTGGAAGTCTTGCATGTAGATTGAAATCCACTGTGTAGCAGGAACCCAAGTCGAACCTTCTCTTGGGTTGATCATCTTCTTCATCAACGTTCAACCTACCTCGCTTTTGGCCTACCTGATAAATAATCTACCAAACAACCATGAATCATGATTATTATTTTTCTAATGTCTTTATACCTTAAAAATATTAACCATATAATAATCATTATATACAAGTTATGATCTCTTCTTCACAACAAACACTAGTACACATAAATACCTTTTGAGCACCATCTGTGTTTATTCGGCCTTACAGCTGGATTTGGTCCTATCACCCCTCAATAATGTTATTAGTTTGGAAAATTTGGTTCCTCATCAAATTTCATGTTCACCCAATCTCAAGAAACTGTTTAAGTGTGGAGGGCAGAAGCAGCAAAGCATTTCAGGTGATGTAGCTATTTTCTTTTTGCAGACCAAGAATGATTTGTTGTCACCCTTAATTTGAAAGTAAAGAAAGAATGAGCAAACAATATAGACAAAAGCAGAAACAAGCCTCTGATGTGCAAATCATTATGATATTATCAGCCGTACCTGATACCCCTGCCATGGTAACCGGCCTCGATGTAGAAATATGAGTGTATATGCAAGTGACTCAAGATCATCTCTTCTACTAGCAGTTCTTCCCAAATGTGCATGAACACTTGCATATCGAACAGTGCCTCTGATTAATAGAAAATTACAGAGCACAATGATATCAGCAAAGAGTTTATCATAACATTCTTCAACTAACAAACATTATACACACCTAACATATCAGGACGCTGATCATAATCAACATGCAGCCCACTGCTGCTATCTTTCCACTTTGTTGCTGCAATGTGGTGGTGTAGATCAAACATAAGAAAGAGCCTCAAATGAAAGCATAAAGTGATATTGTAGGGACAAAAAATATATATATATATATACTGCCTAAACCAAGGTCGACAAGAACAACTTCTTCTCTTGTGGCGTAGATGGCTGACCAAGTAAAAATTCTCAGGTTTAACATCCCCATGCACATAACTGTATCACATAAGATCAACACTCGAATCAAAAGTTGAAAATCAGATGAAACCAATATTACAGATTTATAGAGCTTTCATGAAAACTAGAATTCATACCAAACGTAATTTAAAATCACATACCCTTTGGAGTGCATCTTTTCTAGGATTGACAGGACTCTACCGCTATACATGCTACCATTTCTGCAGACATCCTACATGTGAAATTGAGAAAAAAAATTATACCCAAGATTTGTGCGCTTATTCCATGTTAGAGTCCATGTATCACATCGTTTATGCGAAGGATTACAAGGCACAAATATTCCATAAGAAAGTGATGAATTTGGGAAAGAACTTGCATACGCTTTCTAAGGGAGTAATTTTGTTTCTTTGATGTCTAATGGAGAAACTGAAAACAATTGTTATTTTGTCTGACATGGGTGGGGGTACCAGATACAGGCGTGTGTCCGACATGGGTACATTGAATTTTTTCCAAGTTTTTCGATATATGAGGGTCCTTGGGCTTAATAAAGGCCTTCAGCATATGTGATGCTCATTTCTGAACAAGGCAATAAGCAACCCAAAATAGAGGGGCAGGGATAGAGAGGTGGAGTCTGAACTAGGACAGGTCACTTACGTTTGCCCTGAAGAATTCCAAACATCCCATAAGCTGGGCCCTAATATGTCCATAACCTGAAAATACACAATGGAAGTTAAGCCAAGGATTTAGGATAGATACACAAATAAAAGACAATGCAGGATACCATCACATAATAGTCTCCTTGCTTTCCTTTTAGTGCACTTTGGGAACCCCATGACTACCACCAAGAGCACTGCTTACCAAAAACTCAACACTCATTATCAGCTAGAGTCAAAACATTCAGAAATATTTCAAAAAGACTCGGAAGGAATACAGCCACCTACTTGTAAACTTGCCATTCATAAGGAGACCATAACTGCAGCCTTTGCTGTTTCTATGCTCAAATTTCAGAGCTACCTAAAGAATGCATAAATAGTAGGAGAACTTATATTAATATCAAGGGTTAGGATTATATGTAGCTTTCTATGGCTTGAGACAGTCGAAGATGGTTTACCTCCATTGGCCGCAGAACCTGTTGCACATTCATTTCCACCACTAACACGTCTTCCAACAACACCTGACCAAATCCACCTTTACCAAGCTTTCTATCTAGTTTGTACAGGAGATCCCCCAACATGAACCTTGCAAAGTTAAAAGAAAAAAATCCCATTAACCAAACTAAAACGAAAAATCATATTACAAACTAGAAAATATCAATTACCAGAAGAAAGAGAAGGGAGAAAAAGGACTTTTCATTTTGACTCAAACTTTCAATCATTAGACAGTAAAGAAATTAGGAGGGAAAACAGGTGGTTGGTTAACATTCATTCAACTAAGATCAATCACTTGATTTCATTAACACAGTTTAGCAGACAAAGAGCCTGGAATTAATTGGCTCTCAACATTTTCCCCAGACAGCAATTACAAAAAACACAAAGGACTAAAAGGTGAAAGGGTGCTGTCATTGAAAATATGAACACTTGAAACCATAATAAAAACTACCAACAAGCAAGCGTCAAAGGCAACAATGCGTTCATTAAACAAAGAAAAATTAATGAAAAAGGCAAAACCACAAGCATACCCTATCCGGAAAGGTGCAGTATTCCCCTCTTCTTCCCGTCCGGCAGCTTTGTTAGCACTCAACCCACCGCTATCGCCCCCCATCACAACCTCCTTCTCTTTATCAACTTTCACCAACTCCTCCCTCACAATATCGCTATCTCTCTCCGCAATCACAACTAGCTGATGATGATTACAATTATGACCCTCTCTCAGACCTGCAGCTACAACGACTTGAGGGCCGTCCTCCTCCTTCAATCTTTAGGCGGCCAACCTCGTCCTCGGCCTACCCACCTCAAGAGCCTCAGCAACACGTTTCCGACCTCGATTCCCCTTCCTCGTTTGCTTTCCCGCTTCTTCAGGCTGCTGCTGCGGCCCGCGCTAACTTGGCGTGGCCTCTACAGACTCCTTTTCAAAGTTCAGGCATTTCAAAATCCCATACGATTGAAACGAAAACCCAGTAATTCGATCATTGCGTAGCTCCTTCAACTGCAGCCATGGAAGATATTTATTTGAAAATTAAAAGGAACCCGCGTCGTAAAGAAACAAGAAATCGATTCAAGAAATGCAAATTTGAGGGTGGTTTGGTTTAGTTAGAGAGAGGATATTTAAAACAGGAGGAGAATTTTTCAATTTTGAGGGTTAGGGTTAGGGTTTGGCGGGGGAAGAGGAAGGAAATGAAGATTGGGGATGGGAAGGCAGAGACCAACTCCCGATGTTCTTGTCGAAAATGTTTTTGGGTTGCGGTGGGGCCGTCGAATTTCTCGCCACGTCAGCATTCCTGATAAGATATAATTTTATGGCGCGTGCGGACTGTACAGTTGCCGTGTTATCTTTTCAGCGTTGAAATAAGTAAATACCTCGTACTTGAAGTGAAATTACCCCCTTCATTTTAACGGTTTTTTTATCACTCGGTCCCAAAAAGTTTTTGAAATTCCAAGTACGATTATTTTCAAAATGAATTCTTTTTTACGATCTTCGTCGTGCAAAAGTAAAATTTAACATTCGTAGCAGTTGATTTTATTAATAAACATTTCTTTTGAGAATCCGACGATTACAAGAGTTGTTTTATTTTTTATAAATTTTAATCAAATCAAAATCAATTACATACATATTAAAATAGATCTCTTTAGACATTGAATTCAAATGATCATTACACAATTATGAGAAAAACATTCAAGTCCACAGTTCTAACTGATAGATCTAAAGTGTATAAGATTCAATTCAATTTTCAAATTTTTTTTATAGTCAATCGCTTTTGGATTGGTTGACATAAATTATCAATTTTATTCACACTAACTTCGGATTTTGAGATTTTAAATTTTATTTTGAAAATTAATTTTATTTTACAACTTCTAAATATTATTTGATGAAAATTTAAAATATTTTTCACATTTTGAGACTCGTGAGAATCAAATTCATAGTAATAACGCGCGCATTTTGAGAGATAATATTGGGATGAACACATTTAGAGAATTAATGATTTAATTTCCCGAATGGTAGAGAGAACATATTTAGTTCTTTTAAAAACACTCATTTTTTAATGTACATATTTTTTGTTACTCTCCTATAATATTTATCTAAATTATTATAAAAATTGACCATTCTAAAAATTAAAATCTAAAAATCATATCCACTTAACACTTAAATATTTTCAGTGCTGAACTTGTAATCAGTTGACCAAAAAGGCACAGATTCGGTAGACTACACAGTGGTAAACACTATCAAATCCCAGTGTTGGGATTGTTACCAGCAAGGATAAGGGAAATTTCCAAGCCTCGGCTGAAAGCTTGGTTGAACATCAGCCTTGTCTGGAATGTCGACACGAACGGGAACCAAGAGAAGAATGCTACCGGAACAAATATTAGCATTCCCATTCCGGCATCGTATAATCGCGCTATTGACCGAATTGATTTCCACAACCCTATCTTTTTCACCAATGGTTTCCAAGCCTCAGCAATCTGCAATTTATATTATATGATTCCATTGTGAATAAAAATAGACGGAAATCATTATCGGGATCTCAGTGCGCGGCCCGGTGTTTAAATGAATATGCTAGGAGAAATGTGAAGAGGAACTTACAGAGGATTCCCCATCCGGTCGGTACAAATGCTAAGATGCAAGCAAATATGTCAGGGATAGTCAAAGGTGAAAATACAACTGCAGCAGCTAAACCGGCTATTGCAAGCAAGAAGGCGAGCCCTTGGATGAAGCGCAGCAGCAGCTGGAAATTAACTGAAATCTTCTGGCTGAAGGTGAATACCTGTTCAAATCGGAGACAAAATGCATTTATGAACCGAAGGGCATTCATCAGTTCGAAAGCAACACCGATTATGAAGTACAATTGTATGTGTATGATATATCACGAACCTTGAAGAGGAGTAGAAGAACAGCAAGTACGATCCAGGAAAAGCCATAAACCTACAGAGTTACAGGAAATTCAAGTTACACAAACTAATCCTCTTTATATTCTTCAAATGGTTCAAATGTTCTGCAACCGATCCCAAAGCGCAAGCATTTATATTCGACAAAACATAAAACATACTGCTCTTCTGATCATTTTTCTACTCTTTTATGTTTGTGTTCCGGTCTTTTCTTCACAACCATGCATTTATTCACGATAAATCCCTCCCGAAGCCATAAATAAGGAACATATATAGACACGAAAAGTACATCGACCACGACTTCATTGCCAAGGGCACATCTTGTGCCTTCCAATGTAGAAAATACAAAGAATTTAAAGTTCTCTGAGACTGATCTCACAGAAATGGCAATGGAGAAACAGGTCAAGAAAATTTACAGCACAAAGTGGCAAATAAACATTTTAACAATCAATAATGAGTATAGCTGTTACCGTCAATGAAGTATCTGTTCCTTGTACATCTAGCTTGTAGACAATGCCATACTGGAAGATGAAGAATCTCAGACTCAAAATAGTCTCCAATATTCTTCCTCTCAGGGTGCGAATGTGCGACTGTAGATGCAAACAAAAAAAGCTGTTACTCCAAGAAAAGTTGGATTTATGTTTTCTACTCTTTGATAGGCTGAACAAATTCGACACTGAAAAATTAAGAACGGATTTCCAAAATTTAGTGAATTTATGATATATAGTTTGGTATGGTACTTAACTAGGGATGAGAATTTCATAACATGTAAGAAATTTGCTTGCATAATATATGTATTTTTGTACCAGATTTCTATACATAACATGCATCTATGAAGTTATGTATACAACAACATAATTAAGAATTTATATTTGAGAAATGACATGGTACAGAACAGATGCTTGAGCTCCGTGTATCAGAAATGCAACCAACATCTACATGCATCTACGACATAATGTATTCTATGAGCATAATGCATTTTGTTACGAATCAGCTGAATATTTAATCATTGTTGAGGAAACTATCACAGGTTAATGTTTATGAATAACTAACACGTATTGTCTAAGCATAAAAAATAATACCAGTTCTTCATCCCACCAAGCTTCCCAGCTTTCTTCTCCCTTTACTCCAATTCCACCTCTGTAAAATAGCCAATTTGTCCAATCTCTGAAGTCCTCCACAATCCTTTAAAGAAAAACAGGCAAAAGAAGTAACGAATTAGGTATGACCCCACATCCAAAGAGAGATAAATAAAGGAACATTGCCTACTTTTGCCACTCGAATCCAGAAGGATTGAACAAATAGGGGGCAAAAAGCCATGAAAGAGCCATAAACCAACTGCTAATTGAAAGAAGAATGTAGGCCAATGCACCATCATTATACCCATATGCAAGGTATACCACCAACAACAGCACAACTTCTAGCCTGAGTGCACCACAAGAGCTTAACTTAATATGGCTCGTTCAGTAAAATAAACATACACGCAGACAAACATATGTAAGAGAGATATACCCTTTAACAAAATGACTGCGAGAATATAGTCTGTAGTTCTCAGAAAATTTAATATGGCGTACCACAAAACCCCTACCAGTAGCTTGATACTGTCAAGAAACAAGTAATCAAACATATCACTCACAAGATCCTTTTTTTTTTGTAAAAAATGGAACGGAGAAATCAGGTACAGTGAGACAAAACGTACCCTGGCACCTCCATGCAGTATTGTCCGACCAAAATAATGAGTTCTTGTACCCAGAGAGAATGTGAAAAAAACAGTGCAAAGCTGTAACTGCATTGTGATAAAACTGACAACGGCCTGCAAAATCAAGCATATCATTGTTTCACTAACAAATAAAATATATTAAAAAACATGTTCTGCAGACAGAGTCTAACTACTTAATCCATAAAACTGACATTAGAATGGATTCATTACTAGTGATTTAGGATATAAAAATTTATCATATTAACAAGAAAATAGATATCAATTAAATGGAACATATAAAGGCATATAGAGGCAACAATAAGAGAGAAAAGGAAACAATCTAACAATAATAGGAAAACTTTCAAAAACATTAAGTTCATTATAACAAGTCACATGGGCATCCAAAGGATTGAGGTACAAGAGGATAAACCAATTACCCTTAAGAAGCCTTGCTCTAAGATGAAGCCCAAAATCATTGGCACAGCCGTGAAGATACCAATTTGAAACAGAAACTGAGTACTTAGAGCAGCTTCAAGAGCAGTGTTATCAGTTATCCGAGCTCTTATTTGCATTGTTTCACCAACTCCAGAGAGAGCCTGGAACAAAAATTTTGGATTAATACCCAGCTAAGCAACCATACATGCATACACATACAAGCGCACTGCGCATATACCCATGTAAGTGAAAACAACCACACAATATTGAAGAACAACTGAAAAATAGAAAAAACAGTAAAGCCAACCGCTACAGTGAACTTAAATAAATAAAACACAGCTTTCAGACTGAAAAATATACATAAGGTATAATTCCAGTATAGAAGGAAAGACATCACCAACAGACATCTAGATTTTGCATTCAAGGAATCACCTAGTTTGAGTTAATTGTAGTTAATACTTGTAGATTTAGTTATATGGCAATGTCTATGGGTGTGATTGGGCTTTAACTATAAGTTCGTTAGCTCACAATCCTTTGTTTTTTTTTAAAATATAATTGATGTGTTTTGTATATGTGAACAAGAAATTTTGTAAATTGTACATGGTAGAAATCAAGTGAACTATGCTAGTTCAAATCTAGCATTTTAAACCACCCGAAGAAAACTATCATTTACTTTCAGCCTTCTCTCATTTCCTAAATAAAAAAGATTTAAGTTTATCAATCAAGGAAATATCTTATTTCGATTCAACATGTTTGAAGCTTGACCAAGGGAACATAAAAATGTAAAAGAGAGAGAGAGAGGGACCTTGGACGTTGAAATGCAAAAGACTTAAAATGATTAATAAATCTAAGATCACATACATGCTATGATTCCAATTATACAATCATATGAAATTGAGCAGAGAGTACATCTGAAAATCTTACTTACCAAATAAGCCCTTCCATAAAGGAAAATATATATAGTCCATACAGTTAACTGCAAGAAGAAAAATAACCTTGTTCAGCAATGAAAATACAAATTTTAATAACATAGATGCATCATGATGCATGAAAGCATTAACTGCATTAAGTTTTCTTGCATGGAGGAAAGCCCATCTATAGCCAACATTTTGAAGAGAACCAAAGCATATAAGAAAGAGTGCATCAAAAATTAAATGGCACCAAAACTGCATGAAACTCTTAGCCTATAACAGGCACATATTTTTTTATTAATAACAATGTCCCATTTTTACAATAAACCCATTTTGTAGGGAACAAGCATGCATAGAACCAATATATAGAGCTAAAATACGCTGAGGACAAACATTAATATTACAACATGAACATTGAATCATAAAATTCACTTTATGTAATATATATACGTGTGTACTTGTAATAAACACATGTTTATACATGGCCCAGTTAAAATGTAACAGTCGCATACCATTGTACAAAAATAGTATCCCACGGTGGTAAAGTAGAATGACAACATTCTGAAAAAGTCAAAGAGCTGCCCAAGCCTGTATACATCTCGACTAAGAACCTGTTCACCATTACCACCAGCAACCTTCCCTTCAAACACAGCAATCTGATTGAGCCCAACATCTCTTCCTTTGCCAACCTACAAATTCAAGTCCATAACTCACATTTCGATGCTGTGTAAATTGAAAAGAAGATATGATATAGAATAAGTATTCTAAAACTTAAAACAGAAAGAAATAATCCAAATTCTAAAATATCAAAATCAAATACTAAAAATACCAAAAAAATAATATAAAAAAAGACCATAAATCCAAGAACACCCAACTAAGATGGCATGCATCCTAACTAGCCTAAGAACCTAATGAGATGCAAAAAAGAGAAATACAATCCTAAAGCCCTAATACTAGGAAAAGAAATGATACTAATTAATATAAAAATAACCAAGATATTCTAAAACATAATAATAGTTAAGCAACAGAAGTTCATAATTTAATTCCCCACTTGCCATATGTCCATCCCCGTAGACACCAGGGTGAGGGGAAGCATTTACCTGAATATACTCATGATGAGTGATATTCCCTTGGCGTAAAGTTGAATTGAACCCTACAAATGAATACCCCACGTTTATTAAGTAGAAAATGACCAGAAAAAATTCAAACCAACCTCAAATAATTGATACATAGTATACAAGATACCACACGACTATCTGACTTCTCAAACTCAAACTTCTTCATTTCTGATCTTTATCCTAGATACTTTATTGAAATTTTTTTAGTAAAATGTCAGATTTAAAGTTTTTGAGGATGTATTATGAAAATTAATTTAAAAACAAAACGGAAATAAAAAGGCAGATATGAAAAAACTTGACGAAGAAAAGTTATAACTGGACTAATATTTGGAACATAACAGAATATGAAGCAATGGTCAGTTTCCGATAGCTTCAACCGTTGGAACAGAAATATAGAGAAGAGGGGTTGTTAAAATTCATCCCACCCACACCATACAACACCAATCGTTTCGCTTCATGAGAGGACTTAAAAAAATACTATCAAATATGTTGCCAATAGTGCAGAGACTTAAATTTGACAAGATTCGTTTACCAGTCTACTATATCATTTCTTATTGGGTAAAAAGTGCATACCAGCATAGATGTCTTCACTTATGTTTATGATACGAGAGGCCTTACTGATACCACCCTTGTGATATGGAAAACCCTATCAAAACATCTGGATGGCCATAATGCATCCGAACCCTGAAAATTAAGTGGCATATCAATTTCAATTAGCCCGAAGTTGGAGTCTAAAATGTTACGCAACAAACCACTGGTACAAATATTCACTTACTTCAGAGGAGTTGCCAAAACACGTTGACCTAGAGTTACAAAGCTGCCTTCTTGGTTGGACATAAAAGAAGCTAAAGAGGAGACACTGTAAATCAATTGTAACGTAAACCCGTTAAGAAAATCATAATAACATTTAAAAAACAGAGAAGATTAATACAAGCTTACCTTCCAGTAAATACATGTTCCCGGACACCAAGATAGTAGCAGGACGTATGCCATGATCACGATCAAATTCTTCCAAAAGGTTTCTCACCTTCAAGGCTTCCTCAAAATAGTTATCCTGTATCAAGATAATAATAAAAAACATAGAATCAAACGATCACAACAATTGCAAAGATACTTTCCAATTTTTATAACAAAAAGTGTAATATGAATATGATTCACATTGTAATAAACAACATTATTGATTTATTATTTAACATGAACTCACTAAAACATCATGGCTTTTTCATAAATCTAAAGAAATGCAAACTATCACTTAATATGTGAGTGATGCACAATCAAAACGTGTAAATTTAGATCCTATGGCACACATAAAATCTCTAACGAGCTCCTGTCAATATTAGAATTTAAAATTTGATTCTTTCACATTCAGGTAAAAAGAATGCTCTTAGAGCAAGAAAAACTGTCTGAGAAAACCACAATCTGTCACCTGATTCATGTCAATTGTCTGAATCGCATTGCCTCGAGTAAAAACAACTGCATGGTTTTGATTCTCAGGTTTGCCTTCTCCAAGTTTTGGATCTCCGGGCAATTTTATAGCATAGATTTCCTGAAAAACCAAAAAACATGATCAAATTATTGATATTAGTCAACTAATTAAACTTAAATTCACAATTATTTTTCAACTAAAGCTTCTGTGTTAACAAAACATACCAACTACATTAAATCAGAACAGCATATTAGTAGAGCGGAAATACTACATCAGCGCTCCAAAGAGTTACCGAGTGTGACAAACAAAATAGTCTCTGACAGAAACGGAAAATAAAAAAAAAAACAATGGTTGAGAAAGCCATCTAACCTTAAACATCCAGGTTTGTAGAGAAGTAGGGTTTAGGGTTACTAAAAATATGGAAATCAACCAAGTGAAATTTTAGGGTTTATGTTCAAATATGTTAAGGGCAAAATAATAATCAACATCAAAACATCTTATAAACAAGAAAGATCATTAGGTTTGCGAGCTGCTAGATTCAAGTATTAAGATACTTTTTTTATAAGAATTTCAGGCCTCGTTAAAAACCGCCTTCTTGATTAATGGAGTTTATATGAACTCCTTAATCAGTGGAAGGAGAAAAAGAGTGCCTTAGGATTTTATTGAACCATAAAATTACATAAGATACAACCATCATACACCCCACCAACCAAATAAACTTGAAACAACCATAAAACACCCAAAATATAAGAATAGAATAGAATCAACTAATTCATTCTTTAGCTAAGGCATCAACCTCTAGATTGGCTGACCTATTAACCCATCTGACAACACCTTCTAAAACATTAAGCCTATGAACAATATCTTTGATATAAAACGCATAAACATCAGGAACTAGATCCTCTTTCTTAATCCAGTCTACCGCAACTTTGCTGTCGCTTTCAATAATCAGACGACCCTTCCTCTCTCGTAAATTCGCATAGAACATTAGACCCTTTTGAATAGCTTTTAATTCCATAAAAGTTGGAGGGCCCGGACCAGCAGTTTCCTTGAAAGAACTAAAAGTCAAACCCGAGGAGTCCTTTAGAACACCTCCTATCCCACTCTTCTTCCAATCTCTTGTAGTAGCCGCATCAACATTTAACTTTACAAAACCTTGAGGAGGAGACCAAGGAAATATAGATACAAGCCGATTAGGATAAAGAGAGCACAAATCCCCTAATGAAGGGTCTGAAATAAGAGAATCCTTAGGAATAGACACCTCTTTGTACTTAGCAAGGAACCAAGAAGCTAGTCTAAACCTTGCTAGGAAAAAATATTCAGCCAAATCCAGCTTTCCCCCTTCAAACACAATGAGATTCCTAGCTTTCCAAGTAGTCCAAATAACTGCCCCAGGAATAAAAGACCAAATTGTAGAGGAAGACTTCAAATCAGCCCAAGCAAGTAGGAATATTTTCGCATTAACATGCAAAACAGACTTAATCTTCCAGAAATTCAAAAATTTGTTCCAAATCATCCACACCACCGAACACGTGAAAAACAAGTGCGATGGAGACTCCACCTCCCTCTTAAAAAGAGGGCACATAATGTCTACAATTGCTTGTATTCCCCTTTTAACAAGTTCTGACCTAACAGCCAGCTTCCCTAACACCACCTGCCACATAAAGGACTCCACTCTAGGTGGAATCTGGCCCCTCCAAATAATCTTCTTCCAGAAATATACCTCTTCCGAATCCGAAATAATGGCTGAACAAATCTTAGTGCAGATTTAACAGTATATACCCCATCTCCAGTACCTTTCCAAATCACCCCATCACATAACTCCGTAGATAGAGAAACATAGGAGATAGCATTCATCAAGTTAACCCACTGTTCTACTTCCCAGTCGTTTAAATTTCTTCTAAACTGCACATCCCAACTCCAACCAGATGAGCTTTAATTCCCAAATTCAACCAGTTTACCCATTCTGTTTGTGGAAATGGAGAACAATCGAGGGAAAATAATTAGAAGAGGAAAGTCCAACGCCCAATTATCCTGCCAGAACCTAATCAATCTGCCATCCCCAACTCGGAAAGAATACAAACTTCTAAACTTAGAGCCAATACTGTTTCTTTAAAGTGATTCAAAACCACCAATCTCCAAATCCAAGATACTCTTTGTGGGACTTTTGTTGTCAAACATTAACCAAGATGGATCCATATTGTATTTAGAACAAATGAATTCCCTCCAAACAGACCCCCTTTCATTAGCATACCTCCAATACCATTTTGCTAGAAGAGCTCTATTCATGAAAACAAGGTTTCTAACACCTAAACCCCCCTCGAATTAAGATACTTGAATTCATCTTTCTTGATAACAACAACAGAGTCGGAACTTAAGTTTTGGAGTCATACTCGAGTAGCGTGCAAAGACAAGTGTCATGTCTACACCTCTATTCATACATATCAGCCTAAGCCTCACCCATTTAATCCTTAGGGTATAGTGTTTCTCGTCAAATTTCTATCAGCAAAATCATATTCCAATGAAATCTCTCAGGCCCACTATGATTACAGTACAATTTTTTTTAATAAGTAGAGACCTAGTTAAAAAACCCCTTTGTGATTACTAGAATACCATAAGGAGTTCCAGAAATCAAAGGAAGGAGGAAAAGAGTGCCTCAAATTTTATTAATTAAAGAGTAGTACAATGCATATGATTATAACCAAACTTACCCCCATACACTAGATAAAACCGAGAGAAAAAAAACAAAACCCAACCAAAACTCCCTAACTTAGCCAATTCCATACTTTGCTAAAACGTCTACCTCTAAGTTTATTGGCCTAGCAATCCAACGAATAATGCCCTCCAAATTCCTCATCTTTTCCGCAATTTCTTTAGAAATTGAAACATACAAACTTGGGCATTTATCCAGATTCTTAATCCACTCCACATACAACTTAGTATCACTCTCAATAATCAGCCGTCTCTTAGAGCACCAGCTAGAAGATTCAAAGAAAATTAAACCATGTTTAATGGCCTTTAATTCCATTAAAGGAGGACCCGGACCAGCAGCTTCTTGAAAAGATCCTAGCACTGTGCCAGACTCGTCTCTTAGAATCCCACCTAAGCCGCTAGCCTTCCAATCACCTTTGACAACAACATCCACATTCAACTTTAGAAATCTCACCGGGGGAGGGGGCCAGGAAATTTGATTTGCTATCTGACTTTCTGGAACAGAACATAAATCTCCAAGAGATGGATCACTAATGAGGGAATCCATCAAAATGGGAATATTAGTGAATTTAGCTAAGAACCAAGATGCTAATCTGATCCTTGTTGTGAAGAACAATTGAATCGGATTGAACACTCCCATCTCGAAAACAATGGCATTCCTACACTTTCAAAATGTCCACAAAACTACACCAAGAATAAAGGTCCAAATAGTTGAATGAGGCACCAATTCCTCCCAAGCTGAAAGAAAGCAGTGTGCATTTTTATGTATGACAACTGATATTTTCCACAAATTCAGAAATCTATTTCACAATCCCCACGCAACAGTGCAAGAGAAGAATAAATGTGAGGAGGACTCCAATTCCAGCTTGCATAAGGGACACAATGGATCCAATATCCACGATACACCTCTCTTTTAATAATTCAGCCCTTACAACCAGTTTTTGATGAACAACTTTCCACATGAAAGTCTTCACCCTTGAAGGCACTAACCCCTTCCATATGTAACCCTTCCAAAAATGATCTAAATCTGAATCTATGGAGCATATTTTCATACAGGAGCCGAGTAAAAACCATCCCCATTTCCTCTCCAAATTAGACTCGCGAATTTTCAGAGAGAATTATATTATTAATTGTTGCCAACAAATCAGCCCCATTGATCAAACTCCCAATCGCTCAAATTCCTTCTTATCTCAATATGCCAAAACCAGCCTGAAGTTCCAAATTCACCAAACTCCCTAAACTTTCCATTTTAATTAGTAGTGATGGCAAAAAGTCTACGGAAAACTTCTTTAAGGGTGGATTCTAAAACCCAAATGTCATGCCAAAAGCGAATATTCTCACCATTACCCCAAATATTGCTTAATTGATTCTCTCTAAAAACCCCAAATATGTCAATGAACCTTTTATTTACAAAATGTTCTTTGACTTCAAAAATGCTATCATCCCAACAACTCAGTAAACCTCCTGCCGATCCTTCAACTGGAGAGACCATGTAACCCTAAAGATTTTCCCCCCGATTCTTCTTAAAATCGATTTTGGTAAAATGTCCACTTTGGTTTCTTGTAGAAAAAGAAAGGACAAATTCTTCTTGGATACCAAACTCTGTATTGCACGTTGTTTCTCTTTTCTTCCCAGGCCCTTTATATTCCAAATGATGAAAAATATATGAAAAACCTACTAACAAACATGGCATTGTCCTCCCCTAGCTACTCCCGATCCTTTCTCCAGGCTAATTATTTTTTCCAGAAAGGCCTCATTCGTCCCATCCTTAAAAGAAATTCCCAACAACTTATTAATTTCCCATGTAGCCAATGCTTCCTCCAAGTACATCGAGAAGGAAGAGGAAGACATTGTGGAATTACTGACCTGGTCCAACGCATCCCTTATTAATGTTCTTCTGTTTCTTCTATTCTCTTTCCCATTGGCTTTACCAGTTCAACAACCTGCCAATGGACTTCCTTCACAAGGATTTGATTGAGTTCGGTGCTCTGTTAGACCCTGAGAATTAATATCACCGTTTTCAACTATGTCAATTCCTTCCCCCGATTCTGCCAAAGAGTTATTATGACCCGTACTAAATTCGTCTACCTTCTCCCATGTTCAAAGTCACCCACTGCTTGAACAGGTTTCCTCCTGTCTCTGATCGAAGCCATATCCTCCTCTCTCTAGATCTACTGTACACTCTGTTAAAGAATCCTCTCTCCCTCCTCCCATTCGGGGCACTCTATGGATAATCGGCTTGAAGAAGGGTACAACGATCTCCACCGAAAAATATCCCTTAAACGTATCTCCTGGTTACCCTCAAGTATTCCTTCTTTTATCGGCTCCACTGCAACTAATCCTTCTTCTGCAACGTTTCCTCCCCCACGTAAAACTCCTTCAGAGTCGTCCTATTGCAAATTTGTTTGAGACAAGGCCCGATCGTCACTCTGTTTAACAAACCCATACAATGTTATGTTTACTGCAGGCCTAGAAGGTTTAATTCTCAAAACAGGGGAACTGGGCTCACAATTTTCCTCAGATTGGGCTTGAACATTAAGATCCCGATTTACAACCTTCATAATATCGAGACCCTCATAATCCCCGATGTCGATGGTATTTCTCCCAATAACGAGATCTGACACCCCATCATTAATATGTTCCTTATCTCTACTCTGCATCAATAATTGTTGTCCTCCTTGTTCAATCCACATGTCCACCCTTAAACGTGCTTCCTCGATTGACTGTTCAATTTCATCTCCTGCCAGTGTCATTCGACCGCCTTCATCTTCCTCCGACGATGCATCCTCAATGAATTAGTCATCTGAGACTCTCCGATGTCTTTCCCAGAAAATCACTCGACTTTTTGAACACCAAACCTATCTTACCTTAAAGGATCTACAAAACGATATTATAGTAATCATATTCGGAACGTCAAAAGGGCTCGCCACCCTCACCAACAATTTCGTCGCCGACAAATCCTCCCTATTCTTTGTCTACTCCTAAATGCAGACCATCGTCCCCTACCTCCCATCAAGCCTCTCCAAGGATGATTCGTGCCAGCATAGAAGAGGAATTCCATATAATTCGATCGAACAATACGCCATTGGGACTCCATCTTCATTCAGAAGGGGAGCTAACCAGTCAAACCAGAAAAGTAACTCCTCTTTCTTATTCGTCCATACCTCCGATAGCTCTTCAATCGACTTGAAAATGATGATACAGGAGTTCCATACATAACCCTAGCTAGCGATCTTTGCTTCAAATCCCTCACTAGCCAAAGCATGTTGCACCAAGTCCAACTCAAAAGATGATTTGACGATCCATGTTAGGGTGCGTTTGGTTCACGGAATGTAAGATTACCAGTGGGAATAAAAGATTACCAGGGAATAGGATTACTGAGAATGTTGTATTTTGTGTTTGGTTGGTTTAGCAGGAATGTAAGATTACCGTGTTTGGTTAAAGGAATAAAAGATTATTAGAATGTATATTTGACCAAATTGTCCTTATTATATATTTGTATAATATTACAAATTGTAAAATATTTATATATTTTCTTTAAAAAATTAAATTCATAATATTTATATAATTTTTTTTACAAAATTAAAAATATAAAAAAGGTTTAATGAAAGGATAATTTTTTTTTAACCCCTGAACTTCATATAAAATTTTAATTATAGACTTTTCTTTTGTAAATCTAAAATAATTTAAGGATAAATTTGTAATTTAACCTTCGTAGAATTTTTATTATTCAATGACAGAAGAAGGATATTTTTGAAAAAAATAAAAATTTAAGGACATTTTAGTCCAAAACGCCGGTAATGTTACAATACCTAAGGGAATGGAGGTAATGACATTCCCGGTAATATACCCAAAAAAATCTACTATTGGTAATAAAACATTACCGGGAATGAGATTCCCGGCCAACCAAACATGGGAATGTAGGATTCCCATCCCATGGGAATCCCACAATCCTTGAACCAAACACCCCTTAGAGAACGTTTCATCCAACTCGATTCCTCTGAAGGGATACGCATCTCTCAAACGTTCCTCATCCCTGTTGCAGCTTGCATAATGCCTTCCCCATTCTCCCTAGTTTCAAATTCACCCCACGACCTTCTATCCGAGATCAATGCTTCTTTGAAAGATCTATCATCCCTTGTGCTTCTCGGAGACTCGACTCTCTCTGAACCTCTTTTTTTCATCTTTATTCGACTTCTTAGCATCCGCCTGGGCTCTGCCTGCACCCACTGCCCTTGTTCGAGAGTTTTGATACTTTGCAGCCCCCACTGAGACTCTCCTCCCATCAATCCACGTTCCATTAACATTCTCAATAGGCATCCTTAGACCAACCTCATTAGCAAACTGAACAAAAGTGAACGTGGAGGTTTTGTATTTTGGTTTGTTCGTTACACTTGGATGAAGACCCTTACGACTAAACCATGGTAATGGAAAAGTTCCCTTAAAGCTCGCCTTGAAACTCTCTTACTCGGATTATCCACGAACGCTGTCTATTCCTCACCGGAGGAAGAATGACCTATCAAATCCTCTCTCGCTCCACCTCTACCTCTCTCAGTCATGTTGTACATGGGTCGTAATCCTTTGTTCTACTTGAAATAAGAACATATGATTACAGTACAATTAAAGTCGCCACTTCTTCTAAGTCTCATCCCAAAATTGTCACTTATTAGTATCATCTAAGCCTATTTGTGGTTGCATAAGCAGTAATGATATTTAAAGGCTTGTCACCTAATATGAGTTTTAAGGAGCTAAGATCCTATCTCCCTTCTTATTCATATCTCTAATTACTCCATTCCTCTTCATATCTCTACCTCTATGAAAATTTTTGACCTTATTCACCTATGGTTTAGCTTTATCCTATGTCCATTGAGTATCTTGAAGGAATAAAATGTAGATATTCCTACTAATCATAGCCTCCACTACCTCTATATACATGCTTAGAATAGACCTTAAGTACCAAGTTGCTAACTGCAAAGAACACTCAATCATTTTCTACACATAATTAGTTAAAAGCAAAACAGAAAAATAAAAACAAACCTTATCTTTCCCATTGATATCGGCTTTCACAAGCTTCGAATGGTACTCTGTGTGTACTTCACCGTCCTTTAACGTCTCCACAACATCAATGAAAGCAACACGAAGGGCTTCATTTCTAACATCAAAGAATTATGAGAAAAATATAACCAGACATAAGCAAAGAATTCGCTGCAGAATAAACAATAAATGCTAGAAAAGAAAGAATAACTATATGCAACTCATGAATGAGAAAACAAAGATGAATAAAATACAACCCACCTTTGCATCAGCAATGCAATATCAGCAGCTTCAGGCTTCTGCTCCTCTTTTTGTTTTCCATATATTTGACATGTGACAACATATGTAAACTTCAGATCTGCCCGTGCACGAGCTTCGGGGGATAGCTCAAAACCTTGGGTATTGGTTGTCTCCAACCTAGATAGGGCAGCCTCCGTATCTGATATTTCAAGGATAAATATATAAACAAAATGCAAGGGGGGAAATCCTGTTATTGTTGAAGGGACTAACCTAGAGCTTTTTCTCTCTCCAAATAGCTTTGAAGCATAAGAGCTTTTCTATAATACATCATGCCACGAACTGCAGATCCCAAACAAATATAAAGTTGAATGTAAAAATATGATTACACGAACTTATTTTTACTCAAGAAAAGCATCTAGAACGAAAAAACAAAACAGATTGATGGAACCAAGAAAAAAAATCCTCAACCAAAGAATCAAATGTTGGAAAAGAATATTCAAAAGAAGAGTCGTGTAACAAAATCACAATCGCAAACTTCGTAGTCAGGTAGTCGGCGGATGGTAACAGAAACTGATGCATTTAGTGATATACATTAAAGAAACTAAAATTCAAGGCTTAAACAAGTTAGACATAAGTGAGAACGGGAAAGTTTTACCAGTTCTTGCCAGTGTTTGACCTCGATAAGAGGCCCAAAAACGAAGTTCAAGGATGTCATTAGGACTATCATAAAGTTCAGTTTCTGCTGCATTTTCATCACGACCAATCCTAGCGAGGAAATTCTTCCACTCATCTGCAGTAAATAAGAGAGTTCATCAAACCAGCATATTATAATCTAGAATAAGCTTCGATACCATAAAAAATTCATCACTTCGACTACAACATTGAGACAAATGATTATAAGAATGAACTGACTATCAAATCGGCATGAAGAAGGTGCTAACAAAGTGTAAGAAAAGAAAAGAAATGGGTTGACTTCAATTACGTAGACCAATTTGCAAATAAATAAAAGATGCCAAACAATTGAATCTTGAGAAAGAATAAATAGGTGTTATAGTCTATATTTAACAATTACAAAAATGTGTGCCACTTGTTTTTGTAGGAGGGTGCAAGTAGTTCAATCCTGATAGAATGTTAACTCATACATCTAGATTATGTATTTTATTAAATTTTGAATGAATATAAAATCAACATGCAATTGAAATTCTCCCACTATATAAAATTTATTAGAAAATACACTGTTATTATAAATCCTCATGGAAAAACATAAAATACAGTAATTTTCAGCTTGTAACATGGAAAATTGATATGGAAAATACCTGGATATATCTTCTGGAGGTAAAACAAAATAGATATCCCATCCTCATTCTTCTTTAACAGTTCATTCATGCTATAAAGCACAATCTCAGAGTATGGGGTAAACACACTACAAAATTTTATTGAAAATAAGAATGAGAACAAGGAATCAACCAAGAATATATACAAATACCTCAAAATGCAAAACAGATGAATAAAGAAAAAACTATAACCTGAACGACAGCATCTCATGGACAGGTCTTGCAGGGGGCATATCCATGAAAAGTGAATTTGTGAAGAACTCTAGTCTACGCCTAGCCTCCAGATTTTTAGGAACATTTGAAGCTGATTCTTTGATTGTTAATAGAGAATACAATCTTTTCACTTGTGCTTTCTGTATTAACGGAAGTAGTGTAATATCACTAGAAGCAAAACACAAAAAACAAAAGTTATCTTAACACTAACGGTCTAACATACCAACTCAGGATCTCTAGGCCAATTCAACTTTGCAAATAATCGACCTTCAGTCCTAGCTTTTAATATGTTCTGCCACTGTTCATAGTGTTCCCTGGAATGTTCAACAAAATTTACATATTAGCAGAAAGCACATCATCTATGGATGAACAGACATGAAATCAGGTACAACAAGGATGAGGCGACATAAATCTCCAAAAAAATGTAGGACACAACAAAGCTGGGTTACGAGAACTAAAATATAATAAATATATATGCGTATAATAAATAATTTTATTAATTTTGAATGGAAATATATCCAATAAGCCCTAAAATTTTAAACTTAATCGATATCTGTATTTGGTTTATAAAAAAATTAGCCTGATAATCGTTAAACTTAAAAGTTATTATCCAACAGAATTTTAAGCCGTCTAATAAAAACCCATTAAACTCAAATCCATTTGACCCACAGCTCCATATTATACCCAGGTTCCGTCCACTTTACATATTATTCACTTGCTTCCTAACAATGTGGCAGCCGGAATCACCAGGTTGAGCAAAAGAACTACTCATCTCTTTTCACTTCATTAATGCATTATCTTTTCCTCAGCTTTTTATCACTATATAGTCTCAACAGCATAGATCTAAGGCCCCAAGGAAAAAACGTAGCTTAGTTCTCCAGGCTTCTTTATATTTTCATAGTTGAGGTGTTCTTTAATTTCTGAGAGGGGCTATGGGAGTTAGGGCTCACTTTCGGAGAAAATTTAGGCAAAAATTCCTTCATTCTATGTCTGTTGCATTTTTCCCATATCAAAGAGTGTATTGACAATTTCCAATTTTTATATCTGTTTGTTGCGTCTCTGAGTGTCCAATATGCATTCCGGGGACACTAATACACACAGCACTGTCGTGAGAAGGAAGCTGTGCCCATGCTTCATAGCATGTTAGATATCCCACACCTAAGCAAAGACTAAGATATTTGACTGACCTCATATTGATGGCAAGGACATCATGCCGTACAACATCATATAAATCTTGAACAGCCTTAACAGCACCTTTTTCATGCTCTGGCTTTTCAGCCTGATTCTGTTTAAGCCACAATGAAACCAAAGGAAAAGAATAAGTATAAAAAATTCCAACAACTAATCCAGGGAAAGCCAAACATAAAAAAAAAATCCATGTTCAGATCACCCAACCCATCTAGAGTCAAGTTTTCTCAACCATGTTTTTCCATCATAATAGAGAGCAGAAAAGTATGAAGAGAGAAAACCAAAAAAAATGACAATGAAAACTAAACTAAAAGAAAGTAAATCACTGGCATAAAAGGAATAAAGCAAAACCATGACTATAATTTTGCTTTTATACTACAATATATCAAGCATAGAAGAAATAAAACCAACCAGAATTCCAAGAGAGCAGTAACACGTGAAATAACCAGTTGCAGCTTGTTTAGCTGAAAATCATCACTGATAGTCTTCTTCTCTATACTGGCTTCAATGCCCTCGTATATCCTCTCAACCCTATGAGAATAGAAAATAGATACAATATAAATACATTATAAAAACATAAATTCTTCACAAAACGCTAACAACTTGTAGAAACTTACCACGTCCTTCCTTCAGCTTCAAGTATTTCTGTCAGTATAAACCGAAGGGCATGATAGCATTCCTGAACTGCATACTTCATATACTCATCCCTTGAAATCCTTTCCCAGAGCTCATCTTGCAAATCTCTACTCTCAGCAGCAATATCTTTAGCCAAAAATATCTGCAATAGAACATTGAAGATGAAACCAGGCACAAGTTTAGTAAATCTCTATTGAAAACAATTAATCATTTTAACACAATAAAAGAATAAAAATATAACATAAAAGGGATATAATATTATGACAGAAAAGTATGACCTTGCTGGAAAGAAGAAAAAGGGGCCACTGAACCAAAGGGAGACTCCCTGTATTTTTAGGCATAAAAAGTAATTCCATTTCACTGAAACAAAGGAAAAGAAGTGAATAACCAGAAACAAATTTCATACAGAAGAACAACTGCATATCAACAATATGGACCCTCCAAATATGCAACCACCTACAAGCCAATGCAAATGAATATATTATACCAAGAAGAAATAAATCAACAGCACTCACAAGTTAGTTAAATAATCCTCTTCCCTCAGATTTTTTATAATTTCATTCCAAAATGGAGAGAAACGAGCAGCATCGAACTTGTTCTTCTCCACAACCTATACAAACACAAATCAGTTACCTAGATTAAAGGGAAATCATGGATGAACAACAAAACCCTTGGTCCTCTAGATTAAAAGGAAACCATGGTGTGAAGCAGCAATATCACCAAAGTTAAAAGGGAAGTTGGATCAAACTAATTTATTTTTCTTAGCTAGAGTAAGGCTTGCATCTTGGTTCCTAGCTAAGTTTGCAGATTCGGTCATTTCCTTGGATTCCCTTATCAGTGACCCTTCCCTTGGGGATTCATGTTTCCCTCCAAACAAATAAATTGTCTCTACCATCCCGTGGTCCCTCCCTCCTAAGGGCTTTGTTAAATTGAATGTGGATGCAGCTACTAGTTCTGACTGGAAGAGCAGTGGAATTGCAGGCATCCTAAGGGATGAAGAAGGTCTACTTTTAGGTTCTTTTAAGACGGCTTCTGGTCCGGGTCCACCTATTCTGATGGAGTTAAAGGCTGTTAAGGAGGGTTTAAATTTCTTTCACTCAGTGAGAGGAGGTATTAAGGGTCGGTTGATTATAGAATCAGATTGTAAAATGGTAGTGGATTGGATTAAGGATGGATCTTGTTGTCCTGCTGTCTATGCCTCCATTGTTAGGGAGGTAGTTGTTAAACTCAAAGAAGTCGAGGGAGTTATTAGATGGGTGGCTAGGACAGCCAATATTGAGGCTGATGGGTTGGCTAAGTCTGGTATTGGTTAATTTTTCTTTGTTGTTGGGATATCTTATTTTGGGTTTTTAGGTTGTTTGTAAGGGTTTTATCTTATTATTGTATCTTATGTTTCTTTATTAATAAAGTTTAAGGCACTCTTTTCCTCCTTCCTCCGATTTAGGAATTCAATATGAGTTCCTTAAATCATGAAGGGGTTTTTTAATGAGGCCTCAATTCCTATAAAAAAAAACACAACTTCTAGACCATCAATAACTACGAAAAGCATAGTCATCTTCAAAAACTAATATTCTATTGTTTCTTAGTTATAACCAATTATGATAAGGATACGATGCCTTACCTGGCTAGAAGAGGATGCTGAAGCACTGCAATTTAAAAAATCCATTTCAATTAAAAAAAAAACCCTATATAAATCACTTCAAAAGAACTGCAATTGCTGTAAAAAGTTTGAGGCAGACCTAACAGTATGGAGTCTCTTCATAAAAGCTGCTGGGAACTCCTCAAAAAGCTTTTGGACAGCATCCAAAGATCTAATCTGCAATTTCATGTTGATGCATCAGTGCACAAGAAGTTATAGATGCACAAAAAGGATCTTGAAAACGGTAAAACGTTCATACAAAATAGATATAGGTTGTTTGAAAACTACATACCTCCCCGAGACGATCTCGTGCCCCAAGAAGGAATCCCCACACAGCAGATACAACGGTATAAAAAATGTAAATGTCTAACAGGTACATCTGTGAAAAAGAAGGGGGGAAATACATAGATAACGCTAATACAAATGGGAACTATTCGAGGGAAAAAAGCTGAAACGTATCCATTATATATTAACAAGGCATCCACCTAAAATACAACCAAATCTAACACATATATTAAAATTTTATTTAGAGCCCTCCTAGATATACATGTATAATTCATTCCCATTACATCATTAAGTAAATCCCTTTCTATAGCTTAAAATGACACCATGAGCCACTCAAGACATAACTATCAAGTAGCTCAAAGTTTGAACCTAATCAAGTCAACAGGTTTTGTCATCCTACTTCAAATTTAATAAATATAATCCTTACACTTATAATGTAGGTTTGAAGACAATTGGCAACAGTTTTAAAGCTGTGAACGCTATTTTGGATGGCATAGCACTTTGGTGAGAACGCAACATGCAATGATGTTTCTTTTTTTTTTTGATAGAATAAGGCCTCATTAAAACCCCCCTTCTTATCCTCCATGTTACAAACATAACATGAAGGACATTGGAAGGAGGGAAAGAGTGCCATTAATAGGAACAATAATACACCTCCACATCTCTACAACAACAACTTCTTACACAACAAAACAACCATAATTCTGAAAGCATAAAACACCCTAATACACTTTTAATAGTAACAACCAAGACAACACCTTAACAGTTACACAACTAAAATCAGCCTATGCCAGCTTTGGCTAATTCATCAGCTTCCCAATTAGCTGCTCTCGAGATATGCCTTGTGATAATACCCTTCATCTCCACAGTAGAAGCTATATCCGTTACCAAGGATTGGAACAAAGTAGAACTAAGGATCGGATTATTAATCCACTTCAGAGCATTTGAAGAGTCTGATTCCAAAATAAACCTCTGTTTTGAATAGAAATCAGTTTCAACTTCCTCAATAAGAATCACCCTCTTTTAATAGCCAAAAGCTCCGCGAGCAGAGGAGGACCTCCCCCAACCTTCTCTGAAAAAGACCCAAGCACCAACCCGCTGCCATCCCTAATCAAGCCACCTATACCACCCTTATCCCAATCTTTAACCATTGCACCATCAACGTTTACTTTTAAAAACCCTTCCGGAGGAGGACTCCACCTGGAAGAAGGAAGATTCTTCTTATGCGAATTGCCCAGTTGATCTGCAAGTTTTAAATCACCCATCAAGAATTGAAATGAAAGTGAACATCCTTAACTGATGTTTCAAACCAAGAAACAGTTCTGAAACGTGTAATGAAGAACAACAACACTGGATCAACCTTCCCATTCTGAAAAATCACTTCATTCCTACATTTCCAAACAGACCACAATACTGCTCTTGGAATAAACTTCCATATGTGAGATCGTGGCACTAGATCATCCCAGGCCATAAAGAAATCCATCAACGAACCAGGAACCACAAAGAAAACATTCCATAAATTTAAAAACTTAGCCCACAAGGCCCATACCACTTCGCAGTGAAGAAACAAATGAGCGACCGACTCATTAAACTTCCTGCACATAGGGCAGACAGAGTCTTCAACCCCAGTTACTCCTCTCTTCAGCAGTTCCTCTTTCACCGCAACTCTATGATGAGCAAGTTGCCAAACGAAAGATTCCACACGTGGTGGAGCTATTCCTTTCCAAACATATCTTTCCCAATTGCTTTCTAATTCAACATTACCTTCTCTATCAAAATAAGCATTCACACATGATTTTGCTGTAAACAAGCCCTCTCCATTTCCCAACCAAATCCAACAATCTTCCTCAACTAGGGACAAAGAAGAGTTGTTCAACAGAGAAATAATTTACAGCCACTGTTCAACCTCCCAATCTACCAAATTCCTTCTCGTTTGAATATCCCAAACCCAACCCGCATCAGAATGCAATCTGAATTCTGCAACCTTACCCTCTTTATTATTCGAAAGAGCAAATAACCTTGGAAACCTATCTTTAAGAGGAACCGAACCCAACCAAACATCATGCCAAAACTTAACTGTTTCTCCATTTCCTGCTCTAACACACAAATTTCTCCTAAAACAGTCCCCAAATGCATCACATGAGAAGAAATTCTTAACATTCCTCTCCAAATCCAAGAAGTACGAGCTGTCCAAGAATTCCGAATCATCAAAGAATTAGGATCCAAATTGTAGACACAGCACAAAACAGATTTCCACCAAGAGTTTTTCTCTGCAGCAAATTTCCACACCCATTTCCCCAAAAGAGCCCTGTTTAATAACAACAGATTCGGGATCCCTAAACCCCCCAACTTCTTAGGCTTACACACCAAATCCCACTTAATCCAATGAATGTTCTTTTTCTCTGATGCTCCCCCCCATAAAAACGATGCCATGATAGAGTTTAATTTGTTGAGAACGCTACTAGGGATTCGAAAAATAGAAAGGTAGTATATTGGAAGAGAGCACAAAACGGATTTGACCAAGACAACCCTTCCAGCCAGAGATAAAGACTTGGCCTTCCAACCAGCCAAACTCTTATAAAATTTTTGAACTACCGGTTCCCACATGGAAAAGGAATTCCTCTTGGCCCCCAATGGAAGACCTAAATACTCCGATGGAAAAACTCCCTTTACACACCCTATTTCCTTTGCCCATGAAACTAACTCCTCTCCCACGTTAATTCCAAAAATTCTACTCTTGGACAAATTCAACTTCAAACCCACCAGCAGTTCATAAATTAGAAGCACCCTCCTAATATTCACCAAGTCATGACTAGAAGCCTTACTAAAAATTATTAAGTCATTCGCGAATTGCAAATGAGATAGCATGAAAGAACGATCATTAAAGCCTAATTGAAAACCCGAGAAAAGCCCCTTGTTCACTGCTTTCACCAACATTAAATGTAGCAATTTCCCTCCCAAATTAAACAACAAAGGGGATAACGAGCAGCCCTGCCTTAGACCTCTAGTAATGTTGATTTTCTCCGTAGGAGTGCCATTTACCAAGACTGAAATAGAAGCTGTTGAAACACATTTATACATCCAAGAACTCCATCTAGCTCCAAATCCCATTTTACTCATTATTTTCAACAAGATCTTCCAATCAACCGAATCAAAAGCTCTTTTGAAGTCCACCTTAAAGACAACTCCCTTCAATCCTTTTTTCCTCCAACAATCAATGCCTTCATTTGCTATAAACGCACAATCTAAAATATGTCTCCCCGGAATAAATGCGAATTGTGATGGACTAATAACATCATTAATACACAAGCTTAATCTTCTAGCTAGAACTTTTGAAAGAATTTTGTAGAAACCCCCAACAAGACTAATAGGCCTAAAGTCTTCAAGCCCCTCCGGATTGTCCCTCTTTGGAATAAGAGAGAGGAAAGAGTGGTTTGTTTCTATGTCCCATTCCTTACCCTCATAAAATTCCTTAAAAAACAGCAGCAAAACTTCCTTCAGATTTGGCCAAAACTTCTTAAAAAAGCCTAAATTCAGTCCATCAGGACCAGGTGCTTTGTTACTATCCGAATTAGCGATTACACCCCAAATTTCCTCTTCGGAGAAGGGCTTCTCGAGGGCCATACTCTACTGTTCCGAAAGCTTTAAAAAATCCAAGTCCAGTTCTTCAACTTCCAATGTATTGTCCTGGTTTAACAACCCCTTGAAAAAGTGAACCACCGAATCTTTAATTAGATTTGGATCTGAACTGTCTTCATTATCAACTTTGATGGATTTGATGTTATTTCTCCTCCCTCTACCTCTTGCACACTGATGGAAAAATCTGGTGCTTTTATCCCCATTCAAATTCCACTTCAATCTTGACTTTTGAAACCAAATCAGTTCGTCTTTTTTATACAAGTCCCACAGCTCTTTCTTTGCTACCACTAGGTTCTTCATAGACACCAGGGAGAGACCTTGTTGCAAATTAAGTTCCATCACCTGAATTTCTTTTTCCAACCTATTTATTTTCCCAGGAATCTCAAGATAGCCCTTCCCAGACCATTTCTTCACTGCTCCCTGCACTCCTTTAGTACACTAGAGATTGGTTGCCTATTCTCCACATCACAAAGCTTGACAAGTTCTCCTTCCATCATCTTACAAAACCCATCCTCTTCCAAGACATAATTAAACAATTTGAAAGGTTTAGGGCCCCAATTCCAGCCCCTATTTTCCAGCAAGATGCTGTTATGGTCAGAAACAGACCTTTCAAAGAGTCTTTGAGAGATCATAGGAAACAAAGATAAAAATCTTTGGTCCACTAGGAATCGATCTAGCTGCTCATAAGTTGGGATATCTCTATTGTTGCACCATGTAAATCTGCCTCCAACCATAGGCAAATCCAGAAGATTAGCTTTGCTCACAAAATCTTTGAAAGCAAACATTGTAGCTAAGTTAACTGCACCTCCGATCTTCTCTTCCTGTGACATTACCACATTGAAATCTCCTCCTAGATACATTGGACAGTCTATATTCTCTAAGAATGATAACAGCTCCCCAAAAAACGCCTCCTTTTCTGAATCAACACTAGGACCATACACATTTATGAACCAACATGCTCCTTGTGCCTCATCACTAATACCTTTAACTGCTACATATCTCCTATGGATGACCTCCTCTATACCTTACACTCTACCTCATTCCACAAAGTATCAAACCTTCAGCAGAACCTTCAGATGCTGAATTACCGATGCTGTCAACAAATTACCTCCCATTTTCCTCACAACCGACGGGTCAACACTTCCTTTTTCGATTCCTGAATGAAAAAAATTAAAGGCTTTATCTTATCAACAATCCTCCTTACAGCTCTAGCCTTTATCCTCCTACCCAAACCTCTAACATTCCAAGTCAATAAATTCCAACTAATCATCTATATCCTATCAAAACCTTGTAAACCATCCCCCTTAATTTCCCCCATGTACTCCTCTCCCTTAATCAATGGAATTGCTCTGTTCATAAAAGCTTTTTTCCCCCCTCTAAATGTGACCCCCAACAATTTACTAACATTCCAGCTCTCTAATGCCTCTGTCCCCTCCTCCTCCTCATTGCTATTTACATAATCCGAACTTGTACCTAAACAGCTCCTAGTTCCCCTTGACCTAGATCTTGAATAAACATGTTTGTATATGCCCCTTCTCAATTTACTCCCATATACAGTCCCCGAATTCCTTTTGGAGGTCAGGGAAACAGATCCCACTTGCACAGAAGTTTGCCCTTGCAGAGCATTATTTTATGTTATTTCGAAACAGTCACCCTTGCTTAGACTCTCCTCCTCTTGCTCCAGCCCACTCCTGAAATTTAAAACCGGGCCCCTAATAGGCCCATTTTCGCAGTCAACTATATCATCCTCCCTAAGGACATCTCCCAAACTTTTCTCATTTTCTCTCCCCTCATTAATTTCTTCCGACTTATCCCGCTGTGTAGAGACATCACCTACTTCTGTCACTTCTTTGCACAAGTCAATTGTATTTTCCCTTCCTATGTTTAAATTCAAACCTCCCTCGGTAGTTGTGTTTTTGCCATGTTGAGAACTTCTAACCCCATAATCCTATTTTTGGTTACTGACAACTCCTGAACTGCCTCCTGCTCTTCTTGCCGAATCTGCACGTCTTCATTGCTCCACTCCGAAGAGCTTTCCTCCCATGGATTCTCTGCAGCTTCTTCTATCTCCATATCTGATAATTCTGGGAAAAATTCCTCAGCACCATCAACTTTAATTTTAATCATGAATTTTCTCCCATACGTAGTGATGATGGTTTGATTTGGAATGTCAAAAGGACTCTCAACCCTTAGTAGCAGCTGCGCCACTCTGCAATCCACTCTATGCGCAGTTTGATCTTGGATTTTTACAACCTTACCCCATCTGGATTCTAAGCTAGTAAAGAACGGGACCGACCAGCAATTTAATGGGACACCAATTATTGAAATCGCACAATAAGCTAATGGGATACCCCCCTCCTCTACCACCGGCTCCAATATATCAAACCAGAACGTTAGAGCATCCCATTTTTCTTCCATTGCAATTCTTCTCTCATCCACCGACTGAAACACCACCAGACACGCATTCTTCGCACATCCCCACCTTATCACCTTAACTTTGAAGCCCTCATTTCGTAAGGCTTTCTGCACAAATTCTACTTCAAAAATCTCTTTGCAAATGCCAGTAAGTGAAGATCTCAACCATAATCTCTCTTCCATCGGAATAAAGACATCCAAAGATTTCTTCTCTTCCTGTGTATTCTTTTGACTGTTTACTTGATGACCTTCTGGAACTTTTTTCACCCCAACCACAATGTCTCTATAAGTTCTTCCATCATTGAACTTGTTCATTCGTTCCATTTTCTCATTCACTTGCGCTGAAGAAGCCATTCGACTGCCCTTCCACTCTCCTTTTTCTACCCTTTTGAAGCCCTCCTCAGTATTCCCTTGACGATTCTTCATCCCAGCTAACTTGTCATATTTAGCTACTGAAACAGAAACTATCTTCCCATCAATCCTGACATTGTTCATTTTCTCCACCGCATTGCACAGATCCTTCTTGCTAGCAAAATGGACAAATGCAAACGTACAATCCTTGTATTTTGGTCTGTTATTAATAAAAGGAATAAACACCCTAATAACTTTTCCATGATAACTAAAAAGTTCCCCTAATGTTTCAGATCACAATAAATAATCATCAACAATTTTTTTTGGATTCTCATTTCATAAATAAGCATCAATAATTTTTTTTGGATTCTAGAAAACAATTTGTTATATTTTCTATTAATAATAAATGCTTCTTTCTGCTAACCTGAATGGCCTAGCTAAAAGATTAAGGTTTGCATGCCACGTCAAACATAAGGACACATGGTCAAAACTGATGACACAAACATGAGCGAGTCTAGAAGCCAAAGAGTCGGAAAGCTCCCCATTAAAAACCTCATTCTTAGTTGGCTCTTGTGAAAGAGGCAACTAGCGGAAGGAGGAAAAGAGTACCTCATCTTATTGATAAACCATAATTACATAAGATTACAGCTTACATAATAAACATCCCGAAATAAAATACAGAACAAAACAAAAATAAAACTCTAAACATCAAACAATCCCCTCCTTAGCTAACTTGTTTGCCTCCCAATTACAGCTCCTAGGAATCCATTTAACAATAATACCCCTAACAGAAACTAAGGCCCCAATTTCCCCAACCAAAGTACTAAAAAACATTGGGGCAGAAAATGGCATAAAAATCCAATCAACTGTTGTTTTACAATCACTCTCTAGGATTAGTCTTCCCTTCAATGCCCATTCAGAAGAAAGGAATACATCAATTCCTAGTTTAATAGCTTTCAGCTCAGCAAACGTAGGAGGATCAGGTCCCACAGCAGTAGAGAAAGTGGTTAAAGTAGAACAATTCAAATCTTTCAAAACTTCTCCAATTCCACCCTGCAGCCCATCACCTCTTACCGCCCCATCAACATTGAATTTAAAAAAATCAGAAGGAGGCAGAGACCAACAGTGAACCTTCTTCTTCTTCTTAGAGGATTTAATAGGAATTTTGTCTGCAAGCGATGGATCCCCTACTAGTAAATCAACCTGAATATTAGCATGAGGGAATTTAACTAAAAACCATTTAGCCAGCCTAAATCTGGAAATGAAGAACAGATATGAACTGTCAAATTTCCAGTTTTCAAACACCACCGAATTCCTAGCTTTTCATAAGGACCACAAAACAACTTCGGGGATAAACTTCCAAATAGTAGAATACTCCCTTAGATAAGACCAAGAACAAAGTAGGGAAAAAGGTTCTTGGGGCAAAACTGAAGAGATATCCCAAAACCTTAAGAATCTATTCCACAGCTCTTCTGCAACCGAGCAAGAGATAAAAGATGTTGAATTGTTTCCTCATACTTATGACATAAAGGACATAGAACATCTTCCAGAGTAACCTCTCTTTTCTTCAGTTCCACTCTAACGGCCAATTTCTGGTGAGTACTCTGCCATAGAAATGTTTCCACTCTAGGAGGAGCCAATCCAGACCACACCCACTTCTTCCACTGAAAAGTACCTCCAGTTCTGCAGGAAAAAGTCATTCTACAAGACTTAACCGAGAACAAACCGTCACCTTTCCCCGACCACGCGAGAAAATCATCCACTGATTCAGACAGGACTATATTATCAATCAAAAGCATTAAAGAAATCCACTGATCCAATTCCCAATCACATAAATTCCTCCTTAGCTGAATATTCCAAACCCAACCATTATTTTCAAAGCAACCAAATTCAGCCACTTTTCCCCTTTTATTAGTCGATAGAGCAAAAATCCTAGGAAATTGATTCTTTAAGGAAGAGCCATTAACCCAAACATCATTCCAAAATTCAATTGACCTACCATTCCCCACTTGGATCTTCGAATTGGACCTCAAGTACTCTCCTATCTCGTCCTTTTTCTCATAATTATTCAGAATACCTCTCCATATCCATGAATCTTGAGGAGAAACGACCTTGCATATTGATAGAGATAAATTACTGACATTATGCTTGCAGCAAAGTAATTTTTTCCAGTGAGAGTCTTTCTCATTTGCATACTTCCAAACCCATTTCCCAAGCAAAACTCTATTAACCAAACTCAAGTCTAAGACTCCCAAGCCACCCTCTTCATAAGGTTGACACACCGTACTCCAATTTACCCAATGAATCCATTTCTTGGTTGTTCCTTCACCCCAAAGGAATCTATACATTAATGAATTTAGTTTCTGGTTTACCTTTAACGGAATTTTGAAAATAGAGAGGTAGAAAATAGGTAAGGAGGACAACACCAATTTCACCAACACCAATATTCCAGCGATAAAGAGGAAACTTTCCAACCTGCTAATCTGTTGTAAACTTTCTGCAATACTAACTCCCACAACAACTGAATTTTTCTTTGCGCCTATCGGTAAACCAAGATGAGTCATAGGAAAATATCCCACCCCACAACCTGCTTCGAATTTGTAACATCCCGAAACAAGAGCAAGTGACTAAAATGGAAGTTTTGGAAATTTTAAGTCTGATTTTGAAAGATTTGAAAGATTTATTTTATTGTTCAGTAAATAACTAATGGAATAAGGGGTATAATGGTCATTTGACAAAGAAAGATTTTTATCTTCCCTTATAAAAGAAGTAGACACGTGGAGAGGAGAAGAAAAATTAGAAGACTCTGGAGATGCTTGGTTTTCTTCTTCCTTTCTTCCCGTGGCTCCATTGGTAACGTAAGATTATGTCAAGTGATTGTTTCCTTTCAATTTGAAGTTGAGTTTAATTCTTGAGATGATAATTAAGCTTAACGAAAGCTTAATTCGTCTTAAAACCATAAGATGAAGGAGTTAAGAGAAATCAAAGACTAGAAGTTTTTAAATGAAATTTTGGAAATTAGAATTTGAAGTTAAATTTGACTTGTCAATAGTTGAATTAAGAGATTTCGAGTGATAGAATTGAATTTAGAACATATAGAAAATTTGGTATGATTCTTGAATTTCATTTGGAAGATAAGATTTCGAGGATAAAGATGTGATAAATGAGAATAAATGAGTTTAAGCATGAGTATGTAAGTTAAGAATAAGAAAGGGGATGATATATGAAGCAATTAAGCTGAAAAGACTGAATTTTCGTGCATAAAATGGAATTTCTGGGTTGTGTGCGTCGATGCATCTTCAATGTGTATCGATGCACTCTCAAATAAATAAACATCGAATGCAATTAGTGCATCGATGCATAAGGAGTGCATCGATGCACCCCCTTAAAATGAAACATCGAATGTAATTTGTGTACCTATGCATGGATAGTGCATCGATGCAAATGTTAAGGAATGCATCGATGCACTGTAGAATGTACCGATGCACTTCAAGGGGAAAATAGAATTAGACCTTTCTTTTGGTCCAAGAAATGATAGATTAGAATACATCAATTGGATACTGATATGTATCAATGTATGATTATGTAGATATCAAGCACGAACAAGTTCCGTGACGACTATCATATTAAGATTCGATCGAAAGAAATAAATCATAAAAAGGGGATTGGAACTTAGTGAGGCCAAGGTGAGTGCATACGGATATTAAATATGACTCGATGGGAAATTAGACTTGCGATAAGTATGTTTCCTACATGTTGAAATATATGATTGCATGAGTAGAATAATGATTAGAATTGATATTGTGTGATATGACAGACACAGTTCAGATTAAGGCTCATGTCTCGGATTATTTCAAAAAAGCTTATAATACAATTAATAAGCTGGAAGTGGGAGAATTTGAACTTATTTTTGCAAAGCTATCTGCTGTGCAAAGGGATTGTCTTGAGGAGATTTTTAAAGAACAAGAAGTTTGGGAAGCAATTTCTTCATCAGCTAGCGATAAAGCTCCTGGACCATATGGTTTTACTATAGGATTTTTCAAGAAGTATTAGCCTATGTTAAAGGAGCAGATCATGAAATTTGTCTTATATTGGAAGAAAATGGGACCATAGGGTTAATCATGCATTCATTTCCCTAATCCTTAAGAAACTTAATCCAGAAAGTTTAGAAGATTACAAGTCAATTAGCCTTGTTTTTTTTTTGATAGAAGATGAGGCCTCATAAAAAACCTCCTTTTTACCCTCCATGTTATGAAAGTAACATGAAGGGTAATGAAAGGAGGAAAAGAGCGCCTATAATTTTATTAAACAGAAGAAAAGTACATTACCCACTCTACAACAAAATAAACCTTCCCAGAAAGCATAAGACTTAAAAACCACTATCAGTTGGAAAACGTAGACACAAATTACATAATACTAAGAACAAAAACCTGCAGAAACAAAATGAAACATACACTCCAACTCCTCAAATACAAAGGCAGCTAATCAACCAATACCATCTTTAGCTAAATTGTCCGCTTCCCAATTGGCAGCCCTCAAGATTAGCCTTAACATAATATCCATCCCTTCCATAATAGAGACGATCTCCTTCACCAATCAATTAGCCTTGTTGGTAGTTTATACAAGATCATTTCTAAAGTTCTATCCAAAAGATTGGTTTCTTGTATAAAAGATTGGGTTAGCCTTAATCAGTTCACATTTATTCCTGGTAGGCAACTACTAGATTGTGCATTCCTAGCTAATGAAGGTATAGATTAGTATTATTATTATAGTTTTACAAGCTTGAGCCATGGTGAGAGAGAGCGTCTTAGGAGGTCCGTCCTCCGACGAGGATTGGACGGTGTTTGTAGTTAATCTTAGCAAGAGAGTCACTTGGTGAACATTAAAGGATATTTTTAGTCAACAGGGTAGTGTTATGAGAGTTTACATCCCGAATAGGTCTAACAAGCCAAATTATAGAGATCATACGTTTGCGTTCGTTCAGTTTGCGAAGGAGGATGAAATGAAGAAGGCGATTGAGAATGTTAATGGTATTTGGATTGATAGGAAGAAAGTTTCGGTATGTGTAGCTACATATCGGAGGCAGAAGCACTTGCAAGTAGTTGGAAGAAAGTCCAGAAAAGATGAAGATAAGTTGAGTGAGGGAGCGAACTGGAGGAGTAAAGTTGGATCTCAGTCTTTCAGTCGTTTGAGGGATGAAAGGTCTTATAAGGATGCTTTAGTCTCGTCTGATGGGATGAGGAAAGGTCCGGTGGAGGAAAAGATTAGGGTGGGTCACCCTTGTAAAGATGTTGTAATGAGAAATCTTTGGGAGATGCATATTCCCTCAGATGAATGGGATTGGGTGAAGAGATCATTGACTGGGATTATCAAACCACACTTTGATTTGGAGTTAGTGTTGAAGGGATTGGCAAGCGATGGGATCAAGGTTAAGGGAGCTAAGTGGGGTTATGCGTGGAACTCTTGCATATTGACCTTTGATTCGGTGGAAGATTTTAAAGAGGCGTGGTCGAGCAGATTAGAGGAATTATCCTTCTGGTTTGATTGGATTGATTCTCTTGTGAATGATGATGGGGTACCGATGGCGTTTTGTTCGGTTGAGTTAGTTGGAATCCCCTTATTATGCTGAAATCTCTTTTATGGAGAAACTTGTCTCAAGGTGGGGGAAGCTAGTCTGTATCAACGATTCGACGGTGCAAAGAGACGACATGGCGGTGGCAAGGGCCTTGCTGAGGGTGGCCAGTCCCTTTGATGTACAGGAGTCTGTTATTGTGGGCTCGTATGGGAGATCTTTCAAGGTCAAAATTAATGTGGGGTCGGTCTATATAAAACGGGAAAGTTTCTCAGTAGGAAACTCAACGGTGGCCGGCGAGGATATGTTCAGAGATGATGAAGTTTCAGAGGAGGAAGAAGACAGGTGCTCTTATGGGGTTGGTAGACCAGACTTGCCAGCTGTGGATACTAGGGACAGTGTTGATAGATGGTTAGTAGGGGATGTGAGTACACCTGTATCAGGCGGCAAAGGGGGTCAAAATTTAATGTGGCAGGAGGGAGGAGGTCAACATAGTGGACTAAAGATTTCAGACTGTCTAGCAGAGGATTTGAATTTGAGAGGGAATTATCAGGGTATTGGGATTAGGTGTAATTTTTCCAATGAAAGTGATAAAGCCCAATCAGAGGACTTGAGTGAGCCCATTAGACTATCAACTGCTGGGCCAGTTGTCATTTTAAATCGACTGGGCTGTGGTAGACTTATAGAATCTCGGGTGGAGGAACTAGGAGACTCACAGAAAAAGGAGATGGACAAATCAAATAGGCAGGATCAGGATATAGCTTCGTCTGAATCCAACTCAAATTTGCTTGTTGGGTGGAATTAACGTCAGTCTACAGGCTAAGTTTACAAATGAGGATATGGTAGAGGAAAGATTAATTCGGGAGAAGGAAGTTGGTAGTGTAGAAGGAACAGAGGTGGAAAGGGTTGAAATTCCAATGCTATTGGCTGGTAATCAGGGGCGGAGTATTAACAAGGAGTCCATTTCTTATGGTTTAAAAGAGGTTTTCTTAAGAACAAGATGTTAATTTTGTTTCCATGATCGAATTTATGAAAGACTAGATAGAGGTCTAGATAGGGAAAATATGGATCAAAACAGTGATAATTCTGTGTCCCGCACAAATCTGTCGAAGCAAGATTGGAAGCTGCTGCTACTAGGGATGTGTGATATGTGGGGAATCTCTTCAAAGGGGGTAATCATGTTTTGGAAGAGGAGATCTTGAAGATGGAGCTAAAAGGGCCTCTTAGAAGCTCTTGACTGATTTACAGGATGGAAAGGTTTGGTGCTATTGTTAATTATGTCACAAATCAAATTGATTTCATGGAACGTTAGGGGCTTGGTAGAAAGGAAAATCAAGAGCAGTTGCAAGATTAGTTTCAAAAATCAAACCGATGATTATGTTTCTTCAGGAAACTAACTTGAATAAATGCCAAAAAAGATTGTTGAGGAAGTTAGGGGGTAACTTCTTGAAAGGTTTTAGTTTTCAGCCGGCTACTGGTTTTGCAGGGAGCTTAATATGTTGTGGAATGAAAATATGTTTGAAGTAAGCAGGGATTTTAAACACAATAGATTCATTCGTTATCAGGAAAGGTTAAGAGTCTCAACTTTGATTGTTGTTTTATTATGGTATGGACCGTCGGTTGAGGCTGATAAAGAGGAATTTTTAAGAGAGCTGATGTGTTTTATACAACAACTTGATTTGCTTGTATGCCTAGGAGGGGATTTCAACGCTTATCTTGATCCTGAGGAGAAGATTGGAGTTGCTCAGAATTGGCATTCAGTGGAGTTATTCTCCAACTTTGTCCTAAATTTAAACCTTATGGATCTACCTTTAGTTGGAGGGAGATTTACTTGGTGCAATAATAGAGAAGCTCTCACGTGGATTAGATTAGATCGTTTTCTATTAAGTGGTGCGTTTTTTCAGGTATTTCCAAAGTTATCCAGAAAGTGTTGCCAAAATCTATTGATCATAATCCTATACTACTTGAAGAAGATCTCAAAAATTGGGGCCCAAACCTTTCCGGTTTTTAACTACTTACTAGAGGAGGATGGGTTTAATGGGTGGTTCAAAATGTTGTGCATGATCTAAAAAGGGAGAATGCCCGAAGGGGTATGCTGAGTATTCTTCAGGGAACAAAGAAAGCGATTAAAATGTGGCCAAATAGTAACAATATGGGAATTTCAGAACAGATATCAGAGCTGGAAAACAGGATAAATGACTTGGAATTAAAGTCTTAGGGTAGGGGAATTTCTGCACAAGAAAGGGGTCAACTATTATCTTGGAGGAATGATTTGTGGAGTTTGCATAGGAAGGAGGGAATATTGGTTCCAAAAATCACGTCTTAAATGGATTAAGAAAGGGGATAGAAATACCAGATTCTATCACTATGTGCTCTTAATAGGAATAGAATGAATGCTATTTCGTCTTTGAAAGTGGCTAGGATAGATATCTTTGATCCTACTCTGATTAGATCAGCTATCTTTGATTTTTTTTCTCTGATGCTCCCCCCCATAAAAACGATGCCATGATAGATTTAATTGTTGAGAACGCTACTAGGGATCGAAAATAAAAGGTAGTATATTGGAAGAGAGCACAAAACATTTGACCAAGACAGCCCTTCCAGCCAGAGATAAAGACTTGGCCTTCCAACCAGCCAAACTCTTATAAAATTTTTGAACTACCGGTTCCCACATGAAAAGGAATTCCTCTTGGCCCCCAATGGAAGACCTAAATCTCCGATGGAAAAACTCCCTTACACACCCTATTTCCTTTGCCCATGAAACTAACTCCTCTCCACGTTAATTCCAAAAATTCTACTCTTGGACAAATTCAACTTCAAACCCACCAGCAGTTCATAAATTAGAAGCACCCTCCTAATATTCACCAAGTCATGACTAGAAGCCTTACTAAAATTATTAAGTCATCCGCGAATTGCAAATGAGATAGCATGAAAGAACGATCATTAAAGCCTAATTGAAAACCCGAGAAAGCCCCTTGTTCACTGCTTTCACCACATTAAATGTAGCAATTTCCCTCCCAAATTAAACAACAAAGGGGATAACGCAAATTAAACAACATTAAATGATTCGGTTGAGTGGCCTATCTTATTCAGAATTTTGAAGGTTATGGGTTTTGGGGAAAAATGGATCTCATGGATTAAATGGTGTTTCTTCTGCCTCTATTTCGGTGTTAGTTAATGGTTCACCTACTGAGGAATTCAATATTAGCAAAGGGCTGAGACAAGGGTGCAGTCTATCCCCTCTCCTGTTCAATTTAGTGGGGGAATTATTAAATCTTATGTTGACTAAGGCTGTTAATATAGGTCTGTTTCAAGGGTTCAGTATGGTAGGGTTGTAATTCCTTTCAGTTGTCACACCTACAGTTTGCAGAGATAATGCAAATTCTAAATATTAGGAGAGTATTGAGGGTTTTCGATGCTATGTTGGGTTACACTTAAACTTGTCTAAGTGTTCATTATTTGGGGTTAATATGGAAGCTGACAGAGTTAAAGATTGGGCTATGAAAGCGACCTGTGGAGGGGTCTTTTCCAATGTCTTATCTTGGTTTACCGATGGAACTAGGAAAAATTCAGAGGGTATATGGGAACCGGTTTTCAAGATCCCTCTAAAAGTGACTCGAAGTTGAATCGTTGATGGCTAACCTTTGGGTGAAGATCTGAAAAAACGAATTCACTGGGTGATTGAATCGGTTAGTAAACCAATTGAAGAGGGTGGCCTGGGAATTCTTGACTTAAGGTTGATTAATAGGGTCCTACTTGGGAAATGGGTTTGGAAATTTGCTAATGAAAAATATAGTGTGTGGAAGAATATGATTTGTTGCAAAAACAACGTGAGCAGTATGTCTCTTTCAATTTCAAATGCGGCTTCACCTTTAGACTCTGGATATGGAGAGGTATCCTCAGTAACTATGCTAAGAATGATCAGATTAGTGATGTTTGAGACAGAATTCAAAGAGAATTTGGGAAATGGTCGGCGATTGCTTTTTGGGTGTGATGTTTGGATTACTAATATGCCTTTAAAAAACCATTTCCCCAGAATATTTGCTTTGTCGACGAATAAATGGGGGCTGATTTCTGAGTTTGGGGAGTATGAAGATGATGTCTGGGTTTGGAACATTCAACTTAGAAGAAATTTGTATGATTGGGAATTGAACCAGTGGATCGCTTTAATGTCATTGATCGACAAAATTTCGCTGGAACGATCTGTGGATGACTTCATGGGATGGTCAGGAAGGGGGATGGCATGTTTTCGGTCAATCCTGTAGACAGTCATTACAAGGTAGGTCGAAGAGAGTTATGAGTGGAAGAAGTGGGTTTGGGATGGATTGGCACCTCCTAGAGTACAAACTTTTCTATGGCAGATCTGTCATCAAAAATTAGCAGTTAGAGTGGAATTGAAGAAAATAGGGATTCAGATTTCGGATGTTTTGTGTTCATTATTGCACACCTATTCCTATCGTGCACTTTGCCTCTGATTTGTGGAGCAATTCCTAAAGTTATGGATATCTCTTCGTTGTTGCCTCAAGACCCTTTGCTATTCTGTGCTCGTGGTCGAACCTATGTCATAATTCACTTATTTGGAGGTTTATTCCGGCTGTCATCTTCTGGTCTATTTGGAAGGCAAGAATTTTGGTTGTTTTTGAAAACGTCAGCGTTGACTCTAATGTTTGTTCTTTATCACTAAATTTAGATTGGCGAAATGGTTCTTAGCTAAATACCCTGGGGTTCGGATTCAGACCGACCTTCTAATAGGGGATCCTAAGCGGGTGATAAACTCCTCCATAGTACGATTACTAAGAAGGTTATTGGCTGAGTCCTCCACCATCGGATATGTTCAAACTAATGTTGATGGGGCAGTGATTGGAGATGGTGCAGGGGGTATTGTGGTTTTGAGAGACTCCTTTAGTTGCTCTTTAGCTAATTTTTCTGCAGTTTGGGTCGGTCTCCCTATAGTGACTGAACTGAAAACTATAAGAATGGATTGGTTTTTTCTTTCTTCCAATTGGGCTAACAAGGGTAGACTATTTTGGAAAGTGATAGCAAATGTGCAGTGGATGGATTTTAAAGCTACAACCTGCTCCTACTTTTTTCAGTGATTTGGTGGAGGAAATTGGAGTTCTTGTTATGCTAAGGGCGTCGTTCTTAGATGGGTTCCTAGGAGTTGCATGGAGGCGACAGGATAGCTAAGCAGGGGATTGGTTGAGTGTTGCAGGCTTTCTGTTGAGTCTGATGACCTAGCTGAGGATGGGTTAGGCTAAGGGGTCTTTGTTTCCCAACGCTATTTGTATTAATGTCCTGTTTTATTATCGAGGGTTAGAGTGTTATGTATATCTTATGTTATTCAGGGCTAGAATGTATATGTAATTCTGGTCTATTAATAAATTGAGGTACTCTTTTCCTCCCTCAATTAGTTGCCACTTTTCAAAAGTCAACTATGAGGGAGGTTTTTAATGATACCTCCTATTCCTATAAAAAAAAGTATAGATTATTGGAGGAAGCAAGGTAGGAAGGGGTAGTCTTCAAAATTGATTTTCGAAGAGCCTATGATACGGTTGAATGGTCGATTCTTCTTAAAGTAATGAAAGCTATGGGTTTTGGAGAGAAATGGGTTTCTTGGATTGAATATTGTCTATCTTCTGCCTTAATTTCGGTTTTAGTAAATGGTTCTCCTACTGAGGAGTTCCCAATGACAAAAGGGTTAAGACAAGGCTACAGTCTTTCCCCTCTGATGTTTAATCTAATTGGTGAACTCCTACATCTAATGCTGATTAAAGCTTCTGATTTGGGACTTTTCCAGGGGTTTGATATTGGTAGATCAGCTAATCCTTTCCTTTTGACTCACCTACAGTTCGCTGATGACTTGATTCTGTTTTGCCATGACTCTTACTAACATCCAGAACATCAAAAGAGTGCTCAGAATTTCAGTTTAATGACAGGGTTGCATTTAAACCTATCTAAGAGTAAACTGTTTGGTATAAATGTTGAAGTTGCTACCTTAAATGAACGGGCGAATGATATTGGATGCTCAGTGGGTTGTTTTCCTATGGATTATCTTGGCTTACCTATAGGTGCAAAGAAAAACTCTGAAGTACTTTGGGAGTCGGTTTTATAGAATTTTAACAATAAGTTAGCTGATTGGAAGGCTTCTTCACTGTCAATGGTGGGCAGATTAGTGCTTATAAAATCGATATTATCATCGTTACAGATTTTTTTCTTATCCATTTTCAGAATGCCGCTCAAAGGCAGAAGTTAATACATTGATGGCCACTTCTTTTGGGGGAAAGCTCAAACAAAATCGAATGCACTGGGTTAGTTGGCAGGCAGTTTGTAAACCTTTGGAAGATGGTGGATTGGGAATTTTGAATTTGAATATCACAAATAGGGCTTTGTTGGGTAAATGGGTGTGGAATTTTGCAAATGAGAAAGATTCACTTTGGAAAAGGATGATATGCATCAAACACAATGCTAGTACTTTATCTCTGTCAATTAGCAACGTTGTTTCGACTCAAGATTCCTGGATTTGGAAAGGAATTGTGAACAATTATTTGAAAGATGATGACATTGGAGAATGTTTGAGATCGAATACTAAGACTCAATTGGGAAATGACAAGTCTATTTCGTTTTGGAATGATGTTTAGGTCAATGATCTACCCTTGAAGATTCAATTTGCCAGGATATTTGCATTATCAAACAATAAAAGGGGTAAGGTGGTAGATTTTGGTTGCTTTGATGAAAATGGATGGGTGTGGAATGTTCAAACAAGAAGCTTATGTGATTGGGAATTGGACCAATGGATCGAACTAATGGCAACACTAAATTGTTTTAATTTATCTGATTCAATGGAGGATTTTCTTTCTTGGTCAGGAAGGGGGATGGTCTGTTCTCGGTGAAATCCTGCAGGGTGGTCTATCAATAGTCAAGGAGTGGTTTTCTTGGAAAAGATGGGTTTGGTCAGGTTTCGCTCCACCTAGAGTAGAAACCTTCCTTTGGCAAATTACACAAGAAATTGGCAGTCAGAAATGAGCTGAAGAAAAGGGGGTTCCTATGGAAGACACACTATGTCCACTATGTAAAAAGAATGAAGAAACAGTCCAGCATCTTTTTTTCTCATGTTCAGTTGCAGGGGATATTTGGAACAGATTGTTGAAGATTTGGGACATCTATACAGCTTTGCCTAATGATCCACATGTTTTGCTAAGTTCATGGTCTGATTTAAACAAAAACTCGAACATATGGAAATTCATTCCGGGAGTAGTTCTTTGGTCTATTTGGAAAGCAAGGAATTCAGTTGTGTTTGATAATTCTAGCCTTGATATGACCTCTTTTTCCTAATAAGATTTAGGTTGGCTAAATGGTTTTTAGCTAAGTTTCCCAATATCCATACAAGTTGATTTGTTGGTAGGGGACCCCTACAGATTTTATAAATTTAATGTTGATGGGGTTGTCAAGTCTGATGGGATGGCTAGAGGAATTGGAGGGATTTTTTAGAGATTGTAATAGCATCATCCTATCGACTTTCTCTGTTAGTATTGGTCCAGGCCCTCCCCCGTTGGCTGAACTAAAAGCTATTAAGAAAGGCTTAGACTTTTTTCTATTATCATAATGGGCTGTAAAGGGAAGATTGATCTTAGAAAGTGACTGTAAATCTGTTGTAGACTAGATTTTGTTGCCTAATTCTATTCCTAGTTTCTTCAGTTCACTTGTTGAGGATATTGTGTCCTTAGTTCAAGAGAGGGCGGTTATTATTCGATGGATTCCTAGGGGATGTAATTGGGAAGCAGATAAATTAGCTAAGGATGGGATTGGTTGATTGTAAGGGTATTTTTATAGGGTGTTTTAAGATTATAGTTTTATTCTGATGCCCTAAATGTATTGGTGTACTTTATTATAATAGTTTCTCTATTCAATAAACTAAGGTACTCTTTTCCTCCTTCCGCTAGTTACTCTTTCCTAGAGGTAACTAAGAGGGAGGTTTTTAATGAGGCCTATTATTCCTATAAAAAAATATTGTGTGATATGATTATATGCATTAATATTAGTATATGTTTGTCATGATATATGTGTGTTATTGGTTATTGCATACGTTATATGATATATGTGAATATATGTTATGGTAAATGTGGATGAATATAAAGATACATATGTATTTTATATGTATATGAAAAGATATAAAAACAAGAAACAAGTCAAGTGATAAAGGAATATGAAATTGTATGAAACGTGGCATAAGTTATGTGATTAAATGAGAAATGATATGAGCATATGTATATGTGATTATGAATGACAGGAATATGAGAAAAGGTATATGTGACACGTAAATTATATGGAAGTGAACTACGTGACTATGTGATCATATGAAATGTGATAAGAAGCTATGTGCCTATGTGATAAGAATATGTGAAATGATATAAAGATAATGCCCATGTTATATGTTATGAGATCTAGAGATATAGTTGGCATGCCAAGAGTCGAGGGATTAACAGTGGTCCTTCGGTACACAGTGGTCCTACGGGACAAATTCTACGCGCCCCTAATGGGAATTTTACGAGCTGTGGTGACAGCATAGTGCACAACCTCTATGTACTCACGTATCTTTAGCTCTCAGAAATGTTCATGGGCTAAACAAAGATATAGCAATAAATACATTGCATGTGAAGAATATGCTTTTGTGATATGATGATATTTGTATTGTTTGGTTTATGAGTCATATATGCTGGTGGAAAGATTAGGACAAGATATAAACTTATATAATGTTAATAATTGGTTAGTGAAATAAGATTAATGAAGTAAATGATGAGTGATTTGTATCTTTGTACATTTAATTAAAGAAATGTTATATGTTTTGTGATAGCATGATATGATATTTCATGCATGGTTAAAAAGTTAAAGTTCTCTTATAAGTTTAATGCCTCACTAAGTCATAGACTTAGCGTGTGATTGTTTACACGTAGGTTACAGAAGCGAGAAGAGAAGCGAGGAAGAGCAAGACAGGTCAGCATCTCCCTTACAAAGTTTCAGATCAGAAAATAGATGATTTAAATGTATTTGATTATTTTGAATATAGTTGGCATGTACTAATTGATTGAGTTGAATATGCTCTGAATGGTTTGTAAAACAATTTGATAGTATTAATTACTGTAAAGTAATTAATTTTCTCAAATGAGGAAATTAAGATTTCAGTGGCTTTGTAAACAACAGAGTTTTGAAAAGTCAATGTAACAACTCAAACTCGGATCCGGGTCGGATACGGGTTGGGGTGTTACAGAATTCCCATCTTTTAAAATGTCCTCTTCCATATTAACACCAACAGCTTACTCTTAGACAGATTAAGGTGGAGCCCTGATATTAAGCTAAACACCCTCAACACTCCTGATATTGAGAATTTGAGTTGAAGAATCTCTGCAGAATATGATTAGAACATCTGCAAACTGTAAATGAGTCAAATTGAAAAGATTATCTTCCTTACCAATACTGAACCCTTCGAAAAGACCAAGATCAGTAGCCTTACTCAACATTAAATTCAAGAGTTCCCCACTATATTAAACAGGAGAGGGGACAAACTACAGCTTTGTCTCAACCCCTTGCCCATCTGAAATTCTTCTGTTGGAGATCCATTAACTAGAACCGAGATTGAAGCAGATGAAATACAATAATCAATCCAAGAAATCCATTTGTCCCCAAAACCCATAAACTTCATTAATCTCAATATAATTGGCCATTCCACTGAATCATAGGCTCTACGAAAATCAACTTTGAAAACAACTCCTTTCCTTCTTTTTTTCCTCCAAAAATCTATGGATTCATTGACCATAAGCAAATCAAGCAGTTGCCTACCTGGAATAAAGGCAAACTGCGAAGGGCTAATTAAACCTTTAATAACTGAAACCAGCCTTCTCGATAAGATTTTGGAGATTATTTTGTATAAGCTGCCAACTAGGCTTATTGGTCTGTAGTCTTCAATCCTTCAAGATTAATTTCTTAGGAATCAATGTTATAAATGCATGATTGACCCCATGCTCCAACTCCTCCCTATGTGAAAATCATCCATAAACTTCATAAGATGATCCTTCAGGACAGGCCAAAATTTCTTAAAACCCATCGTGAAACCGTCTAGACTCGGGGCTTTGGCACTGTCCGAATGAAAGACTACTTCCCACACTTCCTGTTCTGAAAAATTTTCTCAAGACCATTCTTCTGCTCCTCTGTTAATTTCACAAAATTAAGATGATTTCCTCCACTGGAGCTATCTGGTCTGTGTTTGTTGATAATCTTAGCAGAAACGTTCATAGGAGAACATTATGGGAACTTTGTAATCACCATGGAAAGGTTACAAAGGTATATATCCCAAGTGTGAATAACCGAGGTACAAGTTGAACACCTTTGCTTTCGTCCATTTCGTGAGGGTGATCTGCTCAATGCTGTTAAGAAGTTGACCAATGCCATGGTTGACGATAGAGAATCTCAGTGCGAGTTGCAAAATATCCTAAACCTCATGATCAGAGCAGATTGGAAGCAGTCAGAGCGGGGGATTGATTAGTCAGAGAAACAACTCTTTAGGGCGTCTTGAAGAAAGGAAAGCGATCTTCGATAAATTTTGTGACGGGAGATATATAGAGACATGGTGGTTGGAGACAAAACAAGGAAAATGGAGAATCAAGTAAAGGGTAACGACAGTCCAGGGGGTTCGAAGGGCCAGTTGAATGTCTTCATTCCCTTGGAAGAAAGAGATTGGATTAAAACGTCAATGACTGGTATTTGCAAGAACAATCATGGAGTGGGGTAAGTTCAAGATCCCATGTTTAATGATGGGGTTAACGCCAAGGTGGCCAGATGGGTATTTGCGAAGAATGCATATATAATTATGTTCCCGTTGGAGGACGATCGGAATTAAGCTTTAGAGAAGAAAAATGTTCTAAATTCATGGTTTGATTGGTTATCTCATGTTATTCAAGAAGGGGTTCCATTAGCCTTTTGCATTGTTTCGTTAATGGGTGTTCCCCTCAATTGTTGGAGTGAAGGTTTTTTCTCCAGTTTAGCGAATAGATGGGGGCCGCTGGTGAAGATAAAAGAAAGAACGTTGAAGAAAGCTGATTGTTGTGTATCCCAGATGCTTCTGAAGTGGCGAACGTGTTTGATGTGCCTAGTTCAATCTCGATCACAACTAATGGGAGATTGTACTTGATAAAAATAAAGGTAGAAGCAACAGAGGATTTTTTTTCCAGACACGTGAATAAGGAGGAAGAAGATGGCTTCGATGATGGATGGCAAGAGGAGTTGTCGGAAAGTTATCGGTGTCTGGGGACAGTTGGGGAGAGGGCGATGGAAGATCAACGAACAAAGATGGTTTCTAAGGAAAAGGTGGAGACATGGATTAATGAAAATCTGATGGGTGGCAGCCTTGGGAATGATTGTGTTGTTAATGATGCTGGTGGCTCGAAGGGAAAAAGTTGGAAGCCTTAATGAGCAATGAGCTAGATTCTTCTGGGGTCCACACGAATATGGATGTGTTGCAGATGGGTATGTGGGCGGGAACAAGGAATTGAGGACAGTAGCCTTGATGGGCTAATTATTAATAGACAAAAGAATGGGCCTCTTCGAGTTATTCAAACAAAGCAAATATAGTTCTTCTTTGAAGGGGCAAGTAGGGAGTTAAGTCAAAGAAGCTTTTCTCAAAGTGACGTGGAGCATGTGCAAGAGAATCGAAGCTATTGAGTGAAAACAATGGTAATATGGGAGGTGAGGAAAGAAGTGCTTGATCAGGACATCAAAATGGGTTTCTACACCGGATCGTGGTCGACTTTCAAGAAGAAGTGCTTCCGATGCATGAAGGAAACTGTTTTTTTCAAAAGTGTATTGCAGATCAAGAAATAGGAGTAGGTCGGAAGTCAGAAGAATTGGGAATTCTGGTGAATCAAATAATCAAATAAGCAAGATGAGGCGGTGGAAGAAACGGTAGTTGTTTGGGACACTAGTAATCTGTTTGGAGTAACTTTTAGAGGGAAGAAGGCTTTCGTTAAACAAGTGGCCGCTATCGCAAAGGTGAGTTTGGGGGGAAACTAATTGTCCCAGATTGTGTGAAGGGTTTCGTTACTATTCAAAATGGTTAAGTTATCAATTATTTCGTGGGATATTAGGGATTTGGGTCGAAAAGAAAAATCTAAAGCGATGAGAGGGTTGGTTGATGGAAGAAGGCCTTCTGTGTTGTTTATTCAAGATTCGAAATTGGAGTATGCAAAACAGTCGCGGTTGAGGAGGATTAGAGGCAAGGATTGGATTGTGCTCTGCATCAAATCAGTGGATATTAACAGAAGGCTTTTAGCTATCAGGGGTACATTGATTGGGTCCCTGGAGGAGTGTTGTTTTATTAACGTCTATGGGCATTGTCTAGATTCTAAAAAAGAAGCTTTCTTTGGTGAGTTGTTGTCTTTTATTGAGCAGGTTGACTGCCCTATATGTATGGGAGGAGATTTTAATGTAATTTTGGCAAAGGAAGAGAAGTTAGGGAGGGGTTTCCATTTTTCTTCAAAGAGATTTTTCTGTTATTTTGTATGTCGAGCAGGATTGGTTGATCTGCAATTAATAGGAGGTCGATTCACATGGAGTAATAATAGGGACCAAGCATCCTTTGTGATGATGAATCGCTTTCTGATTGATCAAAGATTTTTAACTCAGTTTCCTAAGGTAAGTCAAATCATGCTTCCTAGGTCGCTGTCGGATCACAATGCTATAATATTGGAGGATGGCGAGTCGAACTGGGGGCCTAAACCGTTCAGGATGTTCAACTATGTGTTGGAAAAAGGTTTTAAAGATATGATGACAGAGGAATTGGAAAAGGTTATAGAAGATAGAGAGGGAGGAGGTATTTGCGAGGTTTTGAATGGTGCGAAGATAAAGATTAGAAGATGGTAAAAGAATGGGTTCAGAGAACTTTCGGGCAGAATAAAGAATTTGGAGAAATCAGTCCATGAAATGGAATTAGCAGTGCAGCAAGGTTCTCCTTCAGTCACACTATAATTACTGACAAAGAAGAAGAGGGAATTGTGAGAACTGTATAAAAAGGATGAACAAATATGGTTCCAAAAATCGAGGGTTAAGTGGAACTTAGAAGGGGATAGGAACTCTCGGTTTTTCCATCAGATTGCTACAAACAGGGGGAGAGTGAATTGTATTAAGTCATTGAAAGTGAGATAAGTTACCTCCTAACCGGGTATGATTAAAAAATGAGTGGCAGATTTCTTTAGAAATGCTTTCAATCGAAAAATAACGCTCGAGGTTGAAGAGATGAACCTGAATTTCCCGAAGTTTTCGGAGGATCAGATTTCTTCGTTGGAAAATCCATTTTCAGAAAAGGAAGTATGGGAGGCAATAGCTGCATTAGGCATGCACAAAGTCAGTTAATAAACCGATCCGGTTTTTTCACCTAGCCAAAAAACCGGATTTTAAAAAAACCGGTTCAGAACCTAACCAGTTTGGAGGGTCGGATGGTAAACCGTTTCTGTTTGAAAAAAACCGATTTTAAAAAAAAAAACGTTGGTGGTCTATTTAGAAAAAAAAACTGTCACAAAAACCCCCCAACGACTATATTAACGGCTAGTTTTTAAAACTCAGCCGGATTTTTTTCGGATAAAAAACAGTTTTTTATCCGATTTTTTTCAAACCGGTTTTTAATCCGGTAAAATATCCGATCGTCCAATTTTTTCCCAAACCGATTATACTATCCGATTTTTAAATATCCGATCCGGTTTAAAAAAATCGATTTTTCCCAAATCCGATTTCGGATATTTTTTGCGCAAAATCGGATATTCGGATTTTGTTGTGCACCTCTAGTTGCGATGGACAGCAACAAAGCTCCTGGTCCGTATGGGTCAAATATGGGGTTCTTCAAAATCTTTTGGCACAGTTTGAAAATTGATATAATGAAATTATTTGTTGATTTCTTCAGGGAAAGGTCTGGGATAAGGAGGTGAATCATTCGTTTTTAACCATTATCCCCAAGAAGATGAATCCAGAATGTTTAGAAGATTATAGGTCAATCAGTCTTGTGGGGGGTTGTATAAAATCCTGTCAAAGGTATTATCAAGAAGGTTACGGTCTTGCATGGATGGGCTCATCGGTTAATCTCAATTTGTGTTCATACCGGAGAGGCAGATCATGGACTGTATGTTTATTGCAAATGAAGCCATTGAATTTTGGAGGAAGAAGGGGTTGAAGGTGTTGGTTTTTAAGGTGAATTTCAAGAAAGCGTACAATTCCGTGGACTAGGGGATGCTACTACAAATTATGAATCTTATGGGCTTTGGTAGGAGATGTGTTCGTGGATTGAGCTATGTCCATCACCCGACATCCATTTCCGTTCTGGATAATGGGTCTCCCACAGAAGGGTTCAAGATTTCGGAAGGGCTTTGCCATGGGTGTTCACTCTTTAATATTATAGGTGAGTTGTTGAACCTTTTGTTAACTAAAGCGGTGAGCGTGGGGCTGTTCAGAGGGTTTGATATTGATGGTCAGGGGCGTTCTCTAATGCTTTCACACTTGCAGTTTGCTGACGATTTAATCATTTTCTACAATGCCTCCTTTGGGGAACTGACAAACATTAGTCGGGTTTTGTTAGTCTTTGAATTGATGCTAGTTTGCAATTGAATATGACTAAGAGCAAGATTTTTGGAATTAATATGGAGGATGATACTATTAATGGTTGGGCCAGTTCATTGGGTAGTTTGGTGGGTTCATTTCCGACATATTATTTAAGGCTTCCCCTTGGGGCAAAAAGGAACTCGGTCTTTATTTGGGACCCTGTTATTCAAAGGTTCTAAAAGAAGTTAGCAGGATGGAAGGTGGCAACTTTGTCACTAGCACGTTTTGATTAAGTTTGTTTTAAGCTCTCTGCCAATATACTGTCTTTATTCGAAATTCCTTCATGTGTTCTAAAGAAGCTAAATGCTATTATGGCGCGATTCTTATGGGGGGCCGTCTGACAGGAAAGTTTTCCATTGGGTAAAGTGGGAGTCGATGTGCAAACCAAAGGAAATAGGCGGCCTGGGTATAGCAAATTTGGATATGATGAATAGAGCTCTTTTGGGGAAGTGGATGTGGAATTTTGTTTCCGAGAAAGAGTCATTGTGGAAAAGGGTCATATGCCATGTCAATAATCTTGATTTCAATTCCTTTGCTGTCACAAATTGATTTCCTTGAGAGCTTTTTGGATATGGAAAGGGATAGTGAAGAACTGCTATGCATGTGATGATTTTGGTGTTTGTTTTAAGGGTAATACTCGCATCAAGGTCGGCAATGGTGAATCATTTTTGTTTTAGCATGACGCGTGGTTAGATGGTGTGCCTTTGAAATATCGATTTACAAGATTATTTATCCTCTTGATAACAAAGATGGATGAATTGTTGATTTTAGGACAAGGAGCTCGTCGGGGTGATGCTAGGATATTCAGATGCGGAGGAACTTGGCAGATTGGGAGATGGAGTAGTTGATTCAATTGTATTCAGCGTTAGGCAATTTTCAACCTTCTGAGCTAACTGATGATAGTTATGTTTGGGTTGGACAGGGTGATGGTTGTTTCTCGATGAAATCGTTCATGAGACTTATGTTTGATAGGTCTGAAGCTAACTCCTTGTGGTCAAAATATGTGTGGCTTGGGGTTGCTCCTCGTGTGGAGTCTTTTGAGTGGAAGGTGGCTCATAAGAAGGTGGCAATTAAAGTCGAGTTAGTAAAGCGTGGTGTAAGGGGGATCGAGGATTAGACGTGTCCTTTGAGTGGAGTTTTTTTCAGAATCTGTTACTCATTTGTTTGTTTCCTGCACAGTTTCTTGGGGTCTTTGGACGGGTTCGTTAGTATATGGAACATCTCTTTCGCGGTTCCAGAGAGCTTGGTTGTTTTACTCTCGGCTTGGTATGGGTTGGTTCCGAATTCAGTCATTTGGACCTTTATTCCTGGAGCAATATTGTGGTCAGTTTGGAAACAAAGGAATGAAATGGTTTTCAATAAAGGGAATCTCGATCGTGTTCAGCTCTTTTTCTTGGTTAGATACAGAGCGGCAACATGGTTTTCGGCAAAGTTTCAAAACCATTTGATCCCTTTGGATAGTCTAGTGGGTGATCTTACGTTAGCAGATTCCTATCAATGGTCAAGGAAGCTTAATTCAGTTCGTGAAGGTTGGTGTCCTCCTCCGACAGGCTTTCTTAAGGTCAATGTGGATGGGGCTATGGATGGTTTTTGGCATAAGGGTGGCATAGGTGGATTGCTTCGGGACGAGAAGGGTGTCATGTTGGATTCGATTTTAGAGAAAGTTGGTTCGGGCCCTCCAATTTTGGCAGAATTCTTGGCTATTAAGAGAGGGGTCTACAGCTCTTTTTGGATTCGGAGTGGGCTTCAAGGGGAAGGCTAATTTTAGAATCTGATTATCTAGTGGCTCTAGAATGGATTAAAAATCCAGCTTCTTGTACTCTTTTGTTTAAAGTTGTGGTGAATGACATTGCTAGTGTAGTGATAAATAGGGGTGTGGTCATTAGGCATATTAAGAGAGGTGCCAATTGCAAGGCAGATGAGTTTGTCAAATTGGGAATTGGGTAGGCTTGACGAGGGGGTAATATGTAGGGATTGGTTGGTAGTTTGAATTGGGTTTTGTTGTTTGGTGGTAGGAGTATGATTGTAATTGGTCTAATGTACTGCTGTTGTAGCTGGTTTTTTAGTAATAAATTTATTGGCACTCTTTTCTCCATCCAATGTTCGTTGATCTACCTATGTAGATTGGCGGTTATAATGGGAGGTTTAACGAGGCCATCTTTCAATCAAAAAAAAAATCAGATGTGCTTAAAAGCAATAGAAAGATCACATTCATTACAATTGAGATGAAGAAATAAAACCACCAAATTCAATCTCAGCCTTACCAAGAAACCAAGGGCTCCAGTATTTGAACCATTAGACATCCAAATCAAGACATAGAATAGAGCTAGCAAACGGACCAAATTTACACCACCTATTAGGGTAAAAAGGACTACCAGTATTTGATATCTTTAGAGGCATCAGGATTTCGAACTTACAGCTATTACTGGAGACCATATGCAAACCACTGTCAGAGCATTATGGTTATCTGCAGCCAAAGAGAGACTCTATGAGACAACCAATGTGCATTTGATTATAACAAACAAAAGTTTATCATCTTACACTACTACAAGCACAATTACAATGAGAACTTCCAACAAAAATTCAAAGCATGAGAGGAAATAGGACACAAACTCCAGGCAGAAAGTAACATAATGATTATATGGCTTTAAATATTTATATATGGGCCACAAAACTGACAGAACAAATTTCAAGTTTAGGTTCATAAGCTGTTTCTTCCATGGTAATTGATAGGAAAAGGTTCTAGAACCAAATATTTAAAGAAATACATATATTTAATGCATCATAGAAAATTATGACATGAACATGCAAATCACGTACGTCTAGATACGAAATCATGCCAAGAATATTCTATAGAATCCATAGTTATGATTATCCTTGTCGGCTCCACCAGTGGCTTAATCTGCAAAATTAGGGTGGACCGTTAAAAAGATATTTTATATAAAAGATCAATATCCACCTTAAGTCCGGTAAATGCCTCATACCTGGGCAAAATAGGCAAATGCAAACTTTCCACTCAAGATTATGAACCAGAAAACCATATATCTGTATTACAAGGAGTCGTAAAACATTAAATGATTACTTCAAGCATTCAAAGGAAAGGAAAATCTTCTACCAATGAACATAATAAGGGTACGTAAATCAGGGAATCTCAAGGTCAGAGATTAGAGATTACTTAATAAAGTCCGTAGTCCTCTCATACATGCCACGTCCAACGTAGTACCGTTCCTTTAAGAAAAAATACAACAAACAATAAGATAATAGTAAAGAGATGAATTAGAAAAAACTAATGCAATAAGAAACAAAAACCTGACGCATCCACTTGATAAAGCGAATCAAAGACCAGTGATCACACATATTGGTCAAACGATGGCATGCAGGTATCCGCATGAGAAAACTTATGAAAAAATGGATACCACCATAGATGCCTATAACAATCAAATACAATCTGTAAACAACAGAGTTTGAATTTGGATTACTCTCTTCCTGCAAAGCTCTCCTGCATTAGTAATAGATAAATGTTAAAGGAAAGTTAACAATTTATATAAACAAATATAGGGACAAGCTGAAACAAGAATTGATGTCAAAAGAGAATTATTCGGCAAATTGACTAAGAACATACACATAAAGGAAAGATACAAGGACTGATGCAATGCTAAACCAAACAAATCGAAGAAAAATTCTGGAAACAGCAAGGCGTCGTGTGGTTGAATATGCACCATACATCATGAGGACATCCAAGACACCTATATCATGAAACAAGAACTTATAAGCAAAACATTTTAGCAGAGTACAAAATGAACTCATCATTGAAAGCAGCACCAAAAATAAATATTTGAAATAACCAGCAAGTGAAACCTACTTTCAATAAACTTCATTACTACAAAAGTTGGACCAAGACTCAAAACTTCCCGTAAAGTCTTCGCATTCAGATTTCCATTATTGAAGGCAATGATTGTGAGACCCTAAAAAAGAGAATCAACCAGACCGGAAACTAATTAAGATGAGATAATGATAACTATGAATAATTTAATAGCTCTCATGTGAAAGAGAAAAACTACTAAAAGATGAGAGAACTCTAGAACTAAATGGAAAAAAAAATAACTATTGGACATTAGAAAAGATAATGTCTACTTAAGGTTCCAAGTTAACTCTAGAGAGAGACATGAGTGAGAAAGCTAGAGAGAGAGTGAACGTTGAGTTCGAAAGGAATACTTCTTTAGACAGAGGTAAAGCGGAGTCAAGAGGAGTTACGTGGGTAGCGTTCGTAGATAATCTTAGTAAGGGAGTGCATAGAAGTGCTTTATGGAAACATTTTAGTTTTCATGGCAAGGTGATTAAGGTGTTTATCCCGTTAGTTAATAGGAGACCTAACTATAAGGTCAGTACGTTTGCCTTTGTGCATTTTGCAAGTAAGGAGGATTTGCTGAAGGCAGTGGAGTGTATGAATAACGTAGTGATCGATGGGAGGAGGGTAATGGTGACGATTGCAAAATATCAGAGGAATAGTGTTGCGAGGAACTTGAACCGTAATATTGTGGTGGGGTCAAGAGATGCATGTGCAGAGGAGTCCAAAAGGAAAAAACTAATACCTGTAGTGGATGATGTAGGGAAGAAGGAACTGTTAAATAAGTTTCATGATGGTAGGACATATAAGGATACAGTATTGGGGGTGAAAAAAGTTGATGACCAGCAGATGAGTAACGTTGGAGATAAGAGGGAGGTAAAAAGTCTCTGCAAATGTTTATTCCAATGGAGGAGAGGATATGGCTAAGGTCATCTTTATCAGGAATTTGTAAGGGGATTTTTGAAGTAGAATTTGTGAAGAGGGCATTAAGGACTGAGGGTTTCAAGGTCAAGGTGGTAAGATGGGGATATGCAAAAAATGCATATTTGATAGTCTTTCACTCAGTGGAGGAGAAAAAAGCAACGATGGAAGATAAGTGGGAGGAATTGTCCTTCTAGTTCGAATGGTTGGAACCTGTTGTGGATAAGAATAGTGTTTCATTAGCCTATTGTGCAGTTTCCTTGATAGGTGTTCCATTAAATTGTTGGACGGTTCCATTCTTTACAAACTTCGCATTGAGATGGGGCAAGCTAGTAAAGATCCAGGAGCAGACAGTTCAAAAAACGGATTGTAGAGTGGCACAGTTGTTGTTAAGGGTGGAGAGTCCTTTTGATATTCCTTCTCAGGTCTCAGTCTGGAAGATCGTTTATCATTAAAATTAGGGTGGAAGGGAGTGAAGATTTTTTTCCGGTCTTGGATGATATGGGACGGAACAGTGGATCCTTGGGAGAACTCACCGGACTGGAGCCAGGGGGATGTTCAGGAAGGACACGAAGAGCAGTTGGGTCAGCAGTCCATGTCAGATTCTCAGGACAGGGTTGAAGCATGGGTTCGGGGTGCTCAACAAGGAGATGATACGTTTATCGATAGAAATTTGAAAGGAAAAGTAAGCTCAAAAAAATGTTGGATGTTGACTTTAGTTCTGAGGAGACAATAGCAGGTGGTGTTCCCAGTCAACAGGGAGTGTCAGAAGATTTTAATGAAGGGAGAGAAAAGGAGAGGAGCACTGGAGATATCATATTGGTCCAGGACACGGTTGTCCATGAAAATGGGCTTAGTACTAGCATGGATAGGAGTCTAACAAATGGGCATGTTCAAGGGAATTTAAGATCAAATTGTGTTGCTATTAATTCTGTAGAAGTAACTAATGATGAAGAAGCTGGTTTAAAGTTGTAGAACGGGTCTGTCTCTCAGGTGATGCGTCGTCATTCTGGGAAATGCGCGTCAGTAAGTAAAATCGAGAGAGGTTTTTATAAGAATGTATATACCAGGAGGTGGGAAGTTAAGAGTTGCAATGGTAAGGAATCTGAATCCTTTGCAGTGAATGAGACAGAGGGGGTGGCAGAGGCTTTGGAATGTTTCCAAGTTGCTGGGTGTGAAGTTCAAAGGAGGAGAGAAAAATGGTTCCTATGGTTAATGAAAGAAACTCGAAAGAGGGAAGGTAGTTGTTACTGGGAAGTAAGGTTATTGTATGTTAATGATGGTTGAGCGGTCGTTGTTGTCTTGGAACGTTAGAGGGTTGGGTAGAAGGGTGAAAGCTCGAGCAATTAGGAGATTTGTTGTTGAGAAGAAACCTACAATTGTATTTTTGCAAGAGTCAAAATTGGAGGTTGTCAGTCATATGTTGGTGAGGAAAATGGGGGGTAAAATACTTACTGGTTCAGCCATATCTCCTTCAGTAGGCTCTGCTGGTGGTCTTATAACCTTGTGGAATCAGAAGGAGTTTGTGGTGAAGGATGTAGTCATTAATAGTAGATTTGTAGTAATAAAAGGGACTTTGGAAGGAGTACCAGGAAGTTGCTGTTTTATTAATGTGTATGGCCCTAGTGTGGATGCAGATAAAGAGATGTTTTTCAGGGAGATATTATCATTTTTGGATAATGTTGATTGTCCATTATGCTTAGGTGGAGATTTTAATGCAGTGTTGTCACAGGAAGAGAAAGAAGGAGGGGCTGTGAATTTGGTAACAATAATATGTCTAGAGACTTTGTGAGTAAGGTCAATTTGTTTGATTTGCCTTTGTCTGGCGGTCGATTTACATGGTGTAATAATAGGGAAGCTCCCATGTTTGAGAGGTTGGATCGATTTTTGGTGGATCATAGATTACTAGCTTGTTTTCCAAAGATAAGTCAGTCATTGCAGCCAAGGTCTGTTTCAGATCACAATATTATTCTGTAGGAGAACAAAGAATGGAATTGGGGGCAGAAACCGTTCAGACTGTTTAACTATGTACTGGAGGAGGATGGGTTTAGTGAGATGATAGAGAAGGAGCTAGTTAAACTTTGTAAAGAGGAAAAAGGGAAGCCCATGTCTAAGGTGCTAAAACGGGTGAAGGGTGTGGTAAAGAAATGGTCTGGGAGGGGTTATTTAGAGTTACCCGGAAAAATCAGATTATTGGAGAAAGAAATCCAGGAATTGGAATTGGAATTGCAACAAGGTCTTCCTTCAGTGTCAATGAAATCAATAATTGAAGCAAAGAAAGAACTATGGGAGCTACAAAAGAAAGAAGAATCGATTTGGTTGCAAAAATCAAGACTGAAATGGAGAATGGATGGTGATAAGAACACCAGATTTTTTCATCATAGTGCTGCAGTTAGAGGAAGAAAAAATGGTATTAAGTCCCTCAAAGTGGGTAATGAAGTAGTAGAAGATCCTACCTTAATTAGAGCTTCAGTGGTGGAGTTTTTAAATGGTCTGTTTAGTCAGAATAATTCTTTGGAGGCTGAGGAATTACATCTGGATTTTCTAAAATTATCGGTAGGACAGAGTTTACCACTTGAGAAGCCATTTTCAGAGGAGGAAGTTTGGGAAGCAATTGCCAGCTCGGACAGCAACAAAGCTCCTGGGCCGGATGGTCTGAATTTAGGTTTTTTTAAGAAATTCTGGTCTTCTTTGAAAAAGGATATTATGCTGTTTTTTAAGGACTTTTATGCAGGGAAGGAATGGGACTTGGAGGTGAATCATTCATTTACTTCCCTTATACCTAAGAAGGATAATCCGAAGGGGATGGAGGACTTTAGGCCTATTAGCCTTGTGGGAAGATTATATAAAATTTTGTCAAATGTCCTAGCTAGAAGATTCAGTTTGTGCATTAATGAGATAATCAGTCCATCTCAATTTGCGTTTATTTGAGGGAGGAATATTTTGGACTGTTCGTTTATAGCAAATGAAGGAATTGATTATTGGAGGAAGAGAGGATTGGAGGGGGTAGTCTTTAAGGTGGATTTCAAGAGAGCCTATGATTCGGTAGATTGGTTGGATTTGTTTAAAATTATGGGTAAAATGGGGTTTGGTGAAAAATGGTGCTCTTAGATGTATCAGTGTATGTCAACTGCTTCTATTTCAGTTTTACTAAATGGAACTCCTACGGACAGAATTCACACTAAAAGAGGACTTAGACAGGGTTGCTCGCTATCCCCCTTGTTATTCAATTTGGGTGGTGAATTGCTTCATTTGTTGTTAACTAAAGCTGTGAATTTGGGATTGTTTTCGGGCTTCGAGTTAGGAGTTCAAGAAAGTTCTTTCAAGCTATCGCATTTGCAGTTTGCGGATGACATTATTTTTTCCAAAGCATCAATCCGGGATTTGAAGAATATTAGAAGGGTGTTACTGATTTATGAGTTATTGGTGGGGCTGAAGATTAATTTAGTTAAGAGCAGAATTTTTGGAATAAATGTTGAGGAGGAAGTGTTAGCTGGTTGTTCTAATGAAATTGGCTGCTCAGTGGGTAATTTTCCAGCAGAGTATCTAGGATTGCCTTTGGGGTCTAAGAGAAACTCTGTTGCAATGTGGGAGCCAATTATACAGAGATTTCATAATAAGTTGACTGGTTGGAAGGTAAATTTTCTAGCGTTAGCAGGTAGGGTGGTGTTGGTTAAAGCAGTGTTGTGCTCCCGTCCCACTTATTTCCTTTCTATTTTTAGAATTCCAAAAACTGTGCTGCAGAAATTAAATTCGATCATGGTTGTTTTTTTATGGGGGGGTTCGACAGATAGAAGAAACATACATTGGGTGAATTGAAATTTGGTCAGTAAGCCGAGAAGGTTGGGGGGTCTTGGGATCCCGAATTTAGCTATTCTGAACAGAGAACTGATGGGAAAGTGGGTTTGGAAGTTTGCCTCTTAAAAGGATTCTCGGTGGAAGAGGGTGGTTTGCTGTGTGAACAATTTGGATCTGAATTCCAAAATGTTGGAGAATACTTTGACAGCTCGAGCCTCTTGGATTTGGAGAGTGATTAATAACTTCTTTTCTAGTGATGAGTTTGGAGATTGCTTTAGGAGAAATATGCGTTTGAAAGCTGGTAACGGTCATTCGGTGGAGTTTTGGCATGATGTTTGGTTGGGAGAAATCCCTCTTAAAGACTTGTTCCCTAGATTGTATGCACTTTCGAATAATAAAGTGGGTAAAGTGGTGGAGTTTAGGGTGAGTAATGCGGTAGGATGGATGTGGGATATTCAAATGAGAAGAAATCTAGCGGATTGGGAGATTGAACAATGGTTGCAGCTGATTTATATGTTGAACAACATCTCACTATCTCTTGATGAAGACGATTACTGGATTTGGTTAGGGAATGGAGAGGGTTGTTTTTCAACTAAGTCTTGTATCAACAATTTTTTTGATACGGCTGGTAATCAGGGGTTTCAGGATAAGTGGGTCATACATATTTGGGTCGGATAGCTCCTCCACGTGTTGAAACTTTCATATGGCAAGTTGCTCATCAGAGAGTAGCGGTTAAAGAGGAATTGTTGAAGCGAGGAGTGGCTGAGATTGAAGACTCTTTATGTTCGTTGTGTGGCAGGTTTGTGGAATCTGTTTCTCATCTGTTTCTGCACTGTGAGGTAGTTTGGGGTTTGTGGGCTAGATTTGCGAATTTGTGGAATGTTTCTTTGGTGATTCCTAATAACATCTTAGACTTTATTATTATGTGGGATGAGATATTACAGAATTCCAGTATTTGGAAATTTATCCTAAGGGCGGTGTTGTGGACTATTTGGAAATGTAGGAATGAAGTTATCTTCATGAAAGGAAAGCTGGATGTGGTGAGGATGTTCTTTATTGCTCGATTTCGAATAGTCTCTTGGTTTACTGCTAGTTTTGATGTTGTGCAGATTCCTTTCGACTCTTTAGTGGGTGACTTAACTCTTGCTGATTCGGTTGGGAGACAGAAAAAAAGTGGATCCCAACCTTCATGTTGGGTTCCTCCACCAGACGGGTTCATAAAGATTAATGTTGGTGGGGCGATGGTGAGTGGTAGGAATAAAGGTGGTATAGGTGGACTCATAAGGGACAGCAGAGGTGTGTTGATTCACTGGTTCTCTGATAAGGTTGGGGGGTCCTCCGATTTTGGTAAAATTATTGGCGATAAAGAGGGGGTTGTACGTGTTGTCTGATTCAGGTGTTGGCCTTAATAAGAGGATTATTTTAGAATCAGATTCAAGTAATGCTTTGAAGTGGATCAAGAATCCGGAACTAAGCTCCCCTATGTTTCTATCCTTGGTGAAGGAGATCGTTTCTATAATGGAAGGGAAGGATATTATGTTAAGGCAAATCTTGAGAGCTGCTAACTGGGAAGCGGACAGACTAGCTAAGGATGGTATTGGATGATCGTTAGGCTTTGTTTTTGGGTGTGTTAGGGTGCTAGTCTCCCTGGCATTTCTACAGGGATTTTGTTTTCAGTCTTATGTATTCAGTGTTAAGGTTTCAGCAATAAGAGGTGGTTAAGTCTTATGTAATTGGGTTAAGGCTTTTAAAGTATGATGTAAGGGATAACAGTGTATTATTCTCCTGATTAATAAAAGTAGTAGGCACTCTTTTCCCTCTTCCTTTGTCCTTCATGTTACTATTGTAATATGGAGGGCAAGTCGAGGGTTTTTAACGAGGTCTAATATTCTATCAGGAAAAAAAGGTTCCAAGTTTTAACCCCTGAATAAGGAGATAGCTAAGAGGGGAGGGGGCAAGGGAGAAACGACCGGAGATGGAACAGAGAAAAGTAGCATTTTATTGGCATGTGCTCTCAGAAGTTTTATATGCCAAATCGAAGAAGAACGATGGACGAAAGAATGAAATAACAGAGATAAATGCACATGGAAACAAGCCACCATTTAGAATTGCAAACCTGAAACATCATAAAGAGAAATATCCACAACCGATGAAAACTATGGTAAAGATGAAAAAATGTCCGATGCTCAACAAATGAAGTTTTTCCCCGACGTTGACCTCCTCCCAATTTAAGTGGATTCTGAAAAAGAGAAGGATTAAAAGGAACATAAAAGCCATTTGCAGCTTAAATAAACAATCAAGATCCACAAGAACCAAAAGAAAATGACATATTGATTAAAGATTAGGCTTGTCAAACAGAATCCCCAACAAGACAGGGATACGTAAGAGAGCAAATTACAAGAATCATAGTGATAAATATGAAAGAGCCATGATACATATTGCAATGTTCAGGTCTCTATTTAATGTTCATTGGAATACTATATGAACAGTTCACTTTATGATTTGATAAATATCAAAATGCACTTAGAAGCTCATATTTTTCTTCCACGATAAAGGTTCTCAAGTATAACAGAAATAGAGAAAAGGGTGATTAAGGATAGCTGCAGTAGGATGCTAACAAAAATGCATACACGACTATAAATCTAACCCGCCTAAAACAATATTTAAGCTAAAAAATCAAACAGGATTACATTAGCATTCTAAAAATGAATAATATGCCATCAAGATCCATTAACTTGAAACCACTATAACTTCAAGTACAATATTAAAAGCAGACAATTGTCTGAAGAAAATATGTAAATTTCAATCACACCTGAAAACGCTGAAGGAAAAAAACTCTTGCCAAAAAAAATGTGCTTTGAGCATATCTTAGTTTTTAGTTATATTGCGCATTGAAAGTGTTAGGTTTATAACTAATTTCAATAAAGTATAAGATTTTTTTCATTTGGAATATTCTTGAAGGGTCATCCATCAAACCCATGTCTGAATATGCATCCAACATAGGCGTTGGACATGGATACTTCAAGTAAAATTAAGAATAGGAGCAACAGAAAAGTAAGAGCACACATATAACAAGATATCATCATCAACTTGAATACACGCTCTAATTGGAGGTGATCAAATAGACGCTAACCTTTGACCTTGGTGTTGGCTTCTGGAAAAACGAAGTTTTGCGCCAAGGCCAGCTAAGTTCGAAACAATGAAGTGACCTGAAAAAGAGTTGGATGGTCAAGCATCAAAGCACATGAGAGACCTCTAAAAGAGTTTTAATATAATTTAGACATATATAAAATGGCCGTGCAACCTAAAAACTTTTAGCTATAGCTGGAAAGGCCCTTGTTATATTACAACTAGCCTATCAAATTATTCTAACATTACAAAGAACTTCTAGTCATTGAAAATTTAGGAAGCTAAGACGTTGTCTAAGTCATGCATAACAAGATGAAAAAGTCGTACAATTTCACAAAGAGTGCCAATGTTGCCAAGATCTTACCAAAAGTACTCATTAAAATCATCATAATTTCTCCATGCAGAATGTGGTGCTCGGCCATTCTCATTGTTCTTAGCTTCCTGTATTCCAAATTTAAATACACATGTCAAACAAATAGAAGAAAAAAGGTAGCATGGTCTTCATGAGGAAACAGTTGTCAGTGAGTAAATACGGGTCATGACGGCCATTGATATTCAACAAAACATAATTGAGGTAATACATAATTTGCCTTTAGAAAACACAGAAAAGAAATATGGATAGATAGCACCTCTCTACTGAAATTCACAAGTTAAAAGACAATAGGGAAAAAGGAATTAATATGATTAATAGAGTTCATCAGGAAAAAAAATGAAAACCAACAAGAAAAACCGTTGACGATACTCAAAATTCAAATTTAGTCATGAGTAAAAGCACATATATGTAAACTGCTCATCTTAAACAACTTCTACATCAACTAAGAAACTTGGGCAAACCAGTAACTGAATTGGCAATATAAATAAAGTAGGTAAGAAGTTGCTGCTGGGAGATAGTGACATACCGCAGCAACAACCTCATAAAGCGGAGTGATAACTTGATCAAGGAATGATACTACACCATCTTTAGAACAGCTATTGGCTGGTTGAGCAATCTGCTGCCTTAGAATTTCATCCATTTCCCTCGCCATCTATGAACCAACATTAAGTTCAGACACAAGTACAAGCTTAAAAACAGCACTTCACATTAAAAATAAAATCAAATGCTTGAAGAAAAATTGATATGAACAGAATATGTGTATTCAAAGCAATATAAAAGCATCAGAACATTGAGTCAAACTATACTAGTGAAAAAGGAAATAAGGAAAAGATGTCCACAAGCAATAAAATTATACCAATATACCCACAAAGATCAACAAAGCCATGTTATGAACATATCTGCTTATATCATATACATCAGTCAAGGCTTCACTTACATGATGAAATATGTAGCACAAGCATTCTGGAAGGAATCTAACGTTGGCAGCCTCACCCCAAATTAGGAAGTACAAAGAAACAAAGAGTATTTTCTTCTCCTTGCTAACAGCATCCAGACTGTACGGGAAGTAGCAGCCCATAGCTCATAATCATCACAGCTCATTAACAGATACCACAAACAAGACAAAAAATTAACTAAAAGGAAGTGGAATGCCTCACTTGCTCCAAACAGGTTGAATGCACAAGTAGTTGCACCATTTGATGTAGTTATCAAGAGACTTCATAAACACCCTCTGCACTGCAGCTTCATCCAATTTCTGAGGAAAAATCAAGGTAAAATCTGGATCATATGATCTAAATGAAAATAATTGCATGTCTTATATACCAGCCCTTAAACAAAAGTATATGAGTAGTTGCAGGATCCAATGGAAGCATACAAAATCATTTAGCAGCCACAAAAGCCCATCAATAAAATCAATGTTATATATCTTGCCCCAATCGGCAAATGAGAAATCTAAACTAAAATATTCAATTCAAAAACAAATAGACATCATTTAACAGCAGCACGCATGTCTCAGACCTTAAGCAGTTAAAACAGAAAGAAAAAAAAACACTTGACATATATGTCATACAAGAAGCAACTTTAGCCAAATAACAGGATCATGACCGAGATTATAGTGATCCTGATGTTGGGTCACTTTTGACAGTAGAAAAACCATCTTATTCAGAATCATTTTTTTAATAAGTAATCTTATTCAGAATCATTAAAAAAAATAAAAGTTAACCATTGTAGCACAATTGAATAGCCCGAAGGCCTGAAGTTGCAAGACTAGGATTCATCACAAAAGATGTTATTTATCAGTATAGATTGACAAAATGTTATTTTCTCCAATTTAGAATTGAACCTGTACAAAATTGAGAATTAAAGTTAAAAGGGTGGATTGCAATTTTATCTATTTTGATCAACAAAGTGGAAAATAATTTTAGCGTAAGCTAAGGAGATAAATAAATGGATAAAGATTGTGAAAGTGGCACTAATCTTGCAAGCCATTTAGAGTTGAACCTTTGAAATTGATATGTGCTCAATTACATGGTATGGTACTTTGATCTCACATAGGGAAGCACGGCATACCTTTCAGGGGTTTATATGGACCTGGGATATAATTGGATAAACTCATTACAATTAATCCTTTCTTTTCCACCCTTTAACCAAACAAAGATGGTTAAAATTCTTTCCTTTCCTAATCCTAATTAATCCTAATAATCCGAAAGGCTTCCTGCTTTCATGGTTGCAACTTAGACCTTACTTGGGTATTTGGAGATTTATTCCAGGAGCTGTTTTGTGGTCTGTTTGGCTGTGCCGGAACCAGATTGTATTTGAGAAAGGCAAGATGGACAAAGAAAATCTGTTTTTTTTGGTGAGGTATAGGGTGGCATCATGGTTTTTAGCAAAAAAATAAGGATTTGTCTTATTCATATGGATAGCCTTGTGGGTGATCTTACTTTGGCGGATATGAATAAATCCCCTTCTAACTTTCGACTGTCAAGATTAAAATGGTGTCCCCCTCCTTCCGGTTACTTTAAGATGAATGTTGATGGGGCTGTCAACTTTGACTGGAAAAAGAGTGGTATTGGTGGAGTTCTTAAAGATGCTGGTAATAACAAATTGGTTTCCTTCTCTACAGCCTTAGGACCTTGTTCTCCTATTCTTGCAGAGATTTATGCAATCAAAACCGGGGTAGATGTGTTTTTTGATTCAGTTTGGAGGGACAAAGGAAATCTTATTTTAGAGAGTGACTCGCTTCTTGCAGTTAAGTGGATCAACACCCCGGATCTTTGCCCGGTTCACCTTGTTGATTTTATTTCAGAAATTCAGAAGTCAATGGTGCTTTATATGTTATTATTAAGCATATCAGCAGAGGTATGAATGTGGAAGCTGATTGTCTAGCTAAGTCAGGAATTGGTTAGTGACTGTGGAGGATATTGTTAGTAGCTGTGCCTTGGTTTCTTTGGTTGTTTCTTTGATTTGGCAATTATTTGTAATGTTTGGTTCTTATGTAATTGTTGGTTATTAATATACTAAGGCACTCTTTTCCTCCTTCCGCTACTTGTCTCCTTAATAGAGACAACTATGAGGGAGGTTTTTAATGAGGCCTTCTATTCCTATCAAAAAATAAATAAATGTATCATTAACCTTCTTTAACCTTCCTCTCTTTTACAAACCTTTCCTTTCTTTTCTTTTCTTCTATTGTTGTTAATCCAAACATAGCATAAAGGTATCTATCAGCTATCCTCTCAATCAAAATGAGTTGTTAACAAGGGAAAACCAACACCAAAACTGGCAACTTTGTTGGATAAAGTGGGGACAAGATTGCACCCCCACTAGCAATAATACCTTTCCAACTTACAGGCAGCAATGAGATAAAAAGTGTTTATGCAAGATGATCAAAATTGAAACTCTAAAACCATCCCCTGTTGGCTTTATCTTCTTGATTCACAAATTTATTAATGTTTAGATCCCAACTTGGCCTTTGGCCAGTTCTTTTCCCCACTCATCTCATCTTTGTGCAGTAATAAAATCAAGATTCATCTTCAAACTTCAAATTCAAACTTGAAGTACCATGAATCCAAACTTATTGCTCTTCTTATTCCATCTTGGTCAAACAATAATAAAATCTAAATCAAGCCCTTTAAATTTCAAAATGCTAGTTATAGCTACTACCACACAGGGTAGGTCAACAGAGACAAGCCACCTCCAATAAACCACCACTCTTGAACTTTGAACTGTAAAAACTTGCATGACAAAAAAAGACCAAAAACACATAACTAAAATTAAGAGCATGGCCCCAGCTCGTTGAACACATACAACGTGCAAATTTAACAAAAAGATACCCAATAAAATCATCGCAAGAGATGAAACTCCCTTCTAGAGCAATGAGGTTAAGAGAAGCAGGGTGTTGGATGGCGAGGTATTGGGAGCTGGATAGCTCACTCAAGTAACAGGTTTGAAAGTGAGTGCTACTACCTCTCCCAAGTCCCGACATTGCAAAATCCAGGACCTCTTAAGTGCCAATCATGAAGCATTCAACAATCATCAAAAGGCCAAAAATAAAACAAAGTATCAGTGTTAAGGTTTCAGCAGAAGAGGTGTTTAAGTCTTATGTAATTAGGGTTAAGGCTTTTAAAGTATGATGTAAGGGATGGCAGTGTATTATTCTCCTGATTAATAAAAGCAGTAGGCACTCTTTTCCCTCTTCCTTTGTCCTTCATGTTACTATTGTAATATGGAGGGCAAGTCGAGAGTTTTTAACGAGGCCTAATATTCTATCAAAAAAACATTACAAAATCATAACTTACCGGTTCAGGTTCTTCAGGAATACCAAGTCGAGATTGTTCATTAGCAAGCAGGAGCACTATATGTTCACGTTGATTAGAAACATTGTCTTTCTGAAAATGAAAAGGTATATGAATCAAGTATTTAACAACAAATAATAAATATATCAAACATTAAAAAGTTAACACTAGAAAGATACTTTTAATGCATGATATGTTTGACATGAGGGTGCATAAGAAAGTAGAAACAATACCTCAACATAAATAATTGAAACAAACAAGATAATCATGGATCAAGAAATTATATTTTAGTTGAACATGGTGGCCTAACAGACCATTTTTAGTTTTCACAAGTAAATGATCAAATACGGCACAATGTTAACTCACAGAATGAAGCAAATACAAGTCTTACACATTCCTCAAGTCTGTATCTCTTAGGCTAAGTAGAAAGAACAACCACCACAAGCAAAACAAAAGTCAATATATGTTCAACCCAGTAGGAAACATGAGCAACAGGATCACCTTATGGTTGACTGGCAGTTAAATTTGGACATATAAACCAAGAGACATTAAGAGACTGATAGTTTCTGCATACCCTAAATCATCCAAGAGGTAATCGGGTTTCACAACCTGAAACTAGGGATAAACAAGCAAGAAACCAGAACAACGCTGACAGCATACAAAGGTAAATCGCCAGACAAGCAGAAGATAAGAAACTAACCCATCCTAGCCTTCAAAAACAGATGCTTATATGGGATACTAATCTTATCTAGTAATCTGGTTTAAACCTAGGAAAACCAGAAGCCCACAAAAAAAAAAAAAATAAAAAAAAAAGCATAAAGGAAACACAATATAATCCATTTCATCATAGATGTACAAACCTGAAATCCAAAAACATAATGCAGAAAATCCATAAGATCGGGACTCCTTGTATCAGGAATAGAAAAATCACTAGGCAATTTTGGCAAGCCCCTAAAGTGCTTTAACGCTGACACTGCTGCTCGTACCTGCCCATAAAATTTTGTAGTTTAATAGATTTTCAAAGACTACACTCTAGTATGAGGTCTAAAAGGGAAAAAATATCTAACCTCAGGGAATGTCACAATAGCATTTGTTATGGTAGGAGCATCCAGTGGGAATGGGATAATGTTATATGCAATCAGGTCCTCTGTCATGGCTGCATCTGAATCAATGACACGTTTCAACTGCTCAAAAGAAATTGCAGCTACATGAGCAGTAGCTAGAATAAGATTATATTGCTGCTGAACAGCATACTACGGAATATCATGACATAATCTTCAACAAATAAAAGAGATTGCATTGATAAAATGAAAGCATATACATGAAAATAAATAAAACTGAAGCCCAATGCAAGTTAAATGCAAATTATATTAACACAACAGCCTAGAGAGATCCTACCAATTATGAGTTTGTGGTTAAATAGTATGTGCTGCCAACACAACATATTGGATGCTTGGAGTTACTAATTTGGATTCAGAAATTAAATTCCACAATGAACATTAAACGAAGGCCTTCATACAACTAATTACATCAAGGGTAAAACGTGATCTTTGCAACAAGACCTGATTCATTGTTTAAAAGAAAAGCCTTTTAATTTTCTAACACAATTTCCACTCCTTCCATAAAATGTAACTAAATCAAAAAAAAAAGTGACAAAAATCAAACTCAAGATCTATCAGCTTCCTAACATATATGAACATCTATGGGCACGGTCACAAGCTAATCATGTGATAATATCTGCATAGGTTGTCGAATAGGCATTAGAAATGAGATGGTATGGATTAAACGTAAATCTCTTGAAACTGATGTTGTGAGAGTGTTATCTGTGTAAATACACACAAGAAAGAATCATTTAAAATATTTTTAATCGATAACTAAAGATTGAACCACCAACCTCTTCAGGGATTTCCTCCGTCAACTGCTCCAAGACCATCCCTAAAACTCTTAGAGTTCCATAAACTTTCTTCCTCTTCACTGTCTTCCGCTCCAACCTAGATTAAGAAAACATGAGAGAATAAACAGCTTAAAAATAAAGAATAAAAAAAGGAGATCCATCTACAAAGTCAACATGAAAGTTACTGAGACTAACCCTATCCATCTAAAACGTTATTGTAAAAATCTTACTCATCATGAGTGACAGAGTTATATTCATAACAAATATCTTATAAAATTAAGAGAGTTAAAGATTAAACCAACAATAAATGCATAACATAGCAAACAACAATTAGATCATCTTCATTCTAACACTTAGATGTGGTGAACCTAGAGTAGACATCAATTTCACTTTGTATTCTTTAAACAGTGAAGCTAACAAAAATGATCTACACAATAAAAACATTCACCTAATTCATTTCAATTACAAAATCATGCATGTGACAAAAAAGACGTTGAACCAAGCCAACTATAACATGTATGATTCAAGACTCACAGTCAAATCAGAAAAAGTTACCCAATATACTCATTCCAAGACTCCAGGAACAAACAAATAACAAATTAAAAGCCATTGTTAAAACGGCATGGTTTCAATTTAAGATACATACTCCCCAAGGTTGCCACTAAAAACACCCGACTCCCTCAGCATCCTTTCTTCTTCTCGGAGCTTGTCAACATTGTTCTTCTCTCTATAAAGCTTATAGAACTCTTGCAAGCGAGCAATATCTTGGCTCCTATCTATGGTCCCAAGCTCTCTTTTTGCTAGCTTTTGCTGAAAATTTGAAGAATGTGTCAGGAATTGCAAGTTACATCACATAGAAACATTGAGGATAACAATTCTATATAATATATCTTTATAAAAATGCAATAAATATTCATAAAACAACAAAACAACCACATTCCAGACTAGCTATCTCCAAGACACTCCAACATGCAAACCTCATAAACACCAACATGAACCAAGAGGCATACAAGTGTAATAATGTAATATTTCATCATATTGAAGCGGAAATAAAGTAAATCTCACAACAATTAAATTGAAATCATCGTGAGCACATAAATTCATAAAAAAAAGCCTTTCCACCTATTAACAATTGGTTTCAGGTGGTCAATCATGCTTTTATTACATTGATCCCTAAGAAATTAAATCATGAATGCATTGAAGATTACAGACCTATAAGTCTAGTTGGTAGCCTGTACAAAATTATCTCCAAAATCTTATCGAGAAGACTGATTTCGGTGATTAAAGATTTGATCAGCCCATCGCAGTTCGCTTTTATTCAAGGTAGGCAGCTGCTGGATTGTGCTTTTATGGCCAATGAATCTATTGATTATTGGAGGAAAAAAGGAAGGAAAGGAGTGGTTTTTAAAGTCGATTTTCAGAGAGCCTATGAATCAACGGAATGGCCAATTATTCTGAGATTATTGAAAGTAATGGGTTTTGGGGACAAATGGATCTCTTGGATGGATTATTGTATTTCTTCTGCTTCAATATCGGTTATAGTTATTGGATCTCCAACACCAGAATTTCATATGGGTAAGGGGTTGAGACAAGGTTGTAGTTTGTCCCCTCTTTTGTTCAACATTGTTGGCGAGCTCTTAAATCTAATGTTGAGTAAGGCTGTTGTTCTTGGCCTTTTCGAAGGATTCAGTATTGGTAAGGTTGGGAATCTTTTTAATTTGACACACCTACAGTTTGCAGACAATCTAATCATATTCTGCAGAGACTCCTCCACCCAAATTCTTAATATTAAGAGAGTTTTGAGGGTGTTCAGTTTAATTACAGGGCTTCATCTTAACTTGTCCAAGAGTAAACTGTTTGGGATTAATATGGCAGAAGACTGTCTACAAGATTTTGCACTGGAAGCTGGTTGTGGGGTTGGATCTTTTCCTATGATTTATCTAGGTTTACTGATTGGGACAAATAAAAATTCTGAATTATTATGAGAGCCCATTTTACAGAAAGTTTACACGAGATTAGCAGGTTGGAAAGCAGCTTCCCTATCGATGGCTGGAAGATTGGTGTTGGTAAAATCAGTGTTGTCATCCCTACCTATTTTCTACCTCTCTATTTTTAAGATTCCGGTGAAGGTAAATCAGAAACTAAATTCAGCAATGGCCAGATTTCTTTGGGGTGAAGTTTCAGACAAGAAAAGGGTGCATTGGGTGAATTGGAATACGGTATGTCAACAATTTGAAGAAGGTGGCTTAGGAGTTTTGGATTTGAGTTTGGTTAATAGAGTTTTGCTTGGGAAATGGGTTTGGAAGTATGCGAATGAGAAAAACTCTCAATGGAAAAAATTAATTTGTTGTACGCATAATGTCAGTACGTTATCTTTGTCAATAGGCAAAGTTGTTTCTCCTCATGATTCTTGGTTATGGAGAGGGATTCTGAGTAACTATGAGAAAAAGGACGAGATTGGAGAGTGTTTGAGGTCCAATTCGAAGATACAAGTGGGGAACGGTAGGTCAATTGAGTTTTGGAATGATATTTGGGTCATGGATCTTCTCTAAAGATTCAATTCCCTAGGATTTTTGCCCTTTCTACTAATAAAGAGGGTAAAGTGGCTGAATTTGGTGCCTTTGAAATTAATGGTTGGGTGTGGAATATTAAGCTAAGGAGAAATCTTTGCAATTGGGAGTTTGAGCAGTGGTGTGCTTTAATGTGTTTGATTCAGAATATTGCCTTGAATGAATCTGTGGAGGATTTTCTGGCTTGGTCGGGGAAAGGCAAAGGCTTGTATTCGGCAAAATCGGGTAGACGGACTATTTCAAGCAGGATGGGAACTTCTTTTCAGTGGAAGAAATGGGTGTGGTCTGGAATGGCTCCTCCTAGAGTGGAAACATTTCTATGGCAGATTACTCATCAAAAATTGGCGGTTAGAGTGGAATTGAAGAAAAGAGGGATTACGGTAGAAGATGTTTTGTGTCCTTTATGTCATAAATATGAGGAAACAATCCATCATCTGTTTATTTCTTGCTCGGTTGCAGAGGAGTTGTGGTACAGATTTCTAAGATTGTGGGATATCTCTTCAGTTATGCCCCAAGAACCTTCTTTGTTCGTGGTCTTATCTAAGGGAGCATTCTACTATTTGGAAGTTTATTCCAGGAGTAGTTCTATGGTCTTTATGGAAAGCTAGGAACTCAGTGGTGTTTGAAAACTAGAAACTAGACACTTCTTCTTTGTTCTTCATTTTCAGGTTTAGATTAGCTAAATGGTTTTTAGCGAAATTCCCTCATGTTAATATTCAGGTTGACATACTAGTAGGGGATCCACCGTTGGCAGACACATTTCCTACTACATCCTATAAAACGAAGAAGGCTATCTACTGGTCTCCACCTCCTACTGATTTCTTTAAATTCAATGTTGATGGAGGGATGAGAGGTGATGGGCTGCAGGGTGGAATTGGTGGAGTCTTGAAAGATTTGAATTGCTATATTTTAAACTCTTTTTCTATAGCGGTGGGTCATGGTCCTCCTATGTTAGCTGAGCTGAAAGCTATTAAACAAGGAATTGATTTATTCCTTTCTTCTGAATGGGCTTCGAAGGGAAGACTAATCCTAGAGACTGATTGTAAATCAGCAGTTGATTGGATTCTGTTACCAGTTTCTGCCCCTACGTTTTTCAGTAATTTGGTTGGGGAAATCGAGACCTTAGTTGCTGCTAGGGGTATTATTGTTAGATGGATTCCTAGGAGTTGCAATTCGGAGGCAGATAAGTTAGCTAAGGAGGGGATTGGTTGATGTTTATAGCTTTATGGTTGGTTTGGTTTGCACTTTATTTCGGGAAGTTTATTACGTAAGATGTAAGATTATGTAATTCTGGTTTATTAATAAGATGAGGTACTCTTTTCCTCTTTCCAATGTTGCCTCTTCCACAAGAGCCAACTAAGAAGGAGGTTTTTAATGAGACCTCCTATTCCTATAAAAAAAACAATTAGTTTCAGGTTTCTATAAAAAAAATTGGTTTCAGGTTGGATGCCCATTTTAACATTAAACATGCCATCAAAGCTCAGCACTAGGGTTTCAAAAAACGGTCCGCGACCGCGATTTTGTCCGCGATATAGCGGTTTCGTCGCTGTCCGAGTTACCCGCGACGGCCGCAATCACGGTAAATCCGAAATAACCGAAAACGCGACCGCGATCGCGATTTGAAACCCTGCTCAGCACTGCTTCTATTGATGCAAAGTTGATACAACATGAGAGGCTTCTAATGCATACATGTGATCATACCACCTGATAGGACTGTTGCCCCAACACATAAGCCATATATTGAGGTGAAAAAGTAGATTCCACGTCCATTAAATTCGGGGTAATTAGGGCACATAAATATAATAATGGCCTCCACGTGTTGCCGATTGGTTTTAGATTAGATGCCAATTTTAAATTTTAGCGCATTATAAAATAATCACTTTAATTATTCATAGACCTTTTAGCAAGCCCTATTTGAAGAATGTATATTGAGCCTAAACTTGCATAATGGAATGCAAATGGTAACTGCAACCAACAGAAAAAGTGTAACAACCAACAAGCGCATGCTAGTCTAAATCCACACACAAACTGGTTACAGGAGAAACTACCCATGCTCATTCTTGCAATAGAAATTCTTGCTTTGTGTACTGAGAAGAGGAAGATACTAGCATTTTTCATAGATTTGAAATATACCTTGATCACAGACATTAGACCAGTCTTGAATTGTAAAACGCCTCTGCCTTCACTATTAGGATCCAGATTTTGAGCAAGTGAATAGGCATGCTCACATACTTCAAAAAAAAAAAATCAGTCAAAAACATTAAACAGATTTTCGTAAAGACCTATGATATTTCCCTAAAGTAAAATAATAGATTCACTGTTAACAAATTCATATGCAGAATAAATAATCCTCGTCGCTCACATGATTGAAATTCTGGTTATTTTATATCAGCATTGTCCAAGTGTCTTTTACTTTTTATGCTCAACATGTAAGCTATCATCAGTTGGACTCAAAAGCATATTTTGACTGTAAGAAATATAGCATTCTGAAAGTGTTCAAGTTATATCGGATGTGTTACCATTAGCCAATCCTTAATCTTCCAACCAGAACTCGAAACCCTCTAAGAGATTAAGGCCATAACTCATTCACCAAAAAATTAGTAAAAGAAAAAACCTAGGGTACTAAAAACTTCCACTAAAATTGAGGATCGTGTCTTCTCGTCCACAAGCTAATACTTGGTGTATGACATACGACTTCATTAGCCATGCAGCTTGAAAATAATACCACTAATAAAAGTGGCACATGCATATTTTATAAATATGCAGTATTCTTGGGACATAAGCTTTGGACCTTTGACATATCATCCAAAAAAAATTAAATAATTTGGACATGTCAGCACCGATACCTATGATTTACAATCATAAACATAAATAAGCAACAAAAATCAGCAGAAATGATGGATCAGATGATAGAATAACAAAATATTCATACAAAGTTATCGTACAAACCAAAGGAGAAGGAAATAAACATACAAATTCTCGATACGTTAGGTTCTTCATCCTGAATTTCATCTGCAACTCTCAGAATTGTATCGATATCTCTATTGTTTGCAAGAGACGAAGGAACGTATCCAGCAATTCCACCAGCAGGCTGACCTACTGTACCCATCCCAAATCTTTCCCTTCTTAATGCCGCCCGTACTAACCGCTCCCATAGCTCTTCCGCTCTTGACATTTTGGTATGGATAAGTCACACGAATTCTACAACAGCAGATGATAGAAATAGCACTGTTAAGAAATATGTAAAAAAAAAGAGCTCGAGCTCAAAAAATGTTTTCTACTTTCTATTGATCTGTTTTCATAAATTTCCCGAGAAACAAACAGATCACTATAAGTTACATCAGAGATTAGTTGCGAATGAAGATCGAAAAAAGGAAATGACGTACCAGATAGCTGTAAGCAAAACCCTAGAGACCGAGTTGGAACAAGAGTTCAATATGTGAACAAGGGAGGTTTCGATTAGAGCTTTTTTAAACAGCAAAACAACGCGATGGAAGAGTTCAACAAAGTAAAGAGATGAAAATTATCTAGCTAAAGGAAAAAGTCGAACCCGTTTACCGGCAACAACCGGTTGCACACGCCTTTGAAATATATGAGTGACGCGGTGAAGAAAACTCTGTCACGTGATAACTATTGACTTCGGGCTTAAGGCCTTAAGGTGCGTTTGGTTCACGGAAAGTAAAATTATCTGTGGAATAAAAGATTATCATGGAATAGGATTACTGAGAATGTTGTATTTTATTTTTGGTTGGTTTAGCAGTAATGTAAGATTACCGTATTTGGTTAAAGAAATAAAATATTATTAGAATGTATATTTGACCAAATATATTTGTATAATATTACAAATTGTAAAATATTTATATATTTTATTTAAAAAATTAAATTCATAATATTTATATAATTTTTTTATAAAATTAAAAATATAAAAAATATTTAATGAAAGGGTAAAAAAAATTAATCTCTGAACTTCATATAAAATTTTAATTATAGACTTTTTTTTGTAAATCTAAAATAATTTAAGGATAAATTTGTAATTTAACATTCGTATAATTTTTATTATTCAATGACAGAAGAATAGTGTTTTTGGAAAAAAAAATAAAAATTTAAGGGTATTTTAGTTCAAAACGTCGGTAATGTTACAATACCTAAGAAAATGGAGATAATGATATTCCCGGTAATATATCCAAAAAATCTATTATTAGTAATAAAACATTATCGGGAATGAGATTTCCGGCCAACCAAACATGGGAATGTGGGATTCCCATCCCATGAGAATCCCACAATCGTTGAATTAAGAAATAGGTGTCATCTTTGCACTTGCCCCATCGGTTTGTTTAGATAAGATATATCTTTTTGGTATTAATAATAGGTTTAATTAAAAAAAGTGATTAATTTTTTTAATTTAAAGTATTTAAAGTTTTTATATTGCAAATGTCTAATATTTGGAATTATCATTTAAGATATGTGAGTATTAGTGGCCATTAAAAAAATTATTATTCAATTAGTATTTAACACGTAGTATGTTGTTTAATTTCCTTTAATTTCAATTTTTAAAAACAAATTTATTAATTAAGAAAACTAAAATCCTTAAATTACCTAAAATTCGTACCATAACTTTCATATCTTTAAATTTTATATTTTATCGTAGAATCAAATATCAGCGATCATCCCATTTTATGTCGATATTTCACCAATTAGTTACCCTTTGTTGTCGCTTGAGATTGCACATCTTCTTTAAACTCTTTTGCACAAAATCATTTTTTATCCGATTGTTCGTCATCACCGATGAGGTTACACTGTCGTTTACACCCGAACCTCCTATCTTCGCTTGCCACTTGATCTCCAATCTTTAATGAGTTTTGGATATTTAAGAAAAAATTGAGAAAAAAATATTTTTTATAAAATTTGAAAAATATTTTTTATTTTCAAAATATTCATATAATATGTAAATTGATGGATTTTTTTCAAGTATTAATGGTATGATCTCAAAATAACAACAAAAATAATACTTTAAACACTGATAATGGATAAATCACTAAAACATCTATTTTGACTGACAAAAACTTTAGATGTCTAAAATATAATTTAGACAATTATTTTTCAGTTAAACTGGTCTAATATTATCATTTATGTGCAACATGATATCTAATTTTTTTACAGTTAGATACCTAAAATTTATACTATTACAATTAGAAACCTATTCTTTTAGATGCAATTAAATACTCAAATTTTATTTTATTATTTGCAATTAATTGTCTAACATTCATTTTAAATAACATGTTTTCATAATTATTTTAACGTTTACTTCTTACTATGTAACATATTTTCTCTTCAAGTAAATAATATTAAAATTATATTAGATGCAATATCAAATTTAGTACGTGATAGGTTAAAATGCGACATATTATCATTGATAATATGCATACTAAATATATATAATATTTGAATCAAATTTTCTAAATGAGAATATTATTCTCTTCTACTATTAATAACATTCAAAAAATTTGAGAAAATGATTTTTAGATTAATTAAGATAGATTGAAAACAAAGATAATAAAAAAATCTAAAAGATTATACTTTTAGTTGTTCTATTTTGGTACTTAAATTTTAAGTTTTCAAAATCACACATAACGTTTGGTTTAGAATTCATTTTGGTATCCCGCTGTTAAAAATTTAATGGTGTTGTTGACGTGTCATCATAAGATAATGTCACATTATCATTGAAAAGGTTAAAATATTATCACATCATTAATTATGTTAATTTTTTTAACGATGGGTATCAAACTAAAATATAAACTAAATGTTAGATATAATTTAAAAAATAATAAAATTTAATATATCAAAAGAGAATAAAAGTAATAATTTAGCTAGTAAACGAGCAATTTACCCTTAAAATAAAATAGATTGGAAACTAATATGTAAAATATATACTACATTATTAATTAAACTCGAAAACACATGTAAAAGAAAAGGTAAAATATACGGATGGTCCCTATTTTTCTAGTCCATCTAATTTTAGTTACCGATTCAAACAAAAAGTGATTTTGATCACTTATGTTATCGATTCAAATAAAAAGTGATTTTGATCACTTCTATTATCGATTCATTCGATTTTGGCCCATTGACAGTAACTCCGTTAACCTATTACTTCTTCTTCTTCTTCAAATAAAAAGTGATTTTGAACACTTATATTATCTATTAATTCGATTTTGATCACTCATGTTATCGATTAGTTCGATTTTGGTCCCTTGACAGTAACCCTGTTAACTCGTTACTTCTTCTTCTTCTTCTAAATATCGTTATTAACACTAACAAGTAAAATGAAAAGCCTAAACAGAACATACTCGAAGCTAATGGGAGTGTAAGAACAATGTAGCAAACTTGAACAAAGTAACATCATATACTTCTCAGATTAGCGTATATGAGCTTTAACTATGTAATAGTTAGTGGGAGCAAAGAAACCGAACCATAAAAGTAATTTCTGTGTAAAACAATACCCCTGAAAAACACTTTTTTAGTAATCATATTGCTTACTGCAGGAATTTTTTACAAATCTAAAGAAGCATATAAACATAAAATTAAACACAACAGTACACTCCAAAACTTGTCCTTGGTGTGTAAGCGTTAAATGCCTTCTGCTAAAAAATAGTGGTGTGAACAAATAAGGTATGATAAAACTTACTATGAAAAAAAAGACAAAATTTTCTGATATATGTGCAAAAGATCACTCTGGGTAGTGGGTACGGACCGGATGAAATTATGTTCAATGGTGGAAGCAATTGCAAAAGCTTGGCTTAAAAATCAAAACACGGCGAATGGATTACGCGTGCATCGTCCATCCACGTGCGGCGAGTGCCTTTATCACCTGGCTAGCAGCCTCTATGGGGTCACTTAATGGTAACAGCTCCAGCTCTTAGATATCTGTAAAAAAACATTTTCAAGCGTTAAGGCATTATCTTTGTTCCCAAGCATTTTCAAGCATTTCAAGGCACTGGATTTAAAGTAGTGGAAGAAGAAGACAACGACGACTTGGATTATTTATTTATTTTTTAATTTTCAGTTCAGACTAAACATAAGAGATCAAAATCATTTTTTCAACAGGTGACTAAAACCAGATGGGCCGAAAATATAAGGACCGTCCGTATAGTTTAGCCTAAAAGAAACCTAGCTAATATCACTGAAAGAGCTGCTACGCCTACCAGCAAAAACTGCGCTGAATCTTTGTTTCCTTTGCTACTTGCTACATATATAATCGTTTTATTGATTTGCTTTTAGCTTTGGCTTTGGCTTTGGCTTTAGCTTTGGCTTTGGCTTCTCCGTCGGCACTTTGAACAAAAACAATACCCCTTTACAAAATCACCTTGATCTCATCGAACTTCCTCTATATTTATTCTCCTTTTGTTTTCCTTCTCTCCATTCTCCACGTTGGCTCTCTCTGCCTCTCAAAGGTTTGTATCTTTCATTTTCATCAAGTTTCATGCTCTATATTCCGGTGGCTAGTCCATACTCAAAATTTGGAAGCTTTCATGGTCTCTGATATGGGTTTCTTCTCATATTTATGGGAAATATGCAAAATAGATTCATATTTGACGTTGTGGTAGAATGTATCTATTTCTTAGAGGTTGAAAGTGGGGACTTTTGGGCTTTCAGTAAGGTAAAATAGATGGAAGCTTTGTTTGGTTAATTTCATATTAGTTTGTGTCTTTGAGGAATTTCTTCATATATTTATCGACCAACATTTTATTCACCACTAACTGGTTTAGTTCATTTTCTTTGCTTCGTCATCATTTATGTGAATTAAATAAGTTGTAATCTATGGATGGATGGACATTTTAGTTTAGTTGATAAGAGCAAAATGAAATATATTTTTAAAGCACAATATGTGTTATTATACATACTCTGTATGTGTTTGTTTTGAGAAAGTCCTGATTCGTTTTTTTCTTTGTGCATAATTTTTGTTTCTGCTGTGAAATATCAGTTTTTGAAAATGGCGTCAGCAGCAGTTTCCGGCCTGCAACTAGCTTCGGCAAGACCCTGCATTGCATCCTCTCGCAGGGTATTTAAGGCAGGTGCTGCCACTCTGGATGCCAATTCCAAAGCTGTGTCATGGACTAAGTTAGCAAGTGTTCGCAATTTATCACAATCTTTAGAGCCTTTACGGCGTGAGTTTGCATCATCTTCAGTGAAGTTTAAGAAGGTTGTGACAAAGGCAATGTCTGAATCTAGTAAAATAAGCCTGTTGCTGGGTTGCCAATTGACTTGAAAGGTTTGACTTGCTATTTGTTGTACTTCTTCCCTGTGTTCTCGTATTAGTCGCTTTTGAAACCCATCTGTCTGATTTCCTTAAACTGATCCTACATATGCCTCCTTTCGTAGAAAAATATTTAGAAAAAAAAATTATGTCTACTACATTCTCTCCTTGACCATTTTTGTCATTGGGAGTTTTCATTAACTTGTAAAGCTGTCTACCAAACTGGAAGGCTGTTGTCCCAATGAATTCCACGAAGCTATTTTAGTTCTTTAATAGTTTTTGACAATCTTATTAAACATTAGGAATGCTGTTTTATGCAAGGTAAGAGAGCATTTATTGCTGGTGTAGCTGATGACAATGGATATGGTTGGGCAATAGCGAAATCTCTTGCTGCTGCAGGTGCTGAAATTCTAGTTGGAACATGGGTGCCTGTAAGTAAATTAAATCTTTGTAGTCCTTATCTAAGTTTTTGTAGGTCTTGACAAAAATGTAGCATGCTGAATTGCTGACAATAAAGTTGTCCTTGTAGGCTTTGAACATATTTGAAACCAGCTTGCGACGTGGAAAGTTTGATGAATCACGAGTGTAAGAGCTGGTTATATTTTGCAACATATTGGATACTTCCTTAAATTAATGGTTTTTTTTCCTGACAGAAGTTGACATTTCAGATTGCCCGATGGCTCTTTAATGGAGATTACCAAAGTATATCCCCTAGATGCAGTCTTTGACAACCCTGATGATGTACCCGAAGATGTAAGGGATACGTTTATGACACTCTAGAGAATATAATGTTGACAAGTTCAAATATCCTTTTACACTTTTTATCTTTGTTATTACTGCAGATAAAATCAAACAAGCGATATGCAGGATCTTCGAATTGGACTGTCAAGGTATGTGCCAAAATTCTTTCTGTAAGTGCATGTCTAGGGACTTTTAAACCCTAAAATTTTATTTTGGTAGTAGACTTGAGCTCACATTCAGACCACCTATTGTGGCATAAAAAAATTTAAGGATTTTTGGTCTCTTTCTATATGTACTTTTGAATGCTTAGCAGATGAGATTTATGAGTATGTTATTTTAATTCTTATATGTCGCAGGAAGTTGCTGAATCCGTTAAACAGGACTTTTGTGGCATAAATAATTAAAGGATTTTTGGTCCCTTTCTATATGTACTTTTGTATGCTTAGCAGATGAGATTTATGAGTATGTTATTTTAATTCTTATGTGTCGCAGGAAGTTGCTGAATCCGTGAAACAGGACTTTGGCAGCATTGACATTCTTGTGCATTCACTGGCTAACGGACCAGAGGTACATGAGTTTTCAGCCTCTCAATGCTAATTGGTTTCATCTTTATTCTTTATTCTTAACAAACAATTACTTCTTCACAGGTTAGCAAACCTCTGTTGGAGACATCTCGTAATGGATATCTTGCAGCTTTATCTGCTTCTAGTTACTCCTATGTTTCTTTACTCAAATATTTTGTCCCATTGATGAATCCAGGCATGTCTTCTTGTGGGTTCTAGTTTATAATTAGGTTCACTTTACATCTTATGTTGCTCTGCTGTCAAATAGACGACTTAGTGCTTGGATATGTGTTTCTGAAATAAGCTTATTGCTGATACAGGAGGTTCTTCACTTTCTCTTACATACATTGCTTCCGAGCGAATAATACCTGGGTATGTTTGCTATGCTTTGTTTCCTTATTGTACTGAAAGTAGAGCCAATACTTCTTGTTAAGCAACTGAAGTCTAAAACGATGTGATAATACACAGATATGGTGGAGGTATGAGTTCTGCTAAAGCTGCACTAGAAAGTGATACAAGAGTGAGTTCCTCAAATTAGGGTCAACACAATATCTGCCGGTAAGAAATCGCCATTGTTCACATCTTCTATCAACATTTGGAATATCATAATCTTAAAATTGCTGCCTTTTACTGATCCATGACTTGCAATTCCAATGCTTTTTTTCTGGATGTTGCCATAAGATAATTTGGTACTTATAATATTTTGACAGAATAAAATGTTTTGATGACGTTGAATATCCTGTATACAAAAAATTATTTTATGAACTTATCTCACCACATCATCCATGGTCCCGGCCAATGAAAACCATCCATTTCACCTTTTTCCCTCCATGTCATCAACTTTCCAAGGATGAATATTCACTTTTTTCACCATGTAAACATGGAGTGGGTGGTTACTTGGAAGTTCATTTTAAGTGGATGACATGGATAAAAAATGGTGAAGTAGGAAGCTTCTACTGATTGGGACCATGAATGATGTGATGAGGAGAGTCCATGAAATAAGTGTGGCATAATTTAGCATATTTGCGAACTACAAGGCCGGTGCCAATTTCTGTTGAAGTAGATTAGTGATATATGCCCGTGTCAAGAAGGGATAAAGAGGATGAAGGAATAAGTATATACTAGGAAATCTCCTTTCATATGTAGTTTCTCACTAAGGGATAGTTGAGGGGAATAATTTTGACGGACGTTCTCGTATTGTGCTTAGGAATTAACTAGCCTAGTCATTGGACTTTATAAGTCAAATTATTCATTGCTTTTCCTTGAACTTTTATGCTTCAGCCACATTCGTTTGCCCGGTACATAATACATAGGATAAAAAGCACAGGTTTTTTGGATTCGAGAATATCCTTGGAGATTGTTCCTTTTGAATCTTACAGTAATTTGTAAGTTCCTTCTGTTTTCTGGTCTACAGGTCCACTAAGAAGTCGTGCTGCAAAAGCAATTGGATTTATCGATACAATGATTGAATATTCAATTGCCAACGCACCTCTACAAAAAGAACTATCAGCAGGTTATTTGGTGAACAATAATTTTTTTAAGTGTCACGCATTTTGTTTTCTTGATTGCTGAATTAAAGAAATTGTTGATGAAACAGATGAGGTAGGTAACGCTGCTGCCTTCTTGTCATCACCATTGGCTTCTGCTATCACTGGTGCTGTCATATATGTCGATAATGGTCTGAATGCGATGGGTGTTGGAGTTGACAGTCCCATATTTAAAGACCTTAACATTCCTGGAGACAAGCATTAGGAGTAGCTGCCAGGGTACAGAGATAACAAACTTAATGCTGAATGTTCAACGTAGGACGTTTACTGTTGATACCTTACCGGTCTAGGACATTTCAATCAGCAACCCCATTTTGCCATGAGAATCTAATGCTCTGCCTCTTTTCTTTTGTTTAGACTCTTCAAGTTCTTTTTTGATAGACATTCTAGCATAACTGACGTTTATCACATTAGTGTGCTGCCAAAGATTGAACTTTCTTGAGCGGACAAGTTTCATTAATAAATCGATTTGCTTTATCATTGTGTTTTCAGCTTATGCCCATTTTTACATGTATCTGTAATTTGCAGGAAGTTGGACCAATGTCATGGATACTCCTTTGTTGAAAACCGGAATAAATACAGAAGATAAACATCTAAATGGTCAAATATATGTGAACTAGCATCTAAAAGATTCATAATACAGGCATTTTCCTACCTTAAATTTTAAATTAAAGTTACAATAAAACTAAATCCAGTGAGTCAGATAACTAAAAGGTTAAGTCATTTACCTTAGCTGGTCGAAGGTCAAAAGGATTAAACAAGATACAAGCACTAAAAGTGGACGCTGCTGCTGCTGTTGCTACTGCTACTGAATATACAAAAGCTGTGGCTAAAATCGCAGATCGTTAACCGCCCAATCTTGCTTTGCTGACTATCACTCGTTGGTCGGTCATTTATTGCCATCAGACCCTTCGTTCATCCTACCTTCACCCATCTCATCATACTGCTGTTTTCTCCATGCTCTTTCTTGATCCATTGATTGCCCTTGTGAGAATCGGTGCTCTCCATCTGCTTTTAAGCCAAACAAATAAATACATAAAAATAACAAATGCCCTGCTTTCTCACATGGCTTTAAATATGTCAATCACCCTTTTTCCTGCTGTTGAAGTTACAGGAACAGAAATAAATTGAAAAGTCAAATAATGAGACAGACTTAAGACAGAAGCTGTGAACTACATGATGTATCCTCCCCTGTTTGAAATTTGTATCATTGCATTCATTATTATGAGAATAGAAATCAATAATTGACTGTAAATTTGTACACCTTAGGCACAGGTAAATTGAGCATCCAAAAGCTATAACCATATATACAATAGATGATGATGCATCCTTACTTTTACTAGTATCATATCGTAATTGTATATAATTAGTAATTACCACTTTCATTGTCAGATGCATCTTCAAGCCTCGCAATTGCATCAACTAGGGCTTGTTCGTGCTCCTACAATGAAAAAATATCCATCATGATTGCTGCAACAGCTTATGCAGAACAAGACCAAAAATTGACAATACTTACTTTCAGCACTTTCTTTGCTTTCTCAATCTCTACAGGATCAGGATGGCTTGCACCAAAAACTTTTTCCACCTGTTGAAATTTACACACAATTAAGGAAAAAAAGGTACACACCACATGAGACAATTGCAGTCTATAGATAATCTTCCAATATCAATTATACCTCCTTAATTAGAGTATCTGTATGAAGTATCTCAATATCACCCAAAGCCTTTTTCCCAATGCCATTTTGCTTAGAAGGAATATCTTTTTTGGCACCTTGGAACTCCCCCTACCTCTTCCTGCTCCAACAACCCCACCACCACGAGCCATGGACTTCTTACCCCCTTGGCCTGGTCCTGGACGACCACCTCTACGGGTTATTCCAGGATCTTCACCTTCCCATCTAATGTCTTCAGGAGATATCTACCATTATACATATAACAAATCAATGGATGGAAAAAAAGCATAACCCAAAGAACTTTTTTCTAATATTTATTGTCTGATTGAAAAAAAGACGGGGAAAATAGAATTTCATTTTTAGTCTCTTATTGCTCTATGAGGTATGAGCATCAAGTAATAAAAAGTACAAACAGATGGTAAAAGACATCCTACGAAGTACCAAAAACAATGAGACATTATAATTATCAGAATTATGAATTCAGCACGCAATAATACAAGCCTAAGACAATGTTAATACCATGATCATAGATACAACAGTTCCAAAAACATGGACCCTATCCTATAATTGTAATGCACAACCGTTAATTAAAGAGCAAACTGGGAAGATACACAGAAGGTTGATGAAAAAGAGTGGAGATATAACTTCAATAAAGCTATTTATTTGGAGGTTGGAACAATAACTTTGTCATATAATGCTGAATTACATGATCCACATTCACATTAGTAGATAATAGATATAACAAAATAATGCAAAGGGAACCTTCTAAATTTACAATTCCAGACATAAACTGGTTGCAAATTCATGAAAATCATATTGATCATTGGCTATGCTTAACAATACACTAGAACTCTACAAGATATAAACCATGCCTCAGGAAATATATGGGTTCAAGAGGCAAGGATGGACAAACACATATATTCTGTAATATATGATAAACAAACTGAGAAACATATGCAACAAGCTTAAGAGTTGATTTGTTTAAAAAGGTACTTACATACTTACTGAAGGTAAATCGGTTCATAAAAGCAACAATGTATTGTATGAAATAGCATAAAGATACAACAATTCTACCTCTTTGAGATTGACCCATTCCCAGGTTTCATTTGCCGTATTAATATCATACACCAAAGCATGCCGCCCCTATCAATGTTGAGACATAGGATTACAAAGAGCTCCATTAAGTAACAGTTTAAAGTATTATTAACAGTGAAGTATACCTCAACTCGATTATAGTCTGTTATAACAGCCTCATAGAAATGGTTATCTTCAGGCCACCTGGTCCAAACTTTCCTTCCAATTAATGGATCATACGGTGCTGCTTCAGCAGTTTCATTTGTTGCAAAAGCCCCTGAAGAAGAACGATTTGGAGCCTGGGGCCTTCCAGGAAGACCTGTGGAAGGGTACTGCGTCGACTTCAATGAGGATGCAACAAAAGATACATAATCAGTATGTGATAAAAACAGAATATTCGTATCTCAATCATTACATTTCTTATGTCACTTGAAACCATTTAACTCACTGATTTTGACTTCTTGCTCTTTGCTCCTGGGGGAGGACCCCGTCTCATGGTCAATGAAGATGGATGCATAGATGGATGCAATGCAGGAGATGGTCCACCCATAGATAATGAAGCTACAGACTGTGACGTTTTTTGCTTCTTGCGCGATCCTGATACACTTGGACTAGGTAAAGGGTCATGAATAGGCTGACTGGTACTGAGCATTCCAGGCTGAAGCCCACTCATCGTTCTCCATTCCCTAACAGTAATGATTGGTCATAGTTCCCATCATATTTCAGAGATAACCAGAAATCGGTAATAAAAGCTTCTCAGAAGAGCATGACACTGGTATAATCAGACCTTATCCTACGAATCATGTCATCAGCATTAACCCTCAATAGAAGCTCCCTATGTTCCTCATCAGATACTCTCAACTCCTTTCTGAGCTCCGTAATTAAACTTTCCTTCTCCTGAGAGAGAATATATTAAAACCTATGAAATAATCTTAAATGTCACAAAATATTGAATAATATACCCAAGATAAAGCATCTGATTGAGCTTTGAAGGCCCGTAAAACCGAACAGTATGCTTCCTGCTCAATGAGATGGATTTGAGTTTCCATGTCACCATGCATTCGAGGCAAAGGTGCAGAACCTGCAACTGCTGATCTTCCATTCCCAGCAGCAGAGCGACTCCCTCTTTGAAACCTATTTTGATGTGAAGGAGGGAGGTCATCATCTGTTCCTGCAGTTGCGTAAGCTCATAAGATTCATTATTTAAGGATATAGGATATCACAATATCTATGGAAGGGTTCAAAAGGAATAATATACCCATTATAATAAAAGGAAATCTGAGGTACAGAATCTTTCATGAAGTTACAAGCTGTTAAATTGTTTCTTGAAATTGCTCATTAATGAACATTTCAGAACACTTCAAACAATGTCGAAATTGCAACATGAACAAAGACAAACGGGTGAGAAAGGAAAAGGGAGTTCCAATCTTTGGCGAATACAAGCTACTGTAAGATTGAAAAGCATGTTTCATGAACCCTAGATACTCAAGATTAGCCAACGAAAGCCATATAACTTTTGTGTCAATAAACCAAACTAAAGAAACCAATTTCTTTTCATCTCAAAACCATCAGATTACAACAAAAATAAAGATAAACTGAAACAAACCCGTGAACTCAACTCACCGCTGCTATCAGAAAGCACATAGTCCATGACAGCTCCTTCAAATTTCAACCTTCACTAATGCTATGAAAACACTTTGATCCAATAGAAGAACCAGAATCAAGCTACTAAATGTTGAGAAAGACAAGGTAAGAATACCTGGAAACAATCAACAAAAACCAAAATAGTCATAAATTCCGCTAAATGAGAACATCAATCAACTAAACTGGCTACAAACACCGTCCAGATTTTTTGTGCTACAAGACTTCACAACTGTTGATTATACTCTAGGCCCTAGCTGAATGCAAGATCCTTACAGCATGCCTTTAAAATATTATGCTTACAAATTATAGTTGCAACTTTTTTTCTTCAAACTAGCTATGGAAACAGTACAAATAGAAAGTAAGTGATTGGTGATTTCGGCATTTTACAATTTAAAATCTGTGAGGTTTTGTCAATACTCCTTAATTATGCATCAAATGCCAAATTACTGATGTATCAATTAGCTACAATTTCAACTACTTTTTTGCTAGTATAAACTACATTCGGACATGGAAGCAAATAACATCTAGAAACATTACCAATTAATTCTTTTAGAACAAGAAATAAATGATTTTCTACTTTAGCATATAGCTATTATGTTAAGATTGGCATTGAAATTTAGCCATCAGACAACTTTTAAGTACATTGATGATTTTGCCTTCTATTATTTACTTGTACTCTATTGCAACTTGCTTTTTATGAAGTAGAAAGCAAATAGCCAACGACCAAATAAACATGAATTCAAGTAAATCCGTTGAAACAAAACTCCTAATGACGAAAAGTACGATCTTAACTATGAAGACAATTCAAAGTCACAAACTTTCAACTCTAATCAAGCCTCACAATTATTTAACCAGTCTCGCCGCCAAAATACTAAACAGGAAAAAAACTAAAAAAAAAAAATCAGTTTTATGCGTTCACAGAAAACAAACCCTAAATCCACGAAAACTACGCTCCCGTAGTTTTTCGAAGAAAATCACAAAATCTTAGACACTCACCTTTCCTGTCCGAAGGCCTCCTATTTAGAGAATGGAAAGCAAATCATTTTACCCAAAATTCGCTTCAAATAAGCTTCGAGAGCAATAAAATTCGACGAATCTTTTTTGAAAGCTTAACTCCGAGAAGCTCCGACACTGTAAAAGACGAAAATTTCTCGGAAAATTCCTTCAAATCCTGAACAAAAAGAAAAATTGAATCAAATAAGCTCCCTGAAAAGTTGATTCGATAACCCAACACGTTCCCTTTAGGACTAAATTCTGATACGATATTTAAAATTATGCTTAAATTTGAGAAACTATTGGGATTTCAAGGGAATTACGAGAGATTTGGAGATGAAAATTAGGGATGGAACTAGGGTTTAGAGAGTGAATTTTTTTTTGACGATATTTGGTTTGGATTGCGAGAGAGATTGCGAGAGAGAACTCGGACTTGAAATCTATTTTTTTATTATTATTTTGTTTAGTTAATAATTCATTTTGGGTTCCGCCCTTTACGACCAGATTAATGTCGTTTGATTAATATTTACAAATTTGGATAAACTATACCTGAAGTCAGTCAATTATTAGTTTGGTAACAAATGGATCACACTTTTTCTAATAGTTATAATTTAATCTGTCAATTAAAAAATTATTACAAATAGACCATTTAATCATTAAATATTAGACTAAATAGTGACATGGCATAGTATAATTATAATAATATTATCTAAAATTTATATATTCTGTTCATTTAATTTTAATTTAAAATATTAAATAAATTTATTTTTTATATTAAAAATTTAACCATTTTTCTTTTAAATTTTTTTCTCCCATAAAAGGTATACTCTTTTTTGTTATTTATAGTTATTCTCCACATCTTATCTGATATTCAATTTAATTAATGATGATATTATATTTGTTATTCTGTATGAATATCATATAATATAGTTGGCAAAAAAAAATCTTATGGAATCTATTTTTTCATATACATTTAAAGGATATTATCTTTCATATTTAATTAATATTTTCGAAGTATTTATTACATGTTATATTCATTGATGTAGGACTTTCAATTTAATTTTTGGGTCATAAGTACTGTTATACAAATATTTTATAAGGTTACACGCAGAGTTTACTTAGCCATATTATTGGTTATTCGTTGATGTAGGACTTTTATCAATAACTTGTTGCTACTTTATGATAGAATTCAGTTATCCAACTATTACTTTGATATAATAAATTTATTTGATTTAACAATATCATAAAAAATGATTAAATTGACGAATTTAAAAAATATTATTAAATTACTTTAAATTAAGATTGAATTTATAATTTTTAAGATAAAAATTATTATTATATCAAACTATATTAGATTTTCATTTTAGTTTTAATCGTTAAATTATTTGTTGGTTATAAATTTGTAATTTTTTTTATAAAAAAATTAATTTGCCTTACAATCGAGTTTATAATTGAGTTAAAGTTGATAATCAAGTTGTAAGTTTCACACGTGTGAGAAGCTTGGTTGGATGGGAAGGTTGCGTATATTCAACAGATCGACAATTCAACCGATCTCTCTCAAATTTAATTAAAGAAAAAGAAAAATGAGATTTAATCTCTCTCCAAAATCACCGCTCCTCACACTCTCTTCTTCCTCTCTCGCTTCTCTTTGCCTCCGCCCTTTCCTTCCCTCTTCCCCCAGATTCCCTTTTTACCCTCCCCTTGCACGCCACTTGCCCACCGGCCGCAGCCTTCGCATGGACTCGTCTTCACCGGTTCCCCCCTCCGCCCTCTCGGTCGACTTCGTCGCCGACGGTTTGAAAAAACAAAGCTTAAGTGAACACGATAATAATAACAAGAAGAAAAGTGTTAAATTGAGCCTCGAAGATCTTAATTGGGACCATTCATTCGTTAGAGAGCTCCCAGGTGACCCTAGAAGCGATTCAATTCCACGTCAGGTTTAATTTATACCTTTATGCTTTTTTTCTTTTGGTTGAATTGAAATACATGGAAATCATGTATATATATATATATATATATATATATATATTATTTGTTTTGCTATTATAATTTCAAAATGCTGGCAAGGACTAGAAATGTTTTATATTTCATTCTTGTTTGTAGGTTTTCCACTCATGTTATACGAAAATCTTACCATCAGCTGAAGTAGAGAATCCGAAGCTTGTTGCCTGGTCAGATTCAGCGGCTGAGTTGCTTGATTTGGACCCTAAAGAGTAAGTCTTGCCTTTTGATCTCGAAACATATTGGTGAATGAATAATGGTGAGCCATCTAGGTTGTCCGTATTCTGAATTTAGACGCTAGCGGTAATTTAAAAAAAAAAAACCTGAGAGGCGTTTAATTAGGGCATGCCTCTTCCATCTCTTAAAAGCCATTGTCTGGCACCGCCTCTTCATCTTGGTGTAGACCATAATTACACTGATTCTGCATATGGGAACTTGGATTGTATTTCATGGAATGTTTAACTTTCAACATCTGTGTGAGAAAATTGAACAAGGGGAAGTGTGGGGAAATCCTGGGGATAAATTTGTGAAGATATCAGTGAGATCTTATGCCAGTGACTTCTTATTCCTTTCTATATTTTACATCATCTCTATTTTTCTAATTAAAGCATTTGAAAGTGAGTTGGATTAATTGTCATATATAGGATACTTGATCCTATGGAGAGAGATCGGAGTCGAAACTCCTTATGGATAAGATTATTTTGAATAAGTTGAAGGTATATTGTCATGTATGCACCGGAATAAGATAAAACTATGATCATTGACTCATCAACCTTTTGTTGTAATACCTAATATATTATCCTATTAAGAAAAAGCCTTTGTAAGATTAATTCATTGCACATAATCTTGAGAAACATATATTTTGTCCAAGGGATTAACTATATAGGTCTTTCTTCGAGTTGCAGATTTGAAAGACCAGATTTCCCCCTTAAATTTTCAGGGGCTTCTCCTTTGGCAGGAGCGTAAGTATTTTTTGAGTTTTTTTTTTTTTTGAATTACTACCAGCTTCTTTCTTAATCATGCTCCATTTGGTCCTCATTGGTATTCCCTATGACAGGGTGTCATATGCTCAGTGCTATGGAGGACATCAGTTTGGCACATGGGCTGGTCAACTGGGTGACGGCCGTGCTATTACTCTTGGGGAGATTCTGAATTCAAAATTAGAAAGGTGGGAACTGCAGCTTAAAGGAGCAGGGAAGACACCTTATAGTCGATTTGCAGATGGGCTTGCAGTTTTACGGAGTAGTATCCGTGAATTTCTTTGCAGTGAAGCAATTCATTGTTCATTGATTTTTTATTATTAAGATAACCACAGGCTAACAGGAAAATTGTATAACTCTTTACATCTTTTACTGCAGTGGCAATCCAAAGGATGAGCCTGGTTCAGTTGTTTGCAGAGTTTCCCAGTCCTTTCTGCGGTTTGGTTCATACCAAATACACGGTTCCAGAGGAGGAGAGGACCTTGGTATTGTACGTTCTTTGGCAGACTATGCCATTAGACATCACTTCCCTCATATCGAGAACATGAGCAAAAGTGAGAGCTTGTCTTTGAGCCCTGGTGACAATGATCAATCAGTTGTGGATTTGACTTCAAACAAGTATGCAGGTAAACACATGGATTCACTTTGGTTGCGAAATGGCAGGGAGTTGGCTTTACTCATGGTGTGCTGAACACAGACAACATGAGCATTTTAGGTCTCACCATTGATTATGGTCCTTTTGGATTTTTGGATTCTTTTGATCCGAGTTACACTCCAAATACTACCGATCTTCCTGGGAGAAGATACTGTTTTGCAAATCAGCCTGATATTGGTTTATGGAATATTGCACGATTTGCCTCGACTTTGATGGCTGCAGACTTGATAAGTGATAAAGAAGCTAACTATGCCATGGAAAAGTATGTCAGTCTGATTTGTGTTCTCTTTTATTTGTAATAATACTAAAATATTCCGTGGTAGACTGTTAATGCATTGTCCTGACACAGGTATGGGACAAAATTTATGGATGAGTATCAAGCAATACTGAGCCAAAAACTTGGCCTCCAAAAATATAATAAACAGCTTGTTAATAAACTTCTTGGTAATTTGGCCGTTGATAAAGTGGACTACACAAACTTCTTTCGGGCACTTTCCAATATCAAAGCAGATCCCGGCATTCCCGTGGATGAGTTGCTGGTGCCACTGAAGTCTGTTCTGCTAGACATTGGCAAGGAACGCAAGGAGGCGTGGACCGATTGGGTACAATCCTACATTCAAGAGGTATACTTGGTTTTTGGTCATACGAATATGCCCTTATTCAAGTGATAACCTTGATTATAGCTGAAATCTCACAAGATCTCTTTTCCCTTCAGCTTGTTCCCAGTGGCATCTCGGATGAGGAGAGGAAAGCTTCCATGGACTCGGTGAACCCTAAATATGTTCTCAGGAACTACCTATGCCAGAGTGCTATTGATGCAGCTGAAATGGGTGATTTCGAAGAAGTCCGGAGGCTGCTTAAAGTAATGGAGAGGCCATATGACGAGCAACCGGGAATGGAAAAATACGCACGTTTGCCTCCGGCATGGGCTTATCGGCCAGGTGTGTGCATGCTATCTTGTTCCTCGTGAGTTTATCACTCAAAGTTATGCTATACAAAAATCACTATACCAACAAAATATAAAAAAATTGAAGATTGCACTTCTGTATATATAATAGTGGAAAAGACTATTTTGATTTCCCTTTTCCTCGTAATAAAGTGTTGTAGTGCTTGTAGACCCTTGTTGACTTTTATGTTGTATGCATATATTTATGCTTTGACTATGCCATTAAATTCTGATATTTATAGCCCATTTGTTGTAATAACATACTTGAGAAATAAAAAAAAAATTATTAGCAAGCATTGATTTGTTTTGTGTAATGTAGGGTATTGTTTGGACTTGAGTCTTTGTAGGTTTTATTTGGGTTGCATTTGATTCTAACTTGTTTTTCATTCATAACGTTATAAGTATTTAAACTAATAAAAAATCTAAATTATTATTAAATAAAATATTGGGAGAATTTAAGTTCACCTTTTCGATCGATCATCCATATTTATAGGATTTTTTTAATTCTTTAAATTGAATAGTCTAACTCGTGTGAACTTCTTTTCCTTGGTGTTCCAACGTGGAAGATTATGTTTATAGTTTTCGCGTTGCATTTATTCAAAATAAAGAAATATCTTAAATTCTTATAAACAATTACAATTATAATTGCAAATTAAGCACATAATTAGAACAATTACTTATAATCATTGAAACAAAACTAACAACTTAAATCACATATAAGGAAAGATTAAATTCTAATAAAAAAATTCAAATAATGATAGATACAAACAAATCTGATTGCATTAGCAAAGAATCTCAAAAGGGATCATATTATTAAAAGATCACCAACAAATTGTATATTAGACTCGAGCGACGTAAAAAACTATCAACGAACGCATAATAAGTATCTAAATCTAATTTAAGGGTCAAAAAACAGGGAAGATCAACAATATAACAGATAAACGTCATTTTGATCAGTCGTGGCGATGTATAATCAACTCTTAGAAAATGATAAACGAAAAACAATGGTCAAATGTTCGAAAAATGTGTCAAAAGACAGAAGAAAATGTGTCATAAAGACAGAGAAAATTTTGTCATACAAACAAATTTATTGAAAAAAATAAAAGGATAATAAATAATATCGATGGTCGGCAACTAACATTAGAATTAGTGTCGTCGTTGATTGACAAAGAGAAATAAAAATAGATAAACAATTTATTAATGAGAGAAAACTAGAAGAGACAATTATTATCTTTTGCATTTAATTTTTTATACTTGTCAATTTTTATAATTGAATAATATATGTCGATTATAATGTCAATTTTTATATATATATCTCGGTCGATCATTCCCTTTGTTTTTTTGTGTTGATCCATCGACGACGAGGACCTCAAAAAATTAAATTAAGCGAGTGCTCTCAGTATGCACCACTTCATTGGAATGTAAACAAGTAAATAAATTGAAAATATTGGGTTTCTCTTCCACAAGTCAATGACAAAAAAAAGAAAGACATTTCACTTTGACTTTAAGCATAAGCTAAATTTACAATGTTTATCTCCAAATTTTAGGGACTATTTGTTTGACTTTGAATGAAATTTTTTAGCGTTGAATACTGAATTGTTTAACATTTAGTGTATTTATTTCTCATTTTTAAATAATTCAGTATTGATTGATTCAGTAAAACAATATTAAATGATTCAGTATCAAAGTACATTCTAATTGATTCAGAGTCATTATCAAATAGCATGTCATATTCAGAACTAATTCATACAGAGTCTCTAAATTATTCTACGTTTAATCATTTTGAAGTAAACAAATAGTCATTTCAATGGACACCCATCGAACTCCAGCAATGTCTTTCCCTCTCTTTCCTCTCGTTTCTTCTCTAATTTTGCTACTCTTCTTTAGCGACGCCCAAACCATCGTCGGAAATATAACAACTGGCGCTTCTCTTACTGCCACCGAGAACAACAACTCTTCAGGTGATTTTGTCACACCCCAATATGGGATTAGATTTCTTTCAATTTAAATATGTGAAATAATATGAAGTTGGTTTTCAATTAATTATTTTATCATATCATTATATTATTAAACAAATTGAGAATGATATAGTAGGTAGAAGTGGACAAATTGTTGGGTTGGCATTCCATGATTGAAAAAAAAATATTATACAAAATCAAACATGAAGACAAAAGTATGTGGAGTCTGACAAAGAAAGCAACCAAATGAAGTGAAGACTTTGTATCATATACGTGTAGCTTGTTGTGTTAATAATCTAAGGGTAAAAAGGGGCACGTAGAAGAGGAAAAATGATAAAGAAACCAAACCAATAATAATGGAACAGATAAATCCAAGCAGAGCTATGAGTGATGTGAATTTGTTTATTATTATTATTTTTATAATATGGAAAAATGGAGACCACAAGTGAGGGAAATCAATCAACCACTCCTTACCTATTCGATATCTTCTTTCTGTACAAATAAAAAAATGGCTTCAACCGAGAACGTTAGTTGCAGGCAATCAAATACCTCTCGGCTACAAGATTTGATGCCAAGTTCTTGGTGTATTTGGAAATGGGATGGTACAATCTTTTATACATGCACGTGTATTAACTCCATCAAAACATGAGAAAGCTAAAGTTGGCTTCTTAAATCGTTAAGCAACTTCGAAGGTTTCATCGAGTGGAAATTCCAGGTTCTAAAGAATCTCAACTATGAGTTGACCTCTTCAAATTCTTTGAGAAAGGAATATAGGTTCTTGGATGGGACGAGCAACATGCACGTTTAATTTTGATGGAGAAGATGATGAATTTTTGCAGAACATGAGTTCTCCGAGACTAAGCAATTCATTTGAAAAGAAAGCCGATGCCAACTGGGAAAGAAGAAATATGTTAATCCTATATCATGAAACATGCATCAGAAAAGGAAGCTATGGAGGGTTTCTAGCCAACGTCAATCTGTCGTAGCTAAGTCTGCCGCCCTTGGAGCTTCCTTAATTCAGAATCGGTCAAAGGGTCCAAACGATGCATCAATCACCAGAAGAATAAAAGAAAAAAATAGAAATTGTGAAGGTTGTGTGAAATGGAGAAGTGGTTTCATAATTACATTTGAAAATCACGTGTGTGTGGGGTGTTGAGATAGTAAGATGGACAAATCATAGTTTCAACCCTCTATGTTTGGTAAGGTTCTAACTTGTCCATCAGTTTTAATAAAATTTCAACCAAGTTATGATAGTTTAAATTAATTCAATCTAGTACATGATTTTAGTTTCTATATATTTTAACGACTATGAAAGTTTTAGTTTTATCATTTGGTTCCCGAACTATTAAATTAGTTTCTATTAATCATTTTTTATTATGAGGGGAATTATATTGGATTCAAGTTCGCGTATTTGATGGTCCGGGTTCGTGAGAGAAAAATTGGAATCTCGACCTTGTACCTCCCGATCCATCCGTATGCTTTGCTATGTATTCGAGACATTATGGACCGTGGAATTAAAGTTCGAGAACAAGCGAATGGAGTTTAAATGGTCGATCAGAATGACACGGAAATTGAGGTAATACTTTACTACCTCTTTATGCTTTATGGAACATGTTGATATTGGTAAATGCATGAATAAGATAACGTTGGTCACTTTTGTGGAGTTGAATAATTTATTCACTCGATATGAATGTAGTAGAAATTCCGTAACTGAATACGGATCGAATGACTAATATAAGAGATTGAGGAATTGTTAGAATTAAATTACAAGTTTGTGATAAGTGATAAAGAAATCAGCCCTGGATTTGTAACTTATATTTTATATCATCAAAGGTTAAATGTTAAAGGTACTTATATGAGAAATTATGAGAATATTTCGATTAGGTAAAATTACGAAATTACCCTTATGTTGGAAAATGACAAGAATTGTCCCTGGAAGTGGATTAGTAAATCTGAAAAGACATATTGATCTGATAAATTTATTGATGTGCATAAGAAATGTTAGTTTTACTTGGAAATTATGGATAACCGATTTTTAACCTCAATAGGGATTTTGCAAGATACTAGAAGTTTGTTAAGGAATCATTTCAAGATCAGAGAATGTTCGAGGAAACAACTAACCATAGGATCTTTAAATTATAAGTATGCTCGTTAAGAGTTAATACCGAAATCATCTGGTTAAGAAATTACGAAAATGCCCTTGAAAGGTAAAAATAGCTCGAGTTGACCCTGATGAGAAAGCTCTTAGAGGATTTGTACTTAACTCAATGAATTACGTATTTAATTGTTAAGATCCTGTCTTTGTACATAAAATTTCTGATAACCTATTGGTAACATCTGAGAAGACAATCGATCTGAAAATCTTCGAGTTAAGAATAAATTATCGAGGGTGCTCTTTTGTAAGAATTATTTGAAAGGTCTGGAATAAATGATAAGTTGGAATTAAATAATAAGACAGAATTGAAGGAAATAATTGAAATACACCGGATCTGTAAAATGACCAGAATACCCCTGTAATGAAAAAGACTCTAGAATATTACCAAACTCAGGAATGATTGGATATCCTCGAGCTCTGAAAAGAATGGAATAAAACTGGGCACCAGAATGACCAAAATACCCTTATGACCTAAAATTAGTAGAAGTGTTGGATTAATTAAGGAATCCAAATAAACATGGATATGGTACTGCTCTTAAAAGTTATGGATCACATATTAAGCCGAGCAATCAATGCTAGTGTATGTCAGTACCTGAATGTATAGATGTTACTTGAATGCGTGTTCGTCTTCTCAAGTGTGGTTCAATGATAATTTTAAAAGTACTCAACTCAACTCTAGGTCGCATTCGATAATAAGAAATGAATATTTGTTAGACAAATCAACCACGAAGACCAAATTAAATTAAACAGAAGTACAATATATATATGAAATTCAGAAACGTCTGGATTATCTGGAAAGCTCTGAAGTAATCGGGATAGACTTGACTGATAAACGAACTGAGTAACCTCAATGACTGAGGATTAAATAGGTGATTTGATGAGTTTGGGAACACTGTTGAACTTACATGATGAATTATCCTTATGGGTCATAAAACATGAATCAAGTACGTATGTATTTCCTGATATCGTTGAAATATAGAAATGAAATAAAGACTATTGAAAGATCTATTCAGCGATGATTACGAAGATGATTTATGGACAAGAATTTTGGTATTAAAGAGTAAATATTCTGAAAAGGCAGTAAATTGACGGGTCAACATGCATTAGTTCAGAGAGCTTGTTCAGTTCGAATTGTTCGATAAACCGATCGATTAACATGGATTGTAAATGTCTTGAAGCTTCGTTTCTCTTTTATTAGCTCAAATCACTCTGGGCATTCTGGAACTCTTTCCTGATGCACATGAATCATAGTGGAATTCTAAAGTATCAACTTTAAATGTCTGATTAGATCGGTTAATAATCGATTCTCTCCAAATAGGACCTTGTTCTTAGAATCCGATCAAAATTGCGAGCTTCATGTTATCCTTACCGATAATTACAAAATGCCTCTGAAAAATACTTGGATCCTAGTGTTCTCTAATTATTATTGAACTGTTTTATTGGTTTTAATATGAGGTACACTGAGTTCTTTGGTTACTGTTTTATTGATGCACCAATTTAATGTGATGATTTATGGAATTTGTGTCAGGGTGCAATTGAACTTTTGGATTGAATTACAATAGTATAGCTATGATCAAGCTAATAAACAGAATGAGCCTAATGTGACTCTTGGGGCCCCAAGATACATTAGGTTGGCTTCCCTTGCTGCGTGCTTAGGGTAAGCTATATGGACTTGGACTTACGGGCTTAAGGATACAAGCTATAAAGCTTATCATTAGGCTGGGTTTCTTTTTGTTGTGTGCTTAGAGTAAGCTATATGGAAAATAGTTTTGGAAATTATTACTGATGGTGTATAAGAAAAGAGTTTAAACTATGATTTTCAAAAGTTAAACTCTTTTATGAATTTATGAGATTTACTGGACTATGATTTTGTTTATTGTACCTATTATGATTTTATTGTATTGTTTGAACACATTAGACATCCTATTCGATATCCTAAAAACGTGATACTATGAATGCTTCCTATGAACTGAGATATTCATGGATTCTATTCGATGAACTACCAGTGGAACCTCAGATTATTCTGAAAATTTGTATATGTCTGATTCAATAAGAAAATTATGACTTTCCATTTATCTGCATGTCCTTTAGCATCATCAGGTAGTTCTGTATTACTGAGTTTTCCGAAGCTCACTCTATTACTCATCATTGCAAGTTAAAAGAATTGTATCAGTGCAGTTATCGATATCAATAAGGGAGTTCTTCCGGCGTTGCTTACAGAGTATGGTACATGTGATTAGGGGGCATGTAATTGTATTTTGTTTTATAAACTAGTATGAAAACATGTTTTATTTCCGAACAATGATAAATCAATTTGTTAGTTACATGTTTTAATAAAAGTTTTAAATTTTCTAAGATTTTTACAGTGGTTCACTCCGGTGGCCCTAATGTGACACTCCAGATCGGATCGGGTTATTCGCATCGGTTTGAGGGGGTTACATTTAGTGGTATCAGAGCTATGGTTTTAGTCAAAATTTTCATGATAGATCGGTCGGTCGAATGTTAAAATATGTCTAATCAGTACATGCCCCTAGACTACAATCGTACTTCTCTGAGCCGGAACTCCAAGGTTGAGTCTCTATCTGTAATGAACAAACTAAGTTTTCATCCATTAGGACTCTATCGTTTTATAAAGGAATACCAGTAACATCTGTCTAAACGCTGTAAAGTACCTCATGAGCCATGTGAGAGTTACTCATCTGAGAAATTTTGACCCGACTCCAGAAATTAAATTGGGATATGCTGCTGCACTATGAGCCTATTCTCATGACCAAGACTGAATTGATTACTCAAGGTCATTTTCATTCGGATTCTTTTATTGAAAAAAAAGAAGAAATGTTCTGATAAGAATGTATACTCAACCGGTTAAGGATTAGTGAAGGATCTGTATTTCTATAAATCTACTTGAAGATATGAAAAGAATTGATGGAAGTTTCATTTCTGCAATTCTGTGACATGAATGAATTTCGAGGACAAAATTATTTTAAGGAGGGGAGAATTGTCACACCCTAATATGGTGTTAGATTTCTTTCAATTTAAATATGTGAAATAATATGAAGTTGGTTTTCAATTAATTATTTTATCATATCATTATATTATTAAACAAATTGAGAATGATATAGTAGGTAGAAGTGGACAAATTGTTGGGTTGGCATTCCATGATTGAAAAAAAATATTATACAAAATCAAACATGAAGACAAAAGTATGTGGAATCTGACAAAGAAAGCAACCAAATGAAGTGAAGACTTTGTATCATATACGTGTAGCTTGTTGTGTTAATAATCTAAGGGTAAAAAGGGGCATGTAAAAGAGGAAAAATGATAAAGAAACCAAACCAATAATAATGGAACAGATAAATCCAAGCAGAGCTATGAGTGATGTGAATTTGTTTATTATTATTACTTTTATAATATGGAAAAATGGAGACCACAAGTGAGGGAAATCAATCAACCACTCCTTGCCTATTCGATATCTTCTTTCTGTACAAATAAAAAAATGGCTTCAACCGAGAACGTTAGTTGCAGGCAATCAAATACCTCTCGGCTACAAGATTTGGTGCCAGGTTGCTTGGTGTATTTGGAAATGGGATGGTACAATCTTTTATACATGCACGTGTATTAACTCCATCAAACATGAGAAAACTAAAGTTGGCTTCTTAAATCGTTAAGCAACTTCGAAGGTTTCATCGAGTGGAAATTCCAGGTTCTAAAGAATCTCAACTATGAGTTGACCTCTTCAAATTCTTTGAGAAAGGAATATAGGTTCTTGGATGGGACGAGCAACAGGCACGTTTAATTTTGATGGAGAAGATGATGAATTTTTGCAGAACATGAGTTCTCCGAGACTGAGCAATTTATTTGAAAAGAAAGCCGATGCTAACTGGGATAGAAGAAATATGTTAATCCTATATCATGAAACATGCATCAGAAAAGGAAGCTATGGAGGGTTTCTAGCCAACGTCAATCTGTCGTAGCTAAGTCTGCCGCCCTTGGAGCTTCCTCAATTCAGAATCGGTCAAAGGGTCCAAACGATGCATCAATCACCAGAAGAATAAAAGAAAAAAATAGAAATTGTGAAGGTTGCGTGAAATAGAGAAGTGGTTTCATAATTACATTTGAAAATCACGTGTGTGTGGGGTGTTGAGATAGTAAGATGGACAAATCATAGTTTCAACCCTCTATGTTTGGTAAGGTTCTAACTTGTCCATCAGTTTTAATAAAATTTCAACCAAGTTATGATAGTTTAAATTAATTCAATCTAATACATGATTTTAGTTTTTATATATTTTAACGACTATGAAAGTTTTAGTTTTATCATTTGGTTCCCGATCTATTAAATTAGTTTCTATTAATTATTTTTTATTATGAGGGGAATTATATTGGATTCAAGTTTGCGTATTTGATGGTCCGGGTTCGTGAGAGAAAAATTGGAATCTCGACCTTGTACCTCCCGATCCATCCGTATGCTTTGATATGTATTCGAGACATTATGGACCGTGGAATTAAAGTTCGAGAACAAGCGAATGGAGTTTAAATGGTCGATCAAATGACACGGAAATTGAGGTAATACTTTACTACCTCTTTATGCTTTATGGAACATGTTGATATTGGTAAATGCATGAATAAGATAACGTTGTCACTTTTGTGGAGTTGAATAATTTATTCACTCGAGGGTAGAAATTCCGTAACTGAATACGGATCGAATGACTAATATAAGAGATTGAGGAATTGTTAGAATTAAATTACAAGTTTGTGATAAGTGATAAAGAAATCAGCCCTGGATTTGTAACTTATATTTTATATCATCAAAGGTTAAATGTTAAAGGTACTTATATGAGAAATTATGAGAATATTTCGATTAGGTAAAATTACGAAATTACCCTTATGTTGGAAAATGACAAGAATTGTCCCTAGAAGTGGATTAGTAAATCTGAAAAGACATATTGATCTGATAAATTTATTGATGTGCATAAGAAATGTTAGTTTTACTTGAAAATTATGGATAGCCGGTTTTTAACCTCAATAGGGATTTTGCAAGATACTAGAAGTTTGTTAAAGTATCATTTCAAGATCAGAGAATGTTCGAGGAAACAACTAACCATAGGATCTTTAAATTATAAGTATGCTCGTTAAGAGTTAATACCGAAATCATCTGGTTAAGAAATTACGAAAATGCCCTTGAAAGGTAAAAATAGCTCGAGTTGACCCTGAATGAGAAAGCTCTTAGAGGATTTATACTTAACTCAATGAATTACGTATTTAATTGTTAAGATCCTGTCTTTGTACATAAAATTTCTGATAACCTAGTGGTAACATCTGAGAAGACAATCGATCTGAAAATCTTCGAGTTAAGAATAAATTATCGAGGGTGCTCTTTTGTAAGAATTATTTGAAAGGTCTGGAATAAATGATAAGTTGGAATTAAATAATAAGACAGAATTAAAGGAAATAATTGAAATACACCGGATCTGTAAAATGACCAGAATACCCCTGTAATGAAAAAGACTCTAGAATATTACCAAGCTCAGGAATGATTGGATATCCTCGAGCTCTGAAAAGAATGGAATAAAACTGGGCACCAGAATGACCAAAATACCCTTATGACCTAAAATTAGTAGAAGTGTTGGATTAATTAAGGAATCCAAATAAACACATGGATATGGTACTGCTCTTAAAAGTTATGGATCACATATTAAGCCGAGCAATCAATGCTAGTGTATATGTCAGTACCTGAAATGTATAGATGTTACTTGAATGCGTGTTCGTCTTCTCAAGTGTGGTTCAATGATAATTTTAAAAGTACCCAACTCAACTCTAAGTCGCATTCGATAATAAGAAATGAATATTTGTTAGACAAATCAACCACGAAGACCAAATTAAATTAAACGGAAGTACAATATATATATGAAATTCAAAAACGTCTGGATTATCTGGAAAGCTCTGAAGTAATCGGGATAGACTTGACTGATAAAACGAACTGAGTAACCTCAATGACTGAGGATTAAATAGGTGATTTGATGAGTTTGGGAACACTGTTGAACTTACATGATGAATTATCCTTATGGGTCATAAAACATGAATCAAGTACGTATGTATTTCCTGATATCGTTGAAATATGGAAATGAAATAAAGACTATTGGAAGATCTATTCAGCGATGATTACGAAGATGATTTATGGACAAGAATTTTGGTATTAAAGAGTAAATACTCTGAAAAGGCAGTAAATTGACGGGTCAACATGCATTAGTTCAGAGAGCTTGTTCAGTTCGAATTGTTTGATAAACCGATCGATTAACATGGATTGTAAATGTCTTGAAGCTTCGTTTCTCCTTTATTAGCTCAAATCACTCTGGGCATTCTGGAACTCTTTCCTGATGCACATGAATCATAGTGGAATTCTAAAGTATCAACTTTAAATGTCTGATTAGATCGGTTAATAATCGATTCTCTCCAATAGGACCTTGTTCTTAGAATCCGATCAAATTGCACGAGCTTCATGTTATCCTTACCGATAATTACAAAATGCCTCTCTGAAAAATACTTGGATCCTCTAGTGTGTTCCCTAATTATTATTGAACTGTTTTATTGGTTTTAATATGAGGTACACTGAGTTCTTTGGTTACTGTTTTATTGATGCACCAATTTAATGTGATGATTTATGGAATTTGTGTCAGGGTGTAATTGAACTTTTGGATTGAATTACAAGAGTATAGCTATGATCAAGCTAATAAACAGAATGAGCCAAATGTAACTCTTGGGGCCCCAAGATACATTAGGTTGGCTTCCCTTGCTGCGTGCTTAGGGTAAGCTATATGGACTTGGACTTACGGGCTTAAGGATACAAGCTCTAAAGCTTATCATTAGGTTAGGTTTCTTTTTGTTGTGTGCTTAGAGTAAGCTATATGGAAAATAGTTTTGGAAATTATTACTGATGGTGTACAAGAAAAGAGTTTAAACTATGATTTTCAAAAGTTAAACTCTTTTATGAATTTATGAGATTTACTGGACTATGATTTGTTTATTGTACCTATTATGATTTTATTGTATTGTTGGAACACATTAGACATCCTATTCGATATCCTAAAAACGTGATACTATGAATGCTTCCTATAAACTGAGATATTCATGGATTCTATTCGATGAACTACCAGTGGAACCTCAGATTATTCTGAAAATTTGTATATGTCTGATTCAATAAGAAAATTATGACTTTCCATTTATCTGCATGTCCTTTAGCATCATCAGGTAGTTCTGTATTACTGAGCTTTCCGAAACTCACTATATTACTCATAATTGCAAGTTAAAAGAATTGTATCAGTGCAGTTATCGATATCAATAAGGGAGTTCTTCCGGCGTTGCTTACAGAGTATGGTACATGTGATTAGGGGGCATGTAATTGTATTTTGTTTTATATACGAGTATGAAAATATGTTTTATTTCCGAACAATGATAAATCAATTTGTTAGTTACATGTTTTAATAAAAGTTTTAAATTTTCTAAGATTTTTACAGTGGTTCACTCCGGTGGCCCTAATGTGACACTCCAGATCGGATCGGGTTATTCGCATCGGTTTGAGGGGGTTACATTTAGTGGTATCAGAGCTATGGTTTTAGTCAAAATTTTCATGATAGATCGGCGGTCGAATGTTAAAATATGTCTAATCAGTACATGCCCCTAGACTACAATCGTATTCTCTGAGCCGGAACTCCAAGGTTGAGTCTCTATCTGTAATGAACAAGCTAAGTTTTCATCCATTAGGACTCTATCGTTTTATAAAGGAATACCAGTAACATCTGTCTAAACGCTGTAAAGTACCTCATGAGCCATGTGAGAGTTACTCATCTGAGAAATTTTGACCCGACTCCAGAAATTAAATTGGGATATGCTGCTGCACTATGAGCCTATTCTCATGACCAAGACTGAATTGATTACTCAAGGTCATTTTCATTCGGATTCTTTTATTGAAAAAAAAGAAATGTTCTGATAAGAATGTATACTCAACCGGTTAAGGATTAGTGAAGGATCTGTATTTCTATAAATCTACTTGAAGATGCTGCTGCACTATGACCTATTCTCATGACCAAGACTGAATTGATTACTCAAGGTCATTTTCATTCGGATTCTTTTATTGAAAAAAAGAAATGTTCTGAAGAATGTATACTCAACCGGTTAAGGATTAGTGAGGATGTATTTCTAAATCTACTTGAAGATATGAAAAGAATTGATGGAAGTTTCATTTCTGCAATTCTGTGACATGAATGAATTTCGAGGACAAAATTATTTTAAGGAGGGGAGAATTGTCACACCCTAATATGGTGTTAGATTTCTTTCAATTTAAATATGTGAAATAATATGAAGTTGGTTTTCAATTAATTATTTTATCATCATTATATTATTAAACAAATTGAGAATGATATAGTAGGTAGAAGTGGACAAATTGTTGGGTTGGCATTCCATGATTGAAAAAAATATTATACAAAATCAAACATGAAGACAAAAGTATGTGGAATCTGACAAAGAAAGCACCAAATGAGTGAAGACTTTGTATCATATACTGTAGCTTGTTGTGTTTAATAATCTAAGGGTAAAAGGGCATGTAAAGAGGAAAAATGATAAAGAAACCAACCAATAATAATGGAACAGATAAATCCAAGCAAGCTATGAGTGATGAATTTGTTTATTATTATTACTTTTATAATATGGAAAAATGGACCAGTGAGGGAAATCAATCAACCACTCCTTGCCTATTCGATATCTTCTTTCTGTACAAATAAAATGGCTTCAACCGAGACGTTAGTTGCAGGCAATCAATACCTCTCGGCTACAAGATTTGGTGCCAGGTTGCTTGGTGTATTGGAAATGGGATGGTACAATCTTTTACATGCACGTGTATTAACTCCATCAAACATGAGAAAACTAAAGTTGGCTTCTTAAATCGTTAAGCAACTTCGAAGGTTTCATCGAGTGGAAATTCCAGGTTCTAAAGAATCTCAACTATGATTGACCTCTTCAAATTCTTTGAGAAAGGAATATAGGTTCTTGGATGGGACGAGCAACAGGCACGTTTAATTTTGATGGAGAAGATGATGAATTTTTGCAGAACATGAGTTCTCCGAGACTGAGCAATTTATTTGAAAAGAAAGCCGATGCTAACTGGGATAGAAGAAATATGTTAATCCTATATCATGAAACATGCATCAGAAAAGGAAGCTATGGAGGGTTTCTAGCCAACGTCAATCTGTCGTAGCTAAGTCTGCCGCCCTTGGAGCTTCCTCAATTCAGATCGGTCAAGGGTCCAAACGATGCATCAATCACCAGAAGAATAAAAAAAAATAGAAATTGTGAAGGTTGCGTGAAATAGAGAAGTGGTTTCATAATTACATTTGAAAATCACGTGTGTGTGGGGTGTTGAGATAGTAAGATGGACAAATCATAGTTTCAACCCTCTATGTTTGGTAAGGTTCTAACTTGTCCATCAGTTTTAATAAAATTTCAACCAATTTATGATAGTTTAAATTAATTCAATCTAATACATGATTTTAGTTTTTATATATTTTAACGACTATGAAAGTTTTAGTTTTATCATTTGGTTCCCGATCTATTAAATTAGTTTCTATTAATCATTTTTTTATGGAGGGGAATATATTGGATTCAAGTTTGCGTATTTGATGGTCCGGGTTCGTGAGAGAAAATTGGAATCTCGACCTTGTACCTCCCGATCCATCCGTATGCTTTGCTATGTATTCGAGACATTATGGACCGTGGAATTAAAGTTCGAGAACAAGCGAATGGAGTTTAAATGGTCGATCAGAATGACACGGAAATTGAGGTAATACTTTACTACCTCTTTATGCTTTATGGAACATGTTGATATTGGTAAATGCATGAATAAGATAACGTTGGTCACTTTTGTGGAGTTGAATAATTTATTCACTCGATATGAATGTGGTAGAAATTCCGTAACTGAATACGGATCGAATGACTAATATAAGAGATTGAGGAATTGTTAGAATTAAATTACAAGTTTGTGATAAGTGATAAAGAAATCAGCCCTGGATTTGTAACTTATATTTTATATCATCAAAGGTTAAATGTTAAAGGTACTTATATGAAATTATGAGAATATTTCGATTAGTTAAATGTTAAAGGTACTTATGAGAAATTATGAGAATATTTCGATTAGGTAAAATTACGAAATTACCCTTATGTTGGAAATGACAAGAATTGTCCCTGAAGTGGATTAGTAAATCTGAAAAGACATATTGATCTGATAAATTTATTGATGTGCATAAGAAATGTGAATGTTCGAGGAAACAACTAACCATAGGATCTTTAAATTATAAGTATGCTCGTTAAGAGTTAATACCGAATCATCTGGTTAAGAAATTACGAAAATGCCCTTGAAAGGTAAAAATAGCTCGAGTTAACCCTGAATGAGAAAGTTCTTGGAGGATTTGTACTTAACTCAATGAATTACGTATTTAATTGTTAAGATCCTGTCTTTGTACATAAAATTTCTGATAACCTATTGGTAACATCTGAGAAGACAATCGATCTGAAAATCTTCGAGTTAAATAAATTATCGAGGGTGCTCTTTTGTAAGAATTATTTGAAAGGTCTGAATAAATGATAAGTTGTAATTAAATAATAAGACAGAATTGAATGAAATAATTGAAATACACCGGATCTGTAAAATGACCAGAATACCCCTGTAATGAAAAAGACTCTAGAATATTACCAAGCTCAGGAATGATTGGATATCCTCGAGCTCTGAAAATATGGAATAAAAATGGGCACCAGAATGACCAAAACCCTTATGACCTAAAATTAGTAGAAGTGTTGGATTAATTAAGGAATCCAAATAAACATGGATATGGTACTGCTCTTAAAAGTTATGGATCACATATTAAGCCGAACAATCAATGCTAGTGTATATGTCAGTACCTGAAATGTATAAATGTTACTTGAATGCGTGTTCGTCTTCTCAAGTGTGGTTCAATGATAATTTTAAAAGTACTCAGCTCAACTCAACTCTAGGTCGCATTCGATAATAAGAAATGAATATTTGTTAGACAAATCAACCACGAAGACTAAATTAAATTAAACGGTAGTACAATATATATATCAAATTCAGAATCGTTTGGATTATCTGGAAAACTCTGAAGTAATCGGGATAGACTTGACTAATAAACAAACTGAGTAACCTCAATGACTGAGGAACCTCAATGACTGAGGATTAATAGGTGATTGATGAGTTTGGGAACACTGTGAACTTACATGATGAATTATCTTTATGGGTCATAAAACATGAATCAGTACGTATGTATTTCCTGATATCGTTGAAATATGGAAATGAAATAAAGACTATTGGAAGATCTATTCAGCGATGATTACGAGATGATTTATGACAAGAATTTTGTTATTAAAGAGTAAATACTCTGAAAAGGCAGTAAATTGACGGGTCAACATGCATTAGTTCAGAGAGCTTGTTCAGTTCGAATTGTTCGTAAACCGATCGATTAACATGGATTGTAAATGTCTTGAAGCTTCGTTTCTCCTTTATTAGCTCAATCACTCGGGCATTCTGGAACTCTTTCCTGATGCACATGAATCATAGTGGAATTCTAAAGTATCAACTTTAAATGTGATTAGATCGGTAATAATCGATTCTCTCCAATAGGACCTTGTTCTTAGAATCCGATCAATTGCACGAGCTTCATGTTATCCTTACTGATAATTACAAAATGCCTCTGAAAAATACTTGGATCCTCTAGTGTGTTTCCTAATTATTATTGAACTGTTTTATTGGTTTTAATATGAGGTACACTGAGTTCTTTGGTTACTGTTTTATTGATGCACCAATTAATGTGATGATTTATGGAATTTGTGTCAGGTGCATTGAACTTTTGGATTGAGTTACAATGTATAGCTCTGATCAAGCTAATAAACAGAATGACCTAATGTGACTCTTGGGCCCCAAGATACATTAGGTTGGCCCCTTGCTGCGTGCTTAGGGTAAGCTATATGGACTTGGACTTATGGGCTTAAGGATACAAGCTCTAAGCTATCATTAGGTTGGTTTTTTTTTGTTGTGTGCTTAGAGTAAGTATATGAAAATAGTTTGAAAATTATTACTGATGGTGTACAAGAAAAGAGTTTAAACTATGATTTTCAAAAGTTAAACTCTTTTATGAATTTATGAGATTTACTGGACTATGATTTGTTTATTGTACATATTATGATTTTATTGTATTGTTTGAACACACTAGACATCCCATTCGATATCCTAAAAACGTGATACTATGAATGCTTCCTATGAACTGAGATATTCATGGATTCTATTCGATGAACTACCAGTGGAACCTCAGATTATTCTGAAAATTTGTATACGTCTGATTCAATAAGAAAATTATGACTTCCATTTATCTGCATGTCCTTTAGCATCATCAGGTAGTTCTGTATTACTGAGCTTTCCGAAGCTCACTCTATTACTCATCATTGCAGGTTAAAAGAATTGTATAAGTGTAGTTATCGATAATAATAAGAGAGTTCTTCCGGCGTTGCTTACAGAGTATGGTACATGTGATTAGGGGGCATGTAATTGTATTTTGTTTTATATACGAGTATGAAAACATGTTTTATTTCCGAACAATGATAAATCAATTTGTTAGTTATATGTTTTAATAAAAGTTTTAAATTTTCTGAGATTTTTATAGTGGGTCACTCCGGTGGCCCTAATGTGATACTCTAGATCGGATCGTATTATCTACATCGGTTTGAGGGGTTACAGATTTCGCCTTCGGTTTCCACCAGTTAAACACCAACCAAAACCTCTTCTTGCTCGCCATTTGGTACGACAAAATCCCAGAAAAAAACTCTAGTTTGGTACGCCAATGGCGACAACCCTGCACCCCGTGGATCGAAATTACAACTTTACGCTGATAAAGGGCTTGTACTTACTTCCCCCCCAAGGTGAACAGCTATGGAGTTCAGGGATCAGAGATGGAGCTCTTGTTAATGGCGGTTTAATGGATGATAATGGGAATTTCATGGTTTTAGGAAGCAATTCCACGCTTTGGGAAAGCTTTAAATTTCCTGTTGATACTATTTTGCCGACGCAGATTTTGGATAAAGGGATGGTGGTTTCAGCTAAGCAATCGGAGACCAGTTTTTCCATTGGGAGATATATATTGGTGTTTCAATGTGATGGTAATCTTGTTTCAACGACAATAAACTTGCTTAGTGATCATCTTAATGAGCCTTACTATTCAACTGGTACGGCTGCTGGTGTTTCATCGAGTCCTGGTGTCCAGTTTGTTTTCAATGAATCAGGGTACTTTTTGGTTTCCCGAGAAAATGGAGAAATTTACCTTTTGACACAGAGAATAACAGCCTCGGCTAAAGATTTTTATTTCCGAGCAACTATTGGTTTCGACGGCGTTTTTGCGCATTATTTGCATCCGAAATCGGCTTCGAATGACAGTGATGCGAAGTGGACTAGTGTCTGGTTCGTGCCGGATAATATCTACTCGGCGAGTTTGGTCAGTGCGAGTAGTGGTGTGTGTGGTTTCAGTAGTATTTGCAGTCTTGGTGGCGGCGGAAGGCCTACATTTGCGTGTCCGAAGGGATATACATTAATCAATCTGAATGACGAATACAGTGACTGTAAGCCGAATTCGACTCTCAGCTGTGGTGATGAACCATCAGGAGTACCTGTTGAAGACTTGTATGACTTTGAAGAGCTTATAAACGTGGACTGGCCATTAGCTGATTATGCACTCTTGGAGCCTTTTACTGAAAATCAATGTCGAAATTCTTGCTTGCATGATTGTATGTGCTCCGTAGCGATCTTCAGACTTGGTGATAAGTGTTGGAAGAAGAAGCTGCCATTGTCGAACGGACGAGTCGATCCTGGTCTTAACGGAGGAAAGGCTCTTCTCAAAGTGCGGAAAGACCCTTATATTCCATGTCAAGGAAATAAGAACAAGAGAGAACTTTGATCTTTGCATTTTCAGGACTTTTAGGTAGCTTTGTATTCATCAACGGCATTTTGATTGCTGCAATTTGTGTCGGATTTTACTTGATCAACCGAAAGAAACTCGAAACATTGCCCTCAATTGAAGGTGTTTTTGAAACGAATTTGCGTTGCTTTACTTACAAAGAGCTTGTTCATGCCACAAGTGAGTTCAAAGAAGAGTTGTGAAGGGGTGCATTTGGGGTTGTTTACAAAGGGTCACTGCAATTTCAAACAAGTTCTACAATTCAAGTTGCAGTGAAACGGTTGAACACTACGGTGCGCGATAGCGAGAAGGAATTCAAGGCCGAAGTGAACGTAATTGGCCGTACTCATCACAAGAACCTCGTTCGATTGCTTGGATTCTGCGACAAATGAGATCATAAGTTATTGGTTTATGAGTATTTGAGCAATGGCACATTAGCAAGCTTCCTGTTCGGTGACCCGAAACCGAGTTGGAACCAGAGGGCTCAAATTGCTTTCGGGATCGCAAGGGGACTCCAATATCTACACGAAGAATGCAGCACACAGATTATTCATTGTGACATAAAGCCCCAGAACATCCTGCTAGACGAGCAGAACAATGCAAGAATTGCAGATTTCGGATTGGCAAAGCTTTTGTTGTTGAATCAGAGCCATACCAATACCGCCATCCGAGGCACGAAAGGATATGTTGCTCCAGAATGGTTTCGGAACCTCCCGGTAACCGTAAAAGTCGATGTTTATAGCTTCGGACTGCTGTTTCTAGAAATCATATGTTGCAGAAGAAACGTAGACATGGATAGCAGCATAAAAGAGACGACTATATTAACGGAATGGGCTTACGACTGCTACTGCCATGGCGCATTCGACAAACTGGTCCGGAATGAGGCCGACACCATGAACAACATAGGAACGGTCTAGAGGTTCGTGCAAGTTGCCATCTGGTGCATCCAAGAAGACCCTGCACTGAGACCTACCATGAAAATGGTCACACGGATGCTTGAAGGAGTTCTAGAAGTGCCAATTCCGCCATGTCCATGTCCATGTCCATGTCCGTATACTATAACTGTTTGAAACGCTGGTTTTTTATTTATGGATTATTATATATTTCGGTTTATTTGATAATCTCTCGTCGGTTTGCTCGATTGGTTATATTCAAACCGAATAAATAAATAAAATCTAAACTAATATATATACCGATGTCAAATCCAAATACCTAATTAGAGATCGCATGCGTAGGCTTTTTTTTTGGTCGATTGAACTCGAATATTATACTTCGTCCGCCTGTCATCAGGGCAGAACTAAAATCAAATATCGAAGGATTAAATTGTTATATATAAAAAAGAAAACTACTCTTTTAAATATTTAAATTTAAAAATTAGGAAAAATAAAGTTTTTATGAAACTAATATTTAAATTTAAAAGGATTAAATCAAAAGCCCTTAATAGATTCATCCATGCATGTCTTTAGATCTGTTCCAATCAAAGATTTAGAGAGACTCCATTCGATTTAAATTCGATGATTTTTAAGTAAAAATACGCACCTAACCCAATACACACATATATAAAAAATCTATTATTTTTATTCGTTAAAATAGAAACTTAATTGAAAAAATAATTATCTCTGAATATATCAAAGATAATTCTTGACTCAAATCAAAGAATTTTATTTTAAACTCGACTCGAACTTATCCTTAAAAATTTAATCTGAACCTGAATTTATTTTTAAAAAATTAAACCTGAATCTCAAACAAATATCTGTACAAGACACCGATGTTATATATATCCCAACCTTATTAAACTCAAAATATAAATCAAATTCGAAATTTTAAATTGGAAGAAAAATATACAAATTTATTGTTTGGGATTCATATTCATACACTTATTGTATTTAAAAAATATATATTCATACACTTATATATGTCTAGAAGGTTTATATACTCTTTTACATCTCTCTTATAATAATATCGTTAATTATAATCTTTTTTTCTCTATAATGTAATGTAATATAATAATAATTTTAATTTCAAAATTTAAAATAATTAATTTATCATAAACAATAACTTTATATTGAATATTATTATTATTTAATCTTATTTTACTCGTTCCTTTTTTATATAACATCATATCGTTATCATGGCCAGAATTATGCTCTCTACTCCCAATATTCAAGCAATTGCATAAAAAAACAATTGGTTGAAACATGGAATAAACTCTAGAGCAAGAAAAATGGTGGTTTAAGCTTAACAAATAGCATAACCCTTAGCTAAATAGCTGCCTATTCCTTCAACCTCTCTATCAATTCATCTCTTTCTTTTTCAGCAATTATTCCTTCTGTTTTCTTCATTAATCCTGTTTTTTTTTGGCGTTGGGTTTTGTCATTTTCAGTCCAAAATCCATAACCCAGCCATAATTATCAATCTCATATCTCTATATCGACCCCTTCTTAGCTGTGGAACTTCCTTTTTTTAAGTAAAGGGAATCGAGATAAGAGAAACAAGCGAATTTCCCCACATGGATTCTCAGGTTATGGTGGCGCTTGCTCTTTCTCTCGTTGGTGGATTCAGTACTTCTCTAGGTCAGTTTACAGTTTTCTTCTTCATCTATATTCCTCCATCCCCTATTTTTATAAGCTGTTTCTTTATCAGTAAAACCTTAATTGTTTCATTTTTTTTAATGTATGTGGTTCTGGGTACTTTTGAGTGTGTTTGGTTGTTTTCTTTTCCTGCTTGTTTATGGGTAAAATTTGTTCCATGTGAGATAATCTTCAATTTTTGAAGTGTATTTGTCACAGCTAAAGTTATCTAATGCTTGTTTCTTGGATTTTACCTATACAAAATGTAATGGACTTGTGCTAAAGTTCCAATCCTTCGAAATCGTAATATGAATTACCATTGTTGGCATTTGGTAAAAACATGGTCATTGTGGGTTTATCGTTTAACAATAAAATTTCATGCTAAGAAGAATTTCCAATTTTAATAGTAATTTATATAAAGTTTTAATTCCCAACCAAGTTAAGACATGGTTTTATTTTATTTACTCGGGCTTATGTGCGAGTGTTGGATACAAATCCGGAGTACCATTGCTTTTTATGTTATATTTTCATAGAGATTCCGAAAGCGACATTTACTGGTCTTGGTGTTATACGACGAGAAAGAATGTTAGAGACCATAAACCCTGTTTATTGCAGGGAACCCTTGCTTTCTTGTGTTAAATGGATATTGGAAATAGATAACTGATTGTGGTTACACGTGACATTAACTTCTAGCCTTTGTAGTTAGTTGCCTGTTGAGATTAAAAGCCTCTGATAACGTATTGGAAACTAGGTGGCTTGTTGTGCTCAACTGCTGCTTTTGGTTAGAAAGTATGGGAATATTTTTTGCTTCAAATAGTTATGCAGAAAGCACACCATTGCATCTCTGGTACCCCATCTATCACCACCAGTTTCACTAATGGTTTTGATTTTATCGTTGATGGTAGTCCTAAATTGCTTATTGTTGTGTATTTGGTCTCGAATTTGTTTAGTTTACACCATAGTGATGTTGTACTGAAAAGTTTTGTAGATGAATTGAACACTTAAAGCACAAAACTATATGTTATTCTCTTGAAATGTATTGCATCTTCTTTTTTCTTTTTCCCCATTTTTTCCCTTTTCTTCATTACTTATTTGTTCATTTACATACAATAAACATTATGCAACTATTTCCGAAAAAGGTTTTGCAATTTATTCTAATGGCTTGTCTTTCCGTTTGGAACAGGTGCCCTTTTCGTAATTCTTAGTCAAGCTCCCAATTTGAAAATGCTTGGGCTTTTACAGGTAATGCTACAAGTTCTGATCTCAAAGAAGAAAGATGAATCTTCATCCAAATATCAGTTACTTAGTGACATTTTCCTAATGGGTATTAATGCTAAAATTTCCAATGTTAAATTTCAAGGGTTGAATTCTTTTAGTACTAACTTTTGCATGATGCTAACAATTAAATATTGAATGGATTTATTTCTATTTTATTTTCTTCAAAATTGATTGATGCTCTTTTTAAAGATTTTATGATTAACAAGATACTTTTACTATCATAGGATAGTGTAGTGAAAGATTAAAAGTTCTGAATACATTAATTTTGTCCTAGCTATGTATCATTTTCAATAAATTAAGTGATTTCTGAAATAACTTAACCAAACTCACTGAGGGGGGTAAAACTCATCTTGTTTAGCAAAGAATTAGATTTTAAAAAGGATAGTAGCCATGAATATTTCTTGGTGTGGTTTTTATTTGTTTAGCTGCCTTTTTCCTTCCCGTTTGTCTTTGTTAGCTTTATTTTCTAAAAGTTAATAAAAAGTTGTCCAGTTTATGTTTATTTAATCCAAGGATGATTGGTGACATTTTAAAGAAATAGATAGATTATATTCTGATATCGTCTAATGCCCTGGTGTCTCTTTCATGCAGGGTTTTGCTGCAGGTCTAATGTTGAGCATATCGTTCCTTGATTTAGCTCATAATGCTATGAACTCGATTGGGTTCTTGAAAGGAAACCTCTGGGTTAGCTATATCTTACCAGTTTCATTCTGATTGTCATGCACGACCTTTCTAGTTCATGATTCATTTATGTTTTCTCGGTATCTAATATTTCTTTCTGCAACAATGCAGTTTTTTGCTGGTGTTATCTTCTTTGCTGTGGTTGCCAATTTTATACCCGAGCCAACTCTACCTCACAGTTCTGAGGTTAAAGGCAAAAAGGTTTGGATGCTTTTTATTTGTTATCTGACTGAATGAGTGTTCAAATTTTTTTTAACGCAATGCATCTTTATCTAAACCAAAAAATATCAAAATATTCATTGACTGTTTGATAATGCATTGGAGAGCAGAGAAGTGGTGATGAAGGGGGCAAAGATGTGATGAAAAAGCATCGACGTCAGGTTTTTTTTAGTGGAATTATTACAGCAATAGGTAAAGCTGTCTTGTAGTAGAATTTGGTTCTAATTTTTAGGTCATCTGATTTGAACTTTTTGGAAAATTTTAGTATGTTTGAATATATGGTTTTAACTCTTTGCAAAAAAAAAAAGGAACAAGCTTGGGTTACCAGTTTGAATGACTGAATTTTTCTTTAATGAATGGCAGGCATAAGCTTGCATAATTTTCCGGAGGGAATGGCAGTTTTCCTTGGATCCATGAAGGTGGGCAGTCCCAACCTGCATTATCATGAAAACGATCATTGTTTTCAAATAGTTGTGAACGATGATTGTTTTCATAATAATGCACCTTTATTATCTGATGATTTTTCAATGTTCAAGATTATTGATGTGCCGAGTATGATGATTGAACAATTCTTTATTTTAGATTTCATTTATAGCAATTAAGAACAACTATTCTTTCACTCCCTCCCTTTCTCTTTGGGAGTGGGATAGGTTCTTAAGCCTATAAAGCCTCGGAACTTAAATTTCTTACTTATTCCCACAATATTTTATACTTATGCTAATGAATCTATTTTTCTTGCCTAATGGTTGTCATATAGGGCCTTCGTGTTGGTCTTAATTTAGCTTTGGCCATTGCTTTGCACAACATCCCAGAGGTACATATTCTTTTTTCCGCTAATTTTGAAGCCGACCTTGAAAGCAACCCACTTACTGTTCGGCTCACAGTTTAACTAGTTCAAAATAACCAAAATAAATTGTTTTCTCATAATATATATATATATATATATCATATTTAGTATTTTATGATAACAATGAGCATTTTGGTTCATTCATGATTGTATTATGACCGACTTATCAACTACCAAAGCGAAGTTTATATCCCATAACTGATAGATAAATATACAAACTTAGTAAAGTATTGTGTTTCTTAAAACTTTGTGACCATTTTATAGGGTGTTGCTGTCGCCCTTCCGGTTTACTTTGCTACTCAAAGGTGAGAATTTTTATTGAGACACTGGTCAATTCAGCTTCTCGAAATACAGGGTCCATGGGACAATCACATGGTGTGGGTGCTAACCAATGTTGGATGAGCTATTTTTTATTCCATTTTTAAGTACGCGAATGAACTAGAACTTATTGGTATGACGAATCTGTTGTAACTGGTTTGTTTGTATTACTCGTCAGCAAGTGGCAGGCATTCAAATTGGCAACGCTTTCTGGTTTTGCAGAGCCACTTGGTGTCGTAATTGTCGGTAAGAGGACTGCCTTTTCTTAAAGTACCACGAAAAGATTAAAAAAATGTTAAAATAATAAATGTAAAACATAAAATCTAAGAAGGTTTTCTTCTGAATGAGTTTAATGTTTATATTTGGTCTGAATATAACCTATACTGTCGTAGTTCACAGGGAATTCAGAGCTTATTTGCTTTCAAGATTATCTTTTCTATCGATGTCAGATTATATGACCTTGTTTATTTGTCTTTTTCTTGTACCACAGCGTATCTGTTTCCGAGCAACTTAAGCCCTGAAATTCTTGAGGGCTTGTTAGGATCAGGTTTGTAGTACTGTTGATCACTCGTATTGGATCTGATTCTAGAAAAAGAATCTAGTTTCCCATGCTCTATGTTATCATCTAGTGAAAATCTCTTACTCTAAATCTATGTCAAAATTTCAGTTGGTGGGGTGATGGCCTTCCTAACATTACACGAAATGCTGCCATTGGCATTCGATTACGCGGGGCAGAAACAAGCTGTCAAGGCTGTTTTCTTCGGAATGGCATTCATGTCTGCAAGGTAATAAAATTTAAGGTCTGTTTGTTTGCCGTAAAATGAATTACGGAATTGGTTTTCCCCGAAATCTCGTGTTTGTTTCATGTAATTCGTTTTTTGGAAAAAGTTTTCTCGTGTTTGTTTCACGTAATTCGTTTTTCGGAAAATGTTTTCCAGTGTTTGGTTGGAGGAAAACTGGTTGGTCAACGTAATTCATTTTCCTGTTCAACAGAATTTACGGTTTGATTTTCTATAAGTCATTTTCCGAACTTTTCACTTCAAAGAATAAATACACAAAATAATTTTATTTTTATGAATTTAATATTAATAAAATATTTAAAATATATTTATTAATATTTATAATAATATAATATTATATTTTTATTTTAATAAATATATAATAAATTTTTTATATATTTAATAATAAATAATATTATTTATATATTTAATATTTATAAAATAATCTAATAATATTTTAATAAAGATATTTAAAATATACTAATTAATATTTTTAAAATATAATATAACACTATTACTTTAATAAATAAATAAATAATATAATTTATAATATTTTTATTTCACTAAAATATACCAATATTAATATTTTTATTAATAAAATTATAAAAATAATATTTAATAATAAATAAATTATTTTAATATTTTAAAATAATAATATTAAGTTTTATGATAAATAATATTATTTATTGAATTTAATATTTGTAATAAATAATTTTTAAAAAACTCATCAACTAATGAAAAAAAATGTTTAAATAACATCTTCCAAACATCATAAAACGTTTTTCAAATGTTTTTCAAAAAAATGTAATTCATTTTACGAAAAACATTTTCCAGAAATGTAATTATTTTTTCAGATTTTAAATTCTAGTATTTCATTTTACAGTAATTCATTTTTCCGAAAATCAATTACAACCAAACAAACAGACCCTTATAGCAAAATAGTTTATTGTTTCCAAAACGGGTTCAAACGTTTCTAAACTTCGTTAAGCTCATATAGACATATGTAGTTCGATCATCATTATCACATCGAATGGTTAATGATGCACAAAGCATGTCTTTGAACTCATGTAGGAAAAACAACGTTTAGCAGAATTATGTTTTCCGGTTAGTTTTGAACTTTAACATTATCTCTTCTACGGTTTTCGTGCAGCCTGTACTTTCTCGAACTAAGCTTACCCAAGGAGTTGAACTTGTAGCCTGTTTCCATGAAGCTTTAAACAAAATTGTTGTAAAATTCCGAAACCAATGTCTTGTTATGCATACTGATATTGATTGCTTTCTGCGATCTTGTAGCCACTCTGGAAGATCTTATAATACCCCAAAATTGCAATGTAGATAATATCAATTTGTTCCTTTTAACAATTGAAATGAAAATAAATAAATAAAATAGATTTGTCCATCGGTCGGATTACTTTTTATCCCGGTAAGCTCGGCTTGAACTAGCGCAGAACTAGATTAAGGTTTCTGTAATCCAAGGTTGGTCATTGTTTGGTTTTAATCGAATTAATAGATCAAATTAAAATTTAATTTGGTTAATCGATTGGATAATTAGATGATTTAACAATTAAGAATTTTTTTTAAAGTTTGATTAATTCAATTTTAGATTGGTTAATTGATCAAAGTAATCGAAAATATTAAATATCTGATATGTTATATATATTATATCAATGTTTTTCAAAAAAAATTAATTTGATTTAGATTTAGTTAAATCACTAATCGAATTAACGGATTGAATAGCTCTAGTTAAATCTACCACAATTCCGGGCATGCTTTGTATAAAAATTGAAAATGTTGATAATATGTAGATAGTCATGCTTATAAAAATTTTCAAATCCATTTATAGTATTTATTATTATTTTGGCAAATAAGGGAGTGGAGAAGGCAAAGGTTTTTTTTTATTTAGGGTGGCCAAGGGCAAAGTGAAGCCTCTTGGAAAACCTATCATTAAAAGCATATTCAAGGCGCAAAAGGCCGAAAGGCGAGTCCATTCGGACACCAATTCCAATTCCATATCCACTCCCACGTTTATTCCTCGCCCCCGCCGGATTCCCTACAAACACACCAAACATTCAATATAACCGGAACATTTTATCATCATAACTTCTCTAATCTGTCTTTTTTCTGACCGAAACATGAAAGAAAAATGGACCGGAACATATAGCTTACCGGGCACAGTGGGGCCTGAGCATAGATCGTGTCCATAATCGGAAAAAAGAACTCCTTGCACAGGCCCCAGCTACACGAGCAGATAAATCGAATGAATATAAATTAAGCCGTGTAAAGCTCAAAACCGAGTAGAATCAAGGTGGAATTTGGGAAGGTATAAAACACAACCATGCAGAATTGTTAAACACCTACCAACTTTAAAGAAACTTCACTGGTGCCAACTACGTATGATCTACCGGAGCCTACGGCACCTTCTTTGTAACCTCTCACGGTGTTTGTTCCCCCAATGGCAAATGCTTCATGAGGAGGAAAATTACCCACCACATGCCCACCGGACAATCTATTAAACAAAAACCGGCAGTAGTCAGCAAACTATGATAATCTCTCCCGCTTTCTCTCCTCGATAATTTTATTTTTCAAGGAGAAATATCAAAGCTCGGGATCAAACCCGGAAGACAAGTTATCACATGTCGCAAGCACAAAAATACATGATATGCTATAAGCATAATACCTTAGAAGAAGGCGAGCAGGACCGAGTTTAACACCTTTACTCGCACGAGCATTCACTCTGTTGAAGTACAACCAGTTGGTCCTGACCGGAAGCCCTTGTTCCATGTTTATTGTAAACTGCAAAGGTAACAGAAATGAGACCCATCCATATATCAAGAGATGGAAAAGCACTGGGTGCAGACGCTAATCATGGACGATCCTTTGTTACCGGAACCAGTATAGATGCTCTCGAATTTGACCAGTAACATATCGTCATACGGCTTACCACTACATTAAGAAAAGAGGATTTCATAGAAGATGAGAAACAAACTAAACCATAGAAAGTATTAACAACAGCAAATTAATGCAGAGTGATCCATCTTACAGAAGCTACACAACAAGCATCAAAGGTACAAACCTTGCTGTAAGTGGGCTGCCATAGAAGTCTTTAGTAATTGGGTTTCCTTTTTCGTCACAAGCACCGGCACGCTAAAATATTATGATCAAATATTAAAAACAAATCATATTACTGATAAGCCTTAATCCTCCCAAAAAAGAATATCAATTCGGAATGAAAACTAAATTTAAGACACTACTTTTCACAAACTTTGTTTTGAAGAAAACTGAAAATGGATGCCTAGCTGACAAGAAAAAGAATGCTATCAAATAAAGTAACATGCTGTACCTGAAAAAAGAGCCCAGCCGTTCCACTCGATTTGGGCCTGAGTGGTCGACTAAACTCTACACAGGCTGTTATACGGCCAATGCTCAGACTGCTATTATCTTGTTGGCTACCATGAACAAGTGTCCCAGAGGTTCTTGAGTTCTAACAAAAGCAAAATAGCTCAGATGATAATCGACCTTCAATCACACAAAATGCAAATTCAAAACCCACCTGGACAGTTATTGTTCTAGATGTTCGCTTGTCATTTCCTTCAATCCATGGGTCTGTGTAGTTAATGCGGAATGTAGAGTCAATTTGGCCTTTCTCTAAGGAAACATTAAGCTTTTGGTTTTTCCCAAGCAAATTTCTCTCGGAGTAGGCAAAACTGTAAATGGAAAATAACATAGTATGAGACAAGCTAAACAGCATATCACATGGGATGACAATTTGGGGAATTAAGAAAAGCTGAAAGTTCACGGTGACAAAACTAGACCATATATGCCCAGTAACATATCTGAAAGCATGCTCCGAGAAACAATAATAGAACAAGAAACTAAGATGATGAAAATAAATAAATGGAATGAAAAAGTATCTAATAATCATTGGGAATACGATTTTCTCCTTCAGTACTATCTACTATGCAAATAATGGCTTGACAAGAGAAAAGAAACCACTGTCCACAAGGCTGACAACCAAAGGAAATGACCACAGATACTCATGACCAATGTGATATTACCTTCCAAAGAGTCCTGATAAAGGGTCACTTGTGATCCTACAAAATAAAAAAATTGCTTGATAAATGCTCATTTAGCAACTCCACGGTATAATAAGCATGAAATTTGGTAACTAAATTAGGTGAGAGTAGAAGCTAGTGCATGTAGTATTGCAATTCAACTGGTCTTACCCACTTGATATTCCAGCACCAGCAGAAAAACGACCAGTTGGACGTTCAACAACATTCATTGTTAAATCAACCTTGCCATCTACAATGTTGCACAATCAGAACAATAATGGACAAGTAAATACAAAGAAAAATGCACAAAATATTAACATGATTAATATTTGTCCATAACAATATGGCTAAGTTTAGGGTAATGCTGAGGATCTCATCCTAAAAACAATTATTGCGTACATAATATTTACAGATAATCTTAGTACATAATAATATTTCATAACAAAATTCCATAGAGGCATAGACTATTTGTTATAGCATTATCAAGTGTCTGAAATTCAGCTTCAAATAAGGTAATGTCCTCAGCATGAAACATTGACTAAAAACTCAGAATGAGATTGCACATCAAATACATTTTCCAGGAATTAGCTTAAACATTTTGTCAGCCAGCTAAGTGTGCCTCTTAATACAACTTGCAGTATTTGTATGCATGTGTTTTTAAAAGACATCCTCACTCACCTCCAGCTGGTCGAGGAAGGATACTGACATCTCCCAGCCCCATAATTGACACAGTATTCACATCCCTTTTTCCTTGAATCATACTATACTCCTGTAGGATTATAATTCATATGAAGCAATGCAAGCTAGTCAGGAAAAATTATGCTTTCCATGGCCATACTCTAGGTTCAGAATAGACAATTTATGATGACTTATCATCAATTAAATGCCAATTTATGCACAAATAGCTAGATCTAGAGTCACACCTGCCCCTTCTTGGTTGTGAGTTGCCTAAGAATTGTATCAGGCTTTGTCTTTCCCTTAGTTGGTTCACCACTGAGACAAAACCGAAGCATTTCTGTCATATATCCTAATACTAATAAATTGAAAAGTTTGACATGCATGTTTGTGAAAGCACCTATTTACGTAAATAAACATCCAAGTGCGGGAAAAGCAAACGAAGGCAGGCTCTTACGTCTTTCGATCAAGGAAACGTACGTATATATCATTGACCTCTGCTTCTGCAACTTTTAACCTAATAATACCTCCAGAAAACATATCAACTCCGGAAACCTATAAGGTCAACAAACAGTTTTTTTAACATGATTATATTCAAAGATCAACTAAGAAAACATTTGCATCACCAGATCAAAGAATGCAAAGCACTAACCAAACCAAAAAGACCACGGTCCATATACCATCCATTGATGGAACTAATTACTTCATCTAAGCTCTTGAGATTTATCACTTTTCCTGCTCAACTTGATACCATAAGTGAAAATAATGAAGGTCTACTATGACCAAAATTAGAAAGCAGTTCATCAATAGGATAATATAAAACATATGTACATCCAGCAATGCAGAGGGAAAACCTACCATGCCAATCACGAAAAGCGTCCTCAAGAAACTTTGATGGCAGAACATTGGCTCCTTCACAGACCAACGCATGGAAGTCTTGGTTTGGTTCAACCTTAAACCACAAGAACCCAATTTTATTAAAATCAGTTCTATCCATGACTAAGATATAGGCTTGTATTGCTCAAAAACAGGAACAATTTGACAATGAAAATAAACTATCACACATGTGAAAGACCAACCAAAACGAACATTGCTCCTTTTCCATGCGGTATCTCATTGTATGAAGTTTTCCTAACAACACTCTTCATGTGCTCTGATTTTCTGAAGACAGACGCCCAGGGATTTAAATTGTGGTGACGGCCGCGATTTCAGTTGTGTTGCATTTGCGGCGAATGTGGACATAACATATACTATTATGGTCACAGCAGGTATAGCGGTCATTATTTTTTTTAAATGCACAATTTATTGTAAAACATAATAATTTTAATTGCCGCAACGGGCTGATGGATTTTTTTTTAATTTTACTATGACGGAACAATAACGGGAATATCGGCCCTTATTGCCGCTATTGACCCTTACCCATTAAATTGCAGTCGTGATCCACAGCTTTTGTGTGATTTTGCAGCAATTTAAGTCCGCAAGCTATTTAAATCCAGCAGACGAAACAAAGGCAGAAGGAAGGGAACACAATGCAGGTAATTCAACTGATACAGATGTTTTCTACTTCAATAGAAAAGTAGCTAAGAATGAACTTCAAACACTCAAAAGCTCTAATTAAAACGAAATAGCTTAAGATAACATACTTGAAACACCAATTTGATATCGCGAGTCAACGGCCACAGGCGTACAAGAGGAGAAGTAACCGCTATGAATGATCCGGTCCACATCTTCCTGGACCTCCCGGGTCGTCGATGCCGAGTTGGCTCCGCAAGCTTTCAACACGGTAAGAGCTTCCATTTCGAGGTCTTTCCTATCCAACTCCTCTCCATCTTTATTCCTAACCAGAACCTCGCTTACCAGGACCCTCTCCTCCTGAACTCGACCTGCCGTTGTTAAATGCTCGTCCTGATTCAACTCTGTCGAGTTCGGTTGAGTCAGAGACAACACGGCGGAATTTAATAGAGGCGATGGCGATCTACTGATACTGTGTTTCTCAGACGCGAGAGACAGCGATGCAGAGCATAATAAGGGAGATGTTGTGACATTCGAGCGTGATCCTAACTCGGACTGAGTTGACAGAGTGCATAATAGAGTCGAGTGATCTTTAGCATAGTTGGAACGATTCCTGAGCAAGTCAATGAGTTGAAAGGCCAGGTGACGAGTTCCGGCGAGCTGAGAGGCTAGAATTTGCGAGGGAGAAAGGCTGGAAGAAGGAAGAGGGATTTTGAGGGAAGAAGAAGTGAACGAAGCGCCATCGTTTTGATGCATTTGCGGATGCACAAACTGGAGATTTGTGAAATGAAATTTGGGATAGAGTATGGTTGCAAGAAACTTCGAAAGCAACAATAAATGACTGATCGAGTGATGTGGGAAATAATTTTGCGTTTGAACCATGATGGTAAAATTTACATACAAGTCCTTGTACTATAGCAAGGAATGCTTCTTGACCTCTCTCTCTTTGTAAAATACAAGGATATAATATATCAAAAGTCAATGAACTATATTCAAATAATCGTTTTGGTCATTAAGTTTTCAAATATCGTTTTGGTTATTGAAATTTAAAAAATAAAAAATGGTTATTTTATAACAGTTCGATAAATTTAATAATCTCTCTCTTTGTAAAATACAAGGATATAATATCAAAAGTCAATGAACTATATTCAAATAATCGTTTTGGTCATTAAGTTTTCAAATATCGTTTTGGTTATTGAAATTTAAAAAATAAAAAATGGTTATTTTATAACAGTTCGATAAATTTAATAATTATTTTGTAACTTTTAGAAACCCAATGATCAAAACAATCATTTGAACATAGTTTAATGATTTCTAATGTACTTTACCCAAAATATAAATGTTACTTTTTTAAATTGTAAGTTATCTGTAGGAATTTAAAACTTTGGAACCGCTGTGTTCAATCTTATAAATAGCTGGTGAAATTAACTGAATGCAACTTCAAACTTAATAAAAGCTTCACTCTGTCCTGTTTATAAATTCGGGTTTGGTTCTGAGGCGGGTTCTTTGCAAAACAGTGCAGTTCATTGTTGGTTGAAGGTAACGAGTTCGGTATCCGGTCCGGTTACAACGATATCTAAACCTAGTGGTATCAGATTTTGTCTATGTTCCGGCATTTACTGGTTATAAACCAGTTCCCGTGGCATAATAATTCTTTGTTACTCGATGTCTATGTCGAGTGTTATGTAGGAACATACAATGCATCGAGGCGAAAATCTGCTAACATGGAAGTTTTAGTCACCATAGCACCATCTGAGCTCAGACTCACTCGAAGGGCAAGATTTTTTTCTAGACGAGTGCAATGTTCTTGCCAAATCGATAGCAAAACGACTCATGTTGTTTTTGGTCCAATATCAGATCGTTCTAACTGCAGTCATTACTTTGTCGGGAAGGTTGATCCCCGGAGTTATGAACTTGAACTCACACTGCAGTTCAGTATCTCGGTTCACGCGGTTGCTTGCCCGTGTGCTCCAGCACTAGCGACATCGACAGCAGTAGTGGTTGTCACAAGTAATGGTGCTGCTCTCGGTGTGCTTATTAAGGACGGAAATGCACCCGAGAAGACACATGAGGTTAAAACATTTTTCTTCGGAAATGAGTAGCATCGATTAGGACTGAAGTTGAGGCTTATGCAGACTTGAAATGTCGCAGTTGGTACTGAAACCGATGGCTACATTTCGAAAAACGAGCAACCGGCTCGAACATTCCTCGTAGTCATATTGTTGATGGAAAGGTTGTCGGAGCTTTTGCGGTGACTGACATGGTGAAGCCAGAAGCTGGGTATATCGTATCGGATCTTCACTCAACGGGCATCCCAAGCATAATGGTAACAGCTGATAACTGGTCTACTGCAATCACCATGGCATTGCTGCGAAATTAATTGAATAAAATCCTTTAGAACTTCGAATTATATTTAATTAAATTAATTAGACATATTTTCCCTCTATTCATATAAATATTTAAATCCTCGAAATAATTTTTGATCATCGGATTAAAAAATTACGATTTAAAAAATCGAAAATGTTACATGTAGGAGGGTAGCTTTAATTTTTGTGGGACTGCCTGTTTTTGCTTGCTTGGTCAATACGAGGTGAAGATGCCATCCTCCTTTCTTTTAAAAGCATGGCAAAATCAAACCTCTTGTTTTTATTGTTTTTCAATAGAAAAAATATGTTTTAAAAAAGTTTAATTCTAATTTTACTCATTTACTTTTAAAAACTCAGAAATTTGTCCTCTTACTTAATTCATTAGAATCTAACCATTATACTTTATAAAAATTAATCAAATTGAACAATACTATTAAACATTATCGTTAAATCAATCATTCAACATTTTCTATCTAAGAAATTAGAAATACTCTCTCAACTGTTAAGAAATTTACATATAACATAAATTAGTATAAATCAACGGTCTAAGTTCGGGTTTATTAAGGATTAATTTGATAAAATAAAGTAAATGAATTAACTTATTATTTTTATAAAATAAAAGGATGGAGTTCATAATCACTCTGAAGTTTACATTCTCTCGTGATTAATCATTTTTTACTAATAAAATGTTAAACTCTTAATTGAACTCGAATTTTTTACATGGTTTCTTAGGTTGTTGTTTATTTCTTTTTAGTATTTCTTTTACGAAATCTGGTCTTGATTGTCACGTCTAGTTTGAATTCTTTTAAAGGCCAACAATAATTTAGGGTTGTCGAATTATGTCTGTGATGAGGTATTATACATTTCACTAAAAAATCTATGAGAAAAATATAGTCACTAAAGTAATTATTCGATCAAATATTAAATGTGTTTTTGCCCTAAAATGAAACGTTAAGGTTAGAACGTTACAAAAGAAAATAGAAACCAAAAATTTAATATTTATACGTGGTCATATTGTTGATGGAAAGGTATTATTTTTATATATCTCTTATTATACGTAGTTTCAATTCAATCTTTATTTAATCGATATAAAATTATTGAAAAAATCGAAGAACCGAAAATTTAATCGATTCGATTTGTAATCTTGTTTTAGCATTAGGTTATCGGTTCCTAACTAACCTCAACAGAAACCAACTTACTTGGAGAGAGCCTAAGAGAAGGTTTAGGTGAATCTATGTTATTTTTCCTACCAAATCTTATTGGTTCCATTTTGCAATCTATTTTCTAAAATTTGAGTATTTAATTATATTAATTTCGATTAAATTCAAAGTTAAGTTAGAACTTAAATTGAAAGGAAACAGGAATATAGGATGGGATTAGGGATGGCAACTCAACCCGAATCCGACGGGTTCCGACCAGACCCGACCCGATCGGGTCGGATTTTTTTAAAAAAATTGGGTTCGGGTCGGGTCGGGTCGGGTTTATGGTGAAAAAAATACGACCCGACCCGACCCGAAAAATATATATAATTTTATCCTATATATTTAGGGATAATTACAATAATGTCCCTCTATATATAATTTTTTTCAATTAAGTCACTGTTTTCATTGAATAAAATTTTTTTATTATTATTTCGGGTCAGGTCGGGTCGGGTTTCTAAGTCATATATTCGGGTCGGGTCGGGTGAAACCTTAATTTCATCGGGTCGGGTCGGGTCACGGGTGAAAAACCCTTTCTTCTCGGGTCGGGTCGGTGGCCCAAAAACCCGACCCGACCCATTGCCATCCCTAGATGGGATGCATAGATTATCAATTAAGTAGGAGTGTTCATTCGGTTAAAACGGTGGCTGACCAAACTGAATTATCATTAATTGAATTAATCGATTTTTTTTCTTAACCGTTAATCGAACCGAACTTTTTTTGAAAATATTAACCGAACCGAATAAATTTTGGTTAATTCAGTTAATTTTTGAATTAACTGGATTTTTTTAAAAAAAATTAATTTATATAAAAATTGAATATTTTTTAATTCAAAAAAATAATTTACAACTAATTTAAATAATATATAATTATAAAATAAAAAATTTATATGGATTTTTTAATTAATTAATATTGATTTAGGTTTAAAAGTTATTAGATCTTAAATTATTAATTGAGTTTTAAATGGTTTGGGCTGAGCCCATATGTTATATATAATATATATAATATTTAAAATTTAATTTCGGTTAATTAACCGATTTCGAACCTAATTAACCATTAACCAAATTCTAAAAAATTTATTAATTATTCTAAGACCGAACTAATTTGGTGGCCGATCGAATTAATCGAACTAATTTAACTCGATCAGTTAATTCAGTTAAAACTGAAAAATAAACACCCTTACAGCTGAGTAGACTTATATGTACACTTTATGCCATCCTCTTGTAATAGTATCATTGGTCATAATATTCTTTTTCTCCTTTTTTTTATGATTTTTATCATTATTTTTTACGTAAATCTATGTATTTGTTTTTAATATAATTACAAAATTAGCTTTTAAAATGGGCATAACAGTTCATTTGACCTCTAATCTTTTTAATTTTAATCTCCAATATTTTAAAATAATTTTTGTTTAATAAAAAATTTTAATTGAGTAACGATCAACATATATTGTTTATATTATTGATGTGACATTTTCATATATATTTAATCGTTGATTTTGGATGTGTCAAATTACCAATTAAGCATTCATGAAAATATTATTTCAACAATGTGTTTATTGTTAGAGAATTAATAGTTTTCATCTAACATTAGTTATTTTAACCGAAAATTAAAACGTTGGGAGTTAAAATGTTTTAAAAATATATAGGGGTCAAAGTGACCATTTATGTAAAATTTGGGGGTAAATTTTGTCATCACACCCATTTTTTATATACGATTAAGGATGATCATAGATTAGGTTAGGTTTTTGGCACACCCGAACCCGACCTAATTTTACCATCCCTCCACCTACCCTCAAATCTGACCTAAGTTTAAGAAAGTTCCACTCGACCCAATTTTCAAGATAAAAACATGTACATGACATGATCTGATATATATATATATATATTTTTATTAGGAAAATAGGAATCTATTTGAAAATAATAAAAAGAATATTATAACAATTATCTCTAAATATGTAAATGTCAATTATACTATTATTTTTAGGTTGGATTGTATATTTTTCATCCCAAACTTGAATGTCTCGATATTGTTCTTCAAAAAATTTGATTCGACTCGACTCAATTCAAACTCATTTTTTTTAAATTACTCTATCAGATCGAAACCCATCATATTTAAATTCAATGGTTGCTATTATCTCACAATGCATAACATTTAGAAATAATTAGATTTGTTAGTTGGAACAAATATAATATGTTTTTTCACCTAATATGAGGATCTAAAAAGATAGAGGAATAATACAAATAATAATATATATTTTTAAGTTTATAAACCGAAAATGAAACTAAATTGAATAGAGTTATAGCTTATAAGTAATATAAATACAAATAAAAATTAATCTTTTAATTTAATTATTAATATTTATTTTATTAATTAACTAAATTAAATACTACACATGTACCTTACAAATTCACCCTTCCAATCGATTTTTGATTTTTGTTATTGTGCATATAATAATATATGGTAGAGTTATTGGGGGTTGTAACATTAAAGAAGAGTGGGAAAATCCAAGGGAAAGCATTTAATTACCTTATCTTATACCGCGAAACACGCCATCATTTCCCTCCCCCCATCTAATTCTGACGGACTTCGCGTGTTTCTCAAACTACTACTCCTACTCCATACATATAGTTAATTAATTCAAATTAAATATTATAAATATAATTTTCTTAATTTTATTCACTTTATTAATATTTTTAGAATTTAGGCTATAAATATTACTTAAAAATTTTAATGCTTCATATTAGATTAATTAATAATTTAGAAAATAATAATTAGTTGATGTAACCCATTATATATACTATTTATTTTTTATATATTTTAGATAATAATGAAATATTTATTTTTTAAATAACGACTAAGAACAATTGAGGAATATTTAACTTGCAAGTGAAGTAACCAAAACTATCAAATAGATAATCAAAATTTGGTTACTTCTAAATATAATTAAATAAATAATTATTTAAGATTAAAAAAATTAAAAATAGAGATAAATGTCGGCTTGTTAGTCTCTTCTTTATTTCTCAAAGAGTCATCTCTCTTTATTTACTTTTTCTTTCATTTTGTATTTTAGGTTAACTACACTAGATATCCTCAAATTATGATTCATATTTAAATTGATTCTTAAACTTTAAAACAATCCTATTAAACCCTTCAAGAATTAAATCCTCAAATTACGTGTGCTTATCACTATCTAGATATATATTAAATATGGTGGTTATGAAGTAGGATGATATGAGTTTAGTCGGTTGAGTTTTTTTTCCTATTTAAATTTGATTTATTTTTTATTCTCTTTACTCGACATAAACAAAATTTAGAGAGATTTTTCACCTAATCTGAAACTCAACTCAATTTTTAAGGTAAAATATGTACTGGTATCTGACTCGATACAAATATATTAAAAAATTCTCATTTTATTTGTAAAAGATGAATATTATTATAATTATCTATAAAACATAAGGGTTATACTATTATCTCAAGTCAACAAAAAATATCCTAAAATCGAATTCGACTTGACCCAACTTGAAGTTGTATTTTTTTTCAAAAAAAACCATAGAAAATCATATAAAGTCAAAATTTGTTGGACCATATTTTTGTGCCCATCCATAGTGGTAAGTAAAGGCCTCAACCCCAAAAAATAACAAAAATGCAATTTCATCCCTTCAACATTGAAGAGGTGTATGCTAATGCAATGGTGAAATTGCGTTTCTTCCCCCAAAGTAAGTTTTCAATTTAGTCTCTCAAAATTATAAAATTAAAAACTAATGCAACAATTTAAATATATTTTGACTCTGAAAATTTTAATTGTAATTCAATTCAAATGCTTTAAATATGGTACACTTTATATTCGAATTAAAATTTAACACCTAAATTTTCACATAGGCTAACGGAAGAACCTAATTGTCAAAACATAAGTAATACTTTGAAGATTCAAATTTTTTTTTTTTTAAAAAAAACTAGGGACTAATTTAGAATTTGAGAGATGATTTGGGATGTTAAGTGGTATTAATCCTTTTTCTAATTTTAAAAGTTTTATAGCATTATATATTTCAGTCACTCTCATGTATCTCTATTGATCCCTTACTCTCTCACACACATTTCAATTTTCCCGAGAAAATCTCGCATTTTCTCACCCGAAAGAGAGCCGGAAAATCGTATAATGAGGTTGTCTTTTAAAGTTTTCAGAGTAAAGATCAACTGGAAAAGTAAGCTTTTCTCAAGATTTACTCATTGTTCGGCTTAGACTATGGTTCAACGGTAATGCTTCTGCTATTTTCTTCCTCGTTTTCCTGCATTTTCTCGGTAGCCAAATGTTGGAATTAATCATCTTGGTTTACACCTTGCATTCACTTTGAAGGTTTTCTAACACGTAGCATGTTTTTGTTGTGGTAACCTGATCTCACCGTTTAACAACTTGTTCCTTTAGAGAGAGTATTAATTTTTGCATATATTTTAATTTGTCTGTCTTTCTTTATTACACTTGTGTAGGAATCTTTCTTGAATACTAGAAGACTGAAATTCGCTATAAGCTTGTGAAAATTTTGAGGAGAACAGGTCTGCATTTGGATTTTTTTCTTCTGAATTTTATTTTTTATCGTCTATTTCTATTACGCATTGCAATTTTGAGATGTCAACTTGAAGGGTTTTGGTGCTTTCCTTTTTAATTAGATTAGTTGGGTTTTTGAAAATGAGTTGGAATCCGTACATGGAAGTTCAATACATCAACAGTGCCTACCCTTATAATAGTTCTGGCAGCTTTGTGGAATATTTCGAAGGTCTTACATATCAACATGTCAATTTCATTTTTGACGGTGCCTCCCATCTTCAGGTACCATTTATTATCAAAACTGTCCCTCTTTTATTTACTGAAAAGTTCTCCTTGATTTTCTGGATAAGTTTATCTTAATTGATCCATTGGTTCGTTGTAGTATCTGATTCTTAGCTTGCTGCATTTGAAGGATTTGGATCATAACCTTTGTATTGTATATTAGATGTTTTATTGTAAGTGACTTGCTGCAATTGGTCACATCCAAAATTGGATTTTCCATCTGCAGGAGAGTGTGTACCCATCAATGACTACAAGCTTTTACAAGTTTGGATTATCTGATTTTGGCAATAATATTTCATATTATGATCATAGTCATAGTTACGATGGGGGTAACCATGAACTATGTGATGAAGAATATAGAAGGGCATCGGAGAATTCCTCATCAATGAGCAATGAACAAACTGCAGCAATGAATGTGGAATGGGAAGGAAATGCAAATACAACCTCTCAAGAAAACACCGTAGATTGTAAGTTTTCATTTCTGCTTTGGTGATGTCTATATTGTGACATGTTGAATTACATAATTCGACCGAACATTATGTCAATGGCATATTTTTAACATGGCTTAACTATCAAATTAAGGATTCAACACATTCATGATTATTTTTGTGTGAATCATTGTGAATTTTGAAATATGAATTAGGATTGATTGACATCTTAAGAATAACAACCAGACGACTGGATCAAGTCCTTCAGATTTCCTTATCAATGCCCCTCTCTATCAGCTACTAAATTTTTAAAGCCGTCCAAAGAGTGTTTTTCCTTGCTGATTGTTTTTGGCTTTTTTCCAAGATGGACTGCATAGAGTTGGCTGTCTTTTACTTTTGAGGTTTCATTTCCCCCTTTAGATCATGAAGTCAAGTCCTTGGTATCACCAGTCTGATCATAAAGTGGTCATCAAACCTGGTAATGCAACAATAATTGATACTACTCAATTGTAAATTTGCAATGAGATTGGTTCTTCAGGTTCTTTCTTTAACATTTTTTTTCAAGTACTAAGACCATGTAACAACATTCTCTTGATATCTAGTATTCCTATCTGGAGGAGTTGATTGGTTCAGGTGGGCACTTCTTTGCTGGCATATTTTTAATCTAATCATATCAGAGTTTTGCAGTATGACAGTGGTCATGATCCTGACCTCAATGTGTTCTATGACTATTCACTGAGAAACAATTAATAAGACCTGGTCCACTGCCAGTCAAGTGGTCAAGGCTTTCTGTATTCTCAATCTCAAGCAAATTCCATGCCTTCATTCTCTGCAGAGAGCCAACTACTTTGCCACTTGTAGCAACACTGGTCTTAACTTGAGTCTTTTGTAGGAAAATTGAGATCGATTGACCTGAAGATCTCAGGCTTCATCCAATTTTAATTTTGGCTTGTTAAAGCTTGAATCTTTAATTTAGAGCTTTTGTTGCAATCTGAGTTCAAATACCTCCAAGTTTTGTATGTCTTAGCTTTCATGCCAACCTAGCTAAAATTGGCACTTCAACAGAATTAACAGCTACTAATGAATATGCTCTCTAGTGCATGTCTTTTATTATGTGGTGAATAGTTGTTTCAAAAATTGATTGACCGAGATGAAGTTACGTGGCTTACCAGAATTAGTTGGTATGATTTATTAAAACAGAAGTTGGTGGGTTGGAGTTTTATTAATATATTTTTTTCTAGTTATGTAGTTAATCACAACTTTTCATTCATTTGGTTGAATAGAACCTATTCTTACTTGAAACTTTATTTACGTGGGATTTTTTTTAAAGTTCTCCTCATACCAATGCTTTCTTTCCCTGCATTATAGGTCCACGAAGGCAACAGAACTCTCATGATTATCAGGTCTCTCTCATGTTTTCTTTACACATGTGCATAACTCTATCTTTACACAATGTATGGATTTTCATACTCACACATCTTAGTAGATTATTTGCATCAGCACCTGATTATTTTTCAGATCCATGGTTCAAAAAATTAAATGTTGCAAAACTTTGTTAAATTATGCAGGTCATTTGGCAAGATGGTGTGGATCCTGACAACATGACTTACGAGGTTAGACAAAAAACTTCCTAATTCTTTTTGTCTTGCTTAATATGGGAATACTGTCTGTTCCTAATTCTTAGTTATCCCTGATTGGTTGTTCTTCTGAGCAAAGAATTTTCCCTCCGAAGGGTTATTTTGATCCATAGAATTCAAAATTTCCTGCATACCAACTAGAATTACTGCGATAGTTGTCTAGGCAATCATTCATTCATTCTGCTTTTCTAAGCCCCCATTTTGTTGTGGTCACTTAGGGGAAATATATTGAAGCTATCAGAATGAGAGAATGAAGTTATAGCCTTGTGTTCTAGCTGAAATTGTTAATTTGAATGGGTTAAAACACTACGGTTAAGTCCTTATATCTTTTACTGTAATGCAGCAGCAAACATCCTTTTTAAAGGAGTTTCGAGGCAGGAGCTTATATTATTATAATATTTATTTATTTCAGTTCTTATTAATTATTGGATATATTTGGGATGGCTAGCATTTTATTTGAGTTCTATCTTGTTTGTTCAGGCCTTATTTCTTTTTATTACTGTTGTTTTTTTTCTTACCCACATCAAGTTTCCACTGGTTTTAGTGAACACAACAATTAAATATTGAATAAAACTTTATTCAGTCATTCCAATACATTTCTAAGAAAATTTAGGTTGTATATTTGGGAATTTTTACCCTTTTGTTTATTTCTTATTAATCATTTCTGATTATATTTCACTTTAGGAATTACTTGAATTAGGGGAGACTGTTGGAACTCAAAGTCGAGGTCTTTCCCAAGAACTTGTATCTTTGCTTCCAGTTTCAAAATACAAGTGCAGCTTATTCTCAAGGAAGAAATCAAGGAATGAGAGGTACACCATCTGCTTTCTTCACTCTGTCTGTTGAAATTTGATTCCATTTACTCACTGCTGGTCATGTTCTTCAACAGACTTAATTTGCAATACACAACCCTAGTTCTTTCAAGTGTTTTTGATGTATTATTTTGCTGGCCTTTTAGCACTTTCTTTGCGTCTACCATAAATCTGTCGAGATTTAAGATTTGTCATTGGCTTCCTCTTTCCATGAACCAACTTTGAGAGCATTGAGATGCTTGAAAATGGTTTGGTAATTACAATAAGTGATTCATTTGCTTGAGATGATGCTTTGAGAGTGTCCCCAAGTGTATTTGCTTTGAAGGCTAAACTTCAAAGTAACTACACTTTAAAGTCGAAAGAGAGGTAAAAAGCCGGACTCTAATTAAATTATTATTGGTAAGACCAACTAGGATCCTGATAGGACATTCTGATCAGCAGACTTCAGTAGGGACATTTGATCTTTCATCTTTGAGTAGCATTTTCAATACGGCACCTCCGAAATCCGATGCTATTGTATAGTTAGGTCAGGATGTATTGTTATTTGTAAGGTTAACGATCAGGCTTTTAATTTACTCGCTGTTGGGATTTTAGATCTCAAGTCAAATCTTTCCACTTTCATATTCTTAATGGAAACATCAGTTTACTTAGTGGGGCTGTCGAATAAATCTGAAATGTTTTAATGTATTGAAATTAATCGTGGGCAAACAGATGCATGTACATAGCTAAATGGTTGGCCAACGGCAAACAGCAAACTTAACGCAAAAATAATAGTCTTTTATTGAAACCCTCTTAGTGTTACCTTGCAAATGTCCATCGTCCGTTTGCATTCTCACGATTTTAGTTGTGTGAATAATATGCATGCCATGGCGGCACATCCTTCAAATGCTCGAGATTTTTTCAGCTTGTTTTATTTTCGATTTCCCTCGCTCTTTTTCCCTCTAAAGCATTGTGCTAATGGATCTTATTCTTACCATTGTTATTATCATTTTGGACTAGATGTGTAATTTGCCAAATGGAATATAAAAGAGGCGAGAAACGGATTACCCTGCCTTGCAAGCACGTCTACCATGCCAGTTGTGGTAACCGATGGCTTAGCATCAACAAGGTAAGCCACTGATATTTTTTCTTTTCTTATTCTTTTCGGATTGAATTCATGATATATGTCGAAAGGGTGGGTGGGTGGGGGGAGAGACAAAAACATTGAACTTTATATACTTTAGGTAGCATTTTTATAAGCTGCTGACTGCAATTTTATGCCTCCAGGCTTGCCCCATATGTTACACCGAGGTGTTCGGTGACGCATCAAAACATTGATGAATTTAATAACGATGAACATAAGGAAAATATTCGTGCAGTTTTCTTCATTAATCATCGCTCAGGTTCGGGTGTTTTTCCTTTAATACGTAGATGTTTTGTTTAGTTCTTTTTACTTTCTTGAACAAAAGAAGAGTTTTGCAATAAATGAGAGGTCTGAACATTGTAGAAAATATATGGATGTGTTAACTTGAAAATCTAGAGATTGTATAGTGTTCTCAGTGATGCTTTTTGTCTATTTTTCCAATTTTTCATTATCCTTGTTTTTCCAATAATTTTTTTTAATATAACCATCGATATCCAATCTATTCATCGTCTAATCTGAATCAAATACTGCATATTCTCTCAAACTCACTCCATTAAGCCATTTTCACACTTTTAAGAAGCCGAAAATAAGCAAGTTAATCTCTAGGAAAACATATATATAATGGTTTAATTCTGGCTTTAGTCCCTTTATTATATTGAAATTTAAGATTTAATCATTTTACTTTAATTTATTAAAATTTAGTCTTATATTTTTTTTATTATTGATTTTTAATTGCTGCGGTTAAAATGACAACGTGATAGGTTTCTTATACAGTCCGAATAACTTTCCTACAGTAGAAAAAATTCATGTCATTTTTTTATAATCATCAGTATTGATTCATTGGTAAACTAATTTTAGATTAAATATTATAGAGGTCTTTTTGTTTTTTTGAAAGGGATTTTGTATGTTATTAATAAAGCACATACAAAATTGGACAAAAATATGGGCCTTACTAAAAAACTTCCTAAACCTAAATGGAGAAAAAAAGAGTCCACCATGTTAATGTCAAACAAAAATAAGAAAATACATTCAAAGACCAACAACTCCTCTCTGACCCCAAAAGATGCACAGCCAGCAATACCATGGACCAATACACGCGCACACCATAACCAAGGAACAACCATCAAAAAGCTGGACCAATACATGCGCACACCAGACCAATTATAACAACCATCAATAAGCTATCTCACGACTATATCCCAGGCGAGCAACTATCCCATAAATAAAACACAGCCCCTGCTTCATAAACCGGCAACGAAAACAACCAATAACCACCAAAAACTACATCACTGCCACAGAAACAAGGGAGACCAAAACCCCAGCCCCCAAAACGAGCATTTTAACTTAACAACTTACAAGAAAACACCACAACCGTACCACAACCATGCCAGCCAACAATAAAACAACTGCTACACACATTACCTTACAGTAGCTTTAAACTAGAGAGGCAAGCAGAGATGCAGAGCCACAAATCACTACCACAACTAGAACCTCAAACAAATAAACACCGCCACTCACTAAAACAACAACACAGCACATCCCATCACAACCTGATTGAAACAGCATCAGGGCAGTTAACAAAATCTACTATATGGAAGAAAGAATCAGGCACTTACATTTACCCCAAAAACCAATTCTGAGAAGCTCCAAATTGAAAATTTGACTCGAACACCAACATTTCCTTTTGAATATAGCCTCATTTCGACAAAGCCAAATGGACCAAATAATACCAAAAAACGTCAAGTTCCATAAAGGCCTAATAGATTTTCGGAACACAATGCTGGTCCACAATAACAAAAATGATTTCATATCACCTGGACCGAGATTGATCCTCCACAACGAGCACCATTTTTGCCATACGCCCCAACTAATTACGCAATGACAGAATAAATGAGTAACCGACTCTTGTTCCAAATTGCACAATGGACAAACAGCAACCTCGCCAATCTGCACTCCACGTTTAGCCAACTCCACCAAGACTGGTATTCTGTGTTGAACTAGCTTTCACATGAATGCTTCAACCTTCGGAGGCGCTAGATTGGCCCAAACCATCTTCCAAACTGTATCCTTAGTGGCCCACAAAGAGGAAGAATATCAGCAGAAATCACTGGGAGTGCAATGCCCGCACGGAGAACCCAACCAAACCACACAATCATCCCCATAGCACCCACTGCCAGCTCTACTAGTAACATTCATGAAATCATCCCATATTCCAACCTCCCAAACAAAAAACTTCTCCGAACAGCTAGATTCCAAACCCAAGCTCCATCTATTATATCTCCAAACTCGCACACTTTCCCAGATTTTTTGGTCGCAATGCTAAAAATCCGGGGGAAGGACAATATGAGAGACGGAACTTTAGTCTACCGGTCTTCCCAAAAATCAATGAGCCTTCCATTGCCAACAACACACACGATGTTTTTAGAAAAAAGAGTCCTCCCTAACAGATAAAGGACAATATATGCTCTTCCACATCCAGTAACTTTTCCTTGGGTGAACTGGTCTCGGAACCAGAGAATGACAATCAAAGCCATAGTTAGCATCAATAACTTTCCGCCACAAGCTTTCCCGCTCACCACCAAATCTCCAAATCCACTTGTTAAGCAATGAACGATTTCTTAATCTCAGATCGAAGAAACCCAAACCACCGACCTCCTTAGGTCTACAAATGTTCTCCCATTTCACCCAATGAATAGCTCTGTTCGATCTAGCCCCCCAAATAAAATTGGCCATCATCTTATTCAGCTTAGAGGCCATAGACATAGGCATCTGAAACATGGATAAATAGTAGTCCAGCAAGTTGACAAGGACGGATTTGACCAGAGTAATACGGCCACCAAAAGATAATAGCTTGCCTTTGCATCCACTAAGTCTTGACAGAAACTTCTTGATCACTGGCTTCCATAGCTCACTCGAATTTCTAGACGAACCCAGAGGTAAACCCAGATACTTTTCGAAGAGAACCGGTCCTGGCCACAGCTGATTTGAGAAACCCAGACGGAAATTTGAACCTCATCCACATTAACCCCAAACAGCTTAGATTTCAACAGATTAAGTTTGAGGCCAGATGCAACTTCGAAAATACGCAAGATTCTTTTCATATTAACCACTGCTTCTTCTTTTGCCTCAAAGAATATGATCAAATCATCAGCAAACTGGATGTGGGAAATACTTAAATTACTCGTACCTACCGAAATTCCCTTTAATAAGTCCACCTCCACAGCTTTACTCAACAACCTGCTCAGAGGTTCACCCACAATATTGAACAGGAACGGAGACAATGGACAACCCTGTCTCAAACCACGTTTAATCTTGAACCAATTAGTCGGAGCCCCATTAACCAAGACCGAGATAGAGGCAGAGGAAATGCACAGCCGGATCCAACTTCTCCATTTCGACCCAAAGCCCATTTTCTTCATGACGAAATCCAAGAAATCCCAATCAACCGTGTCGTAGGCTTTCTTAAAATTCGCCTTAAACACTACTGCTTGCCTTTTACTCCGGATCAGGTCATCTATAATTTCATTTGCTATAAGGGAGCAGTCAGCTATTTGTTTCCCGGCAGTGAAGGCAAATTGGTTTTCACCTCCCACATCACCAATGCACCCGGCCAACCTCCTAGAAAGAACCTTTGCTAAAATCTTATACAAACTGCTAACAAGGGATATGGGTCTGAAATCATCAATGGATTCAGGAGCAATTTTCTTGGGAATCAACGCAATAAAGGACTGGTTGAAAACCTTCTCATTCAATACACCTCTAAAAAATAAAGCAAAAAAATCCATGATCTCCCCTTTCAGAGAAGACCAAAACCTCCTGTAGAAGTCAAGGTTGAAACCATCAGGCTTAGGAGCACGAGACCCTGCAGAGCTGATAACTGATCAAACTTCCTCTTCCGAGAAAGTGGCTTCAATTGCATTTTTGGTTGAGACATCCAATTTCTCAATGCACCCGGCCAACCTCCTCGAAAGAACCTTTGCTAAAATCTTATACAAACTGCTAACAAGGGATATGGGTCTGAAATCTCAATGGATTCAGGAGCAATTTTTCTTGGGAATCAACGCAATAAAGGACTGGTTGAAAACCTTCTCATTCATACACTCTAAAAATAAAGCAAAAAATCCTGATCTCCCCTTTCAGAGAAGACCAAAACCTCCTGTAGAAGTCAAGTTGAAACCATCAGGCTTAGGAGCACGAGACCCTGCAGAGCTGATAACTGATCAAACTTCCTCTTCCGAGAAAGTGGCTTCAATTGCATTTTTGGTTGAGACATCCAATTTCTTAAACCGAACCCCAAATCTCTTTACTTCCAGTGTTTTCACCTCATTGTAACTATCCCTGAAATGATTTTCAAAAGCCTGAGAGATGTCTTTCCCTTCCGTAAGCAACACATTATCACACCTGATTGACTGAATGGAGTTAACACGGCCTCGGATAGCAGCTGGAAGATGAAAAATTTTGGTGTTTCTGTCACCATCCCGAAACCGTCTTACTCTTGATTTTTGAATCCACTCTCTTTCTTCCCTTCGATACATTGCCCATAAAGACGCTTTTAGCTTTTTAATCTCAAACAAGGTTCCAATGTTACCTCCCTAGGATAGGAGAGAAGCTTCCAGGTCATCAATTCTGCTCTCCAACAGTTTAATAGAGGCAGCATTGCTCACAGAGGCCGCCGCTGCCCAAGCCTTTGAAGAGCATTTCATCTTTAAAAACTCAGACATACTTTTCTTACGACATTTGGAGGAAATCCCCTCTACAAGGTTGGAATAGCCCACCTCCTCTGCCCAATGCGAGAACCACTTAAACGACCTTTTACATTTTTTCAAACCTACTTCATTTAGAACAACGGGATTGTGATCCGATAGACTACGAGGGTGAGTAACTTGTATGATTTTTGAAAAACAAAGAAGCACTTCAGGCGATATTATATACCCGTCCAAACGGCTGGCTGAAGTGGATGAATCGGATCTAAACCAAGTGTAAGCGCTACCCAACAACGGTAGATTCACCATCTCACAGTTCTGAATAAACTCAGAGAACACGCACATAACGCTTGCACATGCCAAACCCCCTTTTCTCCTCTGGCACTTTGACTGTATTGAAGTCCCCACCAACAACTACTGGATATGCACCACCAACAATGAACCCCTTAAGCTGATCAAAGAACTCACTTCTTTCAATATTGCAATTTGAAGCGTAGACATTGATGACCGCTACCTTCATTTTTAACTGGACAACGCAACCAATCACTGCGAGAAATCTGCTATGCTTCACTACATTTTCCATGACAAAGTAATTTGAATCCCAAAGGGAAATTAAACCACCCGAAGCCCCTACAGAAGGCACCACAGCACAGTTATCATACTTAGAACCTCTTAACCTCTTCAGCACCCCTTGATTTTCATCTTGCACTTTTTACTCTTGTATCAAAACAAAAATTGGTTTACTGGCAGCAACTATACGACAAATAGCTCTTAATTTTTCTCTCCTCCCTAACCCTCTAACATTCCAAGACAAAGCCAAACAATTCATCTTCAAGATCAAGAACACACTACACCGCTAATCACGAACCTGAACGACGGATCAAACCTTCTCTTCCGCTTCAATCTCTGCTATTCCACGACAGCTTCATCTGGAACAGAGAAAATGATCCCCAAGTGCTTGCCAATTTTGAACGATGCTGTGGCTTCATCCTCAACATCAGGAGCCTGGTTCAAATGATATCCCCCCGATGCGCTTGACTCCGTCTCCTCTGGTTTACTAGGTTTTTGCTTCAGCCTATACTTTTTAACCCTTCTCGAAGACCCGTGAAAAATACCTTTTCTTTTTGCATTTTTTTCCTGAAGTAAACGAAATAATACCAGAGGGAAACTTCCTCGACTTATTTGCACCAAGTACAGCAATTCCTGGTTTGTTATGACCTTGGGAAAAGATTAGAGGGGATGGGCCCACCTCTTCCACCAACTGGGTAACACCAATGGGCACCTCGTGTAATCTGGATCCATGAGATATGGACTGGCCCAACCCATCCTGCATAACATTCACATCTTTGTTCAATACCCCACTATTAACCCAATTGTCAGTAGGGGTGCAAAATTATTCGACCCGACCCGTCGACCCGAATCATAAAAAACAGGGTAATTTTCTTTAAAAATACTCAGCCGGGTCGGGCCCGGGTCACAAAAAATGAATTTTCCGGATACCCGATTACTAGGTTAAGTTTCTAAACAAACACATGTTTTGACAGCGATCTGCAGTTCCTCTGTTAAGCCTTTTGACAGCGAAGGCCATGGTTTCGTTATCATTAACCTGTAAACGGTTCCGTACCCACCGGCGCCGATGATGTCGTTGTTGGTTAATTTCAATGTGCTCTTTAAGAACACAGATGTTAGTGACTGCAACAATGGGGATCTGAACATCACCATCTTCCCACCTGAGAAGCCTTGCTCAATCACTGGAAAAAAGCAACAAATGTAAAACTGGGTTTAGCCAAACTGGGAATAGAAACTAAGATCAAAGAAAATGATTTGAAAAAGGCAAGGAATGATCATGTGAAAGTGTGTGTTGTCACCATGGATTTTGCACCACGTTTGTACTCAGTGTATGTGTTTAGGTTAAATGTTTGTATTTCAAATTTTCAAATTTTGTATTTTGATGTTGGATTATATAATTCGAAATTTCGAACATTTAAATTTATATATTTTTTTTATTTAATAATTTGAAGAAAAACAATACGAGTATTCGGGTACCCGCCATACGAATACCTATAAAATCCGGGTACCCGAGATATCAGAATCAGAACATGGGCCGAAAAATCACTGATCCAAAGGTACTCGAATATACACACCCCTAATTGCCAGTAATACATAATCCAACACTCGCCTGAATATGTACCTCATGTAAGCCGACATTGCTTGATGACACCTGGATCTCCTTATTGCCCAGTGCATTGGGATCGCTGCAACCAACAACTCTCAGCCTCAAAGAGCTTTTCCTGACACACCTGTACTTCCAAATGATCATTATGCTCCACTATTTTATCGTTTCCAATATCAACATGTTGAAGAATCGGATAAATAAAAACGAAAGAACACAAGAATTTTAACGAAATTCAGTAATATATTTACGTCTTAGTGTCTTATAAATTTATTTAATATCTCATAAATTTATATTACATCTCTATTTATAATAAATAAACTCTTATATATATTTACAAATATAACTCAGTACTGTATATATACCTAACACAACCTCACTGCAGCTGGGAATATTAAACGCCTCGCCTACCATCTCCCTTCCCACCGTTACGAACGGAGAGGTGTCGTCGATAAAAGTCCGGTCCCCCTCAAACTCTTCAATGGCAATTTTTATAGGATAAATGCTGCCGTTAATGTTGATATCCACTTTGTCCGGGATAATTGGCTCCTTTTGAACAGCCACCAATAACCTTGCCTCATCAAAACGAGACCGGTTCGACGTACTATCATCAATCCGAAGACCCGCTCCCCATTTACTACCTAGCTCCGAGAAAAACTTATCATTCCAAACTTGTAACGGGACATCTTTCAGAACAACCCAAACTTTAACTTTACATTTACCATCGAAGCCTTCTAAGAGTTCCAACTCATCGAACCATAGTTTCAATAACTCAGTTCTGTTATTCCAATATCTGGTTAACTCTTCCTTATTTGGGAATTGCAGCACGACAAGCAATCCGTGCTATGGGGATACTTTGACTCCAAACCCATCAGACCTCAATGCCTCTTGAACAATATCCGGGTTACATCCCTTTAATCCCTCCCACCAAACAACAGCTCCTCCATTCCAACTCAACCTTTGGAATAATTATAGCCTTCGGCTCGACGGACAAGGCATCACGATTAGCGGCTGGCAGCTCTTCAACTACCTTAACTATGATTGCATTGGAACCGTTACTACATTTGCAGCCCCCAGAACCTGCTGAGCGCACTGAGTTGGAGATATTTGCACCTACAAGAACATCCTTGAATGGCCTGTCATCTTTCATGGATGACCGTTTCCTCCAAACTTTGGTTACTTTAACCGGAAGCTTCGACTGAGGAACGTTTTCTTTCTTATCGATAGCACAATAAACCCTAATGGGTGGACCGTCCACTATTATACCGTCCATATCGGTTACAGCAGATTGGGCTTTCGACTGACTTCTGAACCGCACAAAAGCGAATGTTGATTTCTTGATCTTCCTTCTCATATTATTGTAAGCAATATAAACATCCAACACCACTCCATAAGCTTGAAACACATCTGTCAGGTTCGAACGCGAAACTCTCTTGCTGACGTTGTCCACGAAAACTCCATAGCCCAGTCGCCGGTTGTCCCTCGTAGTGTCCGATCGTCTTGACTTGTTCTCCTTCTGGAAGTCCAAAGGACGCTTTCCATTCATAAATGCTCTCGCTCCATTATAGAGGTCTATTACGAGGATAATTTTCTCAATTCAGTTTTTTTTTTCATTCGCAACATTAAAATTCAAAATTTTAATTTTAGTTCAGGCATTTAACGTCTCAATTTAATATTGATTACATATTTCAAATCCAAGAGTCTATCAAACACAATATATATATATATATACATATATCACTTAAACACGAACCCAACTTGTTTAGTCGGATTATTATAACTTAAACTTGACTCGATTATTATAATATCACCGCTTAGGGTTACAAATGAGCTTTGTTCTTTTGGGGAGGCAACTTGGTAAATTCAAGGAAAATGTGAACAACGATGGTGACAGTTCCAATAATGGTGGCTAAACTTATATATCTCCATCCAGTTGAGAGCCTTTGAAGATATATCCATCCTCCCAGCAAAAGTAAAATGATGAACACCAGAGTAACCTACAACAACACAATTACCAATATGATAGAAAATTTAATATAATAATAATAATATATTTTCAAAAAAAATCATGCAAATATAGTGGTATTCATTTTTTATGATAAATCTTACTATCAATGACTTGACTGAACGACGAAATTCTGTGATTTCATCTTCTTCGAATGTGCCGGTTACTGCAAAATTGTCTAATAGTGCATCCTACAAACACAATAATTAGATACACGATTATATATATAGGGTTATTATAGAAAAATATTTCATAAACAAGATTGTACCAATGATAGATATTTTATTTAAGATCTCAAATTAGGGTTTAGGAATTAGTCTTTAGGATCATTCAAATAAGTACTTTTGTAGAGTAACTTTATATATATACTATGTGAATTAGATCCTACCTCAATATTTTGGGCACAATTGTTATTAGGTCCTTCGGTTTTGAAACTATAAAAAAAGTCTTGGCCTATCATTCTTTTGGTCTAAATCCTTTTTGAATTCTTTTAATTTTAAAACTAAACAAATTAGATCCTAAATCTCTCTGTTTTGAATTTTGAATTGATGGCTTAAGAATTAGACTATGACCTTTCATTTTAGTCCTACTTATATTTACTCTTTAAATTTTCATCCTGACTCTGGCCATGATTTAGATCTTAAGGAGTTCGAGTTAATTTTGGATTCAAATTGTTTCAATGTGTTTGAGTTTGAGACTTGGATTTTTTGGATTGAGTCATTATGGATTCAAATTAATCTAGATTATAATCATTTTATGTTTGGGTCATTTTTAACTGGATGAATCTGGATTCTTAACCTTTTATTTTAAGTTATTTGAATTCTAATTAACGACAACGACATCAAAATTTTAGGCTCTGGTTAGAACAACAATAATAATAAAAGACAACACGTACATACATATACGTATTTGAGAGAAAATTGCAAGTGTACCTTTGCAAGGAACCTATTTCTACACCATTGGGCAATGCCCTGATCTGATTCAGGCAGATCCTTGGTCGGATATCGCTTTATATGCACTTTCACCTGTGTTATTTCATCTCAATTAACGATAATTAATCGATGTCGGTTGGATCGAATAGATGAAGAAATAAATATTTTTCTAAATAAAATTTAGAATCTAAATCTTATACGATAAAGAAAAGAATCCAACTTGATTCGATTTTGAACTTAATTGAAACGTTTATCGAACATGGAGAAGTTAATGAAGCAAACTTGCCTTGCAAGGCTGCATCTTGAAGAAGGTGAGTAAAGTGGGGAAGTAGGGTTGGTTTTTGGGAACTGCAATCGTAACATCATAAATCGCTGGAACAAAGGATCTCAAGCTTTGAACGGCTGTTACTATGCCCTGAATAATTCCTCCCAACAATTAATTAATTATAATATTTTGGTAATGTATAGTACATACCACTAAACTATGCTCAAATAATCTTTTTGGTCACTAATTTTTTTAAAAATGATTATTATATTTATCAAATTATTATAAAATAATAATTGAGGTGTTATAATAATAATAATAATAAACTTGATAAATATAAAAATATTTTATAACAATTCAATAAATTTAATAACTATTTATATAAAAATAAAATAAAATGAAAATTATATAAGAAAACCTTGGTCTTAGGGATGAGAACATGCTTAGGAATGGGGTAGCCTTTGGAAGAGGCAAAAGCTTGAGCTTCAAACAGTTTATCGGACGTCAAACGTGTTCCCTCCACGAATATTGTCATCCAAAACGGCATCGGAAAATCCTTTAAAGCTTCGAAACTTGACTGCATGCGATTTATTCGAACTAATTAACAATCATAATTTGAACTTCATTTGATATGATTTATAAAAGTTATAGTGCAAGGTAAGGTTATGATATATAATTTTCGACATGGTGAATTTCTTCTCCTGTCTTTATCGTGATTTTTTTTCTGATTTATTTTTTTTTACATAAATATCTTATTCAATTTCGTACGAAATTAATTCATAAATATATATTCGGAAAGATGAGTAAATTACCCTGAGTTTGCTTTCATCCTTTGCCCAATTTCTATTGACGAAAATGAATTCATAAAACCACGTTGTCCATCCAAATACCTGTCGATTCAAGTTTAAATTTGATCTGATTTAATTTGTTTTGAGATTAAAAAATCAATTATTTAAATTTAAAATCAACTCGAAAACAATTCAAAAAATTTAAACTGAAATCATTTTGATCTGAAATCGACTCAATTTATTCCATTGACAGATCTAAACTTATCAGTTTTAGACAAAAAAATAATCATTTAATAAATCTAAATAAATTGTTGAAATTAAGATAATCATAATATACTTTTTTAGATTTATAAACAAAATAAAATAATAAAATTTTAATTTCAACTATAATTAGAATCATCAAATAATTATATCATATATATATATATATATTAAGTCTAAGTTGAAAAACTCACAGGAAGGAACTGGGTTTCTTTCTTTACAATTGTCAGTGCACTACGAAGACAGCCCACGCGCTGCAAGAAGGGGAAAAAACATTGCATTCATGTTAACTATAATTATATAAGATATATACAAATAAAAAATAAGATAAATTATCTATTTAATCACCCATTTATTTTTATATTCTTGTTTTGATTATTCAACTATTTTTTTAAAATTATATTTAGCATTACGTTTTATTTATTTTTAGTCACCCTCTTTTTAAAAATTAGTGGTTACACTAATGTGATATATCTTTTTAATTTCTACGTTATTTTTCCTTTCATAGTTAGTAATCTAGTGGTATATTTAATGATTTTAAAAAAATAGCAAATATCAATGGATTATTGATATGAAAGAGAAAATGATATGAAAATTTAATATATATATAATTATCATATCAGTATTTTCGTTAGTTTTTTATCATCGGATAGTTAAAATAAAAATAAAACGTAATATTACATACTACTTAAAAAATAGTTAGATTACTTAAATATAAATACAGAAATAAATGGATGGCCAAATAAAAAAATTATCCTAAAAATAAACTTTTAAGTAATTTAAATTATGTGTATATAAAATTAAAATTACCTGAGCTAAAACCCATGTAAGCAGCGTATCGGAATCAGAAATATGATTAGGCATAAGAATTGCATGTTCCTTGCCTGTAATTTGTAGTTGACATCATCATTATTATTATAATACATAAAAATATGTGAATTCGAATGTGTTTAAAATATATACTCTTTATATGTTTTATTTATTTATATTACCCATCAAGTGAAAAGTTTTGACGTCCGTATACAATTTAACCTGTAAAAATAAACCAATTAGCTTAAGTTATACAAATTATTGAATAAATAAACTATAAATGATATATATTAAAAATGTTGTGTAATATAAACGAAATTAAAAAAAAACTCATCATTTATTTATTTTTCTTTAAAACAAGAATTAAGGAGAAATACAAATATATATATATATATATATATATATATATATATATATATATATATATATATATATATATATATAATGATTTTAGTAGAAATAAATCGGAAAGAACCTCAAAGCCAGACCACCACTCCATCATCCAAACAAGCTCCAACCATAACAACTCTGCAATTGCTCCGTTAATGCGTCGGAATTTACTTTTCGACATCGGTCGGATTGTAACATAACAGATCACCTGAAAATTGCACATATACATAATTCGTAGTTATGAAAAAAAAAAAAATGGCTGTCCCTTTTTCCCATAGTATGGGGTATTGTAACATAACAGATCACCTAAATTGCACATATACAATTCGTATTATGAAAAAAAAAAAATGGCTGTTCCCTTTTTTCCCATGTATGGGGTAAGGGGGAGGTAGATAGTAGGGCTGCCCCCACACCAGGTTGAGAGCAGCTTCCGTAGGAGACCTCCAAATTATGAAATGCCCTCCGTGGGACTTGATCCCACGACCTCAAGGTTTAGAACCTTGTGCTCTACCAACTGAGCTGGATGGTCATTTCAATTCGTAGTTATGAAGATGATAAAAATTATTCGATAATTATAATAATATTTATGAACGACGAAGGAGAAATTGAATTTACTTGGATGAGATTTATGAGAATTCCAGTAAAAATGAATAACGCAATTACTGGAATCCCGCCAATGATGCCGCCGATATCCATTTCCTCTTTGTTGTTAAACTCTGAGCGAATTAATTAATTGGTATTTCTGAGAAATAAAGGATAAGGTAAGTATATTTTTATATATTGTTGAAAATTTGACGAGTCTAGCACATATATTATAGACGACATATCACAAACCACAAATGTTACGTTAATTATTTAAAGTTGGTTAACCTTTTATTTTATAACTTCTTAATGAACAATAATACTCGGACTGTAGTATCGATCATATATTATTCAGGCAGTAGAATTGATATTAAAACCAACACAAGTAAATTAAAAACTTAAAATAAATTAAGACTTCATCGGAAAACTTCTAATTAGAGAATATAACACTTTTATTAGTACACATACAATTATAATAAACACACTTACTTCACTGTTTTTCTTTTCTCTGCTTTAAGCTCTTTTGCACCCTTGTCCTCTCTTTTTTATTATATTCCCTCTTGCACATATTTACACACTTACAACAATGAAAGTTCTCATCTCTATTTATAGAGCTTAGTGATCATTAGATTATTAACACATGTCAACATCTTAACTATTGATCTTATAAATATTTAGTTTCTTTTATTTTGAGTTATTAAAGTTTTTAAAACTGCTCAAATAATAAAGTTAAAATATTGCTACAAATATTAGACCATTATTTATTTGAGTATATTAAAAAATATTAAATTCCTATTTGATCATTTTGAAAGGTTAGACCATTATTTAAGTATTTAATTTATTCATTTTAAAAGTATAAAAATTAAATTATAATCTACACTATAGTATAAGGACTTGTATAACAATTTTACCAATATGATTCATGTACATTAACCTAAAGAAATGAAGGGCGTCATCATATTTAATTAGCTGCATTAAGCTTGAGGTATGTTGGTAAAGAATATCACTTTGGTCTGACATTAAGTATCAGATTTGATTATGAAGAATTCATCTTATATCATTTTATTAAAATAATTGATATCGTGTAATTAAAAAAAATTAATTGTTACATAAATGACTATTTTAATCGTTGTATAAACTTTTGTACTTATTTGGTTAAATCTTCAAATAAGAGTCTAATCTCTTTAAAATGATTTAATATGAGACTTAACCTTTCAAAGCGATCGAATAAGTGCCTAACATTTTATATGAGACTTATTCGAGTAGAATAGAAAATGTTAAACCTTACTCTATCATTTTGAAACATTAGGATATTATTTGAGAGATTTGAAAATATTATTATTATCTTATATGACCGCTTTAAAAGGTTAGACCATTATGTACAAGGAGATAGTCAAAATACTGACTCAAGAGGATAAAGTATAATTAACAATAAAAATTAAGAGGGATAAAATGAAACTAAATTAAAACTAAGTGGTCTAAATAGGTATTTTTTATATATTATTTTTAATAATAAAAAGTCAAGGGGGCAGTGGCCCCTTTAGATGAAGCATAGCTTCGTCCCTTATTATTTAAGCATTTAGTTACCATATTTTTAAATTACAAAAATTAAATTAAAATATACACTATAGTATAAGGACTTGTATAAGATTTTACCTAAAGAAATGAAGGGCGTCGTCATATTTAATTAGAAGCATTCTTCCTAGGGTTTAGGGTTTGGTTGATCCGATTTTCTTTTGCGGCTGTTCGTACACAAAGTTTGGGGGGGGGGGGGGTTGAATTTAAGGCACTAAATTTGACGAGTTAATGTATAATCCTGTAAGGGTGGCTGCGTTCCTTTTCCTTGGACAAGGGGAAGCACGATAGGTTAGGGGTGCTAGGGATGATAAGTTAGGTTGGATCTAGTTTTTTGCCGAAATAATTTTATTCGAGAAGTATATTTATTCACTTGAATTGATCGGACTTAAAGAAAGTCTCATTCGATTTAAAATTTGTGATAAGAACTCGTACCCGATATGATATAAATATATACAATTCTTATTCTTATTAGATGACAATGTTGAGATTACAATAATTTTGAGATTACAAATTCGTATCTTATTATATACAAATATCATGTGTAAGTTTTCAGTTTAGATTTTATTATTCTTTAAATTTCATACTATAGAGACTCTGATCGAATTATTCTAATTTAACTCAAAATATATTTTGATTATCAATCCAATCATGTTTTACATTGATTAATTAAAAATCAAAGTTATAACTTCTCATTTCATATTTTATTCTTATTATTAACTTGGATTTGTTCTAGAATGTTATGTGTGAACATTGTCTAAATTCAATTATATCTTAAATATCATATCACTCGTATTTTATAATAATTCATTCTCAGATTATTATTTAAATGTGTTAGGATTTTTTTCTTTTTTTTTCCACTTGGTCTTTTTCTTTAGTTTTATTGGCCGACGGCGGCACCTAACTATTGATTTTTTGTATTTGTATTTTGATTTTTTATATAGTATTTTTATTTTAGTTTTAAATTTATAATAACTCAGTTTTTATAACACTGTTTTTTCCTTTATGACACATTTTTCTATTATTTTTGACATGTTTTTGATCTTCTTTAACCAGTCGTTTGGTTTTTTTTAGAGTTCAGTTTAGCGTTGCATCGACTAATCTAAATGACGTTTTTTTGTTATCATATTTATTTGGCTTGTTTTGGACCCTTAGATGAATTTGAATATACGATTTGTGTTCAGAGATAATTTTCTCAATAACTCGACTCTGATTCGCGATTGTCGATGAGTTTTCAATAGTTCGATATTATGTTGTGGTTCGTTTGCTGATGCAGTCAGATCTATTAATATCTTTATTTTTTTCGAGTTTTTTTTATGTATTTTTAAATTTTTCCTATGTGGTCCTTATATGATCTTAAGTGACTAATGTCAATGATTATAAAAATATGTCCTAATTATACGTTTAATTTACACTTAAATTATCGATATAATTTTAGTTTTTTCCTTTTTAATAAAACTAACTGCTCGCGTTTACATAAAAAATAGCAATTCATTCTCGTGATAGTTATTCATATATTCATTGTTTGTATTATTAATTGTTTGAGTATAAATTTATTTTCGGATAATTAATTAATCCAATAAAATTACAAAATCATAGTAGTTGTCCAAAATTGAATGTAAAGGTACACTTTTGACTCCCGACTTCAGTTATGTGGCAACTGCGCCTCAGTTTGATAATTTTGGTAATGTCATTATTTGTTGTTCTTCGGAAGAAAAATAAGAACAAAGTCATTTACAATTGTAAGCGATTTTGTTGGGATTGGACAGGTGACGATGTCATTATTTGTTGTTCCTTTTTCTTTTTAATTGTTTTGGCCCCATTTAGTTTCATTTTTCTCATTCATGCCCTTTGCTATGAAAAGTTGATATCGCATGTCCAGCCTATGCAAAGTTATTTGTAGTTATGGACCAAATTGTCATAAAAGTTAACATAAATCTCCACTTGCGCTATCCTTAATAAGCTTTTCCCACAGAGTTGTCGCTATAAGACTTTAATATAGAAATAGACAAAAAGGTATACTGCAAATCATACAATTTAGACTTGTAAGATGTTCGTGTTTATCAAAGGTTATACCTTGAATTGCATTTGGTTCGATTTAAAAAATGATATAATTTGTTTGATAAAAAATAAATTAAAAAAAGAGAGATCTATAATGAATGCAAAAGCTATTAGGTCGTAGCCCACCATTGATCTCGGTGAGATACAAGGCGAAATCATTCAGTTAATAGAAACGGATATTAGCAATAAAGTTTGAAGGGCTATTTGAAATGTTCAAAATTTTTGAAGGAGTTAGTTTGAAATTATAAAAAATTGGTGTCTAACTAAAATTTTCTAAAACTTTAAGTGCTTAATTTAAAATATTCAAAAAATTATGAAACATGATAAGCATTTTTTAAATTTTTTTGAAGGGATCAAATTAAAATATTTAAAGTTTTTAAGAACTATATATTACTTTTTAAAACATTGGGGGCAAATTATGTATTAAACCCTTTTTTCCCGGATGCAATCCAACCCGACCGGTGAGTGCCTCAATCGTGACTTCGTGAGTCCAGCCCAAAGCATTTGTTTTTTTTCCTAAACGAAGTTGAGGGAAAATTTGTGGAATTCGAAAAAAAAAATCAGAAGCTAGAAAAAGAATTTCTTCAAAGACCGGCGACCATGGCAGCAGCACAGCACCACCATCATCATCCGGCAACGCTGGAAGAAGTCCGTACGCTTTGGATAGGGGACCTTCAGTTTTGGGTCGACGAGTCCTATCTGAATTCCTGCTTTGCTCATACTGGCGAGGTTCCCCATTCTCTCTCTCTTTGAATATATACACAAATTTTAATGTCTTCCTCCAAAATATTTCTGGGTTTATGTTCTTTCCGGTATTTGAATAGATTTTGGTTGTTCTTCGTTGCTTAATTTGATTTGACGACTGTAGTTCGTAGCGGGAATTTCTTTAGGCTGTCCGTTTTCTGTAATTTTGAATTAATATGTTATAAGGTAATCATAGATGTTCATGTTGGTGAAGTATTAAGTTCTGTCATGTTATTAGAATTAAATTTCACATAGTTTTAATGGAGAATTTATAATTTCAAAGAATATCGTATCAAAAATCAATCTCTGCGGTGAATTCTGTCAAATTACTATAAAATCAGTGGGGGATTTAGCATGTGAAAGCTCAGGTGATTTTTGGAGCACTGATTGTGAACATTGACACTCCTTTGGTAAAGTTTGTGTTGAGAATTGAGATAGTTAAGATTTTATCATATGCTAAAATTTCATAACGTACTTGTTTTTTTTTTTAATTAAGAGAACTAAGTTGTTAATGTTTCCTTTGAAATGAACCATTATTCCTCCTCTTTACAGCTAGTCTCTAAAAATCATACGCAATAAGATCACTGGCCTGCCCGAGGGTTATGGATTTGTGGAGTTTGTTTCTCATGCAGCAGCGGAAAGGATACTGCAGACTTACAATGGGATGCCGATGCCTGGAACTGAACAAATGTTCAGGTTAAATTGGGCTTCATTTGGTGCTGGAGAAAGACATAATGATCCTGGCCCTGAGCATTCTATTTTTGTAGGGGATTTGGCACCTGATGTTACAGATTATTTATTGCAAGAGACTTTTCGAGCTCACTATCCATCTGTTAGAGGTGCCAAGGTTGTGACTGATCCAAATACTGGACGCTCCAAGGGATATGGATTTGTTAAATTTTCGGATGAGACAGAGAGAAATCGTGCTATGACTGAAATGAATGGTGTCTATTGCTCAACGAGAGCCATGCACATTAGTGTAGCAACACCAAAGAAGAACACTGGTTTTCAGCAGCCATATGCTGTGGCAAAAGGTCTTATTCCGTTCCTTAATTTTGGCCTAAAGAAAACCCTAGCCAGATTAAATTATTCATTTTATGTCCTACAAAATCATGTTGTGCTTATTTAGTTGTGTTTTATCCATTGTCCTCATGTGGCTTCCCTTTACCATCCATTGTTACCATTTTGATTACAAAGCTGCATTGCTGAAAAGAGACTTAACTTGATAAATTTAGAATTGACTTATAGGCATTCATTTTATAATCTCTAATGTAGTCCTTTTTCTAAGGTGGTTTAATGAAGAAGCAAAAGAAAGAAATTAATATTATTTCGTACACCTTGTAGATCAACCCCTGATTTGTTGCTTTGATAATACTGTCTGACCATATTTCTATTCCTCAAACGTTTTATCAATAGAATAAAAGTCATACTTGTTTAGAATTCTTGTGCAGCTCGGTTGCTGGTTCCATGGCATTTTAAATTTATTTATTCACATTTTCCTTGTTTGTTAGCTTAGTTGTGATGTGAACATGATGTATGTCAACATGCATACTTGTTTGCTATGTTGCTCCGACTCTTTGTTTTTCCTTGAAGTACCTGTGTTAGATAGACTCCATAGAGATATGGCCCTGCAGTTACATGACACTTCGAATAAATTGAACATACCCTTGTCCACACATATCCAACACGCTCCCATGTTTGAGTAATATAGTTGAGATGGGTGGGCTAGGGTCTCCAGCAACCGTGCCTATATCTGCAAGTAATTGCTCGTTGGTACTATATCTAGTTAACATATTAGATACATGTAAAATAGGCACATGCATATCTGAAGGTAACGAATTCTACACTGCACTTACCCATGGTTTTTCTGCAGCTGTATATCCAGCTATGGTTTACCCAACAACTGTGCCGGTGCTTCCACCAGATAATGACATTACAAATACCACTGTAAGTGAGGCATACACGAGTTGGTTCAGATTATTACTTTCTCATTGACTAACAATACTTTCTTTTGCAGATTTTTATTGGCAACTTGGATCCAAATGCCACAGAAGAGGATTTGAAGCAATTCTTCTTGCCACTAGGAGAAATTGTGTTTGTCAAGATCCCTGCGACGAAGGGATGCGGTTATGTACAGTTTGCAAACAGGTAAAGATCAAGTGAACTGTGGTTATACCAGTAACTTCTGGAAGTGTTTTGCGCTTTGTAGTTTTTAAGGGTGGATGTCTGTGCTCATTCAATTGTTTTTGAGCTAGATTTTAGTTCATGAACCCTTTATCTTTTTGACTTATCATGTTCCCCTTAGACAAGAGTTGCATAAAATTTAATGGAGGGAGATGAATGAATTAGCAGTATAAACTAGTCATGTGCCACTGCCTTCCTCTTTTTGTTGTTTTTATGTGAGTCAATTGTTTTAATTGTCCTCGCTTTATCTGATCTAATGCCAAATAACTTTTAACTTACTATATCTTTTCTGCAGAAATTCTGCTGAAGAAGCTATACGGAGGATGCAGGGGCAAGTGATTGGTCAACAAGTCGTCCAAATTTCGTGGGGTAGGATCCCTACAGCAAATCAGGTGATATTTCTCGTATATCAAATTCACTCTGATGGAGTTATATGGCTAAATGATTTTAGCATTTTCAGGCTCCACAGCATCAATTTTGTTTTGAAATAAAAAAGGGAAAGGAAAGCTGTTATTTTGTGTGTGAAAAAAAGGATGAAATGGATAGTTGAAGAATTCATATGGTAAAAGCTCAATTGTTGTCTCTCTCTCTCACACACACAATATTGTGAGAACTGCCATTTTCCATGTCGGTGTAGATTAGATGACTATAGTGTTTGTGGTGAACCTTCTTTTGTAGTTAGTTAATTTATTTGCCTAACGGTCTTTGGCATTACTTTTCTTAGGACCTACTGGGTAGCTGGGGCACGCAAACCGATCCTAATCAATGGAGCACTTATTATGGTTACGGACAAGGCTACGATGCTTATTCTTATGGGGCTACCCAGGATCCCTCACTCTATGCATATGGTGCATATGGCTATGCACAATATCCTCAACAGGCAAGAGATTCTAGACACATGTGCATTAGTATTGCACCTAAAATTACTATTCGTTATCGTTGTCTCGTTTGTACAGACATTTATATATAATTTTTCTCTGTAGGTTACTAGTATTTTTTTATTTTCCGAATTTGACCATGTAGGTAATAACAATAGGAACAAGCATACTGCTTTTTTTTTTTACAATACAGTATCATTTAAGATTTTTATTAAAAGTCAAGAGAACCTTCCCCTTTACTGATTTTGAAAAATCCTATATATCACTATGTACCTGCCGACAAGGCTGGATGAGGAATTTTCTTTAGCATTGCTAATACGGAATGCCGTTAGAAATGTTACTGTAGCTTGAATGAAGCCTCAGTTCTCCTATAATTGATTTCCAGGTTGAAGGTTCTCAAGACATGGCAGCTATGGCAGGCGCTGTCCCACCTGTAGATCAAAGGGAGGAACCATATGATCCGTTGGCAACACCTGATGTCGATAAGTAAAGTTTCTTCCTCCCTGTTCTGTAATAAAAGATGGATTAATTATTTCCTGGATTACTAATTCAAGTCTGATTGTTATTGCTAGGTTAAATGCCACCTACATCTCTGTTCATGGAAGTGCCATATTAGGCCGGCCCTTATGGCAAAGAACCTCCTCCATTACACCGCAAGCTTAATCCCCAACTTTCCCGTCTCTTATTTGTGGCGATCACCATAATTTTATGCTGTTATGTCGGAAATCATCATTTTCGGATTTAGTTGTCGAATTCTCCCCGCAGGATTTCTAAAGCTTGATGTTTTCTGCTTACATTTGACACTTGTAGTGCTTAGGATAAATATTGACTCATAATTAATTGTTGCTTTAGTTTGTTGGTTTCAGAGTCAGTTAATAAGCTAATCCAAACACGGACATTGAGAAAAAATTGTTTGAGGCTTTATTGAAAGTTAAGTTGGTTGCCTACAAGTTACTGTTTTATTAAAGTGTTCTTGTAGATAGGGGTAAGTTTGATTTAACTCAATTTTTTTTATTTAGAGTTATTCAGAGTCAGCTTGAATTTTTTGTTTATATTTTAAGTTTGAATTAAGTTTAAATTAATAAATTTTAAATAATTAAAAATTAAAGTTGATGTTCTAATTTTTAACTAAATAATTTGATTTAAAAAAATAATATTATAAGTATATTATATGATTTGAAAAGATATTTGATTTATTAAATAAAATTATTAATTTTACTAACATGTTTAAAATTATGAATATATATATATAATTGGAGAGTTGATTCAATCCTAATTATATAGAAAATTGCAACATGTAAGTAAATGATAATAATAAACAGATTTTGTATGATGAAATTAAAATATGGTACTAATGTTTCAAAAAGAAGTCCCGCATGAGCAGTTCATCTCAGCATTATTCATATTGGAACAATCTCCTCTTGCAAAGATCAAAATTCTAAAACAATTGAAACTACAACATGACTGATTGAAATACAGATATAAATTAACTGAATGTAAGTGCTGCTTGTATTGATCATAAATACTTGGCCAACCATGGCAGATCCTTGCTATCTTTCAGTGCAAAAGCAATATCATCACTGTCACACAACAAAAATGAATTGGATTTAAATGACAGTCCTATTTGGTTATGCAATAACTTTCACAGAAACCAACCAAGATCCTTAAATATCTAAATGAAATTACTAATTATTTGTTTTAACAGTCTCCCCAAGTGGTGCCTTAATTGGCCACTCCATGAAATTATGCTGTGATTTGTAGGTTCAAATTGTAGAGATTTTCATAATATTTGTCATCAAGATCATTCCCTAGTTGCTTCTCAGTGAGTTTGCCAGAGAACTAACCTGGGGAAATTGAGCTGCAGCTTCTGCAACCTGTGTCTATCTCCTGCTTCACACAGAATAATTCTGCATTCTCCAAGCTGGCAGCTGCCAAAAAAAAAAAGAAACAAATTTTAAGCTTTTTCTGCACCCACCAAGCCATCTACTATCCGAGAGATTTTCATAATATTTGTCATCAAGATCATTCCCTAGTTGCTTCTCAGTGAGTTTGCAGAGAACTAACCTGGGGAAATTGAGCTGCAGCTTCTGCAACCTGTGTCTATCTCCTGCTTCACACAGAATAATTCTGCATTCTCCAAGCTGGCAGCTGCCAAAAAAAAAAAGAAACAAAATTTTAAGCTTTTTCTGCACCCACCAAGCCATCTACTATCCGAGTTAATATAAACTCCAGTGGTAATGAAAGCAAACGGAAATAATTCATCTCGGTATTTCCTTAACTATGGGGATTAAAACAGGCTCCGATCGGGTCCATATCAAGTGCAGCTAACTATGAACTTCGAAGGTAACATCAATCTTTCTAAACAAAACTGTAAAATGCCATGATAAGTCAATAAAAGATGCTTACCCAACTTTTACAAGTGTGTCCCAACCAGGAAATGCCTCTCCATTGCTTGTGCAGAGATGAAACTGTCATTGCCAGCTGCAACATGGAAAAAATCTTGTAAAAAATGTGCACAAATGGAATTAAACTGTTGATGGATAAGAACAGTGACAGAGCATTAAAAGAGAAACCATACATTAACTACCTTTTCAAATGTAGTTTCCCCCATCCCTGTCTTATAGAGTTCTAAACCATTGCAGTTAAGAAGATTTGCTCAGTTTGGAACAATTTTTCATTACCTGCAAAAACGAATAAAGAAGTTATTTCATAATGATATAAAACATTGGTGATAAAATACCTTTTCATCCTTATCTAATACTACTGAACAATAATGTTCAAAATAACCTCACCATACATCATTACAAAAAAAGATAGCTAAAATTATTATGCAGTTATATAAGTAACTCCAACTTACTTGGATGTGAGGTGCCTGGAACATTTCCTGAATGGCCGCATCAACATCAGCCATAGTAACAATTCTTTCCCTGGAGAACGATAAAACATATAAGCTAAGGGCAACTCATTCATCTAGAAGATGTGCAGTTGCAAAAGCAGCAGAGTATGCTACCAAAAAGTACAAAAAAATCATTGAATTATCAATATTTTCATATGCTATTGTATGATTCTATCATATTTTCATTGTTATTGTATGATTTTTCATGTGATGAATTGTCAATAATCATGTCATAGGCATGGCTAATAGGTATCCAACTCATCAAGAAAACTGTTACCTTTAGAAGAATTCACAGTTGAAATTTGAGTCTCACATAATCTGCAATTTCTGCTGCTCGCCTGCATATCTCTAAAGCACGGCGTGCATCCCTGAAATAGCAGCTACCGAAACATGCTATATAAACTTTAACATCAAATTTGCACTAGTACAATATTATAAAAATGTAAGATAACTTCTAACATTAATTTTAGAATGAAAAGCAAGCGGTATGTGGACTTACCTTTCTTGAAGCAAATTCTACCACTTGCTTTTCAAACACATCAGTCTTTAAACGACTTGATATGATTTCCTGTAGCTGCTGATAATTGTAGGGACCAAAACAAAGTCTTTGAATACCCATTCGGCTTGAAATGCGAGGAGTAACTTCTCTGGAAGATCCATTGTATTTGCTATTCCTGAATTCAAAGATAAACAATCACATTGTTGTTCTAGTCTTGCTACTGTCAATTACTACAGGCCAGAGTGTCAAATTCCCTATCATGAAATAAGAAAATGCGTACCTATCACAATTAACTTGGAATTGCTTTGGTAGGCCAGTCAAGAATGTTGTATAGTACCTGTGATTGAGAGAAACGCAATGTCATGAGAAACCTTTTTCAATTAAAATGAATAAATAGAAAGGACTATTAGCTTGTATCATAAAATGCACAAATTACCGACTGGTTCCTGGTTACAAGAAGATCAAGTTCATCAATAAGTAGAATACAAGGTCGGTCATCCTCCTTAGCCATTTTCTTTCCATCTGAAAACCGTTCATTCAGTAATTGCAGAGCCTTTTTCAATTAATCCTATGCCAGTTAATGCTTCATATATAAATATAAAATGTAAATATAAAAAAGGCAACCATCAACAATTTGTATAAAGGTCAAACTCCATAGTTAGCATACTCCATATTACGTATAAAATATTCTCTGGTGCAGCTAACTTCAGACCATTAACCTCCACAAAACAGTAAGGTCTTATGCTTCCTGCATCGACTTCTGACTTTAGTTCTTCATTACTGCCAATACACTCATTGTCTGCAATGCGTGGGGGGTGGGGAGACCAAATAAGTAAGTTTCCTATTCAGATAAATCTCAACAACAGATAACAACAGCAAATTGGGAATAGTAAAGAAAATTTTGTCGAGCACAAAGTCAATGGACTATACTTTGCCTGTTCCAGGAACACCATGAATATAAAGGCAACGGCCAAGGCACTGATCATCACATATGGCACCTTTTATAAATGTTGTTTATCCTCACATTTCCCTGCCACCATGACATATTTCATATTCAGTCTCATAAGAATTGTATAAGTTGAATAAGATAGCTAACAAGTTTCACATACTTATTCCTACAAGGTAAAGATTTTGGCAATGTTGCCAACAAAAGTGTTGCTTTTGCCCTTTCCAGATCAGTCTGCTTGTGGCACCTCACATGCCTGGGATTTTTTGTCCCTACTTTTTGAAGACCAAAGAAACGGCCCTTCGGGAGTTCTGTATCAATCAATAGCTGTTTAAGAACCTCGGCAGCTGCCAAGCACAAAGTTAAGAAAGTGAATAACTAGAGAATATCCCCACTGCAGCCAATGATTAGTTGTGAAGGTCTAGCTTGTGCATTCCTTGCATTTTCCTCTTCATATTCCATCTCTTCATCGGTATCAGAGTCAGCTTCCTTGAAAGAATTCCAGTCTTCATCACTGCTAGCACATCACCATCCTACACACAGACAACATACCGATTAATTTTAACACAATAATAACTATATTTTAGTAAGCAAAGCCACTTTGATGAAAATTCAGATTTCTGACTCCTTACTCATCATTATCAATTTCAGCCAGACGCTTGAAACTGTGCCATTGAATATCATATTCATATCACAAATAAACATCATCCCCTTCATCAGTGGCATTGGCATAATCTTTGGGGCTCATGACATTGCAATGCCTAATGATAGATTCCATCTGTAAGCCAATGTTAGAAACCTTAATTTAACAAACTCCTGTAGAAAGCTTTAAGAATCATTCAGTTCAGTTGGCTGAAAATAATAATCCTAGAGAGAAGCATAAGAAGAGAATGATCTCTTTGACTTAATTAAAATGTAGAAGTCTGCCACATTATATCTCTTAAACCACATTTCCCTAAACTTAATTGCAGGTTCTTTCATTTTAACCAATAATAATAAATTAACATTAACAATCCAACAGATATTATCAATAACCTCTATGTCAGCAAAATCATTTGTTCGATAAAGCTCCCTTCTCAAGTTATGAGGTTGTCTTCCACTAGCAGTCTCTTCCGGTATCAAATACCATCGCCCTCGGAACCAATAGCTACCATCTACTTCTTTCCACAAACTGCAAACGCCACAAATCAAAATAACATAAAATAAAATCATCTGTTTATATGACATACATGATAAACCATAATGATAAAATGTAATCTGTTTGTAATCAAACTCTTATACGGGCAGCCCACAAATCACCAGCAAGCAGCTTTTCCCTTAAAGTCCTAGCCAGCTTCTTCCACTGGAGGCTTCGGAAACTCAATATTTTTCCCCAATTTCCGAGCCTGGCAAACCCGCAAACCCAATCGCCCTCAGGAACCTCTTTCAATGGTGGCTTCAAGCACTTCAAGTGAAATCCACCTAGACAATCATCACACTCAATCATCACACCCCTCCCTGCCTTGAAGCAGACTCTACACTCCTCCATTTCAGGCACCTCGTCATCGGAGCTATCATCTTCTCTTCTTCAAATACACATCCATCACCCCCCTCGAACTCACTCCATCATACACCACTTTCTTATAATAAACCCTCTTCTTTTCTTCTCCTTCCCCTCCATCAACTTCTTCGAACCCCTACTCGCCATCACTGTAGACATAGCTCTCGTTGCAACGCTTTTCTCTGCCCTTTTTCCTCTTCTTCATCTCCGCTGCCTCAGGCGAAAATGTAGCCACAACCTCATCATCCCTCATCCGGTTTACCCAACTCCGGGATTCTCCATCATCCTCGTAAAGCTGCATTTCGGGGTTCTCAACGTCCTTACACTCTTCTCATTTCTCGATCCCTTTTTCCTCTTCTCACTCTCGGACGCCTCTGGCGACACCGGCGAAAAAGTAGTCTCAGCCGCTTCATTCCGCTTACCCAATTTATCCAACTCCGGCATTTCCCTATTCTCGTTGTGCTTACATTTTGAGGTTTTCTCCGGCCTGTTTGGATCTGGAACTTCGTCAACGGTTTTCGAAGCGAATGGCTGGAGAGATCGACGTGAAGATCTACGGGAGGTGGTTGAGGTGTTTGAGGGGAGAGATGAATTGAAGGATTAAATGATTGTTGTAATTTGACATTGTTGGGCGATTGTTTGGCTTTTTGGGGGATTGAAACGTTTTCTTGGTGTATCGGTGGCATTGGTGTGTGCGCTTGTAAGAGAAGGTAAAAATGGTGGCTATTTCGATTCAGGGTTTTGCAAAGAATGGAGTGGGGAGGATCATTGTGCTTTTAGAACTTCAATGAATTGGCGGGGACTGTTCTGTTTCCCTCCAAAATTTACTTATGCTTTTTCGTCCTTGAAACGGTGCGTATTACTTCATCGGTTTTGTTTTGGAAGATTAGTTGTTATTAATTATTATTATTAATGTATAACTGAATAATCTGTTCGTATGGGTTAAATTGAAAAGGGGTCAACCGCACTGTTTAGTCATCCAGGTTTCCATGTATTTCTTTTGATCACTTAGTTATGAAAAGTTCAATTTGATCACTAATATTTTGATTATAGACATCTAAGTCACTCAAACGTTAATCTTTAATGCCAAGTTGCCAACACCAAAACACCGTGTTTAGACTTTATTTATCAACTTAACGTAAATTTCAACTTCTTTCCCATACTCAACATCCTCCCGTATTATCATCAATAATCATTTGTAATGTAACGAGTATTAAAATGTTTCCTTTTCTTTATTCTTTATGGTTGTTTTACTCGAAATGAACAAAATTCAAATAACTCAAATCAAAATTTCGACTTTATTTTGTTATGTAATCTTCATCATCTAATTAAAGTGATATCAATATGTGTTGCTTTTTTTTCTTTTTCTCTCTTATTGATCTCACCATCATTTGGATTTGAAAGAAAATACTTCAACATTAATGAATCAAGGTGAATCCAGAAAATTAAACAACATTAAAGAATTAACTTTCAAGTGACCTAAATGAGCTAAGTTCAAAAGTTTAGTGATAAAATTAAAATTTTATAGTTTAATGACCAAACAAAGATACGCTAAAAGTGGATGACTAACCACGTAGTTTACCTAAAAATTAAGAATGAATATATATAGATGATTAAGAAATTTGAGTTTGACTACTTTTTTCTAAAAAAATAAAGTTCAAATAAAATAAGATATAAGAATCGTTATAATCATATAGTTAGTATTCTACATTTATAGTGAATTGATACTCGATTCTTTCTTCAAGAAAGATACCTAAACTAGTAGATAATGTATGCTTTGTGGTTGGAAACTAAAACACATACCACGATCCGATAACCACAGTTAAACTGCGACAAAAATACGAACCACCGACATGTTCTCGAGGTGTTCCCAGGAAGATGAGAGTTGCTTTTACAATCATACTTCGTTCGGATTTCAGAAGCAGGGAGCTGAGGTTTCTCTTATTGCTGCCATGCAACTGTCTATCTTAATGGGGGCAAACAGATTAGACGTCCTATGATAACTTTTTTTTTGGAAAAAAAACTCTCAAGCAGGTTGAAGGAAACCCCATTATGTTTTCAGAGGAGGAATACGATGTCGGTTCATGTTCAATGCCACATTTCCTTCGCGTGGAGCAAGATTCGATCTTGTTCTGAATTGTCCCTACCTGGAAACCACTCGAGGGATTCAATTTAATCTGTTAGTTTCATGAATCGAACAACGTTTGGTTTGGTTGTGCAAGAACGCGAGTCAGCAATTTATGCTGATAAATCCATTTAGTTGAGCATAACCACAAAAACCATCACCCTTAATGGTAAATAGAACTGACCTCCCTTTTCCGCTTTTCTTCTACTTCGCCAAAGAAGTCGAATCGGAGTACCGGCAAATCCAGCATCTGAGCGAAGTTGCTTCTCCATATAACGTCGGTAGGTCTCCGGGAATAGTTTTGCATCATTGACAAAGAAAACAAATGTAGGTGGCCTAAAGCGCCTGCAACAGGAGATATTATTGGATACAAAGTGGCCCGTAAAACACATTGGACAAGAAAACTAAACCATAAAGGAAAAATGTAGGAAAGAATGAACTACGAAACAGCTAAATTTTGAGGAGGGTGGATCAATTGTTGAAACGAAGCAATCCCAAAATAAGCACCATGATATAATTCATTATTTTTGCCAAGTAACAAAAATACCTGCGTGCAATAATAAACACGTCCTCTCTTGCCACCTCGGGTCCTAGGAGGGGGTTTGAAAGCTATTGCTTCACGTAACACTTGATTCATATTCCCGTGCTAAGTCTTCTCGATCGCTCCTTTTCAACTGTACTAGCTGCAACAATTATCCTGAAACCAAAACAACAACGAAAGAAAAGATTCGTGAGACAAGTTAGAGAAGCATTGGAAATATACTGCGGATACTAGGGCGTGTGCAGTGTACAGTGTACTAAAACATAAAATAAATATAAAACAAATGAAGGGGAAAAGGAAGTAAGGAAAAGAAATCATCCTGTCTTATCATTTGAAGTCATAGTAACGATAAAATAATAAGATATGGCAGCTCAGTAACATACTTTTCAACATTCTGACCAGCTATTGCAGTAGAATAAACAATCGGGGCCCAATCAAGCATGCGCATCTCCCTAACGTCTTGCTCATAGTATGTTGCAGTTTGGTTTTTATTGGTATGGTATCCCATTTGTTTACAACAATCAAACAACCTTTTCCTTCTTTCTCTATTCTCTCAGCAATTTTAGTATCCTAGGAACCAAGACAAAATGACACATAACAGTCAACAAGACAATCAAAAGGAAAACTGAGGACCCGCAATTCATCAGATTAACAGGCCAAGACACATCACTTGTTAATTAACAGAAATATAAGATAATATTGAAAAATAGAACAAAGTTTGGTTGCTGCTAAATTTACATAGTTACTGAACTTCAACAACAACAACAACAAAACCCAATTCCCATATGCAATAGGGTAAGGGGAGGTAGGGTAGTAGGCTGCCCCCAACGCCAGGTTGAGAGTAACTTCCGTGGAAGACCTCCGACAGTCAGAAAATTAAAAATATAGATAAAATGCAATGCATGTATAAATAAATACGTAAATACATAGTTGAACAGTATTCATGCAGTCATTAATATCATATGCGCGTTTGTAATAGGCAGTAATCCCTACAAATAAATTCCTGCGAAAAAATCTCTGCATATAGACAGAAACGTAAGACCCGACTAAATTTAAAAGTGAAGAGAATGTTACACAGAAGTCAACGATAGCAAGCCCAGTTCTAAACCTTCATAAATATCAATAACAGAAACGTATAAAAGTAGAAGTCATGAAAATTACTACAAAGGCATTAAAAGAAGACAGAGATGATACACCCTAGAGATGTGACCCACACTACTCGACTACCTAGTCTTAAGTCTCCATACTTTCCTTAGAGGTCATGTCCTCGGTAAGGGCTAAATCCATCAAATCAGATCTCAAGCAGTCTTCCCACTTCCGCCTTGGTCGTCCTCTCCTTCTGGCACGTCGACTGTAATCGACTCTACCCTCCTGACCGCATCCGACGGTAGTCGCCTAAGGACATGCCCAAACCACCGTAGTCTTCCTCCCTCAATTTTTCGAAAACAGACACCACCCCAAGGACATCCTAATAGCAGAGTTTGTTGTCATATCCCACAGAGTCCTACCGCATGTCCATCGAAGAATTCTCATTTCTGCAGCCTCTATCCTCCTTACATGATCCTTCTTGGTTGCCCAACATTCTGATCCATACAAAACACTGGTATTGCCATTCTATAAATTTTCCCTTAAGTTTTAGAGGCACCTTCTTGTCACACAAAACTCCAGTAGCGGCCCTCCACTTTAGCCATCCCGCCTTTATACGGTGTGTAACGTCATCATCTACACCCATCTTTATGTATCATAGACCCTAGGTACTTGAAACAATCCTTTGGGGGAGAACGTGTTCTTCTATGCATACTTCTACATCTTGATCGTTTTGGTCCCCACTGAAGTTTGAACATAGTTACTGAACTTCCTAAGTCATATATTATTGGGTAAAGTACACCAGAGGTCACTGAACTATGCTAAAATGATTGTTTTGATCACTGAACTTTCAACAATTACAAAATAGTGATTAAATTATCTAACTGTTACAAAACGGTCATTTATTTTATCGAACTGTTACGAAATGATCATTAAATTTATTGAACTTTTACACTTATGATAACGTCGCAGTGATCATTTTGTAACAGTTCGATAAATTTAATGACCATTTTGTAACTTCTGAAAATTCAGTGACCTCTGGTGTACTTTACCCTATATTATTTCATTCAACTAAAAGATGAACAATTCTATTTACGGGAAGGCTTGAAGATAAGAAATGGGGAAAAAGCACTAAAAAAGAGGGCAAGATTTTCAAATCCAAGCCCTATATGCTGTATTTTTTTCATTTTTTTCCCGTATGTAAACCTTCAGTAAGCATCCATCAACCTTAACCTTTGAATTAGGGAAGGCTAGCTAGGGTTTATATTCAAGATATGAATGGAGTTACCAGGGATCTCTTACGCTGGTCTAACCAAAAAGGAGAATACACACCAATTATGATACACATAGAAAAACAGAATATTACATGATCTTCCTTGGACTGTTTGCTGAAATTTGAGAACTTCTGATTAAATCCATAATATTATTAGTAACAGGACTTGTCAAGAAATCATTGACAAGGTACCTGTTCAGTTGCAAGCCATGGCCTCAATAACCAGAGCAACAACATCAGACCGACGGATGGCACGGAATGCTCTGTTCACTGATAAAGCCTCAGTGGTACTACCTGATGAAGCTACAGATGCCCTTCTTCTGATCCCAGCAGTATCAATAAGCCGGAACTTCTGCAAAATGATGACCCAGGTATTCAGCTTCCAAAAGCAACTGGAATGCAAAGCAAACAGAGCTTGAATCAAGGCACATAGGCTATCAGTTATAATATAGGTATTTCTGAACCGAAGAAACCTGGCCATCAGGTCCAATAAATTCTGTATCAATTGCATCACGAGTGGTACCACTGATAGGCTCACAATTGTTCTATCCTCACCAACCAAAGCATTTAGAATGCTGCTTTTACCAACATTTGGTCGACCAACAATTGCAATAGAGGGGACATAATTCTCTTCCGCATCCATAATTTCTACATCCTACAATGAAATCAAGAAGCCACGTGCTTAGCGGGGAAAGCATATAACATTATCATTAAGAAACGTAATTAGAACAGATTCACAAAGGAAAAGTTAAAGACAAGAAGTTATACAATTTTTTTTAACAAAGAAGAACCATAAAGCCAAATTACCTCAATATTTTTAAGCCTGAACAAATAAGATCAAGAAGTTCCCCTGTTCCAGTCCCAGATAAAGCAGAAATAGGAATTGGAGAGAACCTGGTTTTGCAGTTGAACAGATTAATCCAAAGTTAAGCAGAAGGGTAATAAAAGAACTTTCCCAGGTCTAGTCAAGAAGAAACAGATAACTTGAAATAACAAACATCTCGGGATAAAAAGCACAATCGATAGCAGACTTTTTTCCAAGGTGGTAAAGTAGAAAAGAAAAAGGAAAAGGAAAAAGGAAAATGGAAAGTGGAAAGTGGAAAGAGGTATCAGGAGAGAAATAAAAAAAAACATAGAGAAAGCTAATCCATTAACATCCGAGCTAAGTTCTAATGCCATCAAAACCATAAGTACTTTGTCAATAACTCAAGGCATAACCAATATGCATTGAGTATGAAAAACAAAAATTCTCAGAGAAACAGAACTTGAGAATTACCCCAATGACCAAAACTCTGATGCTTGCATGACTCCTTTCCGTGGAGATTCACACTTATTCACTGCAAGCACAACATATTTACTTGAGTAGCTCTTTCGAAGCCAGTCTGCAATCTCCACATCAGCTGCTGTTAGACCAGCCTGTTCAGTATCATACAGACAACAATTTGGCAAGTTGATAACTCTCCAAAAGATATAGAAGAATATACAGTTCGTTTCATGTAACCAAATTAGATATCCGTCAAGATAAAGTACTATAAAGGGAGATCAATCCTTTAAAATGTTATGCAGATTATCCCACGGATAATTCTCACCTTATCCCATCAACAAAAATCTCAGCTTTCACAGCTTTAAACCAGATTCATAGAACACCAAGAACTGGCTGAGAGAATTCAAAATTTCCATTGTATTCCTAATGCCTGAACTTACCTTACATCTCAACATCTCACGTCATGCTGATGCATAAATATCCTAGATTTTGATTCCTAAGTTTTCCCTTCTAAGAGAATCTAATCCTAACATACAGGCAACCAACTCCCAAGACCATATGTTCATAACTTCTTTAAATTTTAATTTTAATCATAATCTTTAATGTTTTGCAAATATACATATACAAATATATAATATAAATAAAAACATTGTTGTCAAAGGCACTCAGGTCAATGCTTAGCACCTTCCTCGCTAGGTAAGAAGAGGTTGAGCAACCATTTTTAATTTGAAATTTTTTATGTTTTGCAAATATACACTTATACACATATATATAAATAATAAAAAGTGTTGTCAAAAGCACTCAAGGCAACAACCTAATTCAACTTAATTGTTATTCATTTCCTAGTTTATTTTTAAAACATTTGCTCATTAATTATTTAGCCACTCAATTACTCCAACAACCTATAATGTTAATTCAATGGTTAGTGCATTTATTACTTCAATAGACTGCAACTTTAAGTAGATTTAAGAATAAAATATCATTCCTTTTTCTATTTAACTTAAAATGATCCTATTTTTCTTTTTTTTGGATAAATCCTAAATCAATCAAAAATCTTATGAACAAGGAGATTCAAATGTGCTAGATACTTTTTCTCAACTTCTTTTAATTAATGTGTCAAATTTTAAAAAGAAAACAATGACAGCCAATGTAAGAAGACCGGAGTATACCTGCCCATCTACAAGGAATATAATGACAGATGCTTCTTCAACAGCAGCAGTAGCTTGCCGTTCAATCATAGATGGCATCTTGCAACAGCTGCCTCCCTGGAGCGTAACGAAATCCCATCCATACCAATAGTTGTTGAAATAGCTAAGTCTTCCATTAAGTTAGCCTGTGACTTTGACACATTTAGAACTCCTCCAGTATCAACCACCACAAATTCGTGATCTCCCCAGAAAGATCTACCATACAATCGATCCCGTGTAACCCCAGGTTCATCCACCACAATGGCCCTGTTTCCCTGTAACAAAATCCATGAAAGAGTTTGACATCGCTGGCAATCTGACACACCTAGTTACATGGGAAATTAAAGACAATATTAGTGGACTATACCCCACAAGGCGATTAAATAATGCTGATTACCAACATTTGGCCTTCCAACTATTGTAACTTTTGGAAGTAATAATCAGGAATCTGCAAAAGGATTTTAAAATTTTCAGTAGTGATGATAAAATTTTAGTATATCATTATAAGAAGAGTCCCCAGGTTATATCATAAAAGATATTAATTGAACTAAATCACAATAATCATTGGTTCAAAAAGCTATATTTAACAGATACTTCAGAAACGACGCAAAAGCTCATATACCCACACACTCAACTTTTCAATGTGTTTCCACCAGTTATTGATCCCATCTTCCAAAATTTTAAGTTACATCATCACGTAGCTGTGAAACATTTTGTCTGGAAAAACCAACTAAAAACACCTGACTAATACAACAATATGCTTGCCAGTAATATTAAAACAGAAACAAAACAATAAATTCATTGCACCAGTATTCAGGCTTTGACAGTATGTATAACATCGTCAAGTAGAATTCCGACATAGAACATGTTGCCAGGGTGCGGGTTTTTCGTAAGCACTGAATTTCCAAAAAAAACTTTAAAACAGTTCACTGATTAGAAAGGAACAAGAAACCCAAAGTGACAAAATAGAAAGAAAAAGGGAAATGAAGCAAAGATGATTAAAGTAATTCAGTTTTGCAAGTTACAACTACAAATATGGTTTCATTTTCAACAAAGCAGCTGCAATAGCCAAGAGGTTTAAAGTCACCTTCTTGGGGAAAACTATTTAGCACAGTAATTAGCATAATTAGGAGACTACAAAGATTAAAGATAGTAAGCTTTACTTACAGTTTTAGTTGCAGTTTTACGTCTCTTCTGCTTTCCACTAAACCCCTTAAGATCATCAATCTCTTCCTCTACGGGAAAAAATCGATAGGATAGCTTCGGGAAGAATTAAAATTAACAGAAAATCGAACACAAAATGTAGGAACAGTTGTATAATTTACTTATTGACTTGTTTTTAACCAAATAGAAAAACTTACTTTTAGCAACACTAAGAAAATTTTAAAATAGTAATAAAAAATAAAGGTAAATGAGAGAATAAATATGAGTAAAAAGAAAAAAAAAAGTAAAATCATCGGGAATTTACCAATGGTTAATTGGCGAGACAAGGAAGTGGAATATCGACGAACGGCTTCCTTGGCTTCGGATTCAAGAGCTTCCACGTCCAAATCATCGTCCTCATAAAATTCTTCTTCTTCCTCCTCCACCACCGCCGCCGTATCCATCGCTGTTTCTTCTTCCTCGTCGAGAAAATCCAGGAATTGGTCCGGGCGAGGAGGGGGTGAAGGGGCGGAGGTGCAGCGGCAGAGACGGGGGGAAGGGGCAGAAGAAAGTAGCAACGGAGGAGAGAAACTATTAGAGCGAATAGGGTGAAGAGGAAGAGAGGAGAATCTGGAAGCTGGAGGAAGAAGAATTAGAGTTTTAGCTAAGGAGGGGATTTGGGCACTACAAAAACACGACATTTGTAATTTTCTCTTCTTCCTTTCAAGCTGTTTCAGTATTGAGTGTTCCAAACAAAAAGAAGAAAGAAACAAAGAGATAGAGATGGCCGAATGGGAGGTTTTGGCGGTCGACAGAGGTTTATCCTGTTGAATCGGGTCGGGCTTTGGTTTTGGTTTCAAGTGGCTAAATTCTGATTTCAGTCCTTTCACTATACCTAAATTTGATATATGAGCTTTTTATTTTAATCCAACATAATTTAATCCCTTTGTTTTTTTAAGGTACAACTACCATCGTTGTATTAGTATGATTACAGTTAAAATTAGTAAGTACAATGTACAAAAAGTTAGGAATTACAACAAAATCTATATTCCGACTCAATCCAATTTAATAAAGTTATTTCTTTATAAAATTTAGATTTCATATTTAGATATTTTTAGTATCTATTAAAAAAGTTTATTAACCTATTGATAAAAACACACATAGATCTTGTAGACGTAATTATTTGAACCAGAATATTTAAAAAATAATAATATTCTCTCTTAGTATTAAGAATCATTCATCTTTAAAGGCCCACATTGAAGTAATTACAAAGTATCATTTTTATGTATAATTACAAAGGTATCATTCTAATAATATCTAAACATTTAAACTCAAATAATTTGTAGGCAAAACCCATAGTTGAATATAGAAATGAATGTATGGAATCACTTTAACCAAAGGTTACAAAAAAACACACACACACACAAAGACATCAAATATTGTAATGAAAGTATGGTTATAAACCTCTCACATGTCTTAACTACCCCCTCGAGTTAGTGCTTTTACGGTTTTACCCCCATTTTTCAAAAACAAAAATATAATAATCAACTGCCTTTATTTTTCTTTCAGCTGACGGTACCCTCATACGGCATCGTTGGGATGCTCATCTGTTCCTTCGAAACTTTCGGTTTCATCTGTAGAGGTTACCTCGCTTTCGTTTGAAAATTTGTTGTTATCATCCGTGGCATTAACTACAGTGTGTTTGTCCATCATCCCGGAGAGAGCAGGCTCGGAGACCATTCAAGGACATCACCGATTATGTTCGACATTTTCTTTTGAACCTGCAAGAGTGATATAAAAGCTTTAATAGATGTATCATGACAAATGACTCCAAGAATAGAACATATAAATGACAAAAGACCGAAAACGACCTTGTACATTCTACATCGAGCGTAGAGAAAATATATATATAGATGATAAGCCGGTTTCTCTTTGAGAATATCATCGAGCAATAATACAAAATTCTTAAGACCAAGAGCAGATTTGGAACTGACCTTGCTCTAGAAGCCTCATCAGGAGCATGATGCCTCAGCAGAAGTATGACCAACACGACCAAAATTGCATAGAACAGTCTTGCTGTCCATTTTGGTCGCTCCTCTTCATCTTTTTTGGGCCAAACACAGAATAGTTCTCGCAATGTTACTTCCTCGGCAAGGATGTTAGGGAAGAACCAAACACGCTTTCCTAGTACGATCCATGCAGCACCAAATATTGCAGCTCTCACTGCAAATTTTAAAATTTGAATGAAAATAAGAGGAAAAAGCAAACATGACTAAAACCGGTCATGCAGATATAACCTGTTACAAACTTGGACTACAATCAAGCAGTTCGTAACACTAATCGAATTCAACAGCAATAAGTGACTACATAAGGGTTTAGCGAGTATTAAGGTCTCTGGTTACGGATCGAGTCACCGGACAATTTATCAGATCAAGCGTCTAAGACAGATTCTTATTGGCAAGACGGACATAACAAATCCACAAACTAAACGGAAAGGGCATAGCCTACCTGAACAGACAGTAATCCAAGTGAGAGAGGATCAATGTAACTGCTTATATCAAGCGGCATTTAGAATGCTAGTCAACAACCCCAAAATCAAACTAAAAGTAATGTAACGTTTACTTAGCAAATAAAACCCCGAACGAGCAGGAAAATCCTGCTTGATAAGCTTGGAACTGTACCACACCATTTAGAATGCTAGTCAACAACCCCAAAATCAAACTAAAAACTGATTTCAGCCAGTACTATGTTTCTACTTTAACAAGGTAAAGAAAAGACGGTTAAGTTTTTAATGCCATTAATATGTTCCTAATATAGTAAAAGAAATAACCAAATTACATGCAGAAAAGGAAATTAATACAGAAAAACTTACGTAAAAGCAAGGAGAGAATAAGTACAAGAAGTCCCGCACTTGAGTAGAGTATTGGTAGTTTGCATCGATGTGGATATACAGGAAACAAGCAAATCGCAAGGGTCAACATAGGCCAGACAAATGAGAGAAGTGTTTGCCATAATGGTCGCCGTTTTTCAAATGTCAATGCGAAAAAGGCATCATTTTCAGAGAATATTTGTTCCTGCAAAAAGAGACAGAATATGGATAAATCTGGAAGAGGAAGAAGAAGAAGAAGAAAAAACATTAGTTTCAGGAAGACATTTGATTCTACAAAATAACTACAATATGGATAAGACAACAAAGGAAGCATACAGCGAATAGCAGTAGCTGATTGCATGAGAAAATGAAAGGCTGTTGAAATGCCAATGTTAGTATTCGAAAATACAATAATTAGAGACTTCCTTTCATCTGAAAACTGCACCAGAGCATCAAAGGTACTGAAATTGGGGGCGTGAGGTAGGGAAGGGACTGTCTAAAATGAACTTTGTAGGAAAGCAAACAACAGTGGATGGTAATAGATATAACACTATGTCACAGAAAAGCATAAAAAACCACATCAAACAAAGTTATTATCTTAATCAGAACTATCGTATTGACATAAATTTGATTGGAATTCATGATTTGTTTTGACATTTTAAAATTAACAATTTTAACTATGATATTCTCAAATTTTATATTATTTAGATATTTATTTTATTAGACCCTTCCTAAAAAATATAGTCTTTATGTTACTTTCTAAAACGAGGTCCTTAAAATATTTTATAATAAGGATTAATTTGTTAAATTTGAAAGAATGAGAGATCTACAATGTTTTTTTACATGAAAAACGATTAAATATACTATCAAAATCTTCATTTGTAACTTTTTCTACCACTTTTTCGATAACCAAATGAAAATTTTGTTTTCCCTTTGTATAAAATGTCGTTATAGCACAAAAATTGTATATTGACATTCTCGAACGGTATTTATGTGTGAGATCTCTAAATTTTAGGGCCATATGATGTGTCATAGGTCCTACTTATACATAGACAAAATTGTTTTTTTTTTATATTTAAATATACAACTCTAAACATTAGTTTATTGAATGATTAAAGATAAAATTCATAAATGCTTACTGTCGTGGTCGCTTAACTTGCAAACATAGATATTTAAAGTGTATCGTTTACATTTTTCTTAGGATAAAATTATGTTGTTTTTTCTTTCATTTTGACCCTAGCGGATACAAATATTAAAAATTTAATCGAAGTTTACAACCCTTTTTGAAATAAATTTTAAGATAAACTACCTTAGAGATTACTAAACTATAGAGCTGATTTAATTTTAACGACTGAACAGAAAAATTATTCAATTATGTCACTAAAATTGAAATTTAATTTCAACCATGCCACTGAATGTTATCTGTTTTAGCAATTCTAATAATTAAACTTGATTTAAATAAAATTGAAAGTCTAATAAGTTCATTGACAAACTTTTCTCAGTGGTCAAAATAGAATGGATCCACAGTTCAGTGGTCTTCAGGGTATTTTGCTCTAATATTGTCCAATCATTCCTATTAAACCTTCGTCTGCTTTCTTTGCTCACTCTTCCGTTTTCACCAATCCAAAACCCTAACGCTCAATCAAACAACAATGGCGACCCTCTCCCACGACGTTATCCACGATGTACTATGCCGTTTAGGGGTCAAAGATCTTCTACGCTTCAGGTGCGTTTCAAAGCCATGGTGCTCTTTGATCGACGACCCTGATTTCATCAAGTGTCACCTCTCCCACTCCCTCAAAACCAACACTAATCTCTCCCTCATTCTCCGAGACTGCAACCTCGTCTCTGTCGATTTTGATTCGCTCAAAACAGTCCAAAGACTCAAACACCCACTCGATGAATCGGATGAAGGCAATGGCACTGAAATATTGGGTTCTTCTTGCAATGGTTTGCTGGCTTTGTATAACGTGCATGAAGAAATAGGATTGTGGAATCCTTCGACGAGAAAATCCCAGATGCTGCCCGCCACCAAGATAGAGTTTCCACCGTGGGCTTTTTGTGTCCAGTTCATTGTATATGGATTAGGCTATGATCCGGTTTCTGACGACTACAAATTGGTTCGAATGGTCCAATTCTTTGGCAAAGATGATGACTCTTTCGATTCTGAAGTTAAAGTTTACAGCTTGAGTACCAACTGTTGGAGAAGGATTCAAGACTTTCCTTATTATCTTAAATATAAAAGATCATATGGAGTTCTTGCTAACAATGCTCTACATTGGGTGGTTTCTAAAAGGCCTGAATCTGATACACAGAGCTTTGTTATCGCTTTCGATCTCAGGACTGAAGAATATCGTGTGGTTGAATTGCCGAATGGTTTGGATATGAGCTTTCATATGAACTTGAAATCAATGGGAGGTTGTCTTTGTTTGATTGCAAACTATTGGGAAGTTCATGTTGTTGATATATGGATAATGAAAGAGTATGGGGTGAAAGAATCTTGGACTAAGTTGATATCAGTGAAGCATTCCAAGTCTTTTCCAAGTTTTGAGTTTGTGTTACCTTTGGCCTTCTCGAAAAATGGTGACAAAGTGCTATTGAACGTTGACGACAATAAATTTGTCTGGTATGACCTGAGAAGCAAAAGGGTTGACAAGGTAAGGATTGGAGGTCTTCCGAGATTATTCGAAGTCGAGATGTTGGTTGAGAGTCTCGTACCTCTTAATGGTAATCGTGCAATGACCAACAAGAAGCAGCAGAATGTTAAGAAGAAGAAGAAGCAGAGAAAGAACTCCAAGAGGTGGCATTTCTTTCCCTTTTAAAGAAATGTAATTAAAAGAATTTGGATTGGCTTTTTGCACCCTTCCATGCAATTTTGTATTGCATTTCTCTTTGTACAATGCAACATGAGTCCTTTATTTGTGTGTTCTTAGGGATGATTTCTTATCCAAGGGGTTTCACCTGGTGCTGTGAGCTGAGAAAGGATATGCGGTAATCAAATGTTAAACTATGCTTGATTCTTGTTTTCCATGCAAGTGACAGATACAAATATTTTTTTAGTTCATGTTTTTTTTATGTATGGATCATATCATCATATCTGCATAAGGATATGCGTGCGGGACACATGAAGAATCGGAACAACGTAATTTGATTGTAATTAGTCATAATTATTCCGAGAACTGGTCACATTAGATAAGATCAACAGGTTTCATAGCATCTTATAAACACTATTGTTAAGAGCATTACATCCTTTTTATTTTGTTTCGATTGATTTCCAGGTGATTGTCGGATACAAATATATTCGATTTTTTGTTCAGATATGCACAGGACTCATGAAGTAAAGTAGTAAACACTATTGTTAGAGCACTTATATACTTTTTATTTTGTTTCAATTGATTGCCATGGAAGGTCATGTGATTAGTTTGATTGATAATTAGTTCAACAGGTTTCACAATAGGAAAGTTGTTCTATACACTGCCAATGGAGTTAATAACTCCACAGGCAGGGTTGAATGGATGACATGCGACATCAAGGGTTTAACGTTTAGGGATTATAATTTTGAACATGTGGCAGAATTTAAACACTGCTTGCGGAATTAAAATATTGCACTAGTAGTGTATTGAATACTAGCCCTTCGCATTAACCTATAAACACTATTGTTAGAGCACTTGCATTCTTTGTTTATTTTGTTTCAATTTATTGTTTGCTCAGGTTCTGGTTCCGGAAGTGATAGAGAAAGTCAAAGAGCAACACTGGTTCTTGTGTTCGCCTTGTGAATGGTAGTTAGTTGATACACACATGGAGTAATATATGCAGGAACTATTTCTTGAATTCTATGAATGTAATTTACCGTTAATAGTTTGAGATTTGAATGACTATGGATTTCACTCGAGTTAGCTTTACTATTTTAGTGATAATTTTGATGTTTTTAGCCGATTCATTATTATAAACCGTTATGACCCGTTGCATGTTGGTCGGCAATGCGTCTAGTGCCAAACTGGTGCAGATCTTCAGGATCCTTTTTAAGTCAGTATGATGCTTTGTAAAACTTAAAGCACTGCATCGAACTGGCTTTGATTAACCATTTTTTTTTGTTCAAAGGCTAACCATAAGAGATTACGCATTGAACTTTGTATGGCTGTTGTAAGATTAAGCACCATGATCACATCGAGTCATATTTAAGTTTCTGATTACCTCAACGCCTCAAACAAAGAAGCGTGGATCTAAAGTAATAGATACCATATTGGAAGATGGAGAAAAGAAATAACCCTTGTAAAGTTTATGGTTACCTCGACACCTCAAATAATTCAAAGAAACAAAATCTTTTAAGACTAACATATGAGCTAATTGTTGCAAAAATAGACTGCAGATCATATTATTTTTTCCTAGGACTTACAATATCATTCACAAAAACCAAGAAATCAAACGTGGACGGAATCCTTAACACAGATGAATAAACAAACATGTGAAACTGAGTTCTGAATCATATTGCAGAGGAAAACTACTTAACTCTCGATACCGAGCTTGTGGTGCTTATTTAAGGCCATAGATGGTCTTGTGCAGTTTCAGAGAAGGAACTCCTAGATACGATAAGGACAGAAGCCTTATTGCAACATTAAGATGCTCGGTTGCACCAAACAGACAATCAATTATCTTGCGGAGCCTCAAATCTTGTTGGTGTATCGATGCCCATCATGCAGCAAAGGCCTGACACTAAAATTAAAAGCAACACGATTCCCTGGAAATCAAGTAGTGCAGCCATATTAGAAGCCCATATATGTCACAGCAGGGACACTTCTTACGCATAATACAAGGAATGAGATGCGAAGGACTGGAGAGACCAACATTGAAAGACATGAATATTCAAATTCTATAATCATATACAACACTAATAAAAATAAAAGCATACTGAATCCAAGAAAGGATTAGTTAGTACTGAAAGACGGTAATGTATTTCCAAATCCATATATAACCATATAATAGAAAAACACTGTTGTTAGATTAGAGGTGAGAGGAGAGTAGAGGGCAATGACTGTGGCTTACAACTAAAACTCCCTCTAGGAGCGACGATTTTAGCTTGCAAACCTCATCGCAGACTTGGGCAGTGGCTGAAGCATTCTTTGGGGTATCTTCAGCAAGAAACCTTTCAAGCTCTTTATAACCGGGATAGTGGATGGATTTAAAAGGATCGGAAACATAAAGAGCTGCATATTTTGCCCCAGATTGCTCAACTGAACTCATAACTTCATTCAAAATCTCACCTGAATATTTAAATAAAACAAGTGAATACATTTTTGAGTAACAAATCTTCAATAAAATAAGACACATCCTACTATAGCTTACTCTCAGGGAATGTTTGATCAAGCTCTTTCAGAGATTGAAAGCCTCCATGGCATAGAACAACCAAATCAGTCTCCCCCTTTGTTCTCTTTTCCATCCTTGAAACTAGATGATCCTGTTTATTTTTTACCAGAAAATTGTGAACGAGTTAACAAGATGGAGATGCTAAAATCATTTCCATACTACCACATTTTATATTGATGCATTTATATATAAAAAAATAAAAAAAAAATATTGAAGTTAATTTACATGAATCGAATGCAAGTTTGCAAGTTTGCAAGTTTGCAAGTTTCTGGAAATCTCCACTGTCTATAGAGCACGATTCCGAAAATGCAACATTACTCACTCCCAAACCATGCTCACAAGCTTCCTTAAAACTTGAAACCAACAAATTCTCCATTGTTTCCTCCTCAGAGGTAGCTACATATGGAAATGCCATTGAAAAGTTGGACCTGGTAAAAGACGCCTGTTCAACAGTATGAATCAGCAATGAAAATGCAGGGAAGTGAAATCTAATGTAATTAATACACTAACTAATAAATATATATAAAATAATCGTAACCAGGTGAAATGAAGTCACCTTAAGCAATTTCAAAAGAGCTGGATCCACATGTTTGTTTCCTGCAACATCTGAAGAGTGCAACTACAGAGAACAAAAGCAACATCATAAGTTGAGACCACATGAAAGCTAGTAAAGATTGCAGTTTATCACAATGAAACAGTGAACTAAATGCACCTACAACTTCTTCAAGAAAATAATAAATACCATTACCATCACAACTATATGTCCATCAAGGTCTGGACACAAGAACAACAGCAAGAATGTTGTAATCATTTTTCTATTACATCGTCCAGCATGCTAAATATTTTCAACTCATTGAATTAGACTTGAGATTTTGTGAAAAATAATGTAGCAAATCTGTTCCGCTGCAGTATAAAAAAAGCGAGATGGAGGTACATAGAGAGTTGGGGGGGGGGCGGCTTGGGGGGGGGGGCGGCTCTTGCCCCTCCCAAAATTTTTGGTCTAATAGCATTTTAGGTCCCTATCAGTTTAAAATTAAGTCAAATTAGTCTTTTGCCCTGCCCAATTTTTGAGATTAAATACTTAATGAATCACTATTATTTTGAACTTAGGTAATTTGCCCTCTGTTCCTGAAAAGAAGTAAAGGATTCACTCAGCAAATTACATCTATGGCTTAAAAGAAATAAAAAAATAATTGAGATAAAAAAAGCCAACCATTATTACTAGTATATTAGTTTTCCATGTTTTAGAAAGAGAGGTTGTTTAATAAAAATGATGCTCAACAGCGAAAGCTTAGAAATAATATACAGCAGTCCAAGAATATTACCTCTCTACCAACAAAAACAATGGCGAGATCAACATGGCGCTCGAGTTTCCTATCGGAGCACTAAAATCAAATCAGAAAACTCAATTAATCAGAAATCAACTAATTTAAAACCATGACAACAATACTGAAGGAAAAAGGAAGTTCGAAATACCAGTAAGTCAGACCAGCCCCCTTGAGAGAGAACAGAATTAGCTAGATCCTTCGGAGACATGGTCTGATAATGTACAGATTCCTTTCGTTCTTTGCTAGAGAAGCTGAAAAACACACAAATCAAAACATATTCGAAAGAAAATGAGATCCAAAATCCCAATTTACAAGAACCCTAAGCTATAATTTTTTATTACAAATTTAATCCAATGAAATAAAAATTAATACAAAATAATTTACCCCGGAAACCATAGAAAAGCAGGAACAGTGGATGCCGATGAAATCTGCGCCGCTACAAGGGAAACGACGACCATAATCGCCACCACAAATATCTTGAAACCCATCGCGATTAATCGTATTGTGTATTTCAAATCAAAATATTTCTATAATCTCCAACAAATGGATCCAACAACAATCTATTCAAAAATTCACTATTTATTCTATTTCCCCCCGATTATCTGAACCATTTGATCCGATCAATTCATATACGTGACGATGGAGAACCAGATTTCCTTTGGCACTTAAAAGGATAAAGTACACTATAGGGCACTGAACACTATTAAAATAATAGTTTGGATCACTTAACTTAAAAACAATTTTATAATAATAATTATTAAAATTACAAAATTATTATAAAATTTATCAAAATTTATCAAATCATTATAAATTTATTAAATTTACTTAATCAGACGCTATTCAAACTTAAATTTAAAACAATACTCAATGTCGTAAGGTCAAATTAAATTAAAACTCATCGAATTTAAGTTAAATAATCATCCTTAATTCTATTTAAATTTATGAAGTCGTTCATCAATTGATATTTTAAATTTACAATAACATGAAATATTTTAATATAAGTGACAATTGTATACACATAATATAAATCAGAATTTCCACATACTAATTGAGATTCTTTCATTGAATCAATTTTTTTATATTCCTTCTTATTCACAGTTACTATCATTCACAATACGATTCTTAACCTCATTATTAAAAGTAAGGAATAAATCTTGTTATCTCTTCTATTCTATATCATTCGTTTTAGTTCTAAAACTTTTTTAATTTTAAAATTGTAGTCCTAACTCAAATTATAATCGTAAAACATATTAAAATAAATCATGCTATTAATTATTGTATATATAAGTTATAGATTAAAAGTTAAAAAATTGATAAACGTAAAGATTAAAATAGACCACACTAGAATACAAGGTCTAAATTCGTAAGTTTCGAATAATACATGGATTAACAATGAAATATAACATAAAAAAATAAAAATATTTTTTTTATCGTTACGGTAAAAATATCATACAGATTTGCCGAGTCGGGTTAAAGTTTCCGGTTAAAACGGAGTAACGAGGTCACTCCACTTTGCTTAGCGCGCCTGTCATTCATATTATAGCAGGGCGCCAGGGCCATAGCCGTAAGCATAATCCATACAACCAGTTTTCGAGTTCCCCAACTCGGTCCGTGAATCGCCAGTGACAAATATGGCTCTAAATTCCGTGGTACTCACCAGTAGATTCCCTCACGACCATTTCACGAGTTTTTCTTCCGGAGTCCGTGCCTTTCTGCAGTCGGAACTAGGTTCCCCGTTAGAGAGTCCAAGGAATGTTCTTATCCTTGTCTTTCGAGTTCTAGTCATCGAGCTGTGTTTGGTGAACGGGTGCTTGCAAAACTGGAGCAGCTGGCTGCTGGGTTTGGATTTTCTACAGGTTTCAGCACTTTCGGGCGGTGGTTTCGGGTCCGGTGGAAGCGGTGGTTTTGGAGGCTCCGGTGATGCGAATTCTGGTGGAAAAGGTGAAGGCGCTGATGGTGATGGAGGAAGAAGCGGTTGATCCTTTCTTTCATGGTAACTAAAGACTTCCCTTTCTTTTTTTTCTTTTTTTTTAATTATGATATCGTTTTGCTATTCCCCCCTTCTCTGCTTCAAATTGATGGTTGTTTGGATAAGAATGTCATTAAAATGCTCATTATTGGTATATTGTTTGATTGTTCATAAAAAGTTTCGTTATTAGGTGCTTGATGCACATGTTTTCTATTGCTTAAACTCACAATGTTGTACATCTTGGATAGCTTGATTAATGATGAGTGTAAGCAAGCTGAGCTGCAGAACTGGAATGAAGTAGGTTACTGCTGCTGTTCTTGTGCCACGAATGTACTTGGTAACGTTGTAGAAGTGAAAAACAAAGAGGAGTGCTGGAGAACACAGTAAAAGAATTTAGTGAAACTCTAGTCATCTAGATCCTTTATTATTAAGAAATAGTTGTACCTAGTCTTGGAACAAAATTGGTGGCATTTCATGTTTCAATTATTCAGTAGGCATGGGCGATTGGCTCCCCTAGGAAGATGGTATCTATCCTCGCTACTGATAGGTTATCAAAAGTTGGTTTGATAAACATGCTTGTTTGGAAAAATGTATATATTTTAAGATTTTATTTATAGGGTTGAGAATTCTTCTACAATGGGATGTTATGGAGGTAGATGATTGGGAGGGAAGATGTTAATTAAAAGGTTACAAATTTGTATAATTAGTGAATTGCATCAGTAAACTTTTTCCTTTAGAAATTAGAATAATAGTTCCAGTCATCAGTGTTTAAAGCCATTATTGGGTTTGTCTATCTATATGCATACACGAGACTCTAGTTACCTATGTATTCGGTGTAGGACACTTGGCGAGTAGATTTTATATTCTCTGTTAGATTTGAGTTCTTAGAAGTGCTGCATAAAATTGAATAAACGTGAGGGCAAGAACCTTTTAAGCTTTATACATTTTCCTGGACGAGTTTATGCTAATTTCTTCAAGTACAATACTTTGTCATATACGAAGCATTTACAATGGTTTCTTAGAACATTTACTTCTTGTGAATGCTGGTTGAGCAGTGTGTTTTTGATGGTGTTATGGAACCTTACTAGAGGACAACTCATGTACAATTAAAAAAAAATCTCTTGCCGGACTAGCATGCTAAAGTTTTACTCTAGGTTGCCAAAGTATTTATTTGTTACTTTTTAGTTATGTGCTGTTGTACATTCCCCCCCCCCCCCCCCACACCCCCAAAAAAAAATGATTTGCTAAAGTTATTTAATAGGTACTTGGGTCTTTTAGCAAAGTATCCTGTGTTGACAAAAGCTGTGACATCTGCACTTTTGACGTTTGTTGGGGATTTGATTTGCCAAGTAAGTTTCTAAGTTCCATTTAGAATGAGAATGCACTATGGGTATTTTCCCCCGTTTTCCATGTGGTTTCTAATTTCACTTGATTTTCTTTTCTTTTTTTAACACAACAAAATGGTTGCTTTTATTTTTCAATTTAAAGTGTAGTATTTATGTAAAATAACATGTTATTGACAGGCAGGTTTAAGAGAATAGTTCTATCTATGTCAGAGCCGGTGTTGAATGAAATTTGGCAAAGTTGGTGATAAATTAAACAAGAACTTGAGCTTGGTTAGACATTGACGTGTCCATGCTATCCCAAGTTTCGATACAATTTTGCACATGATTTGCTTTGTGTGGTTGACAGAGCAAAAAACCTGTGAACATGCCATCATGGCATGACAATACTTTTGGTTGAGAGAGAAATATAAGTATCTTGGGAAGAATGTGGAGAGAGAAGCAAGAAACCAATGAGACCGAACAATAAAAAGAGAAGATAAAACAGGAAGGAAGAATAAAAACATTATGCCTGAACAATGCTGCTGTCTCACGACAAATTGTTTGAATGATGCACATAGAATAGAATGATGCTGTGCTTTATTGGTGAAGAGAAGTGTTGATGGAAGGCATGTTGCAGCCTCCATAGAGTGTTTAAGAGACATCTAAGCTGGTCCTAAAGCCCGAACTTGAATTTTTTATGTCCAGTGATGGGAAGTTTAGTTGGGAGCTTAAGTCGGTTTCTTTCTTTTCAGTCTGAGATTTTATGTTGGTCTTCATTTTATTTTCTGTTTTCACAAGTTTCAACTGGTTAAGGCTATCTTTTCAATTTCTGATTTTCTGACAATGAAATAATTCGAATCCAGGATCTTTCTTTGGTCTTTTCTTGTTTTTATTGTATCCTTTACCATTAGCATGGTAGTTTGCTATTTTTGAGATATAAATCTCTCTGTTTAAGCCATAATATTAATGTGATGCAAGGCATGACTTAACTTTGAAAATTTTGACTTCAGCTTGAAATTGACCGTGTGCCATCCCTAGACTTGAAGAGGACATTTATTTACTCTATTGGGTTTGGCATTAGTTGGTCCTGCATTGCACTTCTGGTAATTTTCATGATCAATTCTCTTTGTTCAAATCGGTTATATGATTATAGTTATTTTATTCACTTGCCTGCTTAATTCTTCAGTAAATCTCTAGTGGATTGTTGTTTTATTAATGGTTTTTTTAGTTTCTTAATTTTATTCTTTGCCTACTTTTAGAATCTGATGTCTTAATAAGTAAATCGACTTTTAATCTTTTATCCTTGGGATTACACATTTTGGGGCATCATATGCAAAGTTCTCTGCTATTTAAAATGATTTGTTTTTCATGTGAGATTGTTTTTCGTTTTTCTTATATTACACTTGGTAATTTTGCAGGTATTTGAATCTAAGTAACTTGGTAAAACTACCTGGAGCTTCAGGTGCTTTCTTGCGGCTTTCGCTGGATCAGGTGAACTATCGTTCGTGCTAATCTGCAGAAATTTTCTATAAGCTCAATTTGGTTTAAAAGTTTATGCTATTTTTATGCAACATATTGCAGTTCATTTTTGCTCCTATCTTTATTGGTGTTTTCTTATCTACGTTGACGACACTTGAAGGAAGGCTGTCGCAAGTTGTACCCAAACTTCAACAGGTAGTTTTAATTCATGGGCACGTATGCATTCCCTGATTTGCATTCTCTCTCTCATGCACATCGTTAAAACTTCACCTTGTAGGAGTGGTTTTCTGCTGTTGCTGCAAATTGGCAGCTATGAATACCTTTCCAATTTCTCAACTTTTGGTTTGTCCCGCAACAGTTGCAGGTGATTTTTTTGTTTAATTCATCAGAATTTAATATCATTCTCTTTTCTAACCCTGGCTGGATGATTTGGAATTTGGCATACCTGTTGCCTGGGCTCTTTTATCACGACTGTCTAATACAAACTTAATAGGGTTATAAAACTTGCAACCTAACGTGCATACCTCTTTTATCAAGATTTATGGTTTGACATTTTTGTAACTTGAATTTAACATGATTATTACGTTAAAGGTTTATAACATAACACCGACCTATTAAATTGCTTTCTGTTGTATTAATTGTGGTGGTATATCGTTCAGCTTAAGAACTTTTTAGGAGATTGTTACTTTTTCGAACAATTCGTGGATTATAGTCGTGTTAAATTGGTGTTGATTAGTTAGAATCATGATAGAAACAAGCCTAGGCAATATGATTGTGGTTGTGAAATAGGGTCAGTTCCATGCTAAATTTGTAGATCATGTTGATTGAATTGATAGGATTGATGTGCCAATCATATCTAGGCTTTTTAAACTCGACTCATATAAGTGGTTTCCGGTACGGAAACATCGAAAAATTTGCTCAATGTGCTCAGTTCTTTTTGGTTCGATGTTGAGATGTTGTGGTATTATTCGCATTGTACTAAAACAACTATACTCCTTTCGATCCGGATGTTCCACGAGGTCAAATGTATTGAATCGAATTCAACTGATCGATGCTTGTTTGTCATCTCTTTTGTAGCTGGTCGATTTTGTTTTACGTGGTCTAATTGTATCGTTGAACGGTGGTTCGATGTTTCTCTCAGGTCCTTGCTGCAAATTTCATTGCTGTAGTTTGGAATGTGATTCTCTCATTCAAAGCTCACAAGGAGATAGTAGTAACCAAATAATTATTGCTCGAGTTCCAAGTTATAGCTGGTTGTGATGATAGAGTGCAGTTTCTACCCGCATAGCATAGTATTGACTTTCAGTTGTATTATCAATTTGTTTTGGAATTTGGATAATTATTAAAATTAAATTGTCCATTTTATTAAGTAGTTAATATAAATTATGATAAATTATATCAAATATCTTTTAATTTTAAGTGGTATATCGTTCATTCTATTAAATTTTTAATTGTTTCAACTAAAGCAGCTAAATTTTTTCGTTTTTGTTTTAATTATATCATCGGGTCATTAACTCGATAACGATGCGATGGCATAAATGACAGTTAACGTGGTTTTGGTTATGTTATTTTTATGTTCAAAAAGACATTATCTTGAAAATTGAAGAAAATAATGAGATTTGGTGTGGCATTAAAATGATAGGCATTTGTAAAATTAACTTAACATATGAATAATATTTTAGATTTTAAAATTATATAAATGATCTTCTTTAAGAACTGAAATGTATATTCTAATATATTTGAAATGATTAGAATGAAATCAGGGTTAAATACTATTTTGGCCACTCAATATTTCTTATCAGACAAGGTGATTATTTAATAATTTTTGCTATTAATTTGGTCACTTACCCCTCTAGTTGTTACATTACTCATTGATATTGTACAGAAAGTTTATGTGATTTAAATTACTCAATAGATGTGTAACATATATTGTTTTTATTATTTTTAATTATTTTTGGTCAATTTATTTGATTTGATATATAATTTTTCACAACACTTTAGATGAATATACAATCTCATTTTTAGTTGATTTATCGATTTTAATGAATAAAGAAAGAGAAAATACCTCATGTTTTGTCAATATAACATGCAGTCTCCTTCAAATATCGTCGCATGAAAGTATATGATGATTTTTTGAAGTCATTTTCTTCTACGATATCAACATGAATTTGTGGCATGTTATATTGATATATTCATACTATCGTTGTTTATCGATTTTTTTTTATTTTAAGAATTATTTATTATTTAAAGTTAATTTTTTAATGAAACTGTATATGTCACATGTTTATTGATCTATTTTACGAATGGGCATGGGTCGAGTTTTTGGTCCACCTGACCCTACCTGAGAACAAGGAGTCCTCCACCCGAGACCCGAACCGACCTGATATATAACTTAAAAATCTGACCCGAAATAAAAAAAAAATTATTCAATAAAAATAGTGACTTAATTGAAAAAATAATATATAGAGGGATATTATTGTAATTATTCCTAAATATATAAGATAAAAATATATATTTTTCGGGTCAGGTCGGGTATTTTTCACTCTAAACCCGAATTCGATCAGACCCGAACATCACATAAAAAAATTGACCCGAACCCGATTTTTTTAAAAAAAATCTGACCTGATCGGGTTGGGTTCGGATCCCATGCTCATCCCTAATCTATTTATACCATGTTATTATGTGACCAATGAAAAAAAATTATAAATTTAAATTAATGTGAACTCAAAAATAAAAAGGTTTAAGGATTAAATTAAACATATATTAAATTTAAGAACTAAAAGTTAATTTACCAGTAAAAAATAATATAATAAAGACTGTTCATTCGGCTTTTATCTACGCCGTGATCGTCATTCGTCAACCTGGAAAATCAGAAAATAAATAAAACAAAATTAATATCTAAAAAAACAAAAAGAACAACAAAGAAAGAAACGAGCTGAATCATCTATTTCTTTTTTAGAATTTCGATTTATTTATTTGATTTCGATGTAACCTTGCAAAACCTCAAATCAAACGCAAGAAAAACATCTGATTTTTTCATTTGTTTGTTGTTGTTTTGGAGGAGAAATCAAAATTTGAATGAATCGCAGCAGATGATGATTTGTTGTTGCTCTCAGAATCTGAGAGACGCGATTCAAGCTTGTCTTCGTGATTATGATAAGCTTCTCTATGTGGCCGTTATCCTCATTTACATCCAAGTAATTTGCTTTCTTCTTCTTATTCTTTTTAATTTCCCCTAACCCTAATTTACTATTTATCGGGTTTTCTTCATATATGATCTTTTCATTTTCGATTGATTCAGATTGGGTGCGCCTTGACCGGATCCCTCGGCGCATTATACAACGGTGTGTTGTTGGCCAATTTGGGCATAGCCTTGTTTGCTTTGGTCGCCATCGAGAGTGGCAGTCAAATCTTAGGCCGGGCTTACGCCGTTCTGCTATTTTGCGCCATTATGCTCGACATTTCGTGGTTCGCCCTCTTCGCCCACGATATTTGGAACATGTCGAAAGAGAGAAACGGCGACGGGGAAGGAGAAGGGAAGGGTCGTGGAATGTTGTTCACTTTCTCGGTAAGGTTAACGCTTGCGATGGAGATAGTGGGTTGTTTTGTGAGATTATGGTCATCTCTGTTGTGGTTTCAAATATATAGACTTGGGTTTCATATGTAAGCAGTGGTGCCGAAGACCCCAATTTTGATTTGAGGAATGGATTTTTAAGCCCTTCAACTCCCTCAAATGCCTTGCTTAGACAGCGCTCTCAAATGAATCTGATGAAGCTTTAGGAGGTGCCATTTATGATCCACCTTATTACTCTTCTCTCTTTGATGATCGTCAGCAACACAATAGAAATTCTTTTCTGGTACGATTGTAACTATTCTTCATTATTCCGAACAACTTGATTTGTTTTTGTCTATCATTTTTTAAGTTTTTATTGTCGTTTTGGCAGGGTCGTGATGGTATAGGTGGAAGTGGATCTGCTCCTGATGCTGAAACTTCTTTGCTAAAGCTGTCACCTGTTAGGACTCTTCGGATTATTGATGTAAGCAACGTCTGTTCTTTTCCCTCGACTTTCCGAAGACATTTTCATACTATAGACATATGCTTTACTCTTTTTCGCTTTTAGCAATAGGTCCAGTAGCTCTTAGAGACTGCTTAGTTATAAGTGACAAGTGTCTCTAATTTCTATGTAGATTTAGAGTTTGATGGTAATTCTCTTGGGGGAGTCATTTAATTGTTTGAAATTATCATACAGTCCTTTTCTGGTAGACTATTCATGTCCTTTCTTGTTGATCAAGTTCCATAAAATCAACGATTGACTTGCTATTTTGTGGGCTCTTATATAAGGACGCTTTCTTCTTATTTGATGTGATTGTAGAAAGTAATTGACATTACCTCTCTTGATTGTGAGCTTGAAAAATGAACAAGATTTTGTTTACCACAATAATGTAAAAGAAATTTTACAGATTCTGGTGTATACCTGATAGGATTTCACTGGTTTTTTTCCTTCTATCCGATAAAAGTTATTTTCTTTTATTTTTTTTTTCCGGGCCTGATCCTTCTGAAGTTTAGATTGTTAGTTTTAGTCCAATGATGCTCGTGAGTGTGCTTCACTAATTACCCTTCCTCTAACCACGTTGTTTCTTTTACCTTATTTGTATGTCTTATTCTTGGAGTTTACTCATCGTTGTATGATAACTTCATCTAGTTTATTTCTGTTTTGCTGCAAGAGAAACAGAATAAATAGATAAATGAATAAAAATCCAGTGCTCAGAGCCTATTGCTATTATTTTGCCAATCCTATTCAGGACTGAAATGAATTAGGAGACATATAATGAAAAAACTATAATCCAATTATGCATTCCTAACTGTTGAAAAAATAACAGTCTTCAAGTATGGAAGGTAGTGAGTTACTTGCATGCGTTCTGCTTTTCTTGTCTGTTTTTTTGTGGATTTAGCTACGCTCATCCCCTGTCCCATAATCAGTTTAATTTGTTGTCTATGGCTTTGGTGATCCTTAAAGCTATTTCTTCATCAACTTTGATATGCAAGCTGTTAAATTATGGGTAGCATGCTTCATCTTTTCGTAAGATGCTTAATGGGTTGTTTTCTATGCATACTGTTGGTTTATGGTTAATTATGTTTTCCTAATTAATTACTGCTGAACTCTACCCTTGCAGGAGGAGAATGCTTCAAAAGTGCTTCAGTCTGTTTGAATCCGAGCACGATATCCATGAAAAACTGAGCTTATCATTATCATTTACATATATCCCTTGTTTCGAGGCTTAAATTTTTTTGGCAGGGCGGGAGTGGGATTTGTACAGGTTCCTTCTTTGTCATTCTTTTGGCAGGATGTAGCTGAAGGTCTTTGAGTTAGAGAAAAAAAGAAAAAAGGCGAACGGTGTGTTTAAATCCTGTAAGAAATAGAATTAAAAAGTGTTTTTTAGTTCCATTTCTTTTGATATATTTGAGAAAATTAGTTGGTTATGGTATAGAGAGATGATGATAGTAGAAGCCAAGGTTGGTTTCTTAGCTGAAAGGTATAGAGTTGTAGATCAGAAACAGAAACCAAGCTTAGCACATGGGGGAGTTATTTTGTAACAGCTAGGATTGTGCTGTCTTTGAACTAGCTTTGCATTTGACTTTTGTTGCCTGCTGCTTTTGGCATTTTTGCTCAAAACATTCTTGAAGAGCCTGGTTTTGGGGGTTAGGAGAGTTTGTTGCGAGTAAAAAAAAAAACTTTCAAATAAAGTTTGAGTTATAAAATAAGATTTATTAACTCGAATAGTTCAAAATTTTTTGACTCAATTTAACTCGACCCAATCGAATGTTCATACCTAATTAGAGGTGTGTTGGTAGCTCCTTTGGAAGCAAAAACTCAGTAAACACACATCCTATAAATATATAAAGATCAATTATAATATTATTCATGGATTGGATGAGTATTTTTCACTCTAAATTTGAATAAAAAAAGTCAACTCGACTCATATTTTTTAAAAAAAAGATTGGATCTTAAAGGGTCAATTTAGAATGAAAAATGAAAGTGAATTAAAATTTTAATAATAAAATTGAATGGTTTAACTTAAGATAATTTATTCTCTTCTAATAATCCAAGTTCAAGTAGGATCATCTCCTTCTGTCTCCTTAATATTTAATTTAAATATTTAGATATAATATGAAATATATTTAAAATAATTAAATTAAAATATGGATACACATATAACAAATTGATTCATATTATGTCATAAATATATTTAATCTCATATTTAGGTTGGTAGTTTTATTTATATTATTATACTCATAATAAATATATATCATCGATCATTTTATGTGCTTACATCAGGAGGTTAGACGATAATCCTTTATCACAATTTCATTATATATATTGACGGGATAAATCACTATTAACATCTATAATTATTATCTCTTTCTTTAAGTATTAACAAATAATTCAAAAAGTCGACTATAATAATTTTAATTGATATTTAAGTTCAATTTCATAGATAACTTGACTTAAATGAGTTAAATTATACAATGTTGACATTTTAAGAATTTAATTATAATATTTTGAAATTTAAAGACTAGATTTTCAATATGAACCGAAAGTTAAGCGTGTATTGTGCAATTAATCCAAAAACAAATAATAAAATATCTAAAAGTCTAAAACCAAAACTTCAAAGTAGAAGAAGATAGGGTAGTGACTAGTGAGAGCGGGCAAAGGGTAGATGGAGGAGCCCAGTTGAGCTGTGTTTTAAGTTGTCATTACACTACCAAAACCCATTTCCGATTACGCCGTCTGTCACCGGAGCTTCCATTTCCGAGCTTACCGCCCAGTCGTCGACGCCGTGTAAGGCTCAGAGCTCGAACTTCAGTCCCTTCCATGGCACTCCAGTCCAGGACCAGCAATCATTTCACAAATCCAAAGATGTGCTTCCTAAAATCGACAAAAGTGGCCGATTTTGCAGCCCCAGAGCCGCCCGGGAGCTTGCTTTGTAAGCTCTCCTTTTTTTTTTCTAGCTTCTTCATATTCTCAATTCATTTCATTTTTTCCAGTTTCATTGAATTCATGACTGGGTGTTTGGGCAGATTAATCGTTATGCGTCGTGTTTGCAAGGCTCAGACCCTATTCGGCTGTTTGAGAAGCGGATTAATGCAGCCAGAGGTAAGTATTACATAGGATACTACCATGCGAGTTCGTTATGTTGGATGCGTATTTAGAGATGAATTTGAATATATATTTGTGAATTGAGAAATTATTGCATCCATCTCCTGCAGAGATTATTAGAGTTTTAAAAATGAGCTTGAATTGAAGACTGAACAATCTTTCTTTTTTTGTTTTTGTTTATATTCAAAGAACCCGGTTATGAATTCGACAAGGATTCATTATTGCAATACAACCACATGAGCTTCGGAGGACCTCCGGTCACTACACAATCCATTGAAGAAGCCGATGAGCTTTTACGCAGCGATGAGGAGGATTCCGCCATTGGTAATTAACCGCAAAATACTGTCCAATATTGAATTTCATGTAAACTCTTACTGTTTTTCTTTGTATAAGGCAGAATAAGCTCTGATTCTCACTTAGTACTCTTTTATTGCAACAAATTAAGCACTCTAACAATTATTTATGGTTCACTTAAGATGAATTTTACGGAAAATGTTGACATGGCTAGCCACTCGGTTTAACTAACACGATTTTGCCATTATATCGCAGAGGCCGAAGTTCTATCGGCTCCTCCAAAGTTGGTGTATAGCAAACTTATTTTGAGGTAAACCATAACCCTGTATTCTTAATTTCATTTTAATGCTTTCCTCTGATAAAAAAGCTGGGTTTGCTCCCCCGTCCTCTGAAAACTATGCTTGATAGAATATCAAGGCATTGGTTTCGGTTGTTCGTGTCTTTGTTCCTGCTCCTGCTTGAACAAGTTCGAGAGACTTTCTAACTGACCTCTTGTTCCTTCCTGTAGTTTCACAAGGAAACTTTTGGTAGCAACCATGGACAAATGGGACATTCATGTCCTTGTTATCGATAAAGTCGCACCATCAATTGGAAGGTCCGTATATGTGGATTTTAGATTTAGCTTCTCTTAGTCTGTTTGGTAGATACTTGTGTTCATTCTGTAGGCTTTCGGCATGTGAATTCGGTGTTTAAAATGTTCTCGACTCCCCTCACCCTTTAGATTTCTTATGCATCTTGTACCTGAATATCTATTGATCTTATACATTCATTCCTCACAGAATGAGCCTGCTGGTAGAATTTTGGAGCTTAGTATTCTTCACTTGGCAATGTCGGAGATAACCGTTCTCGGGACCCGGCACCCAATTGTCATTAACGAGGTATCTCTTTTCAACATTCTCTCATTTCCTGAGCATTTATTTTCTTTATGCATATTTCCAACCAGTAAGCCATTAGCTTTCATACTTAAAACCAAGCACTGTGTGTTCTGCAAAGGCCGTCGATCTTGCAAAGCGGTTCTGTGATGGGGCAGCACCACGAGTAATCAATGGGTGCCTACGGACGTTTGTGAAGGATCTTGCTGGAACCAGCCAAGCTCAGGCCTCGAAATCTAAACAGGAAGTGCCACTTGAAGTATGACAGCTAGTTCGTTTGAAGCCATCTTCTGCTTCTCGTCGATCTCCGAGTTGCCACTTCGAAAACGGTTAGTCGTTGTGAAGGGTAATCTTCAGCTCATTCAAGTGCTTATGAGGTGAACTGAGTCGGATGTCATAGACGAGTTAAAAACCAGAAAAATAGTGGCAATGATCAAATACTTGATAGCTGAAAAATTTTGTATATGATTATGCTGTAGTTGGAATATTTGTCTAAAACATAGAATAGTATGACTATTCTACCCTACCTCCCTTACCTCATTACTATGTGAATAAGGTCAGCTAATAGAATAGTATGACTATCATTTTTTATATTACTCGGATCCTTATTTTCATTAATTATTTAATGTTTCTAGTATATCTTAAAAATAGGTCCAAAAATAATAATATAAACTGGTTTGAAATTATATTTTAATTAACATTAAAAAACAATTTAAAAACTTAATTTTTAAAGTTACATAAGATATGGTAAAAAATATCGAAGGTGATAAACTATGTTATAGTAATAATTTTTTTGGTCATCAATTTTTTAATATTATAAAATAATCAATAATTTTATCAAATTATGACAAGATAATTCATGTGACATTATAAACAATAATGAATTTGGTATAATGATTATTTTTTAACATTTAAAAGTTTGCTTATCAAAAATAAAATACGTAAAGTACACAAATAGTCACTAAACTATATTAAAACAGTTTTTTATCATTGAATTTTCAAAAGTTATACAATGATTACTAAAATTTATTAAACTAATACAAAATGATCATTAAACTTATCAAATTATTACAAAAGGATCCTTAAACTTATTAAATTTATCACCATTTTGTAACAGTTCAATAAGTTTAATAATAATTTTGTAACTTTTAAAATTTCAATGACTAAAAAGATAATTTTAATATAACTTAGTGACTATTTGTGTACTCTATCTAAAGATAATTTGGACATTATTCAGTGATCTATTATGTATTTTATCCATAAAATAATACAAAATTAGATATGGCCTATGGGCGCCCGCATTAGGGTTTTGAGTTTCCAGATTCCAGTTTATAAATACCCACATATCGTATTCCCTCTCATGGAGGCTGTGGCTTGAGGAAGCTCATGTTTTTGTTTAATCTTTCGTACTTTGTTCACACGAATTCATTTTGAATTGATTCTACTCGGTGTTAGAGGGCCTAATAATTGCAATTCTTTGATCTGTTATCATCGGAATGAATCAAAGGATCGATCGTTAGGTCAAACCAAAGGCTTTTCGTATGCGCAGCTTTTCTCTATGTATACTCTCCCTTTAGCTCCGATTAGTCTTTGTTCCTTTGGGATTTGTCGGTGACAAGGTAGTTACATTTCTTTTTTTTCTTGTAATTTATCAAATTTGTTTTATTAATGCAGGAAAAAAAATAGAGGATGATGAAAAAATCAAACGGATTACCATTGATTGTTACATGAGAACGTTACCAGCTACTTCTGACTCCTGAATTTTTTTCCCTCGATTGTTCTAATTTATTTACGGATAATAAAAAATTAGGGTTTTAATTAAAATTAATGATTTTTGGGGCCTGTGATATTAGAACATATTTGCTACTCTTGATGGTGTTTGCCATCTGATGATTATTTCCACCAAGATCTCTGAGGCCTTGTTTTTTCCTTCTCAATGTTTTTAAATTAATTGCGTTTCTAGTCTTGAAATTGTATCAAATCTGTTTCGAGTTTGTGTCGATTTTCGTAGTTAAAACATTTTGTCGTAACCGTCTTTCGGTTGTGCCCCGGAATTGGGTTTCGACTTGAAAAATGTGATTGGAGTCGCCACCGATCATTTATTTAAAAATAAATGGGTTGACCGGGTACCTTATTTCTTACCTGATCTGCGTCTTACCAAAGATGTGTCGGATTCGGGAGTCGGTTACAGCTAAGGAAGGATTAGCACCCTTAAACTGCCCTTTCGGTACTATGTAATTTCCAGTTGTCTTTAATTAAGAAAGTTGTAAATTTAAATTAAAATGTAAAATGACGATCCAAATTACTTACCTTAGATTGCTTAAATTGTACCCTTAAAAGATCGAGACATATATTAGATAAGGAATGCAAATAAAACACCTAAGGTAAAATGGAAAACAAATAAGATGAGGAAAATATAGAATATAAAAATGATGGTAATAATAATAAAGATATATACAATAGATAAATAAAAAGATATATAATAGTATAAATAAAATAAAAACTAAAAAAAACTAAAATAAATAAATAACTATAATCAAATATGTACAAATAAAATAAAAAAGGAATAAATAAATAAATAAAACATAATAAAGGTGAAATAAGATAACATACAAATGTAAAATGACAAGAATTAATAAATGTCCATATGTATATAAAAAATGTAAAATAATAACGTATAAGGTAAAATTAATAAAAAACATATAATAATATTAATTCCATATATATATATAATAACTAAATATGAGAGGAAAAAAAAAATCTATATAATAGTAATAGAAAAACTAAATAATGAGATAAATAAAAAAAAATAAAGAAATAATAAGATAAAATAATATATATATATATATATATATATAAGTAAAATGATAAAATATTAATAATACGTATATACGAAACTGAAAAAAAATAATATAAAATATATAAATATTATATATATATAAAAGATGATTAAAATAAAATCCTGAAAAAGGACTAAATTGAAAGAATTACAGGATGGAGGTCAAAAGTCAAAGAATATTAAGGTTTAATTCCAATTTGGGGGTGAAATAACTCTTTTAAAATGACGAGGGATCAAAAGAGTAGTTTACCCTGTTTTATTAAAAAACGCGTGGGTCACCGGCATAAAATCCAAAATCGTTTCAAAAAAATCTTATTTCCTTCATTTGATACCACCAAAAACCGTGAGCCTTCCCCCCATTTCACAGCATTCTCTCGCCTGTTCTTCGAGATTGAAGAACAGGGTCCCTGATTCCAGATTCCGGCCACCATGGCCACTTCAAGCCGCCTCGCCGGCCGCCGTAGAACGGCGCCGGCCGCCGTTCATCGGCGGCAAACCTTGAAAAGTTTCGATTTTTCTGGAAGCCCACAACACCCTCGTCATAAAAAACACCACCATTTTCTAAAATAAGCCTCGTGGGGGTGTAGATCTAGGAAAGAAATTTCCGTACACCCCTACCCCGGTCATCGGCTTTCAGCGCTTAAATATGGGAGAGACAACATGCAAAAGAAGGAAATCACAGCCCTCATGCGAGATCGACAGTAACAAACGAGGTAGAGCATGCTTACCCTTTTTATTCAATTTCGAAGTTGGTACAAAATGATTTGGTTCACTGCTTTGTCTGTGTATTTTTTTGCGGGTATTTCCTCCCCTGATCATGTTCACTTTACATGTATTTATAGTCTAAGAATACTAGTCTTAGTCCCGATTTTTTAGCATTTTATTTGGACTAAATCACTGCTTGGTTGGTTGTGGATGTATCCTTGTAACACACGTCGTTGCTTTGTTGAACATGCGAGAAATGACTGTGAAAGGAGGCGTGCGACCGTGAAACTCAGGAGTCGTTGGAGAGGCATGCAAGCTGTGGTGTCCTCGAGCGGCTGGAAACAAGGGATGCGTGGCTGCTGGTGAGGGGCGTGCTAGGGTCTGAAAACCCTAGATGGTTTGGGGTTTGACTTGGGCTTCAGCAGATGGGTTGCGCGTTTGGGTCACATCTGTTGGGCTCCATTTGATGTATCGGGCCTGACATAGAAACAAAACAAATGTAAATTTGTTAGTTTACTAAAACAATAATATTTATACCATATATAATATATATATAACATATAAATATGTGTGACTTAAAAAAAAAAAGTGTGTCTACAGCTGCCCCTCTTTGCCCATAGTCGTGTAACGGGGATAGGGCAAAGATTAAAAGACACACTTTTCGTTTACCAAAAAAACGTATCCAAATTTAACATCATCCATATAAGGGTCAAGTCCCATCGAATATCCTCTGCTGTAGAGTTGAAATCCGATCATTGGACTAAATCACACAATTACTCCCTCGCCGGGAGGTTGAGCCAAAATTGGAAAATTCTGAGCACGAAATCCTTCGTCGCGAAGTTGAAAACGAGCTCAAAGCTTTTGACAAGTGGCCTCTGAATCGTCTTCTGGCTCAAGATACTTCGTTGTGAAGGTGGAACTTGACCTGAAGACTTTGGTGTTGTGATGTTACAGATGACCCCTTTGTCGTGAAGTTGGGTCAATCTGTTAGGGTACGATACCATTTGTTGTGAAGTTGAGCCTGGAATTGGATATCCTTCGTTGTGAAGTTGAAATCCAAGTAAGTTGTATTGTTCCGAGTCCAATATCCTCCGCCGTGAAGTTGAAATTGGTTCTGGAACTGGGAAATTGTTTGTTGACAGTCAGCCGCCCCTTCGTTGTGAAGTTGAGCTTGTGCTGTCTTGAGTCCAATATCCTTCGCTGTGAAGTTGAAATTGGCTCCGAAATTGGGAAATTATTTGTTGACAACCAATGGTCCCTTCGTCGTGAAGTTGAACTTACGTTGTCTGGAGTCCAATATCCTTCGTTGTGAAGTTGAAATTGGCTCTGAAATTGAGAAATGTTCGTTGACAACCAGCGGTCCCTTCGTCGTGAAGTTGAACTTACGTTGTCTGGAGTCCAATGTTCTTCGTTATGAAGTTGAAATTGGCTCTGAAATTGAGAAATGTTTGTTGACAACCAGCGGTCCCTTCGTCGTGAAGTTGAACTTACGTTGTCTGGAGTCCAATATCCTTCGTTGTGAAGTTGGAATTGGCTCTGAAATTGAGAAATGTTCGTTGACAACCAGCGGTCCCTTCGTCGTGAAGTTGAACTTACGTTGTCTGGAGTCCAATATCCTTCGTTGTGAAGTTGGAATTGGCTCTGAAATTGAGAAATGTTTGTTGACAACCAGCGGTCCCTTCGTCGTGAAGTTGAACTTACGTTGTCTGGAGTCCAATATCCTTCGTTGTGAAGTTGAAATTGGCTCTGAAATTGAGAAATGTTCGTTGACAACCAGCGGTCCCTTCGTCGTGAAGTTGAACTTACGTTGTCTGGAGTCCAATGTTCTTCGTTATGAAGTTGAAATTGGCTCTGAAATTGAGAAATGTTTGTTGACAACCAGCGGTCCCTTCGTCGTGAAGTTGAACTTACGTTGTCTGGAGTCCAATATCCTTCGTTGTGAAGTTGGAATTGGCTCTGAAATTGAGAAATGTTCGTTGACAACCAGCGGTCCCTTCGTCGTGAAGTTGAACTTACGTTGTCTGGAGTCCAATATCCTTCGTTGTGAAGTTGGAATTGGCTCTGAAATTGAGAAATGTTCGTTGACAACCAGCGGTCCCTTCGTCGTGAAGTTGAACTTACGTTGTCTGGAGTCCAATATCCTTCGTTGTGAAGTTGGAATTGGCTCTGGGTAAAACCTGCAAAGATATGCATATATGTGATGTTATGGATGTCATGCTCTTAGGTATGCCTAAAATGCATATGCAACATATGTTATTCTGAGCTCTGGAGAGTAATCTCGATCTCCAGTGGCCTGTCGTTGTTGACTCTTGAGCTTGAAGTTCCGATCTCTGATCTTGAATTATTCAAATATTTGATGATGATTTTTTTTTTTTTTTTTTTGAAGATGCTCCTCAACCATCTCAAGCATGTGCATGAGCCTTGATCGGCTTCTGGATATCTGTACTTTTCAATGAATCTTTGTACAGTAATATGCGATTATCTTTCATAAAAATAAATAAACCATTAGGTTTAAATCTAATTCAAGATGCTTAAAAGGAATTGGAGGAAAGATGGTCTTTATTCATAAGGGAGGAGAAGAACAAATAATACATGGCAAACATTCTAGAAAACGAATACACAATAATGTGTAAATGAATGTCTTAGATCTCGATAACGTGGGCACTTCTGAGTTGAAAAGCCGTTTGGTGACTTTGAATGCAGCCTTTGCCAAAGGATCTTTGAAAATGCGACAACGTTTGGGAGGGTGCAACATTTCTCCGATTTGTTGAGTTCGTAGAAGATTCATGTGCCGGGATGTTTCCACCGTTGATATCCAAATCGCCCTTTCCGGGTTTTCAACTTGGACCCATCCTTAGTTGCAAGACGCCCTTTGCGGGTTTTCATCTTGAACCCACCTTATTTTTTTCTTTTTTCATTTTCATTTTTTTAATTTAGGACGCCCTTTCGGGTTTTCACCCTAAACGTTTTTTTTTTTTTTTTTTTTTTTCAACTTAGGACGCCCTCTCGGGTTTTCATCCTAAGCGAAGTATTTCTTGACTGCGTCCGAGTTGATGGGATGTGGCAGTTCAGGTCCGTCCATTTCAGCCAGGATAAGGGCTCCTCCGGAGAAAGCCCTCTTCACGACATAAGGTCCTTCCCAATTTGGCGTCCATTTTCCTCGGAAATCTTTCTGGACGGGCCAAATTCTTTTCAGCACTAGATCCCCTTCACGGAATATTCTCGGGCGCACCTTTTTGTCGTGTGCTCTGATCATTCGTTTCTGATAGATTTGACCATGATGAATGGCTTTCAGTCTTTTTTCATCTATCAGATTAAGCTGATCATATCTGGATTGTGCCCACTCTGCATCATCTAGTTTGACTTCTGACAAGACCCTGAGAGACGGAATCTCGACTTCAATGGGTAGCACTGCTTCCATTCCGTAGGCTAGTGAAAATGGAGTTGCCCCAGTCGATGTACGTACCGAGGTTCGATAAGCGAACAAAGCAAAAGGCAACTTCTCATGCCAGTCTTTGTAGGTTTCAGTTGTTTTCTCCACTATCTTCTTAATATTTTGTTTGCTGCTTCTACTGCTCCGTTCATCTTTGGTCTGTAAGCAGTGGAATTGTGATGTTTTATGTTGAACTGTTTGCAAGCAGCACACATCATCTTGTTGTTCAAGTTTGTTGCGTTATCGGTGATAATCCTTTCAGGTAGACCATACCGACATATAATTTCTTTCTTCAGAAACTTGCAAATAGTGGATTGAGTGACACTGGCGTATGACGCGGCCTCTACCCATTTCGTGAAATAATCAATTGCTACGAGAATGAAACGGTGACCATTCGAAGCCTTCGGATGGATTTGCCCGATAACGTCCATGCCCCACACAGAGAAAGGCCATGGTGACGTCATTACATGAAGCGGATGGGGTGGAACATTTATCTTGTCTCCATAAATCTGACATTTATGACATCTCCTAGCATAGTTGATGCAATCGCTCTCTAGTGTGGACCAAAAATATCCGCATCTCATTATTTGTCTTGACATCATATGCCCATTTGCATGTGCTCCACAAACCCCATCATGTACTTCTTCCACTATCATTTTTGCCTCTTCAGCATCGACGCACCTTAACAGAACTTGGTTATGGCTTTTCTTGTATAAAACCTCTCCGTCAAGGACATATCCAGCTGCCAACCTTCTAAGGGTTCTTTTCTCGATTTCAGTGGTTTTTTCTGGATAACTCCGATGCTTGATATACTGCAGAATGTCGTAGTACCAAGGCTTAGTGTCTTTCACTTCTTCAATTTGGTAACAATGAGCTGGGTACTCATACGATTGCATGTTGATTGGCATCATTTCAGACTCCCCACCAACCCTGAATGCGGCTGCCAATGTAGCTAAAGCGTCAGCCATCTGATTTTCTTCTCTAGGCACATAGTGGAAGGTGACTTTGTCGAACTCTTCGAGCAGGTCCAACACTAGTTTTCGGTACTCTAACAGCTTTATATCCTTAGTTTCCCACTCTCCTCGGAGCTGATAGATTACTAAGGCTGAGTCTCCATACACCCGTAAAGTCTTTATATTGTGCCCCAGTGCAGCCCGAATTCCCAAGACACAGGCTTCGTATTCTGCCATGTTATTGGTACAATCAAAGTTCAGTCTGCTCGTAAATGGGTAGTGACTCCCTTCTGGGGAGACTAGAATTGCCCCGATGCCATGTCCTAGTGCATTTGATGCCCCATCGAAGTGCATTCTCCAGGAACCGTCTGTTAAAATGCTTGCTTCCTCTAAAGATATGGCCATTAAGTCCTCGTCTGGGAAATCAAAGTCCAGCGGCTCATAGCTCTCATCAGTTCTGCTTGCCAAAAAATCGGATATGGCGCTGCCTTTTACTGCTTTTTGGCTCACGTATTCGATGTCAAATTCAGACAAAAGCATCTGCCATCGGGCCAGCCTTCCGGATAGAGTAGGTACACCCATCATGTATTTTAGTGGGTCTAACTTGGAAATCAGCCAAGTGGTGTGATACAACATGTATTGTCGAAGTCTTTTTGTAGCCCATATCAGGGCACAACAAACCTTCTCAATAGGAGGATATCGGACCTCGCCATCGGTGAACTTCTTGCTTAAGTAGTAGATGGCTCTTTCCTTCTTCCCAGACTCATCGTGTTGGCCCAGAACACACCCCATGGAGTTCTCGAATATGGAGAGATACAAAAACAGAGGTTTTCCTGGGATAGGGGACATCAGGACAGGAGTGTGAGACAAGTACTCTTTTACCTTCTCAAATGCAATCTGACAGTTTTTATCCCATGCTCCAGGGCTATTCTTTCGGAGGAGACGAAAGATGGGGTCACATTTGTCGGTTAACTGAGAGATGAACCGAGCTATGTAGTTTAGTCTGCCCAGAAAACCTCGGACTTCTTTTTGGGTTCGTGGTGGAGGTAGATTCTGGATAGCCTTAACCTTATCAGGATCGACCTGTATGCCTCTCCTGCTGACTATAAAGCCTAGTAGTTTTCCAGATGTTACCCCGAAGGTACACTTGCTAGGGTTTAGTCTCAGCTGGAACTTTCTCAATCTCTGGAAGAGCTTCCTCAGATTCTTGACATGTTCACTCTCGGTCTTTGCCTTGACAATCATGTCGTCGACATAAACCTCGATTTCTTTGTGCATCATGTCATGGAACAGGGTCACCATAGCTCTCTGATATGTTGCCCCAGCATTCTTTAATCCGAAAGGCATCACTTTGTAGCAGAAAGTTCCCCACATTGTGACGAAAGTGGTCTTCTCCATGTCTTCGGGATGCATCTTGATCTGATTGTACCCCGAAAATCCATCCATGAATGAAAAGTAGGCGTTCCCGGCCGTATTGTCCACCAGAGTGTCTATGTGTGGCAGAGGAAAGTTGTCCTTGGGACTGGCCTTATTAAGGTCCCGGTAATCGACACACATGCGTACTTTCCTGTCCTTTTTCGGCACAGGCACTATGTTGGCCACCCACTCAGGGTATTTGGCCACTTGGAGAAAACCGGCATCAAATTGCTTCTTGACTTCTTCCTTGATCTTAAGAAGCATTTCTGGTCGCATTCTTCTCAGTTTTTGCTGCACTGGTTTGAACTCTGGTTTGATTGGTAGTTTGTGAACTACCATATCTGTGTCTAGTCCCGGCATGTCTTGATACGACCAAGCAAACACATCTTCGTACTCCTGAAGTAAGGCTATCAGGTTTTTTCTTGCTTCAGTCGAAAGAGTTGTGCCGATTTTAACCTCCTTTCGATCTTCCTCAGTGCCCAAATTTAAGATTTCGATCGCCTCCTCATGTGGCAGTATTTGCTTTTCTTCTTTTTCTATCATTCTCAACAATTCGGTAGGCAAGTTGTACCCTTCTTCATTATCGTATTCTTCAAATTCCCCAAGACAAATGGTTGATTCAAAATCCACCTCCGGATCAGGGTCATTAGTGCCCACATTATCATTATCTGGGAACCTGAAAGGAGGAAGATGTGTATGTGTGAGAGGATAATATCCCACACGGAATGGTCACAAACTAACTTTGAGAGTAACTGGAAATGAAGTACTGGAATGAAGGAGATAGAGAATGAATTCAAAAACAAAAGAAACGTTTATTTGCCATGGAAAAGAAAAATGCATCTTTTATTAAACTTAAACAAAACATTTATTCACCCTTACAAAAGATCACCTATTGCCCCGGGTATAGGCAAATAGGGATAGTTCGAATATTACTCTGAAAGATTCTTGTAAACCACAGGTAGTTCTTCCACCGACCAACTGCTAGGCACGAACCCATGTGGCAGAAGGCATATCCCGGATCTATCTCCGTTGTCAACATCTTCTGTGGTCACGGCATTAACGTTCAGATCTTCCAGAGCCGTTTCTAACTCGGATGTGGTGGTCTCAAACACATAACCACCTGACTTGAATGTTCTGAAAAGCGGCGGGAATGTCATGGGCTTCCTTTGAAATTCGTTCCCAGTCAATCTGGCCAATCTTCTCTCCCGGTTCTTTTGGATCTCCTTTCTCTTTTCATGATAACTGGGCTGAAAACCGAGCCCAAATTGGTCTAATTTTGGGATAGGACGGACAGGGTTGATTATTCCTTGCAAATATTTCCCAAAACCTCTCCCGGTTCTTGCGCCTTGGCCTAGGGTTTGCTTGATCTCCATCCTTGTGCATTTGGAGAGTCGAGGTCTTGGGATTCTTTTTCCTTCTGCCACGAATGTGGCATTCACAAACTCCAAGGAGCGGAACGAACATTCTACCGCTTCCTCATCTACTTCGATGTATGGAGCCTCTGTGGTCACGCTTGCCACGATATCTTCCTCAGCGTTGATGATTACTAAGGCCCCGTCAATGACAAATTTAACTTTCTGGTGCAACGTGGAGGGTACGGCACCTGCTTGATGAATCCACGGCCTTCCCAAAAGACAACTATAGGACGGCATGATATCCATCACAAGGAACTCAACATCATAGGTGGCTGGTCCGATGGTCAATGGTACCTCAATCTTTCCGATTACCTCTCTTTTGGTCCCATCAAATGCTCGGACCACATTCTGACAAGCTCTCATATGAGAGGTATCTATTGGTAGCCTCTTCAATGTAATCAAAGGCATCACGTTCAGGGCTGAACCGTTATCAATTAAGACACTTGGTAAAGCGTGCCCCTTACAGTAGGTAGTAATGTGTAATGCCTTCGTTCGGCCTCTTTCTCCTGATGGAATCTCATCATCTGAAAACGAGATGAGATTATCAGCTTGAATATTGTTCACCAGTCGATCCATCTTGCTGACTGGTATGTCTTGTGGCACGAACGTTTGATTAAGGACATTCAACAACGCTTCTCGGTGTGCTTCCGAGCTTAAAAATAGTGCTAGCATTGAAGTACGTGTAGGTAAGTTGTGGAGCTGTTCTACAATGTTGTACTCACTGTGCTTCAAGATCTTGAGGAACTCTTTAGCTTCTTCCTCCTTTATAGGTTCATTGACGACTAGCACATCTTCTTTGAATGGCTCCAGTGGTCTTTGCCCCACTTTACTATTACCTCCTCCGGAAGTGCTCACCTGACACTCGTACTTCCATGGCACTTGCCGATTGTCCTTATATTGAAAAGGCCGCGGTGCGGAGATTACCACCTTGGCTGGTGTTCTCACTGTCATGCTTGCCTTAGGGGTAATTATCAAAGGATTACCCCTACCAAATTTTCTATCTGATGATTCTCCGGTGGCACAAACATCTGCTTCCCAAGAATCTTGAATTTCTTCGTAAAATTCCAACTCCTTTCGATCCATCATGAGCTGGACTAACAATTTAAACTCTGGACAATCTTGCACTTTATGCCCTTCTTTGTTGTGGTAACAACAATGGTTACCATCTTCATTTTCTGTCGTATCTGGATATGGTGCAAGAAGCCCTGCCTTCACCATTTGGCTCCATACCCAAGCCAAAGGAGACTTGATCTCTGAAGCACTTGATTTAACCTTCTTGCCCCCCTCGGTGGTAACGGCATTGATTCCTGTCTCCTGATGATTGGGCAAGGGATTCTGGGCGACGTTTGGTGCTTCGGAGTTAAAAGTGATCCAATTCTTGTTACGCATTCGTTGTACAAGTCTCTTGAATGCGAGACAACTTTCAATCGAATGCCCCTGCACACCGCCATGGTATTCGCAGTGGGCGCTCTCGTCATACCATTTCGGGTAAGGGGGATTTATTGGATTCATAGGATAAGGCGACACTGCATGAGTGTCGAAGAGCTGTTGGTATAATTCTTTATACGTCATGGGAATGGGGTCAAACTGTTCCCTTTCCCTTTCTCTTCTTGGTTCTCTCTGGTTCTGTCTAGAAGTACCGGATGGTACAGCTGCTGTGGAATTTGAGCTTGAGATCGTAATCCCTTTGCTGACGTTGTAGGTGTTCACATTGTTGATCTCTCGCTCCTTGTTTTTCATGGGAGGCTTTTTACTGGAGTCTCCTCCCTCAATCTTCCCTTGTTTAATGGCCAACTCGATCATTTCACCGGCCATGACTAAATCTGAAAAACTCCCTGACGTGATTGCTACCAAATGCCCGAAGTAAGGTGCCTTCAAGGTCTGTACAAATAGCTTTCTTGTTTCCTTTTCATCCAAGGGTGGATGAACTTGCACAGATAAATCCCTCCATCTCTGTGCGTACTGTCGGAAACTCTCATTATGTTTCTTCTCTAGGCTTTGTAACATGACCCGGTCTGGTCTCATATCGTTGATATGCTTATACTGTTCCAAGAAAGATTTGGCTAAGTCTTTCCACGTCTTGATATGAGTCCGGCTAAGCTGGTTGTACCACCGAATAGCTGAACCGGACAGGCTCTCTTGAAAACAATGGATAAGGAGTTGGTCATTCCCGCCATATCCTGTCATCTTTCGACAGAACATAGTAATATGGGCTGAAGGGCAACTGTTCCCGTCGAACTTCTCAAACTCAGGAATTTTAAACTTTGGTGGAAGCACCAAGTCTGGAACTAGGCTTAGCTCCATTGCGTCCACTCCATAATAATCATGGTCTCCCTGGACCATCTTTATTTGATCTTCTAATATTTTTATCTTTTCTTCCATCTTTTTGGCTTTATCTTTCTCGTCAAAGTCTGGGACATTATAATCATCCGGATGATCATCAGGGATGATTGTAGAAGTTGGTATCTTCACAGCAGGTGCAACTTTCGCTTTGGTAGCGAATGAGTCCCCGGGTAGTGCTGCTTTCCCTTTAGTAGCAGATGCGTCCCCGGGTAATATTCCGGGTGAGAGAACCACTTGCGGGGTTGGTGGTATGGCTACCCCCTCGGAAGAGATGCCCCCTGATGCACTAGCTTGCTGTAGACCCGATAACTTGGCTATGATTTGGTCGACCAAGGACTCCTGATTTTTCTTGATGGACTCAAGAGTACTTTCACTGTTCTGAGCCATCTTATCTTCTAGCTCCTTTTGAAGTCTTGCCATGTGTTCTTCGATCTTCTCCATTCTGGCTTCCATTTGTCTCTTTTTTGCTCGAGTGTTGTGCGGGTGATGTGTATCTGACGCTTGTGGTGGTAAGCTCGGTGTCTGAGACATGTTCTGTTAGTTAATACGAATGTAAAAACATGGAAAAAACATAAAATAACAAACATGAAATAAAATGCAAGAAATGCAATGCATGATGTATGCAATTGGAGGCATTGATCCAGAAAAGTGTCCATTATTATAAATAACCCTTGTTCAGACAAAATGTCTTATCTTTTAAGAGACATAAAAACAGATTAAAGGTACATTTGGACTAAATCCTCTAGACCCCGAACAGCTTCCAGTAGGTTGACAAGTCTTCTGCCTTCATCTGTCACTGGTTGAATGCCCTGTCGAACCACACCCGCTTCCCTTGCTAGGCCGTGAAGATGACGGGCTGCTTTTTGCACTTGATCTAGGAAATCTCGGATGGTTGCGTCTCGGGCCCTCACCCTCCGCTGTGCTTGTTCCCAACGGAAACGCCATTGTAATCCTCCGTCGAAAGGAACTATCTGAAGCTCGTTTGCTTGCCTCTTGAACCCCTCTATAATAGCTTCTAACTCAGCTATTGTCTTGCCATCTTTCTCATGTTGTTTTTCTAAGTCAGCTACCCGAACTCTTAAGCGTTGGTTCTGATATTGACTATCTGCCAAGCGTCTTTGGGCATTCTTCATCTGTTCCTTCCAAGCTTTCTCATCAGGCCCCTCAAACTTCCTTTTCAGGCTATGAGCTTCGTCTTTCCAGTATTCAGAGGTTACCTTCAACTTGGAATTATCCTTGACCTTATCCTGATACCCTTTTCTCAAGTCTTCGAGCTCAAAACAGACTTTTTTTTGTTCTTTTTCCAGTTTCTCTGCCCGATCTTTCTGAGAGTCAGCATCGAGCTTCCACTGATAACGTTCAGCTTCAAGTTCCTTTATTCTTTGCTTCAGCTCATTATTCACGGCTTCAAACTCGGTCTTGGCTATCTCGAGTTCAGAAGGGACATGCATGAGGTGTTCTTCCATGGTCCGGGTGTCATCACGGTCGGGCACAGGGATGTTGTCATTCTTTCTTGACCTTCGCCACTCCACATAATCCGGAGTGAGCATGCTTCTGGCAGCTACAACATCCATCCGGAATACTTTCCTCCACGAATCGGCTGCTTCTTTGATCATCTTCTTATAGCTGTCGCCGTGATACTCAAACTCTGACTTAGCCAACCCGCATGTTGCTGGGACAAACTGACGCGCTCCATATTGTCTAAGTGCTAATAGCGGAGCATACTCGACTGCTCCCCAAAGTCCAAGTAAGGTCACAGTGTCGGAGTCACCACATCGAAAAAGAACATCACTGAGGAATAACCAAGGGGCTCTCCAGACGATATCTCGGTCTTGAAGATGCGTAAAGACCTTCATCCATTTTTCTTTCGAAGCGCCTTCATGCCATTTCAAGGTAATAAATTCACCTAGAGGTGAATAGGTGGTGCTGAAACGGCGGTAGGCAACCCCGTTAGTCTTCCAGAAGTGGCTGTGAATCCAGACCTGAAGGAGCTGAATACACCCGGTAAATCTTCCTCCGCCAGTTCTTCGGCAATGGTTGAGCGACCGAAAGGTCTCGGCCAAGATGGCTGGTGCTGGGTTAACTCGTTTAGAAAGTTGCTCAAATAGTTCCACTACGGCAACGTCAATGCACCCCAAAGCTTTCGGAAAGATAATCAAACCGTACAGACCCAGTGCAAAAAGGTCTATGGTCTTCCACTCATCAGGGTGGTTTTTCATTAGTTGCTTTATGTGGATCCATTCAATTCCTTCTCCACTGCCTCTACGCTGAGTCCGATCGATTACCCATTTCTCATCTACTCCTGCAACTTTGGCTAGTGCATTCTTGAAGGGCTGGCTTTTGATGTGTTTAATGTAGGCTCGCTCAAGCTTGATGTTTTCACAATGCAACAGTGTAGTGTATTCTTCGATGGTAGGCACCATGTCCTCTTGGTTAAAAGTGAAGCAACTATATCCCGGGTTCCAGAATTGAATTAATGCTCGGAGTAAGGGTTCATCAGTCTTGACATGGAGCAAGAGGGCGATATCACCATATCGTTGGCTGAACTTCTGCTTTCTGTCATTCTTCCAACTGTCCCAAATGTTTCGCAGCTCCTGGACATTATTCTGTTTCAGGCTGACAGCGGCATAACTAACCAGTTCTGACACATAGTTTCCCTGAAGACTGTCTCCCTTCTCTTTCTGAGCCTTCTCGGACCATAGTCGTGCCTCAGCGTTTTCAATCTCTTGTATTACAACACCTTTGTCCATTAACTCGAATTATTTTGTGTATAACAAACGTTTTTTAGGGATCAATAGCCTCTTGTAATGATGCAAGTGCTAGAAAACAAACACAAAGGCAAAAGCGTTAGTAAAATAGAAATAGATAAAATAAATAAGAATAATGGTAAATGAAAAAAAATAAAAAGGTTAGGAAAGAAATGTCCTAGGTTTTGGAATGTGGTTTTGGGGTAGGCTCTACTTATTCAAAGCCTCCCTTTGGGTTCTAAAAACGGTACTCGAGTTCTCCTTGCTGGCGCCCCCTTGGACCGACCAGACCCTTAGTCCGAACCCATCACAGGCTTGTGTGGACTAAGTTAAACTCGAGAGGACACATTCCCTTATGCCCATACGGAGAATAAATTCACACGAAGGCATAAGGTATATGAATCCCGAAGGCTACTTGCTAGGCCCATACGGTGAATAAATTCACACGAAGGCGTCGCTTTCACCCCCACTTAAAACGGGTTCGGAGCTCGGGTTTAGAGCCTTAGATGAAAAATGTTTGGAAAGCTGAAATCATGAGAAAACGATTAGTACAACTATTTACTCGAAAAAAAAGTAAGCAATAAGGATCGAAATTTTACCTTAAAATTTAAACTTACCCTTTTCGTTAAAAAGACAACTAGAAATTACCTTAGCCTGACTCACTTACCTGTGTCCCCAGCGGAGTCGCCAAGCTGTCGTAACCGTCTTTCGGTTGTGCCCCGGAATTGGGCTTCGACTTGAAAAATGTGATTGGAGTCGCCACCGATCATTTATTTAAAAATAAATGGGTTGACCGGGTACCTTATTTCTTACCTGATCTGCGTCTTACCAAAGATGTGTCGGATTCGGGAGTCGGTTACAGCTAAGGAAGGATTAGCACCCTTAAACTGCCCTTTCGGTACTATGTAATTTCCAGTTGTCTTTAATTAAGAAAGTTGTAAATTTAAATTAAAATGTAAAATGACGATCCAAATTACTTACCTTAGATTGCTTAAATTGTACCCTTAAAAGATCGAGACATATATTAGATAAGGAATGCAAATAAAACACCTAAGGTAAAATGGAAAACAAATAAGATGAGGAAAATATAGAATATAAAAATGATGGTAATAATAATAAAGATATATACAATAGATAAAATAAAAAGATATATAATAGTAATAAATAAAATAAAAAACTAAAAAAAACTAAAATAAATAAATAACTATAATCAAATATGTACAAATAAAAATAAAAAAAGGAATAAATAAATAATTAAAACATAATAAAGGTGAAATAAGATAACATACAAATGTAAAATGACAAGAATTAAATAAAATGTCCATATGTATATAAAAAATGTAAAATAATAACGTATAAGGTAAAATTAATAAAAAACATATAATAATATTAATTCCATATATATATATAATAACTAAATATGAGAGGAAAAAAAATCTATATAATAGTAATAGAAAAACTAAATAATGAAGATAAATATAATAAGAAAAAAAAGTAAAGAAATAATAAGATAAAATACAAAATGTATACATATATATATATAATATAGCATATAAGTAAAATGATAAAATATTAATAATACGTATATACGAAACTGAAAAAAAAAATATAAAATATATATAAATATTATATATATAATATAAAAAGATGATTAAAAATAAAATCCTGAAAAAGGACTAAATTGAAAGAATTACAGGATGGAGGTCAAAAGTCAAAGAAATATTAAGGTTTAATTCCAATTTGGGGGGTGAAATAACTCTTTTAAAAATGACGAGGGATCAAAAGAGTAGTTTACCCTGTTTTATTAAAAAACGCGTGGGTCACCGGCATAAAATCCAAAATCGTTTCAAAAAAATCTTATTTCCTTCATTTGATACCACCAAAAACCGTGAGCCTTCCCCCCATTTCACAGCATTCTCTCGCCTGTTCTTCGAGATTGAAGAACAGGGTCCCTGATTCCAGATTCCGGCCACCATGGCCACTTCAAGCCGCCTCGCCAGCCGCCGTAGAACGGCGCCGGCCGCCGTTCATCGGCGGCAAACCTTGAAAAGTTTCGATTTTTCTGGAAGCCCACAACACCCTCGTCATAAAAAACACCACCATTTTCTAAAATAAGCCTCGTGGGGGTGTAGATCTAGGAAAGAAATTTTCGTACACCCCTACTCCGGTCATCGGCTTTCAGCGCTTAAATATGGGAGAGACAACATGCAAAAGAAGGAAATCACAGCCCTCATGCGAGATCGACAGTAACGAACGAGGTAGAGCATGCTTACCCTTTTTATTCAATTTCGAAGTTGGTACAAAATGATTTGGTTCACTGCTTTGTCTGTGTATTTTTTTGCGGGTATTTCCTCCCCTGATCATGTTCACTTTACATGTATTTATAGTCTAAGAATACTAGTCTTAGTCCCGATTTTTTAGCATTTTATTTGGACTAAATCACTGCTTGGTTGGTTGTGGATGTATCCTTGTAACACACGTCGTTGCTTTGTTGAACATGCGAGAAATGACTGTGAAAGGAGGCGTGCGACCGTGAAACTCGGGAGTCGTTGGAGAGGCATGCAAGCTGTGGTGTCCTCGAGCGGCTGGAAACAAGGGATGCGTGGCTGCTGGTGAGGGGCGTGCTAGGGTCTGAAAACCCTAGATGGTTTGGGGTTTGACTTGGGCTTCAGCAGATGGGTTGCGCGTTTGGGTCACATCTGTTGGGCTCCATTTGATGTATCGGGCCTGACATAGAAACAAAACAAATGTAAATTTGTTAGTTTACTAAAACAATAATATTTATACCATATATAATATATATATATAACATATAAATATGTGTGACTTAAAAAAAAAAAAAAAGTGTGTCTACACATTTGTTTTGGGGTTTTAATGGATTTGAAGATTATTTTTTTTATTGTGTGGAGTTAATTGATTAGCTGATGTTTGTAGTATAGTTGGATATTAATTATCATTTTAAATTTCTTAACTATGAGTTGGTTTAAATGATATGAACCGATTTCTGGGTTCAGAATTTGGGTATGAGGTTTTGCTTTAGGGTTTATGAGTGACAAGAGATACAATTTTGGTCTTTTATTTCTTTAAAAATTGTTTCTGATTTTGTTAGAAGGGGGATGATGAAGAAAATCAGTAAGGATTCCCATTGATTGTTAGATGAGAACATTACCACTTCTAATTCATGTACATTTACTGATTACGTTGCTTGAACTAAGATAAATTCATGTACACACTTGAAGCTGCATGAATTCAAAAAATCTGTAGAAAAAAACATGCCGGCTTAATATGAAAATTGCGGCCAAATTATATATAAATTAAAAATTGTTTTTTAAAAAATCCAAATTCTTTTAAAATATCAGAAGCCCCCCTAAAATTTCTAAAATATCAGAAATAACCTAAACCCCAAAAAACTTGTCGACCATCCCCTTTTTCCGGCCCCATTGTAGCCACCCCCACCCCAACCTCTAATCTCTACGCGTGATGAAGTTTGCGCCGTCGTAGTTTGATATACCCAATTACATTATGATACAATCGACACCTCCAATGCAGCAATGATAAACGCAAATTGTTTGCGACTTAAATCAATGCAAAATTCAGTCGTTTGGTGTCTCAAATCAACGCAAAAATACACAAAGGCACTGATTATTTTACAATTGGACGATATCGATTAGAATTAGGATTAAGAGTTAGAGATTTGAGTATTGGGAATTTTAGAGATTTAGGAATTTGAACTGACAGCTGATTAGTGGGCGGTCGGTTACGGATGGGTGGTTGTTGACAACAAGGAGGTGGTCGGTGACGGTGGCCATGGTTGGTAATGGAGATGGTGAGTTTAGTGTTAAGGATTTTAGGATTGATTTTTAAGGATTCAAGGTTCTTTTTAATTTAAAGAAATTAAATTTTTAACATAAAAATACTTTTTAAGTTTTTTTTTAAAAAAATAATTTTTTAAAAATTGAAACATAATTAAAGCATCCAAATTAAAAAAATGATATAATTTATACACTTATTTTTATATTAAGCCATAGACACTTATTTTTGGACACCTAAATATGTCCATGTTTACAGGTATCAGTGGCTTTAATTTCAGGCTTGAACAGAGGATTCATAAGAGCATCAAGAATGACGTATACATTTTACGTAATGTAAAATGCACACAATCTCGAAAATAATGGAAATACATAGACCGAGTTAAATATCAAATTTTGAGTGTATTTGTCCAGTATTCTTATTGTTAGAGGGGAGTATTATTTTGTTAATAAGGAGAATATATTTAGAAAATAATCTTATTAGGTGAGTGGGTTAGTTGAAATTCAATTTAAAAAGTGAAATGTTCGATAATATATTTTGTTGATGAATGATGATTAACCATCAATGGTTCAAAATAATAACAATTTGTTTTATATTGAACCACTCAAATGTTACTAAAATTGAAATGGTTTAAACATTAAATGTTGATGCTTGATTTTGTATGAGAACACCAACGTGTTGACATACCCAAAAATTTACGTAGGAAATTCAAAACGGTGTCTTGAAACGTACGTATGACGTATTCAAATATAATGTCACGTTAACTAAAGTCAAATAAAAACATTAGATAGACGCAGCCACAGTTTGGGGAATTCCAATGATGATGGGTTTTGAATTTGAACCATCCTTTTTTTTTCATAGATAGATACAAAAAGCACTACATGTAAAAACTTTATAATGATTAATAAAATAATAATAATAATAATAATTATTAACGGTAATGAAATATCAAGGGGCAGAAAAAGGTAAACGAAAAAAAGAGAGGCAATAACAGTAAGGAAACGAACACTTGAAATTAAAACCCAACACCTTACCTAAGAAAACACTAGACTTCAACATTCCCTGCCCTCCAACCAGCCATGGATTATTCACTTTCTATATCTTCACCGCAACAAAACAACGGAGAAAAATCCCCTTGAAGTTTGGGTCCACGGTTCTGTGATCTATAATAAATAAATTCTAAAGCAGTTAAAAAAAAACTCACTCTGGCATCATATTCTACAAGAGACCACAACACCACCTCAAGGGAATTCACGATAAAGCTAGCAAACGACATTTCGGGTATCTCCAGATTCTGGCAATGAACCATTGGAGTGAGCAGTTAAACTAGGTTCCTTGGTTAAATCACCGTTTGTTGCTACCTCTTTCTTTTCATCTGCTGCAGCCTTTCCTTCCCATACCTGCAGTTTTGAGGAAACCAAATCAGATCAATTTTCATGGATGGACAAGCACACAGATTTATCAAAAAGGCAAAAAATTATTCAGTCGTGCAATGTCTCGCCTGGTTTTGCAACCGAAGTTTAGCCTTTTTCTCCTGAATTGCTTTCTGGCGAACCTCGTAAAATTCAAAATCATCTAAAATGCAAGTTTTGCTGGAATACTCCTTAAAGATTTTGAGCAACTTAAGCCCTTGCTCAAGCCTGATCTGCACAAACAAAACGGAGGTTACACTTAGAATTGGGGGCTGGGGGGGGGGGGAGAAGAGAGAAGAAAGAACATTAGAAACAAAGAATACCTCTTGTGTATCCCTGCTATTTGTGACGGGCTTATTCTCATTGTTCTCTAGGGTAATGTGCTTCAAGGAATTGTTAGGTACATCCTTAGCAATGTGCCATTTTACTGGGAAACAACCCGTCCACTTGTCTTGTTGCCAGAACTCCACGTTCTTCTGAAAGTCAACGGGCCCTACCATCTCTGAAAGGCCAACAAATTGCCCACTTGTATTGACCTATAAAATGTTCAATAAATTTGAAATAAGTTAAGCACGGCAAAAGCTAGGAAATTACCATTCGGTGTATGATTTAATAACAAGACACGAACCGAGAAAAAAAGAAATATAGGGCAGTGACCGGATTTCTGCTGAACCTCATGGTAAGCTGCATCAAGCTTTTTGTTACCATTTGGTGTGCTTGCCCAAACGTTGTACTTGATGCTTTTATGCACATCATCCTCACTGTATGATTTAATAACAAAGAATTTGGCATCTTCATAATCCACAGGGAATTCCTCTCGGTTATATTGTTCAAAGTCCGGAACAACACATGCTTTTTCCTCATCCGTGGTTTCATCTGAGGGAGTATTTTGCCCCTTGGTAGCTCCTTCTGTGACAAGAGTTGCACCCTTTTGGTTCTTAGGCCCCTTAGCCCTAGGTCCCCTGTTCAATTCATTGCAACTGTCCATGATATCATTGCCAGCACCAAAATACACATTGCCTCGTCCCCTTGGTCTATAATTGTCCGCCAACCAACCCCTTCCATTTGTACGCAAATCATACCCATTAGATCCAAAGCCCATTCCAGATCTGAATGTGTTCCCATACTGGCTGTATGGTTTGTTTGGGTACATGCCATTAATATAACCATGCGCAGTGCCCATGCCAGACATTGGCCCAGGATGCTGCAGTCCCTACAAATTTAAAGGTACAACCATCAGAAGCCAAATATTAGAACACCAAAATAACTAAGAAGAAGATCACTATAGTGTCAAATACAAAGGAAAATATTATATAAGTCAAATCATACAAACCATGTAATTGGAATTTGATTGGAAGTTTCGATTCCTTGAAGATGGAAAACCATTTGCTTTTGAAACCGAAGAGTTTATTCCAGTGCTAGTCACAGGCCTGTGTTGCCCATCGGAATAAAGAGTTCCATCAAGCCATGGGATAGGAGAATGAAACCCATCAAAACCATATCTTGGATCCTGATATCCGGAGGTAGGAACACCTCCTGCCGGTGCTCCCCGTCCATAAGAATTATTGGAATTAAATGTGCTGGGGTATGCTGGTTTTATGGCGCCTTGACCATTACTGCCCTTCACACAGCCTCCATTAGCAACTACATTGGAATTTGAATTCACTGTTTCAACAGGCAAGGGCTTTTGATCAGCAGCGGCAGAGGTCACAAGCTCCCCATGTGGCGGAGCAGAAGGGTTTGGTGTGAACGGACCACTGGTCAGAGTCACCGGCTGGAAGAAGGGAGGATACTGGTAGTGCTGAGGCCCATATAGTTGACCATCACTTCCCAGAGTCGGAACTGGGGATGTTGCAGGTGAATATGGTCCATATGGTGCATAGCCATAACCATGATCATACATAAGAGATCCATTGTCTGCATACACTCCCTGACAACACAGTATTACATAAATTTAATAAGAATTCATGAAAGATATCTGACAACAACTTCCAGTACATAGGAAAAACGAAAAGGACTCACATTACTCATTTCAACTCCATCTGGATTCACATATTGTGAATATTCATCCCACTCATTACCAGAGGTGTCAAAGCCTGCAATAGGCAATATACAGATTAAATCCAATTTTAGCCCCAATCAGTTCAGAATAACTGACCTGCAATCGAAGGAACAATTAGTTTACTACCTCCATAGTAATAGGCAGATGGATAACCACTGGAATATAGCACATAGTTGGATCCATATAATCTGGCAGCAAAGGCGTTGCAGATCTCTCAAAGATGGAACTTGGATATTCCCTGCGTTGCCTGAATCAACAGAACCATACTGATAAACAGAAGGCTGCAAAGAAAATAAATCACGGATTCAGATAACCATCAGACGGGGTATTCCTTGCGTTACCAGTCAGATGTGACCGACCAGATAGAGATCCAAATTCTTTCCTTCTTAATTTCAACAAAAACATCCGCATCACCTAGCACAGTTTTATCCATAATTGCAAAAGTAGGAAAAGGAGGCTACCTTCTTGGCAGGCTCAGGAATATCCACGGGCTTCTCTTGTGATTCTACAGACAATTTCTGCAACAGCCCTGCTGTTTCTAAAATAAAGCAACAAGTTAAAGAAAAACGAAATTTTGCAGTTTTCTTTACGATTCAAAAGAGCAACAAAGAACAAGTCAACACAAATTCAATCAATCAATCAAATAGAATACCAACAAAATTAAAAGAACTCTTCGGAATAGTTGAAAGAAGAGCAAGAACCATATAAAAGAAGCAAACAGCAAGTTTAATGCATAAGATGCGGATAGAAAAGCGTCAACAAGTACAGATCTATATGAAAGAAAGATTTAAATGAAAAATTGAGGATACGATCTACGGAGGGAGCAACTGTAGGCGCCATCACCACACCGAAGAATCTCTAAACCCTAAAATCGAATCCCAAAGCTATGATTGGGGGTTTTAGGAAGAGAAATTACACTCTCAGTCTCAAAGCCACCGCCGCCGAGACAGAGACAGAGACGGAGACAAAAACCAGAAAAAGGAGAGATTTGGGAAATTATGGGAGAGAGGGGGATATGAAAATCCAAATCCGGTGATTCAAATAGCACCACGAGGCTTCAATCAATTTTGCCTCTTTTTCGTTTTGGTCTCACCCAATCATACCTTTCCAACGAGCTGTTATTCCACGTGGCATTAAACTATTGGTTTGGTTGAACCATAGTTCATTTTTTATTGGTGGGTGACATAGTTCCGGTAACCGTCGGGGACGTTTCGTTGTTAAACGATCCGTGTGCCATTAGAGGACAAATTCCTTTGGAAACCCTAAATTAGTTATAATTGGAGAGAAAATCTTTTCTATTAAATAAATTAAAATAAATTTATTTTTATCCTTTTTGAAATGTACCTACCACTTATATTTAAATTAATTAAATCTAATTATTACAATTGAAATATATTTTCAATTCCACAATACCTTGATACTCCTATAGTTTTGAACTAGTTATATATTTTTTATTAACAATTTAAATTATATGTTATAATGGTTTATTCTGATTTATAATCACTTTAATTGTTCTCGTGAATTTATAAAGGTATAATTTTTTAATATTTTGTATCATTTGAAATATAATCGACAAAATTAATCATATATTTCAAAATTGCTAGTGTAATTTATTTTAAAATGCACTTTTCAAAATAATAATTAATATTATTATAACGATATTTTATCTTTTTATATTTTAAAAAGAAAAACGAAATTTAAAAGTACACTGAAACCATTGAACTGTGCTCAAATAATAGTTTATCATTAAATTTTTAAAAGTTAAAAATATCATTATATTTATCAAATTATTACAAAAGATCACTTTAACATTTAATAATTATAAAAGTTTGATAAATTTAATAACCATTTTGAAATAATTCTATAAAATGTAATGATCATTTAGTAACAGTTCCTTAAAATCTAATGACAAATTTTTAAATTTTAAAAGTTCAGTGATTAAAACGATTATTTGAGCATAGTTAAATGACCTATTATGTACTTCACCCAAAAACTAAAAACCACCGATCTAGTGAACAAAATTGTGTATAATAATGCTTTCTCTCGCTTTTAATTAGAATTTCATTTAAAAAGTTGAGCCATAAATGTTCATTAATCCGTTTAAAATGTTGGTGAATCTTTCCACCATAAACCCTACATTGAATGCTCAAATAAGGGCAATAAATAAAAATAAATATATAGAAGGGAAGAAAGGAAGAAGTTATAGTTCAAGTAGTAACATCCTGCCATTACTGTGAAATCTTTAAAACAGGGAAAGCAATGACATCTCGGATGCTGGCGGAATCCGTCAAAAGCATTACCAACCTATCAATTCCAAGTCCCTACGAACAACCGTTTTCACCGTTACATTTTGTCAGAAAAACTCAGAACACATCGATCCATGTATGTATTTGTATGCATGTCAGCTTGCTAACAACCATTTTCACCGGTACATTTTGTCAGAAAAACTCAGAACACATGGATCGGGTACGTATGTATCTGTATGCATGTCAGCTTGCTAACAACCATTTTCACTTGTACATTTTATCAGAAAAACTCGGAACACATGGATCCATGTATGTATGTATGTGCATGTCAGCTTGCTAGGGACGATTGCAGGTCCAGATTATGTGCAACAATATCAATCCAATCCAAAAGGCATTCTCGGAAGTCAATAGCGCATTCGGGGCTCGGTTATAACCCAGCATGAATATGATCAGGTGGAACCAACTATCCTTGACAAATTTAACAACGAATGATTAATGTCAAAATCTGCAAACAAGAAGATGAGCGTACCATTCCCGAAGCCGGAGGCATTCCGTATTCCAAAGCAGTAAGAAAATCATCATCGAGAGTCACTTCATACATGGAGTCCTCATTTTTATTCTTTTCTTCTTCCGTGCCATCTGCAATGACTTCTGCTCTCTTCCGTGCCAAATCAGTAAGAAAATCATCATCGAGTGTCACTTCATACATGGAGTCCTCTCCTTTTCAATTTTCCTCCCACGTTTTTCCTTACCGTAGTAGGAGAAACCATATCTGCTGTTGCTTCCAGAAGTTTCACCTGCCGCTCCTGATGCATCTCTAGTTCTCCTGGGCTGAGACGGGGGTTGGGGCTCCATGGAGAAATCTGGAAATGAACAGAAAGTTGGAGGAAAGGGTTTTTCCTAGCCGAACCAGATTTCTGGAAAATAAAGGATAATAAAAAACGATTCTCGACACAGGGTAGGAGGGTTCTGGACGCAAGAAGACGCTGATTCTGGTGGAGAAACGATGGTGTGCACAGGCGGCGGAAAGCGGCGAAAAATGGCAGTGGACTTCTTGAAGATCTGCGTTGATTGAAAGTCTCAAACGCAAATCTAAGGCCAGATTTGATATCACAGATAACCGGCGATCTTCACAGGAAAAAATCGGCGTCAAAAGGTGGTCGGAGTGTAAAAGTGACTCTGGATTCTGGAGACAAACTAACCAAGAGATTGAAGTGTTATAAGAACAGCCTGATAGCAAGAAAAACAAAAGGTAATTCAGCATCACTCCGAAAAGTGGAAATACATCACCTTTGCTCGTTTGCGGAATATATCAGCTACTTCAGGATTTGCAATCATATCAACATACCTAAACATGTGCGAAGGGGGGAAATATGGTCAAAAGGGAGAAACGATCCAGCAATATCAAAAGAAACACCAAGAACAGGACATATAAGGACACACAGTTTGCAATGTGTTATATGCATAGTAATAAGCATTTCTCTTCCTTGATGTGATTGCTAATGAGTAAAAGAATTAATGATATTAATAATGCAATGGTAAAAAAGAATAAAAATAACTGATAATTGTCCAAATAAAGATAAGTGACATTAAGAATATCTTATATCTTCCCCCTTTTTTCCTTCAAGGGAAAAAATGTAAAAGAAGAAAAAAAGAATCAAATATCCCGCAAAATCCATTGAGGAGCTCAGTAGGATGGGATTTGAAGGAAATATGTGTTTGAATGAGTGCATTACTAGATGATTCACAAAAACAAATAAAATAGATGTTGCAGATAGAAAATCACCTTTGACGGTAGCGCTTATCAATGTCGGTTAAACCTTGAAACTTGTCCGGCAGCGGAAGTAGTGATTTAGTAAGGATTGAAAAAGAATCCACCTTAACAGAAAGTTCCCCTGAACAGTGAATCAGAAAAAATGCAATAAAACAGAGGGAAGTTGCTTTGACTTTGACTTTGACAACATACACAGATAGAGAATAAAATAGAAGCTACAATTAGAGTAAATCCTCTGTAAAATGAGGAAGTTCACCTTTCTCAGTCCGCTTTATAGAGCCAGAAGCACCCAATATATCACCAATATCAACAAGTGTCTTTAACTGCTCAAATTGATCATCCAACAGCCTTTCCTTCTCACAGTATAGCTACAATCATTTGACAGAAATACAACAATCTAAAGTTTTAATCAAATTATAGCAGAAACAATAGATTATAAATGAAAAACGAGAAAAAAACCTGATAGTGCCGGAGTCATCTCTTAAAGTGAGGAAAGCAAGCTTCCCAAATGATCTACGAGCCACAATTCGGCCTGCAATGGAAACATGGTGACTCCCGCCATCCAACTCCTCGCCATTGCTAAGATCCTTGTATATCTCTTGAAGCTCCCTAGCACTGTGACTTCTATCCAATTATATTCGTACGGCTCCAACCCTTTGCTCCGCAATTGCTCCACTTTCTTGAGGCGGATGGCACGGACGGCTTCACGGTCCGAAGTGGAAGTGGAGGTGGAGGTAGGGCGGTTGCGAGTGTTGGTGATGGCGTTGGCGGCGACGCCGGTATTTAAGCAGCGGAGGAATAGAGTAGGGGAAGCGCCCAATCCAAAGAGTTGCTTCAAACTCGAAGGCCTTGCAATGGATGAGGATAGCCTCCACACCTTCAAGCCCTCCATCCTCAGTTTCTTTTACTTGCTTTTCACTGTTATTACCAGTTTACCACTATTATTACTCTTCTTTTCCCTTTTATATGCTTTCTATCTTCAAACATTTTTCATTTTCTATTTTCATTAATTAGGGAAATAGATCATTATAACACTAATTATCAAATTAGTATTTTATTTAAATTTAAAGGTGAATTAAAATTTAAATATTTTTAAATGGCTATACCATTAAATTAACCTGAATTAATGTCTCAATATTTAAAATGTAATAAATTATAATATAGATTATTAAAATATTATTTTTTCAAAATTAATAATTAAAATAAGACATTTTAAAAATAAAAAAGCATCAACGTCCTAATTTATCCTAAAAGTTATTAGAACTAAGGATAAAGTACATATTCCGACTATATGATATTGTTTTATTGAATTATTTAACTATTAAAAACTATAAAAGGATCTTACGATTATTAAAAATTACAAAATTATCATTTGACTATTCATTATGTTCCAAACTCATCATTTTTCTTTAAGAAGTTTACGTCACTCTGAGCTGAACGTTAACATGCTGACTGAAATATTATCTCATAATCTCAAATGACTATCATATCGCAATATGCATATTAACGTTCAACTCAGAATGTCGTTAAATCGTTATTTTTTTAACAAAAAATTATGAGTTTGAAATATAATTAATAGTCAAGTGGTCAGTTTGTAACTTTTAATATTCGAGGGGCTCAACAAAATAACTCTCTATAGTTGAAGGATCATTTTATAATTTTTAATAATTGGTAGATTCAATAAAATAATATCATATAGTCGGTGATCATTTATGAACTTTACCCTATAATCAATTATAAATTAAATGTTAAAGTAAAATCAAAACTTATAATGATTGAATTATAAATGAAACAAATTAAATTGAAAAAATAATTCTCTGATTCATTTATGTTGTTCTCGAATGTTTCTTATAGTTTTATTATTTGTTTGTTTCGAAACTTTATTCTAATTATTGCTCTTAATTTTAACAAAATAATCGATCTTTTATTTCATTATTTTGAATTATATTTTATTCAAATATGAATATGAAGTGTTTTAAATGAGATTAATTTCTTTTTTTTAAATAATTGATGTTGTAGGGTATTACTTTGTTAAATCTTCTAACTATTAAAAATTATAAAATGGTCCTCTAACTATAGAGCACTACTTTGTTGAGTCTCCAGAGTACTAAAAATTACAAAATGATCTTTCAACTATTTATATGTTTCAAACTCATCCTTTTTTGTTAAAAAAATTGACGGTCATCTGAGCTAAACGTTAATATGCTGACTAGGATATGATAAAATCATATTTTAATGATGTCTTCTGACATTGCAGTTTATTTCAAGCACTGACTCAATAACATAATATTTCAAGCACTGGCTCGACGACACAATATAAACGGAGAGTTGATCCACAAAATATAGCTCAAACGGTTTTGTGATCAAATTTTATAATATCTCAATTAACAAATTAACGTCCAACTTAAACGACCATTGAATTTTTAACAAAAAAAAATTATGAGTTTGAAATATATAAATAGATAGATGACCATGTTGTAATTTTTAATAGTCAGGAGACACAACAAAGCAGTACCCTATAATCAAATGACCATTTTATATCTTTTAATAGTTAAGGGATTCAAAAAATAATATCTTATAATTGAGGACTGTTGTGTACTTTATCCTAGAATTTATAATTATCATATATTTACAAATATGATTTAGGCTTTAATTGTAGAAAAGTTTAATTAAATCTTTAAAAAAAGTTAAAATCCCATCATAATCCGCCCCAATGACCGTAGGGTTGTTCAAAGTTTGTAGAAGAGTTTAATTGAATCGAAGTTTTTTTTTTTATTAATCAGTCGATTAACAATTAAAGTTTTGTTTGATTAATCAGTCGATTAACAGTTAAAGTTTTGTTCAAATTTAGTCGGTTAATTTGGATTGAAATTAATTAATTAATCAGAATTATTAAATATTTAATAATATATATATATATATTATTTATATATTACTTATTATTAAGAGTGTTTAAACTTTGATTCTAACCGAATTAATAAAAAATATTAAATATTTGATATAATATATATTATTTATAAATTTCAGTTAATTCAGTTAATCGATCGATTAATTGAATTTTGTTTGGTTCGATTAAAAATTTTCGGAAAAAAATTCAATTAGATTAACGATTAAAACTTTTCGGAAAAAAATTCAGTTTGATTAACGATTAAAAAAATTAGATTAAAATTCTTTTAAAAGTTCGATTTGATCGATTAATTGAATTAACTGTTGCGGAAGACGGCTATCGGATAGAGCAAAATCGCAACTGATAATTTGAGAAAATAAAAATGAAGATAAAAAAGACACAAAATTTACGTGGAAAACCCCTTAATAATATAGGGTAAAAACCACGGGCAACGGTAGAATAATTTCACTATGAGAAAATATGAATTACAACTTCTCTCAATCGACCAAGGAGAAAACAATGATAATTCTCTCTTGATAAAAAGGAGAAAACAACTCTCAAGAAACTCTCTAAATTCTCTCTAGTATTGGAAGAAAGCTAGAATGTTTTGGGATGGTTTTGAAGCCAAATGGGATAGGGTATTTATAGCTAAATCTTAAGGACTTAATCTTATAAATACACTAAAGTTTAATGACTAAAGTTTGTAATTTGACCATATAAAAAATCAACAAAATTGGCTTTTAATAAAAAAAATTTCAAAGCCACCGGCTGCTTAGCATCCCATGTGGTTTGATTTTTCAACAATCTCCCACTTGAAGATTTGATTGGAACAATCATATCTTCATACCATTATTTCTACCTTGTACCATCATGTTGCTTACGTCTCTGACAGGCCACAAGAGGATCGACACCAGGTAAATTTATCAGCGTTGATTGCCTTTGTCATGAAATCTGCTATGTTGTCTTTGGTATGGATTTTCTGCATATCTATTGTCCCTTCTTCCATCTTTTCACGAATGAAATGGTACTGAACTCGTATGTGCTTTGTCCTTGAATGAAATATTGGATTCCTTGCTAGATGCAAGGCGCTTTGATTGTCACAAAACAGATAGACATACTCTTGATTGTGCCCAAGCTCCTCCAATAACATCTTCAACCAAATTGCCTCTTTACTGGCTTGTGTAGCTGCTACATATTCTGCCTCTGTTGTGGATGTAGCCACAACTGACTGCAATTTTGAAACCCAGTTTACAGCTCCACCAGCAACTTTGAACACATATCCTGTAGTAGATCTGCTTTTATCCAAATCCCATGCATAGTCAGAATCTACATACCCATTGATTAGTAAGTTTGATCCTTCGTAACATAATGCAACATTTGAGGTCCCTTTGATGTATCTCAGGATCCTCTTTACTGTATTCCAATGCTCTTTGCCTGGATTTGCCATGTATCGACTAACCACTCCCACTATTTGTGCAATGTCTGGTCTTGTGCATGTCATAGCGAACATTAAACTTCCCACTGCTGATGCATATGGTACTCGAGACATCTCCATCCTCTCTTTTTCACTACTAGGACTCATACTGGAGGATAATTTGAAGTTAATAGGAAGAGGGGTAGAAATTAGCTTACAATTTTGCATGTTGAATCGTGACAAGATCTTCTTCAAGTAATTCTTCTGTGAAATCCAAATCTTCCTATTACTTCTGTCTCGGTGAATTTGCATCCCTAGAATCTTGTTTGCTGATCCCAAGTCCTTCATTTCAAATTCCCTAGCCAGTTGTGCCTTCAATTCTTCAATATGATCTTTGTTGGGTCCTGCAACCAACATGTCATCTACATACAACAGCAATATAACAAAATCGTTATCACCAGACCTCTTGAAATAAACACAATGGTCTGCATTAAGTCTGTTGTATCCAAGGCACATAATGAAGGAATCAAATCTCTTACACCAACACCTCGGCGCCTGCTTTAGACTGTACAGAGATTTTTTCAACCTGCAAACCAAGTTCTTCTTTTCGTCTTCTTTAAAACCTTCAGGCTGGAGCATATAAATCTCTTCTTCAAGATTTCCATGAAGAAAAGCTGTTTTAACATCTAGCTGTTCCATATGTAAATCCAATGTAGCACACATTGCCAATACTACTCGAACTGTTGTTAGTCAAACCACAGGAGAAAAAATTTCATTGAAATCAATACCTTCTTTCTGAGCATATCCTTTGACCACCAGTATTGCACGATACCTCTCCACTTGATCGTCACCATTTCGCTTGATTTTGAAAACCCATTTGTTACCAATTACTTCCTTCCTTGTGGTAGTGTCACAAGATCCCATGTATTATTTTTATGAAGAGCTTCGATTTCTTTTTGCATCGCCATCATCCACAGGAAGCATCTGAGCTGTTTATTGCCTCCTGGTATGTTGATGGCTCACCGTCCTCTGTTAAAAGACAGTATGCAACATTTCCTTCTATAACATAATCTGAGTGCCAATTGGGACGTCTTCTTACATGATCTGATTGACGAGTTGTTGGAGCTTCAGAACTCTCTGGTTCTTGTTCATCATGTGCTGGTTCTGCTTCAGAAGAATCTCATTGTTCAACTCCTTTTCAGCGCTGTCGTCGTATTCTTTTCTTTGTAGCTTATCTTCTACAAAGATAACATCCCGGCTAATGATCACTTTGTGGGCAGTGGATCCCACAAGCGATACCCTTTACTCCATCAACACATACCCCAAGAATTGTATTTCCTGAATTTTGGATCCAACTTTGAAATTTCTTGGGCGTTGTACATCACTACGCAATACTTCCAAATACATCGAGGTTTGAATAATCAGCTGGTTTACAATCCCCATTCATTGATGTTCAGCTCTATTGCAGTTGATGGAGCTCGATTCACCAAATAACAGGCGGTATTGACTACTTCTGCCCAAAATGATTTTTCTAGGCCTGCGTCCCTCAACATTGCTCTTGTTATTTCTAACAAGGTTCTGTTCATCTGCTCTGCCACTCCATTTTGTTGAGGAGTGTTCGCCACTGTGAATTATTTTGATGCCTTCTTTCTTGCAAAAGTCTCAAATTTTCGCTTGGTATTCTCCTCTATTATCTATTCTGAAACAATTGATTATTTCCAGAATCAAGTTCCACCCGCGCTTTGAAGATTTTGAAAGTTGAAAACCACATCTGACTTCTTCTTAATAGGATACGCCCAACATCTCCTAGAGTAGTCATCAATAAATGAGACAATTATTTTGCTCCACCTAGGATGTACTGGTGCTTGCCATACATCAGAATGAACTAATTCTAGACATTTTTGCCTCTAGAATTTGACGTGTTGAATTTCAACCGGTGCTGTTTACTTGTTATGCAATGCTCACACAAGTAAGTGATACCTTTGTTAGCCTGGAAGTAGCTTTTGCTCCACAAGAACTTTCATTCTTGTTCTGACATGTGTCCAAGTTTCTGATGCCATAGCATTGCAGAATCTGAACTACATGAGGCAACAGAGGCTTCTGCTTCTAGCAAAGTCTCCCTTCACATGTACAAGTTTGCTGCTATCTTTTCGCCTTCAGCACCACAGCGCTCTACGGAACACCTTCATGATTCTTTTTTGTGTCTCAATCTTGCTTGCATTATTATCCAACAATCCGTAGGATAATAAATTTTTCTTCAGTCCCTTCACGTGTCGCACATCTCAAACAACTTTGATTGTTCCATCATACATCTTCAATTTGATGGTTCCCACGCCAACGATCTCTAAGGCATGATCATTGCAACTATACACAGATCCTCCTAAAACAGGTTCATAATGATGAAACCATTCTCTTCTTGGTCATGTGATATGTTGCTCCCGAATCAATGAGCCATATATCTATATATCTTTTTCTACCTTCCACGGTGGTTAACACTTCACAACATAGAGCATCTCCATCATCTGAAGTGTTTGCGGTATTGCTTTATGGATTGGAAATTTTATTTAGACTCCAACAATCCTTCTTCAAATGACCCTTCTTTGCACAGTTGTAACACTTTAAATTCTTCTTGCTCCTTGACTTCGATCTACCATTTTTGACTGCTACTTTGGCCACGTTCTGTTGATCTCCCTCTCGTCGTTGTCAATGCTTCTGCTTGTTGCAGATTTACTTGTCTGTCTTCCTTGTTCTTGGGCCGGTTTTCTTCTTGTAGAACAGTAGCTGCAACGTCATCGAAGACTAGACTGGTGACATTACTATTTGTCAAGTTGATGATGAGTTGATCATACGAATCTGGTAGACTTTGAAGTAGAAGTTCAGCACGTTCTTGTTCTCCTATTTTACAACTTAAGGATGTAAGCTGAGAAAATAAAGTGTTCAGTGTATTTAAGTGTTTCGTCACTGAAGTAGATTCTGACATACGGAGAGTGTACAATTTTCTCTTAAGAAAAATTTATTGTGCAGCGATGTGGCCTCGTACAATTTGGTGAGATGATCCCATATCTCCTTAGTTGTCTCTTCTCCTCGATGCTTGACAATACTTCATCTACTAATGCTATATGATAGTTTGCCATAGCATTCTCGTCCATCTCGTTCCATTGATGTCATCTGCGAAATCCACGGCCTTTCACTGATAGCTGTTAGACAACCGTATTCCTCAGGATAGCCTTCATCTTCAATTTCCACAATGAGAAATTTTCCCATTGAATTTTCAATATCAAATTTCGTTGACATACTTCTTTTACGGATAGCTCCCATTATTTCACTATCGTGAATAGTTCTCTGGAACCTCAAAGAATGGGTAATACCTTCTTATTTTCTTATGTTGGATGATCCACCTTTTGGTGGCAACCACAAAGATAATAAGCATATATTACACACTCAAATCTGACTCTGATACCAATTGTTGCGGAAGACGGCTATCAGATAGAGCAAAATCGCAACTGATAATTTGAGAAAATAAAAATGAAGATAAAAGAGACACAAAATTTACGTGGAAAACCCCTGAATAATATAGGGTAAAAATCACGGGCAACGGTAGAAGAATTTCACTATGAGAAATGGAATTACAACTTCTCTCATCGACCAAGGAGAAACAATGATAATTCTCTTGATAAAAAGGAGAAAACAACTCTCAAGAAACTCTCTAAATTCTCTCTAGTATTGGAAGAAAGCTAGAATGCTTTGGGATGGTTCTGAAGCCAAATGAGATAGTGTATTTATAACTAAATCTTAAGGACTTAATATTGTAAATACACTAAAGTTTAATGACTAAAGTTTGTAATTTGACCATATAAAAAATCAACAAAATTAGTTTTTAATAATTTTTTTTCAAAGCCACCAGCTGCTTAGTAGCCCATGTGGTTTGATTTTTCAACATTAACCGTTTGAAGATTCCTAGCATGAAATTTGGAAAAGAAAAAAAAAAGTGATGGGTGGATCCATAGCAAGCCGTTGGCGAGAACTAGGCGGCGAGAACAATTGGGAAGTTCTCCTTGAACCTCTACATCCTCATCTCCTCAGATATATCATTCATTACTGTCAAGGAGTGCAGCCATGAAAGATATGTTCAACGCAAAAGACCAGAGAACCTGAGCCTCGAAAGAAGAGTTTTCTCAAGGCTTGTCTTGTAAATGGAAACCCATACGAGTACGACGTGGATCGCTTCATTTATGCTGGCACAAGAGTTCGGTCCTCATGGTTCGGATATGTAGCAGTGGCCACCGATGAAGGAAAGCGTGCCCTCGGCCGGAGGGATATTTTGATCGCTTAGAGAGGAACCATGACAGCCTGGGAGTTGCTCAATGATTGCTTCATAAAACAAACGTGAAACATCCGATACAGAGACATTCCCCACCGCCAAGGAACACGGTGCTAAACTGCACGGGGCCTTCTACTCTCTTTATACTGGAAAAAGAACTCGACGCAAAACTAGAAGGTACGTACTTGTTTTCTACTAACCTGTTGTATAAGTAGATAGTAAAAACAATAACTTCATTTCCTTGCTACCCTGCTTTCTTCGGGTCCTGGACGCGGTAAAGGAACTTATTAACAAGTACGAAAATGAGGAAATAATCATAACTGTGACGGGCTTCAGCTTGGCTGCACCACTCGCAACGCTAACCGCAATGGGCATAGTTGCCAATGGATATAACAAGCCCACCACCGGCAACAAGCCGTTCATGGTCACTGCCTTCACGTACGGCGGTCCGCATATCGGAAAACGCTAATTTGAAAAGCCTACTTGGTAACTCGGCAAACACCTTCATCTTCTTCGTATAAAAAAAGATTTAGTTCCTAAACTTCCACGGAGTTCGAAAACCAGTTCAGAAATAAATTGATTGTTGACTCCTCGGTATCGAACAACTTGAAGGGAATCTTTTCTCCTTCGAGTATGAAGTCGATGGGATCCGTTTTCTATTATATGCTTTAATGGCATAGGCACTAAGCGCAAACGTACCCTGCGTAGTCGCATAGTCCCTCTAGATGATGAACTTAAACGTATCCGCGGAGATGAAGACGAAGATGAATCTCAACCAAATTCAGATGAAGATGAATCTAAAATTTCAGTGTAAAAGTTTGATAAATTTAATTATATTTTATAACAAGTTGATAAAATTTAATGATCATGTAGTGTTATAGATCCTTTTTTCAACGGATTATTAGAGATATTAAATCAATCATCAAGAGAAAAGTACACCATTTCACATCCTTTAAAGAACGATCAATGCCAATAAAAAATCTGGTCTACTAGCTACGTACTATTGGATTTCCCAATTTTCAAAAGGCTTACAAAGTAAATTGAGCCCTAAACTACATCTTAATTCTTATTTTGGTCCTTCAACTTTTTTTTAATCAAAGTGACCTTTAAGTTTCATTGTCTAGTCGTTTTTGACCCCATTAACTGACGTGTTAAATATGTGATATTTCTAATCAATTAATATACATGTGAAGGTTAATTGTGAATAAATGATTCAGGGGTAAACTTAGAAAAATTAAAAATATACATCAAACTAAGTTATGAATTCAAGAATGCTCTGATTTCTTATTAACCCGATTTTTACACCAAAAAATCGTTATTGTTTCATAAATTATCATTAGATTTTTATTAAATTTTTTATGAATATGATAAATTAAGATCTTTTTGGATGTTGGCACTTTAATCTCCAAATTTGATCATTTTAATTGTGGCTTACTTTTCTTTAAATGTCTTTCGAGAATTCGTATATATTAAAAACATCTCAAAGTCCAATTATTTAATTCAAATACAAAGAAGATGGTGAAGTCTTACATCCCAAATCATGTTTTTTATATGTTCCAACTACTCAATGTGTTTAAATATGGTTAAGACATGTTTGAGTCTTTTGAAACTCAACTTTATGCATTAGAATTGCAGGGCATCTACATAACCTCAAGGCATCAATACCATGCATTCTCAATCTCAGTTCTTGCAAATTAGTAAAAAATATCGATATTAAGTATAAAGTATCTATACATGCCTAGTTATTAGTACCTTCAGTTAGGTGTCGATACTTATTTATTTTCCAAAATTTTAGGTAGTATAATACACGTGAAGAGTATCAATAGTCTATTGATCATCAATTTTAACTCTTCTAAATTTTAAAATGTCAAACTTGTAAAACATCGATATTTAAGATAAGTACCGATGTTATGGTAAAATATTGATATCTTTTTCCTAGTATATACATAGGTCTATTTTCTTAATTTTTTACACCATACTAGTAAGGTATTGATACCCTTATCATGTAAATTTTCTGTAACCATCAATCGGGTAGGAGTGTACTCATTTACTGACTCGCGTACCATATTTTCATGATATACAGTAAGCAATAATATGAATTGAAGAGTATACAAAATTGTGACACAATATGTTGTTGTCAGACTATTTAAGTAAAAATTTTATTATGAGTTTTGAGCTAACAGTTAAATTTATAACTACTAATATGCAAATAATTTTAATGATTGTAATTGGATTTACATATGTTAAATTTTAATAATATTTTTATATAATATCACATGTTCTATATATTAAAAGTTTTATTTATTTTATTATATTGCCTCACTAAATAAAAAACTTAGTGTGTGATTGGTTCATACGTAGGTATTAAACTAACGAGCAAGGTAAAACGCACACCAGCGTCATTTTGAAAAAATCAAGTCTTACACCATAATAAGTAAGGAGGTCTTATTTTATTGTATTTGTAGTTATTGACATACATATTAATAAGTTTATAGTTGTTTTAATATTTATATCAGTTAATTGTTAAAAGAAATAAAATTTTACTAATTTTTAAATAATATTTTTTATAATTTATGTGACATATTTAACTCGTATACGGTACGAATATGAGTTAAGGGTGTTATACAAAACCTCTCAGAAAATTGCTTTTCAAGATCAAACAACATTTTCTTTCTCATGTTCTTCTTATGTTCTTATCCAACAACTCATTTTGATCCACGTAAACACCCAAAATCATATCCAAACTAATTTTTTTAGGATCAAAACACCTAAAACACCAAAATCTTCAACCTCTTTCTCATCCAACCCCAAAAATCATCAAGAATAAAACCTAAGCTAAACCAAAATCCAAAAGGATTTTCCCAACTTCACACAACCTAAACTACCAACCCCTAAACCAAAACCCAATCGCCACCATCTCCTTCGTCGGAATCCAACACCGACCGAACACTAGCCACCACTCGGCTATCAAATCCAACGCCAGCCGACCACCTAACCATCACCGACCCTAACGCGTTAGAACCAAGAAACAAGCAAAAAAAAGCTCACATTGAAACCGGAATCAACGACGAGCGGTGGTGGCGAAACTTCAAAGGTAAAAACCCATTATTTTCCAATACTTTACTTCGAAAATCCTTGGATTAATCTGGATGCTTGTTGTGTGATTAATGCTAATAATTGAAGCTCATTTTATATTAATGAAATTCGACTCTTAATCTAATCGTTCTCGCTAAAAAACAATTAGAACAGGCTTATATTCAAGAATGATCTTGAGCTATATTTTTCTTTTTTTCTTTTCCTTGATTTTTTGCATGCTCGAAACATGACCGGCGGCGATAAAGCGACGACTCGACGAGGAAGATGACTGGACATGCGCTGGTGACTCGTCGGTGAACTCTCGGGTCGGCTGTAGAGGGCGAAGCTTTCTTTGAAAGATGAAATCTTAACCATTGGATCTAATCTTGATCCAACGATTGAGATTGATCCTTGCTTTTTTACTTAGATGCATGATGTGGTTTGATGAGAGCCATTGAATCTAGTTTCTCATCCAAGGGCTCACATGAAATTGTGTTTCTTTCACATGGATTAAAGCAATAGTGATCTTTGGATGAAAGCTAATCAAGGGTGGAGATTAATTTGTGTTACTTCACAAAGATTGGTGATGTGATCACCTAAAAATTTGAACTACTATAAATGCCTCATCTAAAAAGTTGAACTAACATAAATGCTTCATCTTTAACTTTTCAAAACAACAATCCCCCAAGGCATCCAAAACCGGCGGCTGAAGCATGTATTTAGGCTAGTTTTTGTTGTTGTTGTTATATTTGTAAAAATATGGGCTATTATTTGGGCCTAAATAACTATGTAAATGGATTATTATCTAATGCAATGGACTATTATTTTTGAGTTTTTATTATTCAAAAAATAAAATAAAAATAGACTATTTATTCTAACAGGCAAATTATATAGTTTATACTATGTAATATAAACTATGCAATATACAACTATTTAATATATAATACAATATGTAATGCAATTATTTAATATGAAATTATACGATATGCAATGCAACTACTATTTAATATTTACTATTACATGCAAATTATTATTTAATATGTAACCACTTAATAAAAATTATATACACACTATATGCCAGCTATATTCTATATACACACTATATATTATACACATGCCCACACCCATGGGTGCTGACGGGGAAAACCAGAGAAAAAGAGAGATGGTAGCTCCGTAGCAAGTCGTTGGAGAGAACTAAGTGGAGAGAACAACTGGGATGGTCTCCTTCAACCTCTAGATCCCGTTCTCCGCTGCTGCATAATTCACTATGCTCAAGGAGCTGGAGCCGTGGCAGACCTCCTCAATAGTAAAACCCATGAACCAGACGCCTCCAAAGAAGAGTTCTTCTCCAAGGCTTGTCTTGTAAAAGGAAACCCATATAAGTACGATGTGACTCATTTTCTTTATGCTGGCTCCGACTATGTTGAGTCGTCATGGTTCGGATATGTAGCAGTGGCCACCGATGAAGGAAAGCATGCCCTCGGCCGGAGGGACATTTTGATCGCTTGGAGAGGAACCTCGACAACTTCCGAATGGCTCAATGATGCTCGGTTTATAATTCAAAGAAACGCTTCGGACCTGTTCGCCACTGCCAAAGAACATCATGCTACCGTACATAATGGCTTTCACTCTCTTTATACTGGAACAAGACCCGATTCTACTCATAGCAAAACCAGTGCCAGAGAGCAGGTACCTATATATATATATACTTGTTTTCACCACATATTTAATTTTACAAACCATTGATTTCTTGTTGCGTTGCGTTTTCCAGGTCCTGGACGCGGTGAAGGAACTTCTGAACAGGTACAAAGACGAGGAAACCAGCATAACCGTGACGGGGTTTAGCTTGGGTGCAGCGCTCGCAACGCTAACTGCAATGGACATTGTTGCTAATGGTTATAACAAGCCTTCCACCGGAAACCGAAACAAGTCGTCCATGGTCACCGCCTTCACGTACGGCGGTCCGCGTGTCGGAAACCCCGGTTTGGCACTTGTATTTGATACACTCGGCGATCAACTTCATCTTCTTCGTATGAAAAATGAAAGGGATTTCGTTCCTACTCTTCCACCGGGGATGTTCTCGTACGCTGAATTCGGAAACAAGTTGATTGTCAACACTCATGAGTCGAAGTTCTTAAAATGGAAAGGACCATTCGGCTTATACGCTGCTTTTCCCGACGAATACGAAGATGAGCTCAACGGCACAGGCTCTCTGATGAAGACGAAGATGGAAATGAACCTAAACGCAAACGCACCCGTAGAGCCATTGGCTCTTTCGATGAAGGCGAAGATGAATATGAACCTAAACGCAAGCATCTCCGTGGAGGTATTCCAGAGTACTATAGTTGTCACAATATGGATTTATATGCTCATGGAGTTGCGATCAAAGACATCGAGAAGAACACTCCGGCAGACAAACTAGACCATGATAGGACTCGTGAACAAATACTTAGACCGTGTGAAAAATGAGCACAAAATTCCTCCGAACTGGTGGGTCGGTGAGAACCTCAGAAGATGGTTCAGTTGGAGAATGGTCGCTGGATGGTTTACTGAATCTCGATGGCGTTGCTTGCCTTGGTTTACAAGGCATTTTATGATATATATTATAAAATAAGAACGCAGAGCTAGGGCTTGGTGTTTCCGATTAGGTTTACATTTTATGCATGCTATAATACTTGGTTTGCAATGGAATATAGGCCTTGGTTCTCGATTATAGTAATATCTATCCATAATTTTATTTAATTGATAATATATTTTGATTCTTAAAATTTTATAAATTTACATTTTTAACATAAAGTTTTATAATCTGTGCGTGTAATAGTGTTATTGGTTAGTTTTTTTCAACGGATTATTGGATATACTAAATCAATGATCATTAATGCCAATAAAAATCTAGTCTAGCGGCTAGTATTGTCTTTTTCCACTTTTCAAAAGGTTTAATAGATAAATTGACCCCTAAACTATATTCAATTCTCGTTTTGGATCTGTAAGTTATATTTTGTTAATAACCATTCTTAAAATTTCACTGCATAATCGTTTTTGTCCCCTTTGACATAACGGTGTTAAAAAATTGTGAGGTCTTTCTAGTTAATTAACGAGTTACTTGTGAAAGGTCAAATTAGGGAAGAGATATAAGTTAAGAGCTAGAATAAGAGAAAACTTAGAAATATATACATCAAACCCAGTTCTTTTATTTAGTTTTTTCTTTATATTTTAAAATTTTAATAATTTCTTAAGCTTTTATTTTATTTTTATGTCTAAAGATTGAATAAGTCTTCAAACTTTATATAAAAATCAATTATGTTCTTGAACTCAGTCAAAAATTAATTACTTTATTTTGTTATGTCATCATTCACACAAGGACTATCATGTCAATAATGTATACCATCATGCATGTTCTTCCCAATAGATTTGGAGGTCTTGTGCAACATTTTAAAATAAGACCCCTAAAATATTTTATAATAAGATAGAATTGTAAAATATCACAATATACTATATTACGATTGTTTCTTATAAAATAAAATAAAAATTCAAACATATGAAATTAAGAAAATATCACAAAACAACTCTATAATCATGTCATTATTTAAAAAGTGTTAACATTTGAATGCTCTTAAAAGCAAAATCAAGATATTTTTAAAAAATATGGGGCCTCCAAATTTTGAAATCCTATGATATATCACACTCTACATTTGTTTATGGACGGGCTGCCATCATATTAGCTCAATTAAATACCATGTTAATACTTTTCTCAAAAAAAATCTATCATGTTAATACGGTAAATGTTAAAAATGATTTTCATCGATCAAAGGGCAACTTAAATCCAATTACATGAACCTGAGAGTTGAATTGATGTAATTAAAAAGGAAGGATAATATTATGAATTTGAGAAAATTCCTTAAGCTTAAAATTTTAATTAGATCACAAATTATTTTGTCAAAACTACCATTAGTGACTGAATAAAGTGTTAAAAAATTAAATTATTTTGAGTTAGATGACTAATAGGATAGTTTTCCTAAACATTTAAGCGCAAAGAGAAAAGACGATCGAAGTCGTCCATTGGGAATATGCCTTTGAAAATGACACGTGGCGAGAATAAGAAGATCACACGGTCAAAGCACTCCCTCAAATTCAAAACACGCAGAGAAAGCGCGAAAACTGAAGCAAAGCAAAAAACAACAACGTACGGAACACTGAGATTCGTGCATTTCCCTTTTCTTTTTTTGAAAATTTAAATTTCATATTTCATCTGTTATTTACAATTTTCCAGTTTAATCAGCTTTGAAGCAGCCCCGTTTCGCTGATGTTCTGGTCTCTTGGGAGTAAGTTACTAAAAATTTCAAATTTCTGCTGCAGTAAAATGATGTTGTTTTCGCCCTTTCAGCTCTGAGTTTCCCGTATTTCGTTGTTAAGTGTAAGCTACTAAGCTGGGTTTCTTCTTTTGGAATTTATGAAGTTTTCTGTTTGTTTACCGAGAAAATCTAAGAAAATAACAGAAACGAAATGGAAAATTTGAAATCCGTGTCTTCCGGGTTTCAATTAGGCGATCGTCCTGTTTGTGATAGGGTTTCGGTTTTTTATTTAAAAAGGGTTTCATGTTTTCCCAGATTCACAAAGATTATAACTATTCTAATTAGAAAGGAATGGAAGATGGTGTTTAAGTTTCAGAGTTGTCCATTGTGTGATTTCTTACCGGGTAAATGAATAGAATCTTTTATTGGTAAGAAGAAATCTTATATTTTATTTCATTCTTTTTTCTTTTTGCAAATTCATGTTACAATCAATGGTGCTTCCTGTAAAACTCTTTAATCCTGTAAAAATAGGTGGATAGCTAGTAGCATGATGAAGGCACACACGCAAAAGAAAGCCAAAGGACCCTCCAAGATCACTTCACAACAGGTAGCTTTTGAGCTAAAGAGTAAGGTGAATTTGGCGCTGAACAAGTTAGGCGATAGAGATACATATCAAATTGGAGCTGTTGAACTTGAGAAAACAGCAGAATGTTTAACCCCGAATAAGATTTCCCCATTTTTGTCATGCATATTGGAGACTGATTCAGAGAAGAAGAGCGCGGTTAGAAAGGAGTCCGTCAGTTGATGGCTACGTTAGCTAGATTCCATCAGGGCCTAATTGTTCCCTATCTAACTAAGATGGTTGCTAGCATCCTTAAGAGGCTTAAGGATCCAGACTCGGTTGTGAGGGATACTTGCCATGAAACAATGGGTGTTTTGGCTTCAAAATTGAGTGATCACGAAGATGATAATAATGGCGTTTTTATTATGTTAGTGAAGCCACTTTTTGAAGCATTGGGTGAACAAAATAACTATGTGCAATCAGGCGCAGCTTTGTGCTTGGCAAGGGTCATTGACAATACCCATGATCCTCCAGCTTCAATTTTGCAAAGGATGTTGGCTCGCACTACAAAATTGCTGAAGAATCCACGCTTAATGGCGAAATCTTCAGTAATTGAATTAAACAGAAGCATTATCCAGGTCCGTTTTAGGTTGGATGTGTAACAAATGATTCATAAGTTATTGCTATTTCCATCCTTGGCGATTCATGGAGTGGGTTTTATCTGCTGCTCCTTCACTATCATTGTTTTCTGTTGATTGTTTTCAATATACCTTCTTAATTTATGGTAAAACTTGCATTTTAATGTTCATTCCAGGCAGGGGGTGCTACAACACAAAGTCTTCTGGCTGCAGCGATGGCTAGCATTCAAGAATCTCTTAAAAACAGTGACTGGACAACACGTAAAGCTGCTTCTATAGCATTGGGAGAGATTGCTTCAAGTGGTGCATCTTTTTTGGGATCTTTCAAGGCTTCCTGCATCCATTCCCTGGAGTCATGTCGTTTTGATAAGGTTATAATTTGTTCTGGATTTGTACTCTGGGGAATTTGCTTATAAATGGTTGTACCATATTATGAGGTTCTTGTCTCTTATAGGTCAAACCAGTTAGGGACACAGTCCTGCATGCCCTTCAATACTGGAGAAGTGTTCCTGGACCTGATATTTCTGAACCCTCCGAGGCTGGATCTTATGTAAAAGGTTTAGTAGCTGGTGTTCTTACTCTTATTTTGTACTGAATTGTTACCCTTTGAAATTTGTTTCGCATAACATGTTTAGTTTAGGTGGCATTTGGTTGTAATAGAACTGGTCTCATTAAATAGCCTCTATAGCCGAATTGGAAATCTAATTTTGACTGAATATGATACGGTGATATTTTGTTTACATTACTAGTCTGTTTCCTCTTCATATGCTCTTATTTGTTTATTTACACTTTCTGCAGAAAACTTCTGTGGAGGTGATTACAGTGATGTCACCAGTAACAATGACTCGGGTTGGAAAGATGTCTCGGGGAAGAAAGTTACTACAAAGTCAGCTATGAGAAGGATGCCTCTATCTGCCAGAAAGACATCTCAGAATTATGTTCAAGACCCTCAAAGTGGCAAAGATGATGATTGGAATATTGAAATTTCTGTTTCAGAGAAGCATAATGTTTCTTTACCAGATGTTCAGAATGAAGAATCTGAAGGGAGTACAGTTACCAAGACATTGGATAGAATTTTGCCCTACACTACAAGTACACAAGATATAGGATATGAGTTTGTCCCTGTGGATGGCAAACAAGAATGTTCTTCAGTGTCCAACCTTCTTAGTGATAACTCACGGCCTAATTTTGTAACTGGTTCTCATAACCATATTGCCGAGGGACAATGGCAGAATTCCATGGGACGAAAACAGCGGTATGCAGGTGATGAAATTAACAACGAGGAGGAAGATGGTGTGTGCTCTGGAAAAATTAGGGATTGTAGAAGTCATGATTCAGCAATCAATGAATCAAGTCCAGAAACCATCTCGTTATTTTGTTCACGGATTGAGAATAAAATTGTTGGCATTCAGAAACAACTTTTGGAGATTGACAGCAAGCAGTCCAACTTGATGGATCTTCTCAAGGTAAATCTCAATAGCTAAACGATATATTTGCGATACTCTATGCATTCTAAACCATTCTAAGCCATAGGATGACCTTCAGCGTTGATGGTTTATTCTTTGGCATAAAATGCTTTTCACATATATATCTCATCACCATAAAGGACCGATTTTGGTATATTTTCTAATTTTTAGGAATATAAAGTTGAAATGTGAAGATTCTGAGTTGTTCTATCATGTCGATTTTCTAATTTTCTCTCTTTTGTTTTATATTTATTGGTCAACTTCATTAAGTAACACCATGAGAGCACATTTGGTACATAGAGGAATCGGATATGATGATTTCTTATTTGATGTTCATTGTGTCTAGTGTTTCTTTAGAACTGAAAAGTTAGATTCCTTAGATTTTATATGAGTATATGATTACATATCCTTTGGAGAGGGAGATTTGACAATCCTAAATTTTTGTTATGCATGCGCCAAAAATAAGATGCTCTAAATTAAAGACGATCACTCATTTTTATGCTATACATGTCAGCTTTAGTATTTTAATAGAATAATCTGGAAGTTAGATTAGTTATTTATATGGATATGGTGGCAAAACCCTATGGAGAGGGAAACATGGATAAATATACGTGGATAGGATGCTGAAAATTAACATGAAAACATTTTTTTGTGCTTGCAACCGAAATAAGATAATAAAAAAAGATAATTTACCCATTGATCCTGTATCATTTTATTCTTCCGTCATTAATCCTAAGCACCACATGTAAACTGGTGCTATATCTTATTGTCTTGAAGTCCTGAGTTTTTTGATATTCTATTTCTACCTTTGAAAAAGTTTTCTTCCAGTAATAATTGCTTGACAGCCAGTATTAACCTTTTCTTTCTGATCATGAATTATATTTTCTTTTAGGCATTTTCAACTGGTATAATGGATAGCATGTCCTTACTACAGTCAAAGGTCTTAAGTTTAGAACATGTATTGGATCAAATGGTGCAAGACCTCCTGCAGAAAGGAAAGCATTCTAATTTAGCGAATTCCAGACTTGAGAAGCAGGGTGCTGGTGCTTCATTTTCCCGACTGCCTACTTGCACTCCAAGGCCTTCTGTAGATATTCGTAACAGACAATCTTCTTTGCTGTCAGTAAAGAATTCTGATGTTTGGGAGGAAAAAGCACTTTGTAGAAACAGGTCACCCAATTGCGCGAAACAGGGTATGGAGCTATGGACTAATCATACTGTAAGATTTTGTAGAAATTCTACAGGGAATGATGTGACTAAAAGCTCCGGGCTTGGGGCACAAGGCATTGGCCAGGTCAGAAAAAATGAAGCTGCCTCTACTTGTTCTTCTGTTCCAGCTATGAGTGGCAGACATGAGTATCCTGACTACAAAGATGGTCTATGGCAACATGTGAAAAGTCTTCTATGCCAAGGTGACTTGGACTCTGCATATGCAAAAGCTCTGTCTTCTGGTGATGAACTTGTCCTCGTTGAGCTTCTTGATAGAACTGGTCCCGTTCTAGAAAGTTTATCCCAAAAGAATGTCTACAATATTCTCAGTACTCTGGCATCGTACCTCCTGGAACAGAGATTTATGAACTGTGTTATTCCATGGTTGCAGCAGGCAAGTTTCAAGTCATACTTTTAGCGTATTATTCAGACTCCTGTTATACATGATTTCGTATCACAATTTAGGGGAGGGTAGATTTTTCTGTTTCTTCGAGATATCTATTAGAACCCAAAGATATTGCTTTTAGTATTGGTAACAATATTCATGCATGTACCTCGGTCAGTATTGCTGAGCACTCCTTCCCAGCATAACTTGCTTTTCCAGTTGCTTGCCCGAAGAATTGTTCACTCTGTATGTCTGTCCAAGGTTGAGTACTTGATGTACCATGGTTGCTTTCTATTTCTCTCCAAGTTCCATCATTTTACTTATTGTCCCTTCAATTGTTTCAATGGTTTTCCATGTACAGCTTCAAACTTTAATTTTATTCAAATTTCTTCTTGTGGCTTAATATAATACGTATTACCTAATAAAAGATGTCTCTTGATGTGTCAAACCAATTACAATGACCTGAGTTGCAATAAGAAATACTATCAATCATGGTTTTTAATAATTTTGAGAGTTCAAATCAACATACTTTAACCCTCTATGATCCTTGGTTTTTAGGTGGTTGATTTGAGTGCTATCCATGGACCAAGTCTCCTTGTTCCCTCTGCTAAAATAAGAAGGGAAATTTTATCTGCAATTCAGGAGGCCATGAACATGGAGTTTTCTAACCCTGCTGAAAGAAGATCGGTTACTCAACTGGCAGTAAGGTTCCACCGAGAATGGGGTAAGGAAGTTTGCTTGCATATGATTTCATTTGTCACCCTGGCTAGAGTAGAGAACGGGTTAAGGATCATGGAAAGGATTTGAGAGGACTAGTAGTTTTTGTAGGCTATATAATAAATAGGTAGATAGAATCACAAAGTTCATAACCGTGCTTGACCTTGAATTGTTTATCCTCTAGTAAACTTGAAATTTGTGTCCTTTAGAGTTCAAATACATCTCCAGAATTTTGTGACTTAACATTGTCATTTTCTATTTATCACAAGTCTGTTTTCACTTAGATTTTCTGACTGCATGTCAGTGTTTTGATGTTCAGTCAAGGTTATGCTAATAAATGTCAAAGTATGCTACTCCAATAAACGTTAAGGTTTCTAGTTCAGATTCCCCTTGTGAAAAATACATTTTTAATACTTAAACTTTAAACAAAAATTGAATTAAACAGAGTTAAATAGATTTAAATGGTCTTTATTGGATGGATTAGATCTTGGATAAATCTTTGATAACTATCAATCAGACCTGATGTTAGTTCTGGTACACCATCATCTCTTATACTAACTTCCCTTTAAGAATTACTCTTCTATCATTTGCACTCCCAATTGAACTAGTTCACCTTTTTTCTGCTTTTGTTTACAGGAAAATGCTCATAGTTATTTACTGGTTGAATGAAAATTTTCTGCATGGATTCGGACCATCGAAAGAACAGCACAGGCATAATACGTTTTATCCATTGTCCCGACTGTTTTTGCTGTATAGAGGTCCTATGAAGTACTCTATAATTCATCTGTTCAGGTATTTTCTGCTTTTCACTGCGGGATTGCATGCCAATTGTTTGAATTGTTAAATTTTCGTTATTTAGTATTAGTTTGTTAAAGATGCTTCACCAAGTTTGAAATGGCATAATGAGTTGGTATCTATTTGTCTCATTGCTAGTACATGAATATCTTTTTCCAAAAAGCTAAATTGCCCTTATTGAGGTAAGAATGATTACTAAACGAAAGAGTTTTGTGAGCTATGAGTTTAGTACAAGGTGGAGACGCTAGTTTATATGATATATAGCCAATCGGATTATGAACCCTAAATTTCTCTTGAAGGCCTCAACCTCCTATACCTTTTGCCGGACTAGGATTTCTCAAAAAATGGCCTGAAAGAATTTAATACATGGCCAAAGATTTGAACCATTCTCTTTCGATCTCCCAATCCGGCCATTGGATTGAGGCTAAACATGAACTGTTGCAGTAATTACAGATATCTTTAGCTATTAATTGAATGAAGTCCTGAAGATTTATGACTTTACATGGGATAGTAGACGTTACAATTATGAAAATGGAACAAGTAGTGAAGTCGAATCTTTGAACAGTCCCTAGTCAAATGTATTAGGGTAAAGCATTGATAATGTGCATGAACTAGTATATAAATGCTAAGCCATTTTGCTATTGAAAAGATAGACGAGCAAATTATAAAAGAACAAAAGATTCATTTATTTCTTGAATTTTATACGATAAGTTGAAACAAAATGTTCAGATGTCAAAATTTACAAGTGCAGCAGCCATGTTAAAATTTACACTTTGGCCACATTTCAACCTTATCTTCAGCTTTAGAACTCAAAGGCTCAAAAAGTTTAGGCTCTTGGGGAGGGTTTGCTTCGGCTTCTTTCATTTCCAGGTTGATTTCTTTGATTGCACCCGTCTTGTGAGTTTCAGTTCTCCTAGTATTTCTCTTTTTCATAGTAGTTTGAGGGGACTTGTTGGGAGAGTTGTCGCGGGTTACACTGTTGTGGCGAGCCCCTTGGCTCATCAAAGGTCGGCCTTTCATCTGAAATTTCTCGAGACATTCGACCACTTGGCTCATCAATGGTCGGCCTTTTGGGTTTTCGCTGAGGCAGAGGTAGGCCAGATGGGCAATCCTCATTGCAGCTCTAGGCGAGTACTGACCTTCCATCTTAGGGTCTAATATCTTTATAAGCTTCTTGTCATGGTTCAATAGTGGTCGAGCCCAATCGACCAGGTTCTGTTTTTGGCCAAACACCTTGTCCATTTACTCTTCTTCCAATAAGCATCTCCAGTAACACTACTCCAAATCCATAAACATCGCTCCTTGCTGTTAAATGGCCTGTTTATACTGCAACTTGGTTAGCCATTATCATTGAGTATCGACATAACTAAACATCATGTAACCACTATGTCAGTTTATGAAAGGATGTTACAAAAGTAGCGCATCACATACATCTTATATAATAATATTTGACGAGTATCTAAATCTGGACACGGTTTAATCCTCTCAGAAACATAATTTATGTTACTAACCAGTCAAAATATATTCAGGAGCAGCGTAACCGTGTGTCCCCATCACTCGTGTTGAAACATGGGTTTGGTCTCCCATTGCTCCATCCTTTGCGAGTCCAAAGTCTGACAACTTTGCATTGAAGTTCTACATGTTTACATGCATTTTTAGTCTAAAATCCGACAAATTTGGGTATAGGATTATATATCCTCTTAAGGATTCTCTAAACGGAACATTCCCGTGTCTAACGCTCACAATCAAGTCCGAGTGGAAACTAATGAAATTGAATAACAAAGGGAAAGATGAATAAACCTCATCGAGCAAGATGTTGGATGTCTTGAAGTCACGGTATATGACGGGTCTTTCAGCACCATGAAGGAAAGCAAGCCCTTTTGCCACATCTAGAGCGATCTTCATTCTTTTCGACCAAGTTAAACTACAATCAGCTCCTAACAACCAACAATGATAAATATGGTAACAAAATGCAAAATGCTTTCATTCTGAGTATAACGGAAAACAGATCTGTAATTGTCGTCGATTGGCCGTCAAAATCGCTTGAGATTGTGATTTTCATCCTATGGTTCGCAGGGTATAAAACATTGATTCACTGTCGATCGACTTTTGATCAATCATGATTTCACAGGGGTTTTGGTCGCCGGGGGGAGGTGAGGTCGGGTGGAGTTTCGTCGACGGCAAAGGGCAGCGGTCAGCGTGGGTTTAGGGGTCAAAATGAAGGTTTTCAAAGTTTTGGGGTTATTTCAAAATTTGTGTTTTTCTTTTTGAAAAATATATAATTTTATTTTTAAAATTTTATATAGAATTTTTAAAATTATCAGGTCGTGACAAGTTAGGGATGACCCATTTTGAGTAACAAAATGAAACGTTAGGCACCAAACTAGAATAAAATAAAAGTTAGACATTAAATTAAAAAAAAGGACATATGTAGGGTACCTTTTATATATTTAAGTCAAAAAGAAACTTGGAAAAAATGTAACCTGACATTCACACTCGAGTCGGAGAAACATGGGGAAAAAAAGGACTAGGTTCCTATATACGCAAATATATAGCACAAACAAAACAATTAACACCTCAAATAAAAAGAATTACTTTAAAAGATGCAAGGAGAATAATGCGAGATTTACCAGCCATTCTCTATCACCTTGGAATCAATTAGGATTAAGCTCTTTAACGGCAACTGCTGTGGATGGCATGGGCGGACCTTATAGTTGCCCTGAGTATTGTATGTAACTATTGCTCTTTATTATAAGAAAAAAGTAATATCCTATTTAAAATTAAAAAAAGAGATCATGCCCAAAAAACAAATCTTAAACTCATGAATCAAGCACCTATTTTCAGTTTTGTGAGAATTGGGATACGCTTTTTGTGTGACCCCTGAATTTTTATCCTGGGTCTGCTTCTGGTGGATGGGAAACCAGGCCTCACATTCCCATCTATGAGTCTTTCATGAACGACCCCAAAACCCCCTTCGCCAACGACATGGTCTGGCCGTAATTCCTTTGTAGCCAACCTTGTCTCCTCATAAGTGAGTATGCAAACGTTGCCGTATCCAGAATTCTGCCGTAGATCTTTGACATCCTTGATGGATGTCAAAGGAAAGACGGTTTTGGTTTCATTTGATCTCTGAATTCCTGAGTTTTTTTCTGTCGGAAATGCAGTGATATTAAGTACTCAGTTCAAAGTTGTTGATTAAAGAAATATTCTACAAGCTAAAGGCCGGTAGTCTATTAAATAAAAATATGAAAAGATTCAACTACGAGACTGTTACTATTGTATCCACGAGTGCTTAATAAGCCCTCACGAATATGGTAATGTCCGAAACATCGAAATTCGTCATCATTCAACTCTATACAATTTTTCAAACAATATGTTACACAAGGCTCGATCAGATTTCTAGGTTGTTTGAACTCTATTCAATCAATTCATTCTCATGTTTCCTTTAGTATTCAATCAATTCATTCTAATCATGAATATGGTCATGTAGGAAACATCGAGATTAATCCTCCTCTCGATCCTATTCGATTCTCGACAGATCGGAATTCAGTCTCAGAGTCGGTTCCACTAGTTCTAGATTATTCAAACTCTAATCAATCAATTAAATCTCATCATTCCTCTAGTTTTCAGCAAAAAAAAAAATCCGTAACATATCAAATTTCTCTACACTGCAACTCTCCATTGTAGCAAACGTTTTACAAATTCAGAATTTTCATCAAATTTAAGATCAATGTTAATAATCTAACAAAGTTTCAACATAGAAACAACCCAAAATGTCAAATTAGACCCAAAGAAACATTCAGAAAAAGGGAAATGAAATTTATTCAAACCTGGAGTCTTCTTGGGAGATTTGGAATGTTTATGTTGGCACGGCTTTTTTCCTTTGGTGCTACCACAAAGCCCCATTAATCCAAAAAACCCGGACTCTGAAAATCAATCTGAAATCGGATTTCACCTCCCCAAAGCTTGGATTACAGCGATATACATATGTATGTATATATTTATCACATTGTGTATATACATTATATATATGGGTTCTCTGGCGGGGAAGAGAAATATCGACAATGTATTGCGGATCGAATCGACGATAGGATTAACTGTTCTTTCCATGTTGTTTTTTGCATTTTTTTTCAGGGACGCTGCTGCCGCCATTAACGGGCAATGTGCCGTTCACTCGTTCCAATCTAAATTCGAAGCGCGGGATTTTGGATCAAACTTTATCCAATGTTTGTTTTTGGGGTTTTGGATCAAACTTCAATTTTAGGAAATTCATTTGATTAAGCACAATATTTTAATCAACACTGGATAAAGATTGTTTATAACAAACCCGGGAACAACATTCCCGCGCTTAATGCGTTCATATAAACTATGTTTAATGTTAAAAATTATTATGAGTAATGTTATATGATATAGTTATAATGCTCTTATTTTTAAATATGATTTGGGCAACAAATGTGCATGGAGTTGAAATCAAAGACATCAAGAAGAACCTTACGAGACGTAAATTAGATCATGATATAGCACTCGTACATAAATACTTAGATCGTGTAAAAAATGAGTATAGAATTCTTAGTGGGTTGGTCAGAACTGGAAAAAAATGATTCAATTGATGAACTGTCGTTAGATCATTCAAAACCAACAAGCGTTTTTATAAAACACCTTACTTTTGGTGTTTCAATTAGGGTATAGTACATATATTTGTCACTAAACTATGCTGCAATATCTTTTATGGTTATTAACATTTCAAAAATTATTAAAGTTTCGAAATTATCATAAAATGATATTTAAATTTTATCAAACTTACAAAATTATCATTAAACTTATCGAATTATCGTAAAATGATTTTTAAACTTATCAAAATTTTAATAGTATGGATAATTACAATGTAATATCTGTTCAGAACATACTTAATCAATTAACAATACACATACCGCAGACGTAGTTGCTTGAACCCAAAACTCCTAGAAAGAATAACATTTCCTTTTATTATTGAGACTACTTGATGGTTCATTTCTTGAGAGAGAGAGAGAGGGATAAAAATTAATCTTATGTCACAAATCATGTTCTTGATATGTTCCAACTACTTATATGTGGTTTAGATATGGTTAGAACACGTTTTGGGTTTTTTGAAACTCAATTTTATATATTAGAATTGCAAGATATCAACACACAGCCTCAATGTAACATGCATATAAAAAACAACTAAAGAAAGAAAGGGGGGGAAACAGAGAGAAAGAGTTATGGTTAGCTCCATGGCAAGTCGTTGGAGAGAACTAAGTGGAGAAAACAACTGGGATCGTCTCCTTCAACCTCTAGATCCCGATCTCCGCTGCTGCATAATTCATTATGCTCAAAGAGCTGGAGCCGTAGCAGACCTCCTCAATAGTAAAACCCATGAACCAGACGCCTCCAAAGAAGAGTTCTTCACCAAGGCTTGTCTTGTAAAGGAAACCCACATAAGTATGATGCTGGCTCCAACGATGTTGAGTCGTCATGGTTCGGATATGTAGAGTGGCCACCGATGAAGGAAAGCATGCCCTCGGCCGGAGGGATATTTTGATCGATTGGAGAGGAACCTCGACAGCTTCCGAATGGCTCAATGATGCTCGGTTTATAATACAAAGAAACGCTTCGGACCTGTTCGCCACTGCCAAGGAACATCATGCTACCGTACACCATGGTTTCACTCTCTTTATACTGGAACAAGACCCGATTCTACTCATAGCAAAACCAGTGCCAGAGAGCAGGTACATACTTGTTTCCCACCTCATTTTTATTTTTACAAACCATTGATTTCTTGTTGCGTTGCGTTCTCCAGGTCCTGGAGGCGGTGAAGGAGCTTGTGAACAGGTACAAAGATGAGGAAACAAGCATAACCGTGACGGTGTTTAGCTTGGGTGCAGCGCTCGCAACGCTAACCGCAATGGACATTGTTGCCAATGGATATAACAAGCCCACCACCGGCAACAAAAACAAGCCGATCATGGTCATCGCCTTCACGTATGGCGGTCCACGTGTCGGAAACCGCGGTTTCGCACGCTTATTTGATACACTCGGTGATCAACTTCATCTTCTTCGTATGAAAAATGAAAGGGATTTCGTTCCTACTCTTCCACCAGGGATGTTCTCGTACGCCGAATTCGGAAATAAGTTGATTGTCAACAGTCATGAGTCGAAGTTCTTAAAGTGGAAGGGACCGTTTGGCTTATACGCTGCTTTCCCCGATGAATACGAAGATGAACTCAACGGCATAGGCTCTCTCGATGAAGACGAAGATGGATATGAACCTAAACGCAAACGCACCCGTAGAGGCATTGGCTCTTTCGATGAAGGTGAAGATGAATATGAACCTAAACGCAAGCGTCTCCGTGGAGGTATTTCAGAGTATTATAGCTGTCACAACATGGACTTATATGCGCATGGAGTTGCGATCAAAGACGTGGAGAAGAACACTCCGGCTGAAAAATTGGATCATGATATAGGACTCGTGAACAAATACTTGGACCGTGTGAAAAATGAGTACAAAATTCCTCCGAATTGGTGGTTCGATGAGAACCGCAAGAAAATGGTTCAGTTGGAGAACGGCCGCTGGATGGTTGTTTGAATGTTGATGGCGTTGCTTGGCTTGGTTTACAAGGCAGTTTATAATATATATATATATTATGATATAAATAAGAGCATTTAGCTAGGGTTTGGTGTTGACCAAGCTGAGACATATATGGTGTACCTGAGAGATTCAGCTACATCTTCGTCTTGCATGGGATGCAATAAAGCACTTCATATATGGACTTCTCAATTATGTTTACATTTATGCATGCTGTAAACCTTGGTATGCAATGTGATGAAAGGAACTTATTTTATGACAAATTTATGAAAATTTAAGGTAAAATATGATTTTTTTGTAATTATCTATATTTAATTTATAGCATTAATACTCGGTTGTCCCAAAAAGTAAAGGTTATTAACCTATAAGCATACAGGAGCAAGGTTTAGTCCCCCTGCGTGAATTTCTAACTCCTTTTTACAGGCTTTATGGAGATAAAACTTTGATTTTTTTAATTATTTTTTAAAGTCTATCAATTTTTTAAAAATAAATTAAATTTCAATTCTCTATTTTTATAATTTAATTATTATTTAAGATCCATTCATTTCAAAATTAAATAACTTAACTGTCTTTGTTTGCAACTAAGTAATTAGGATTTTTTTTTTCAATAAGCAAAAAGGACATGAAAACTTCATATTGGTCGTATCACTGGATGATGATCCACACCCAACTATCCCAACTGGAACAGTAATGGGTAAAGACGATGATTGAAAATGATATATCATAGGAACTTTTCCATGATATTGACAATGATGGCGACTCTCTCTGGGTTAAGAAAAACACATTCAGCTTTTAAACCCATGCAGTTGAAAGCAAGTTAGCTTTTTCCCATGATTTGGATTTAAAGTATTGGTTGCAACAACACATGGTATTATATTGAGCAAAACAAACGAGGGAGAGTATAACCTACTTAATTCGAAAATTTAATTTTTTTACTCGACTCAATTTAAAAAATTTCGATTTGAATTAACTTCTAGTTGTAATTTCATAGACTCGACTCGAAAAAATTTCAAGTTCAAATCGATTTATAAAATACAACTCGAAATTTTTAGTAATTAGTAGATTGATTTTCAAGTTTGAGTCAAGTCCCTTGACTCTGTCTAATATATGTATTATTACATGTGAAAAAATATGAAGAAATATATATGTATTGTTTATGATTATAAAAAATTATTTAAATTAAAATCAAACAATATCATAATATTATAAATATTTGGAATTAAATTTATACAAAAACTCGACTCAACTCAACTTGACTCGAAAAAATTTTAAGTTAAGTTCGAGTTATAAAATAAGACTCATTAATTCGAATAACTCAATTTTTTTACTCGACTCGATTGAACGCTAACTCCTATATTTAGTAATAAGTTCTTTTTTGTAATTATTTTTAGGGTAAACTACAAGTTTAATACCTAAACTATTACTTTTATTTCATTTTGACACTAATTTTTTTTAAATCATACCTAATGTTTAGTTTAAGTTTTATTTTGATACCCCACAGTTAAAAACTTAATGAAATTGTTGACGTAGCATTTTTTTTATTTTTTTAAATGATGACGCAATATTACCTTATGGTGGCACATCAACATCGTTGTTAAAATTTTAACGGCAAAATACCAAAATAAAATCTAAACTAAACGTTAAGTGTGATCTTGAAAAATTTATTTATTAAAATGAAACAAAAGTAGTAGTTTAAGTACTAAATGTATACATACATACATATAGAGATATATACAAACACTAAATCTTAAAGAACAAACTTTCTTGTTCACCACGAATCTTTATTTTTCTTCCAATTTTAATTCTTCACCACAGATATTACGAGACTCCCGAAAAAGGGACATTGGTGGAATGGTGGTGTTTTTTAAATTCACTTTTAGTAGTATATATTAAAATTTTATCAAAATTAAAATATCTTTTGTCAATACATCACATGATGAAAATATCATAAGGCTGTGTAAGACTTAGATTTATTTTGATCTAAATTCAAAAATATTCCAATAATTTTTTTCTAATACAATATTAAATCGTATAAACACGCCCGAACTCTTATACTCCTGAATCAATTATTAATTTAATTGTACGCTATTGTTACGGGGCTAGACTGCTGCTAGCAAGCTCGTGCGGCCTTAGTCGTTTTCGAGGTCGAAACTCGGCTAAGTAACTCAAACCTTCACTAAGCGAGAATGCTTAGAACGTTGCAAAAACAAAGGAAATGGGAAAAATAGAGAGATGGGCGCTCAAATGGAGAAGAGAGAGTTTAGAGTGAATGCTAACTTGTATTCCTCAATCTGAAGTGAGTAAATGAGGTGGGGTTGAGCCTCCTTTTATAGTTGGAGCCCCTCTACAATCAACGGTTAAGATTAAATTACATCAACGGTCAGAAAAGAGCTCTACTCTATCTATAACTCTAAATTAAATAATAATTAGTGGGAATTATCTCTAAGATAATTTCAAAATAATTATCATGCCTCTTCTCTCTCCAAGGTGGATGGGCCAGCTCTGCTGGGTCTTCTAGAAGGCCCAAAACGTGGCAAAGGTAGTCTCTGGCAGCCTTGAACGAACTGTGCTCGATCTTGGGCTGGCGGTCTGTGACATTCTCCCCCACTAGTTCTAGCGACGCCCTCGTTGCGCGACCAGAGTGAAACTGGTCAATCTTATCTCGGAATTGCCACAAGGCTTCGGAAGGTTCCCAACTTCCCTCACTCTCTGGAAGTCCCTTCCACTGAACAAGGTATTCATGCCTTGGTCGTTTTCCCACTCCATGAACGGCTCTCTCTGCGTGGATAGCTTCTACTTCTCTCTCGTATGAGACCTTTACCCCGACTGGCGCTCGGTGTGACTTGCCTCGATCTAGCTCCTCCTCATCCTGATGGTATGGCTTTAACAAACTCACATGGAACACAGAATGAGCTTTGATGGTCGAAGGCAACTCTAATTTGTAGGCCATGGTGCCTACTCGCTTCAAAACTTTGAATGGCCCCTCGTATCTTCGCACAAGCCCTTTGTGATATGGGTTGCGCAAGATACCACTTAATTTGGCAAGGACTAGGTCACCAACCTCAAAGTTTACATCCCGACGCTTTCGATCTGCCCACTTCTTGGTTCACTTCCCGGCCTTGTGCAAACAAGCTCGGGCTAGTTCATGTTGTTCTTGCCACTCCTTGGCAAATTGGTATGCTGTTGGATTTGGCCCTTGGTACCCGATCACAACCGCATTTGGTGTAAGCGGCTGCTGCCCGATAACAATCTCAAATGGACTCTGATTGGTCGCTTCACTCCTCTGCAAATTGTAGGAAAACTGGGCTACATCCAACAATTTTGGCCAGTCACGTTGCGTGGCACTCACATAGTGCCTCAAGTAGGTCTCTACGAGTGCATTCACTCTCTCGGTTTGCCCATCCGTCTGTGGATGAACACTTGTCGAGAAGTTCAAGCTTGATCCCATCAACTTGAACAACTCCTTCCAGAACCTCCCAGTAAACCTTGTGTCTCGATCACTGATAATCGTCTTTGGAACACCCCAGTACTTCACCACGTACTTGAGAAAAAGACGAGCGGCCTCCTCGGCTGGACAAACTTTGGAAGCTGGAATAAAGGTCCCATACTTGGAAAATCTATCCACCACGACCATGATGCTAGAAAATCAATCGGAAACAGGCAAACCAACAATGAAATCCATGGAAAGACTTTCCCATGGTTTCTCGGGGATAGGCAGAGGCTGCAACAATCCAGCTGGTCTCCTTTGCTCTATCTTGTCTTGCTGGCACACAAGACAAGTTTTCGCATAGGCTTCGACATCATTGCCCATGTGCGGCCAATAATAGTGCTCCGCTATCAAGGCCAAAGTCCGGTGGATCCCCGGATATCCCGCCCACTTGGAATCATGGCATTCCCTCATGAGCTCCTTTCGCAATCCTTCAAATTGTGGCACATAGAGGCGGTGTCCTCGAACATACAACAAGCCTCCATCTAGCCAAAACTTTCTAGTCTTGCCCCCCTTGGCAAGCTCAATCAATGAAGGGGCTATCGGATCATGTGACAACCCCTCTTTGATGCGCTCCCGCATCTGTCCCGTCGGCAAACTCACAAACTCCATGTCACACCTTCGGCTTAAGGCATCGGCCACGGAATTCACTTTCCCAGGTTTGTGCTCCAAGGACAAGTCAAACTCGGCAAGGAACTCTTGCCAACGAGCCTGCTTCGGTGACAACTTCTTCTGGGTTAAGAAGTAACTGTTGGCAACATTGTCTGTAAACACCACGAACTTGGACCCAAGTAAGTAATGTCGCCATGTGCGTAAACAGTGCACAACTGCAGTCATCTCTTTCTCATGGACCGTGTATCTCTTCTCGGGTCTCATTGAGCTTCCGGCTTTCATAAGCAACCGGATGTCCCTCTTGCATCAGGACCCCACCAATGGCAACGTCGGATGCATCGGTGAAAACTTCAAAGGGCTTGGTGTGATTTGACAACACCAAAACTGGCTCGCTTATCATAGCAAGCTTGATTTCATCAAAGGCACTTTGACACTTTGGGCCCCAATACCACGCCTTGTCTTTCTTTAATAACTCGGTTAAGGGGGTTGCGATTTTTGAGTAACCTTTGACAAACCTCCGGTAATAGTTGGCCAACCCCAGGAATGATCTCAGCTCCGTCACCTTGGTTGGCACTTGCCATTCATCAATGGCTCGAACCTTGTCCCTATCCATCCAGATCTTGCCACCTCCAATAATGTGGCCAAGGAAAGGAACCTCCGTTTTGGCAAATGAGCACTTTTCCTCTTTGACAAAGAGCTCATTCTCTCGCAACACCAGAAACACTTGCTTTAAGTGTTCAACATGCTCCTCCAACGTCTTGTTGTAGATGACGATGTCGTCGAGGTAGACAACAACGAATCGATCCAGAAAAGGTTGCAACACCCTGTTCATCAGGGTGCAGAAAGTGGCTGGAGCATTCGTGAGGCCAAAGGGCATCACAAGGTATTCATACGAACCGTACCTAGTCACGCAGGCTGTCTTCGGTTCATCTCCTTCGGCTATCCTGACTTGGTAATAGCCCAATCACAAATCCAACTTGGTGAACCACCTTGCACCACCAAGCTGATCGAACAAGTACGCAATGAGAGGAATCGGGTACTTGTTCTTTACCGTGAGCTTATTCAAAGCCCGATAATCGATGTACATCCGTAAAGAACCATCGTGCTTCTTTTGAAATAGCACTGGGGTACCATAGGGGGGACTTGGATTGTCGGATGTACCCGGCATCGAGGAGATCCTTCAACTATCTGCGCATCTTCTCCAACTCGGGCGGAGCCATTCGGTAAGGAGCTCGAGCGAGTGGCTCCACATTCGGCACAAGCTCAATCTTGTGATCCACCTCCCTCTTTGGAGGCAACTTCTTAGGCAACTCGGCATGCATCACATATTGGAATTCTGCCAACACGTGGCTCACCACGTCAGGAACTTTCTTGGTTGTGGCTGGCTCCTCACACACCAAGACAGCTAAGAAGGATGGTTCCTCCTTGCGCACCGCCTTCGAGAATTAAATTGCGGATAGAACTTTGGCCCCTACTCCGGGCCCTCGGCTCACTGGAACAATGCACTGTTGCTTTGGATCCAGGATGCACAAACAATCGGCAAAAGGTACTGGAAAGCATTGATCCGGTCCAAGAAACTTAACCCAAGCACGAAGTCGAAGTCATCAAGAGGAATCACCTTGATGGCTTCCGTTCCGGACCAACCTCCAACAGTTAACTCAATTCCCTTTGCGAACCCCGCAATCGGAACCTCTTTGGCGTTGACGGTCTTGATAGAACCACATGACTTCTCGACATGAAGACCAAGTCTCTTGGCAACTGGTTCTGACATGAACAACTCTGAGGCACCGGTGTCCACTAGTGCACTCAATTTCTGGCCAGCAATGATGATGTCAACGAACATCAACCCTTTCTTCTTTCGACCCTTCTTGACCTCCATGGTGCTAAGGATGGATCCAAGCTTTAGAGTCTCACTCTCCTCCCCATCTTTCTCCTTGATGGCCGAGAGTTTATTCTTCTGCGGACAGTCCCTCGCCAAATGCCCTTGGCCCTTGCAGTTGTAACACTGGATAATTTGCTTGTCTTTCTTATCCGAGTGCTTACCATTCGATGGCTTGCCATTGCCACTCGAATCTTTGTCAGATTTGGACGCCTTGTCCCTATCACCACCATTACCTCGGAACTTCGGCTTTGGTTTGGAGTCCACCTTCTTGACGCCAAGCTCAATGATTGACTCGGTCGTCGTCAAGGCAACTAAGAGCTCCTTAACTCCTCGTCGCCTTAGCTCATTCTTCGCCCATGGTTTCAACCCATCCATGAAGGTGAAGAACCCGTCCTCTTCACTCAAATTTGGGACTTGGAGCATTAGTTCGACAAACTTTCGAACATGCTCCCTCAGTGACCCTTCTTGCTTGAGACGCCTCAACTTGGATCGCGCCTCATCCTCAGCGTACTCTGGGTAGAACTGTTCCTTGAACTCAGCTTGGAATTCTACCCAGGTCTCGATGGCAGCGTTCCCACGCTTCACATCGTTGCATCTGCGTCGCCACCACATGAGGGCAACCTCTGACAAGTAAACACTAGCGATGCTTACTTTCTTGGCATCCTCTGTGATGCCCGTGGCTGCAAAGTACTGGTCCAACCCCCAAAGGAAATTCTCAACATCCTGGGCGGACCTGGTTCCTTTGAACTTCTCCGGCTTAGGGATGTCACCCAAGGCTTTGGGTGCAACCGTGGCTACGCTATTCCCGAACGCAGCTTTGCACACCAAACAACTCGGTCTTGAGCAACTCGACCTCCCTCTTTAGCTCGACCACCTCAGAATCAGAACCCTTACTCTTGAGTTCCTCAACTTCCTTCCTTAAAGCCACTACCATGGCTTCTAAGGAATCACCTCGATCAGTTGCCTTCACATCCAACTCGTTGAGTGAATCCTGAACCTCCTCGCTGATACTCTCCAAGGACTCCAGCTTATCGAGATCCAACGATCCCAGCCTTTCAAGGTCTACGGACTCTAGCGCATCCAGCACTACCTTGGCTTCCGTCATGGAACCCTCGAGCCTGGTAACCTTCTCCTGGATGGACGTGAGAACATCTTAAGAGGGTGCTCTCTTCTTTCCAGCATTGCGGGTTTCATTCCCATCAGAACCCGTCGCTTCATCATGTTGTGGTGCCATCTTGAACCAACGGAAAAAAAAATAGGCTCTGATACCACTTGTCACGGGGCTAGACTGCTGCTAGCAAGCTCGTGCGGCCTTAGTCGTTTTCGAGGTTGAAACTCGGCTAAGTAACCTAAACCTTCACTAAGCGAGAATGCTTAGAACGTTGCAAAAACAAAGGAAATGGGAAAAATAGAGAGATGGGTGCTCAAATGGAGAAGAGAGAGTTTAGAGTGAATGCTAACTTGTATTCCTCAATCTGAAGTGAGTAAATGAGGTGGGGATGAGCCTCCTTTTATAGTTGGAGCCCCCTACAATCAACGGTTAAGATTAAATTACATCAACGGTCAGAAAAGAGAGCCCTACTCTATCTATAACTCTAAATTAAATAATAATTAGTGGGAATTATCTCTAAGATAATTTCAAATAATTATCATGCCTCTTCTCTCTCCAAGGTGGATGGGCCAGCTCTGTTGGGTCTTCTAGAAGGCCCAAAACGTGGCAAAGGTAGTCTCTGGCAGCCTTGAACGAACTGGGCTCGGTCTTGGGCTGGCGGTCTGTGACACTATGATCATTTATTCAAATGTCTAACCCATTGACGTCCTTTATATGTTCACCCAAGGGATTTGGCTAAAGACCTCTCCATAAAATAAAAAGAAGTATTCAATTAACATGGCAAACATATAGTAGCCCTACAAGCAACAAAAAGTTAATTACCGTTGTTCGACGATGTCTTCCGTTCCGGCTGCAATACTCGAGTGCGATATTCGCCTAATGCCCAAATAGGGAAAATGTCGCGATACGCGGAGTAACTGATCATGCAATTCCGGTTGAACACTCCCATGATTTCCTGCATGTAAAAGAGGGTACGAAATCAATCAAAGAACATGTTTCGTACACACCGAGGAGTCGAAAGATTTACCTGTTGTGGGAAATCCCGTTCTCCATTTGAGAATTTATCAAATATCTAGCTCCTTTGTGCAGTGGCGTCGAATCTCTCTCAGCCTGTTAAACAAGTTCAGAATAGACACAATGAGACTGAGAAGATACTTACAAACTTCTAAATCGACAAATGTGCATCTACGGAAGCTTCGGTATCACTCAAGCTGAAACATTTTCCAGACTAACACATGCAGCAGGCACATATATATTATTTATTAAATATTAATAAATATTTAATAATTACTATTTTGATTAAATGATATTAAATATTTTATTAATATTAAATTCATAAAAAAATTATTTTGAGTATTTATTCTTTGAAGTGAAAAGTTCGGAAAATGACTTACGAAAAATTAGACCGTAAGTCATTTTCAAGAAAACACAAAAAAATTCTGTTGACCAGGAAATATTTTACGTTGACCAATTAATTTTCTTCTAACCAACACTGGAAAATGAGAAAAATATTTTATAAAAAATATTTTACGTGAAACAAACGTAACATGGGATTGAAATATATGGATGATAGCCCACTGAAAATCATATTTTTAAACCATGTTAATGTTAAAAACTTAAAAAAAAATTAACTCGTTTAAATTAAATATAATTAATTTAAATTATTCCATCGCGAACAGAAGTGTTACTTATTGGGAATCTTTCAGTCAATGGCATCTGACTGATTATTGTCGCCGCGGAAACCACAGTGGCTGTTACCGCCATAAAACCAAACCACGGTGACATTACCGCCATAAAGACCACCGTGAAAGCGATTGAAACAAAGAGGAAATGAAGAAAACGAGGGCTTGGATTAGTAACTATTGGAAACTGAGACAGAATTATTTTGTGTATATTTTATTAGTTCTTTTTTTATCCCAAAATTCACAATTTCCTGGCTTAGTCAAGATATTGTGTTTGCATCGAAAGGAAGGGCCGCACTCCGATTTGTTTGTTTTATTATTGGTTAAAGCGCGCTGGAGGTCCATAACTAGGATCAAATGATCGGTTTTGCTATTAAATTGTTAAACATTACAAACTGATTATTTATTTTATCAAATTATTATAAATGGCCATTGTGACAGACATGAGTATATGACTCGACCTGACCCTAGGGTCATTTTTTAGGAAAAAATGGACTTGGGTAAGGTTTTTTAAGGACAAGGCCGAGTCGGGTTTAAGGTGAAAAATCCCAACCTAATGTTTTTACACACACAAAAGAAAGATCGAGTTTTGGGTTAGGTGAAACCTTCCTAAGCTCGAGTCAAGTCAGAAAGGTGGAGCATAAAATATACAAGTCGATAAAATACGACTTGTCCTGACCCATGCCCATCCCTACTGTGACGTTTTTATGATCATAAAATTTAATAAATTTATTGACCATTTTATAACAATTTGATAAATTTATAACCATTTTTGTAAAAGTTCGATAAATTTAATAACTATTTGTAATACCATGGTGATCATTTTATAATATTTGATAATTCAATGATTATTTTATAAATTTAAAGTTTAGTAACCAAAAAATCATTCAAGAATAGTTTAGGGACCACTTGTGTACTTTTTCCTTTATTATTTACAACAACAAATGAGGACACAAAATCTGTAATTTTCAGAATATTCGTAAATCACACAAGCAAGCGTTTAAATCAATGCAAAACCTTGCTTATTGTTGGCTGTCACCCTTAGCTTTTTCAAGTTTTGGGTCATTAACAATATATCTTTTTAGAAAATTAGTGATAAGATGGCAACTCGAGGCCAAACCCAACTGCTCTTCTCCACCATTAATCCTCGTCGAAACCAATGAAACATTCTTCACAGGTCAGGCAAGATCATGAAATTCTGCTTCTGTGAAATTCAAAATCGCAAAAAGCAAATGACCCATTGTTTATTTTTGGATTTTGATTTGGAAAAATGACAGGTACTAGTAGAATTGAACTTAGTTCTTGTTTCTTTTTCCCGCCATGATCAGCTTGATGAACAGTCAAATAACTGGGGTTTCGGTGTATGATGAAGACTTCTTCCTTATTCTTTTTCCTTGGAGGGGTTGTTGTGCTGATTATACTGTTGATTATCGGGTTAATCAATTGGAAAATTTGACGACCAAGGGGGACCAAGAGTTTTGCATCGGAGAGTAAAAGGCATGCAGGTAACGTGTTTGATGAATTATTTCATTGGGAGTTATTGGTTTGTGAAGTTGATTTATGTGTCATTTGCAGCATCGCCGGATTTCTTTAGCGGCGATCTTCGAAGTGTTTTCTATTTTGACGTCCGGACATTGAAGGGCAACCAAGAATTTTCACCCTGATAATCTCCTTGGCAAAGGTGGATTTGGACCTGTTACAAAGTAAGCAAACTTTGATATATTCCCAGTTTTCATTCTTTCGAAAATATTCGTGTTTAATATTTACATCTAACATATACATTAGAGCGTGGATGTGAGATTTGATCCTCTAAATACATGAAATAGTTTTGGTTGAGTTTTTGGTTTATTCATTTGAGAAGTATACTTTTTTTTTTTAATTTTTAAATTTGATCTAATCGAGTTTAGGGAGGGTCTGTTCGACTGAAATTCGATCCGAATTTTGAAATAAAAATCCACAAATGTCCCAACCTAACACAAATATTAAAAAATGAATTTTATTTGGCAAATTAGGGATTTAATTGGAAAAAATATAGAGAGATGAGAGAGGGATATTATATCAATTATTCTTAAATATATAGAAAAAATTATACTATTATCTCATGTCTGGTCGGATCAAAGATTTTTCATTCTAAACACGAACTCCACCGTGACATAAACTTATTTTTTTCCTAAAAAATAAATTTTATAAGATCGAATTGAAATCAATCAAATTATCATCTCTAATGACAAATCTTTGAATTTAGTACAGATTAATGCATTATATATGATTCTCCAAATATATGAAAAGCTTAGAAATAATTAAGCATACCTATATCTAGCATATGGATATAGTGCATTACATACAGTGATGGATTGGATCTTGATAAAAAAAACTGAGGACGTACTTAATGTTTTTACAAATTTTAGAAATATAAATTATATTTTTTACAAATTTTTAGACTTGATGGGATTTAAAAAATTTAAAAGGGGATTTAATTAAAAATATTTAAACAAAATTAAAATCTAATGAGAATTTTAAAAGGCCAAATGTTAATTTTTTAAAATTTGGGGTAGGGCCACTTTGGGGCCCATTCATTATCGTCCGTCTTGGTTGCATATGCAGAGACAGCGATAGGGGCTGGCAGGAACTCTGGTCCCAAAATGTTTAAATTATTCTTTAGTCCCATAAGAAATCGTAATGTTCTAAATTAGTACAATAGTAAAATTATACATTAGCCCAAAAATCATAATTTTATGTTTTACTCTCTTCAGAAATCGATGGTTAATGTAAGTTATATTATATCTTTGGTTAAAGTACACCAAAATGATCCACTGGTCAACAAGCTTTCAAATGTAATCATCAAACTTCACAAACGGTTCATTAAACTTATCAAATTATTACAAAATGGTCATTAAACTTACCGAACCATGTCTCGGGATGCATTTGGAACTGATATTAAAACAATAAGGATTTTCCATTTTTCTTCTTTTGGTTATTAATAGGGAAAGCTAAGAGATGGAAGAATGGTTGCTGTGAAAAGACTGTCCCATGAGAGATCCCAACAAGGAGAGTCGGAGTTTCTTTCGGAGGTGAGGTTGATCACAAGCATCCAACACAAAAACTTGGTTCGCCTTCTGGGATGCTCCGATGGGTCTCAACGTCTACTTATCTATGAGTTTATGAAGAATGGCAACTTGGACCACATGGTATATGGTATATATAACTCACCCCAATTTTCTCCTACAACTCATACATACATACATATATATATATATATATATATATATATAAAGTATGTGCATATAAACATGGATCAATGATTCATTTTACTCGTACTAGATGAAGGAACAAGCAGCCCTTTTCGAAAGATAGAATGTTATATAGTTAGGGACGTCAAAAAAATCCAGACCCAACGGATTTGATCCGATCTAATAAGATCAAACTTTTTTTATATAAAATTTGGATTTCGGGTTGAATCAGGTTAAAGTTTAAGAAAACCCCATACTACTCTAGGATAATTATGAAAAAAAAACACTTCTTTATGTATTAATATATTAATAGTTAGGTTTTGATACAACTATATGTAAAAAATTATCATGGGTTCGAGGCAAATGTAAATATTTTAAACTCGGATTGAGTTGAGATCATGGTTGAGTTTTGTTGTTATAATGTCAAGTCGGATTCGGGTCGGTCGAAGACCAGCCCCACGTCATTGCCATCCCTATACATGGTCTAGCGAATTCAAACTTAGACCTATTACATATTTACATGCCACCTCTCAAAAACAATTATACGAATATGTACGGATTCGAAAGTTCCGCATGCCATTCTTTTTTTAAATAAGGGGAGGGAGGTAGTAGTTATCTAAAGATCAAACTCGAGATTAACGTCGACTGAAGACCTGATATTTATCTTGCAACCAAAACCTTGTAATAAACTTTGAAATATGTGGGTTCGAGGCAAATGTAAATATTTTAAACTCGGATTGAGTTGAGATCATGGTTGAGTTTTGTTGTTATAATGTCAAGTCGGATTCGGGTCGGTCGAAGACCACCCCACGTCATTGCCATCCCTATACATGTCTAGCGAATTCAAACTTAGACCTATTACATATTTACATGCCACCTCTCAAAAACAATTATACGAATATGTACGGATTCGAAGTTCCGCATGCCATCTTTTTTAAATAAGGGGAGGGAGGTAGTAGTTATCTAAGATCAACTCGAGATTAACGTCGACTGAAGACCTGATATTATCTTGCAACCAAAACCTTGTAATAAACTTTGAAATATGTTTGTGTTGTGAATTGATGCAGGAACGAATGAATATTCTTGAACTGGGAGGCTAGGTTTCGGATAATCTTGGGTGTAGCACGAGGGCTTCAGTACCTACACGAAGACTCACATCTGAGGATTGTTCATAGGGATATCAAAGCAAGCAACATTCTTCTCGATGACAAGTTCCAACCCAGATCGGTGATTTTGGGCTGGCTAGGTTCTTTCCTGAAGATGAAGCTTATCTTAGCACCACTTGCTGGCACTTTGTAAGCCCCTCTCTTCCCCTACAATTTTTTTTAAATAAAATTTGAATGACGAAGTATGACTCGTCAACTCGATTCAACTAGATTAACTCGAATACTCACCCCTAATTCCTTCTACCTCTAACTAAGAATGAATGAACAAGTCATGATCAGGTAGTGCATGTAAATGTATTGATGAAGATGATGAGATTATTTGTTTTGTCTGTTTGATTTTGTTAAAGGGGTTATACGGCTCCAGAGTATGCCATTAGAGGAGTTGTCTGAAAAAGCTGACATTTATAGCTTTGGAGTTCTTGTGCTTGAAATCGTTAGCTGCAGGATGAATACTGATCTTACCCTGCCCTCCGAAATGCAGTATCTACCTGAATATTAAGCAATTCTAATTTTGATTACTTTTAATATTTCTTTATAATTAGAGATTAAATTGCAAATATAAGACACTACATCCCTTAAACAATATTCAGAGTTTCGATATAACTTCAGAGAACTTTTTTTCTCCTACCCGAGAATCTCCTTTGTTCTCCACGAACTGTCATGGCAATCGAGTCTCTCACCATCAACTATTAACTTTTCATCCAAATCAGAAGAAAAACCATCATATATCCATACTATCATCTCTCTCGTTTAACACCAATAACTATCAACTGAAATATTTTTGGAGTGAATCAGGCACATACAGAGTCCCACTTTGGTCATTGTCCTGGCATTTTTTCAGTTAACATGGACGATACTGTAGGAGGATCGTGGGTTTGCATTCGTTGACAATCTTAGTAGGAGAGTGCATAGGAGGGTATTGTGGGATCGGTTTAGCCGTTTTGGTAAGGTGATTAAAGTTTTATTCCGTTTTTTAATAGCAGACCCAACTACAAGAACAAGACGTTTGCCTTTGTGCATTTTGCGAGTAAGGAGGATTTGATTACTGCTAAGGAGAAGATGAACAACGTCCTTGTTGATGGGAGGAGAATATTAGTGTCATATGCGAAATATCAGAGTAGTGGTCCGAGGAACTTGAATCGCAATAGTAGTAGAGGCTGGAGGTGTAGGTGTCGAGGTTTCGAAAAGGCAAATGCATCTAGCCAAGTGGTTGGGGCTAGGAAGAAGGAGATGATGAACAGGTTCTAGGATGGCAGAACATATAAGGATACGGTAGTAGGTTTGAAAAAAGATGAGGGTCAGCAATCCAGAAACCTTGGGACAGGAGAGAGGAGAAGAAGACATGGATTTCTTCTTCCCTTTGGAGGAAAGATCATGGCTGAGGACTTCATTAACAGGTATCGTTTATTGATGAAGGAACGTTTATTGATTGAATCTGATAGTAAGCTTGCATAGAGTGGGTCAGAATTTTGAGCTCTGTCCCGGTGTATACTCTAATTTAGTAAAAGATATTGTTACTAAGTTAAGGGAGTTGAATGGTATTATTAGATGGGTTGCTAGGTCAGCCAATGTTGAGGCTGATAGTTTAGCCAAAGCTGGTATTGGCTAGTTTTACATTTGTGATTTGCTTTTGTAGTCTTTGGGTTGGATTATGTACAGGGAGTGTTTATGTGTTGTTGTTAAACATTATGTATATGTTTTTAATGAATCCTAAGGCACTCTTTTCCTCCTTCCGCTGATTGAGAAACACTTAGTGTTCCATTAATCATGAAGGGGGTTTTTAACGAGGCCTACATTCCTATCAAAAAAAAAAAAAACAGGTATCGTTAAAGTGATATTTGAGGTTGAGTTTGTGCAAAGGGCATTGAGAACAGAGGGAATCAATGTTAAGGTAGTTAGATGGGGTTATGCGAAAATGCATGTTTGGTAGTTTCCGGTCTGTGGGAGAAAGAAGCAGCTATAGAAGATAAGTGGGAAGCTTTGTCCTTTTGGTTTGAAAGGTTGGAGCCTGTCTTCCCCTGAGCTTGAGAAGGGGAAGATGATGAAAGGGTTGATGAAGATGGTTCTCAAGGAGGAACAGTGTTCCTTGGGAGAGGGATTCGTCAGAGGGGAGCAAAGGGGAGATCGAGGTGGTCTGCAAGGGCAGTTGAATTCTCAGCAGATGTCAGACTCTAGAAGCAGGGTTGAAGAGTGGGTTCGAGGTTTTTCACAAGGAGGTGGCCCAATGAACGAGGGAAATTGAAAAATAACGCTGAATCCGAGGACAGTTCAAATGTTGACCTTTGTAACGAGGGGACAGTACTAGGTGAAGGTTGCAGCAAGCAGACTGTGTCAGGGACTTTTTCTGATGGGAGGAAAAAGGTGGTCAGCTTACAAGGAGACACCTCGGGGAAGATAAAGTGGTCCAAGAGGATGGGCTTATTTCCAACATGGGTAGGAGGAAGTATTTGGGCCTGAGCATTTTAGTCCATCAGCAAATAAGAATGGGAATAAGAATGAGGCTTCAATTTCAGATACACAGGTTGGATATGGTATGCAGAATGGGTCTGTCTCTATCACAGAGAAGACCTTTTGGGGGAGTGTATCGGGTAATAATGTCGCGAGAGGATATCATAATAATTTTATGCTAGGGAGGGCTGCCAAAAGTTGTGATGGTATGGATGATGTTATTGGAGCAGGAGAAAAGAATCAGAGGAGACAAAAGAAATGGAGTGTTGGAAAGTATCCAATTTATTGGGGGTAAAGTTTAAAGGAGGAGAAAGGAATTCCTGACCAAGTTGTTCCTTTGGTGAAGGATAGAGATGTTTGAGGGGTGGGTAGTTGGTTCAGGGGTTATGGTCATAAAATGCATTTGATGGTAGAATGGTCCATTATGTGTTGGAATGTTAGGGGTCTGGGTAGGAAGGTAAAGCACGTGCTATTAGGAGATTTGTAGAGGAGAAAAAACCAACTATCTTATTTTTGCAAGAATCCAAATTGGAAACTGTTAGCACTATGTTAGGTAGGAAAGGGAGGTAAAATCCTTAATGGTTTTGGCAGTTGTGCCTGCTGTTGGTTCGGCTGGTGGTCTAATAACAATGTGGAATCAAGGTATTTGTGGTGAAGGAAAGGTCATCTGAACTAGATTTGTGGCGTTAAAGGGTTTGGTTGGATGGTATGCCAAACTATTGTTGTTCATAAATGTCTATGGTCCAAGTGTGGAGGCTGATAAAGAGCCATTTTTCAGGGATTTATTTTCCTTTCTGGAACAGGTGGACTGTCCAGTGTTTAGGTGGGGATTTCATGCCTTTTTGACGCAGGAAGAGAAAAGGGGTGGTGATGTGAATTTGATGTCGATGAATTTTTTCGAGTTTTGTCTCTAAGGCAAATCTAATTGATTTGCCTTTATTGGAGGTCAGTTCACGTGGTGTAATATAGGGAAGTTCCCACTTTTGAGAGATTGGATCAGTTTTTAGTTGATCATAGTTTTTTCTCGCGCAATTCCCAAAGATCAACCAAAATCTGCAGCCTAGGTCCATTTCTGATCATAATATTATTCTGCTGGAAATAGGGAGTGCAATTGGGGGCCGAAACCGTTTAGACTGTTTAATTATATGTTGGAGGAGGAAGGGTTTAGTGAACTGTTGACAAAAGAACTGTTCAATCTGGGTACACAGGAAAACTCGATACCCATTTCCAAAATTCTTAACCGGGTGAAGGATGTCGCAAAAATTGGGCTGGTAAGGGTTTTCTTCAATTACCAGGCCGAATCAGAACCTTGGAGTCTGTGATACAGGATATGGAAATGAAATTGCAACAAGGGTCTTCTTTGGTCAATGAATTCTATTGTTGAAGCAAAGAGAGAATTATGGGAGTTACAAAAGAAGGAAGAATCAATTTGGATGCAAAAGTCTAGATTGAAATGGAGATTGGAGGGGATAAGAACACAAGGTTTTTCCATCATAGTGCAGCAATTAGAGGGAGGATAAACTACATAAAAGCTATCAAAGTTGATGGTGAAGTTATTGAAGACCCTAGGTCAGTTAAAGCTTCCGTGTGGAGTTTTCAAGAAGTTGTATAATCAAACAAACACCTTGGAGGCAGAGGAATTAAATCTGGATTTTCTCAAGCTGTCCGAAGGTCAGTTTAGCTTTGGAGAAGCCTTTTTCTGAAGAGGAAGTTTGGGAAGCTATTGCTCATTCGGATATCAACAAAGCTCCGGGTCCGGATGGTCTGAACTTAGGGTTTTTTAAGAAGTTCTGGGCTAAATTGAAGGATGATATGATGAGGTTTTTTAGGATTTCTATGTGGGGAAGGTATGGGAGCCGGAGGTGAACTTTTCCTTCATTTCTCTTATTCCAAAGAAGGCAAATCCGGAGGGGTTGGAAGAGTTTAGGCCAATTAGCCTAGTGGGAGGTCTTTATAAAGTCATCTCTAAGGTCTTAGCTAGAAGATTGAGTTTGTATCTCAATGATATTATAAGTCAGTCCCAATTTGCTTTTATTCCGGGGAGAAACATCTTGGATGCTCTTTTATTGCAAATGAGTATTGATTTTGGAGGAAGAGAGGGCTGAAGGGAGTAGTTTTCAAGGTGGATTTTATGAGAGCTTATGATTCGGTAGATTGGAAGATTTTGATTCAAATTATGAGCAAAATGGGGTTTGGTGAAAAGTGGAGGTCGTGGATGTTCCAGTGCATGTCAACTGCTGAGATTTCGGTTTTGTTAAATGGGTCTCCAACAGAGAAATTTCATATTTCCAGAGGTCTGAGACAGGGTTGTTCGCTTTCACCTATGCTTTTCAACTTGGCTACTGAGTTGCTGCATTTACTGTTAACTAAAACAGTGGATATGGGATTGTTTTCGGGGTTTGATTTAGGACTGCAGGACCGAGCATTCAAGCTGTCACACCTTCAATTTGCGGATGATCTTATAATTTTCAATAAAGGTTCCATTCGTGAGTTGAGGAATATTAGAAGAGTGTTACTGATTTATGAACTTCTGGTGGGGCTGAAGTTAAATCTAGGTAAAAGCAGGATTTTTGGAATCAATGTTGAAGAAGGGGAGCTAACTAATTGGGCTAAAGTTATTGGTTGCTCGGTTGGATATCTTCCATCTGAATGTTTAGGTCTGCCTCTGGGGTTCAAGAGGAATTCGGCTGTTATGTGGGATCCTATAGTGGCGAGATTTAATGCTAAATTGAGTGGTTGGATAGCTAATTCTCTGTCGATAGCGGAAGAGTGGTTTTGGTCAAATCGGTGCTATGCTCTCTTCCGGTCTATTTTCTGTCTATGTTCAGAATCTCAGCTGCTGTGATACTTAAACTTAACTCTATCATGGCTTCATTTCTGTGGGGGGATTCGATTGACAAGAAAAAAATCCATTGGGTCAACTGGAAGTCGGTCTCTAAACCAAAAATCTGGGGGGTCTAGGGGTCCCTAATCTAGCACTTTGAACCGAGCTTTACTAGGAAAATGGGTTTGGAAGTTTTCTTCTGATAAGAAATCTTGGTGGAAGAAAGTGATTTGTGACGCCTACAATTTGGATCCGAAGTCCATTATTTTGGAGAATTCGGTGCCAGCTCGTGCATCGTGGATTTGGAAAGGTGTGGTGAAAAACTTCTTCAACAGTGATGATTTTGGAGAGTGTCTTAAAAGGAATATGTGTTTGAAGGCGGGGAAAGGGGAAGATGTGCAGTTCTGGAATGATGTATGGTTGGGTGATGTTCCCCTGAAATTGTTGTTTCCTAGACTTTATGTTCTATCAATTAATAATCAGGTAAAGTGAAGGAGTTTAGGGTAAATAATGCTTCGGGTTGGGTGGGGACATCCAAATGAGAAGGAATTTGGCTGATTGGGAAGTAGAACAGTGGATGCAGTTGATTTCTATGTTGAATAATACCTCTCCTTTTCCTACTGAAGATGATTGTTGGATTTGGTTAGGGAATGGTAAAGGAAATTTTACAGCTAAATCTTGTATAAACGCTTTTATGAACAACGTGGTTCTGAGCAAAATCAAGTGAATTGGGATAAGAATATTTGGTCTGGTTTAGCTCCTCCAAGGGTGGAATTGTTTGTTTGGCAACTAGTGCAACATAGAGTACCGGTTAAAGAGGAGTTAGCAAAGAGGTGTTGCAGAGATTGTTGACCAACGTTGTTTTGTGTGGTAGGGAGTGGAATCAGTTTCCCATTTGTTTCTGCATTGCAGGGTTGTGTGGGGTCTGTGGTCCTCCTTGAAAATGTGGAATGTGTCATTGGTGACTCCAAAGTGTACCATGGAATTTCTAATTTTGTGGGATGATTTTATGACTAACTCTTTGATTTGGAAATTCATTCCTAGGGCAGTGATGTGGTCAGTATGGAAGTGTAGAAATGAGATTATCTTTCAGAAAGGAAAGCTGGATTTGGTCAGATTATCTTTCATTGTTAGATTTAGAGTGGCTTCCTGGTTTAGTGCTCGTTTCAAGGATGTGGGTATTCCTCTAGATTCTCTAGTAGGTGATTTGAAAATTGCTGATTCGATTGGTATATCAGGAAAGGATTGCTCTCAACCTGCTTGCTGGGTTCCTCCACCGGAGGGGTTTCTAAGTTAAATGTTGATGGAGCGATGGTTTCGGGTTGGGAAAAAGGAGGTATTGGTGGTCTGTTTCGAGATAGCAGAGGTCTATTACTTCAGTGGTTTTCTGAAGCAGTAGGGGGTGTCCTCCTATCTTGGCAGAGATGTTGGCTATCAAAAGAGGGATTTGTCTTATGGAGGAGTTGGATTTTGTCGCAAATCAGAGAGTTATCTTGGAATCAGACTCATCTAACGCTCTGAAGTGGATCCAGAATCCGGGTTTAAGCCCTCCTTTGCATCTATCCTTGGTGAAGGATATAGTTTCGCTTTTGATTGGAAAGGATATTATTTTTAGGCATATTTCAAGGGCGGCAAACTGGGAAGCTGATAAACTTGCTAAAGATGGGATAGGGTGATTTTGGTTATTGTTGTGTTTAACAGGAATTGTACCTCCCTGTTTGTTGGATGTTTTGTGTTAAGTTTTATGTTCTTCTGTTGAAAGTGTAGGAGTTTGTTCAATCTTGTAATCTGGTTCTTGTGAATAAAAGTTTTCTTGGCTCTCCTTTCCTCCTTCGTTGTTCCTTCATGTTACTCTCATAACATGGAGGGATTGAAGGAGGATTTTAATGAGGCCTCTTTCTATCAAAAAAAAAAAACTATCAAAAAAATTTGATATTGAAACCTCTACTATTCTTCTATCTATGATTCAGTCATTCTCGTACATGCATATATCTTGATTACATATTAATTATTATTGTTTTTTTATACTAGCTAGGCATGGAAGTTGTATGAGCGACTCAAAACTCATTATCTAAATGTAACTCGCAAAAATCGAAAATCTCAGTGTGATGTAAATGCATAAGCACGTTTATAACTAATAAAAATATTCATGACAGAAACCAAAATTACATGCATCCTCTTCTATCTACAATTCCAGCAATGTATGTTAGTTTAGGGGTGAAATCATACCCATTTAGGAGGGAACCCTGGATTGGATACACCTTACAAAATAGTTGCACAATGAGCAGTTCAAAATTGTGAATTGCTGAGGAAGGTAACCATGCATCTTGTTTGTTGAAACATCGTATCGATCTTCTGCCATATGTCGGATTGGATTTCGAGGAGCTTCTTTGCCTTGTCTTGTAACTTGGGGCGGCAGCGTATTGTTTCACCATGTATCTGACCAAATATGATAAGAAATTCCATCAATGAAAAGCCAACATAAGCCCTCTTGCAAATAGCATAAGAAAAACCGGAATACAAGAGAAGATGCATCACCCAATTATCAATCAAACTAGCATTAGATATATTAATCTAGGAAACTTAGGTTAAGCACTTTGAGATTTTCAGAGGCTTGTAATTTTTTATGGGTTCGAGTTTGGGTCATTTCGGTTTTGGATTATTCAAAGTTAAGGTCATTCTAGATACAAATCATTTGTTATTTGGGTCATCTTCGAGTTATGTTAGGCAAGTTCGGGTCTAGGGTTTAGGTCAGAATTGTAAAAAAAAATTATCAATCAAATGACATTCTTTTAGAGTAAGAAAACAATACCTTCAGAAATAACCTGATAACAGCTTGTATGAACTCAAAATTGTTCCTGTAGGAGATCTCATAAACAAAATAATCCAATAACAGTTCGATTGAAATCATCTCAGGTTTCGCATCAAGCTCTTCAAGGTTCTCATCGTCAATGATCTGAAGCATCCGAAGCTCCATGTCCAAAGCCGAAGGAGACAAGCCTTTAATATAATCAGTAAATGCTGAAACTGCAACATGTTAAGGTACACAAATATTAGCTGCAAAGACATTTGCCAAGGATATTCAATAAATTTCACAACGGAACTTACAATTTTTCATCTCCGCAGAGGACTGGAGACGCTGCAAAAATGCGGATGGTGGTATGTCAAGCTTCCTATCATTCTTTTCCACTTCATTGCCTTTTGCATCATTATGCACATTAGCTTCACCAGGTGTAAATAATATCTCTCCAGAAAGATGGAGCTGAAGGCAGGAAGAAAGGAGCCTTCTCGGGTTTCTTGGGAGGCTCGATTGGTTTGTTGCGAACCTGAAATTATAATGCAATTATGGAATCAATCTCTGCAGAAGCCCTATCTAAACTATACATAAAGCCAAAATAGAATTAATATATTTATTTCCGATACCTAACTACATGAAATAAAGAAAGAGTAAAGAGACCTTTATAATGTCTAAATTGATCAAGCTTTGCCATTGGCTTTTCGGCAACAGTGAGAGAGTAACTAGTTCCGGTATCTGCTTTATCAATGTTGCAGACAGAAGCATCTTTCAAAACTGAGTTGTCTGTAACGGGTTCATCAGAATCCTCAGGTTGAGATCCATCCTTAGATGAGATGGATGGCAAGCTGACATTTACAACTTCCTTTCCGCTTGCAAAAGAATCTACATTTGAAGCTCCAGAGAAGATTGACCGGTTAACCCTGATTAAGATTGCCATCAAATTAGTTTTTCTTACTAAGAATTAAAATAAAAGTATAGTTACAAGTAAAATCTGCATATTATACACTGAATGACTAAAATATTTAATATTTATTGTCAAGTGTTACAGTTTAGAAAATAATCATAGAAGAAAATTCAATAAATTAAGGAACATTCATCTTCAAGTTTTTCAGCTATTTAGAGTGAACAGAATATCACAAAGATAACCGACCGAATAGCCATACTTCTTTGGTCCTTAAGGTAAAGATGAGACAACTGAAAACTTACCACAGATAAACCCCATTCTGATCAACATGGGTAGTTGCTAAAATATCCATATTTGGTGACAAGGACAATGCTGAGATAGCTACATCAACATGTATAGCATCAATTTGTCTCGCTAAGATAACATCCCAAATTCTCAGACTCCCATCCATGCTGGATGATAGAAGCCATTTGCCATCCTCACTGAAACATACATCAGTAATACGGTCTGTATGGCCTTCAAATTTACGAACCATTCTTAATGCCACAACATCATAAAAACGTATAGCCCAAATCATTACTGTGGCCAAAAGACCTAAAAATAAAGTAAAAGAAAAAGAAATTGCTAAATATATGTATGAAGAAAGGAAGAAAAGCAAGACACAGATACCATAGAGAAGCATGAATACATGCTCAATGACAGGCTGACACACACAGAAAGCCAAGGTTCAAGGCTGATAAAACAAATACCAAAAGAAGCACTCACCATTAAGACGGTTGAAAACAATCTTAACCACAGTACATCCAATTTCCCATCTAGATTTTAGGTCACGTCCCTTGAAATCCCATACCTGCACAAAGAATCAATTAATCAAATTACACCCAGCAAAAAATCAATAAAATTTTTCACTGTCCTGCCTGCTTAGAAGTATGTATTATAGATCAAGTTTCCATTACCCTTCTCACTGTTGGCTGGAAAAGATTTTGAAGTAAAACAAAAATCAATGTGGAACGGTTTAACAAAGTGAGAGAAAATAATGCTCAATTTACGACTATACCCAACAAAGGAATATCAAAAGCTATAATCACAAATTACTCTTAGAAGTCTGTTAAGATTTAAGAATAGGAAAATAGAACAAGTATCAGGGAAAGAATATACCTTAATGTCTCCATGATACCCTGCACTTATCATCAAGGTATTTGTAGAATCACATGCAACTCCAACGACTTCTCCATCATGAGCCCTTTCTTTTGACCTGTCCAGATAACTACCTCGACTTATTCCAGATTGGAGGTTGAATCTCTCAATCCAACCACCTGCTGTCCCTAGAACAGCAAAATTACCACAGGCACTGATCGCACATGCCTGTTACCAGAGAGAAAATCATCAGTAACAATTCATATAGTTCCAGAAATACTAGTTCATAGCAGGGTTTTCTCATCTTTGAATAGTTTTAATATCAGTAGTATTTGCTGTGTAATGTTTTAAATGATGAGGAATGCTTAAAAAATAGGCTATACTCTATAGATACACGTACAGAAAGAATAGTGAATGTATTCGCTACATTTTGTGCAGGAAAATAGAAATATTAATACATAAAACTTGTGGGAAATAAATAAATACTAATGGTAGGAATTAGATTGAGCATAACCTTCAAAGGTGTGGGATTTTCAGGACATGGTCTCAGGATATGCTCACCAATCACAAAATTTTGAAGTCTCCACACAATGCCTGTTCAGTATCCATATGGCATGTAACCACATTGCACCAATCTCTTTCCCTGATTTCAGCTTTTTTTTTAATGAGAGGCAGACAGCAAAAAGGTTAGATCACTTTGACATAACAAAAGCATATTATTACTCAGAATGAGACTTTTGCAAAATTTCATTTGTATTTAAATGATACAAAGCATATAGCAGAAGATCGTACCACAATCAAATGCAATAACAGGCTTTAGTTTTAGTTCCTCCTCCTGAAATTGAAAATATGAAACTAAGGAGAAAGAATTGAGGAACACCCATGCTAACTTAGTCAGAAAAATCCTGAACATTTCACTCCAGCCATACCTTCATTCTTAGTTTTCTTGGCTCGCTTAGATATGTGACCTTGAGACAGCTCTCTGCTTTGCTGATCCTGATCACAAAAGTGTTGACAAAATTTTAACAAACTAGAAAATTATATTTATTGTAAATAAGAGTGTACCCAGGAACCAAAGCTCTTTCCAAATTGCAGATTAGATAAATACAGGATTTTATCAGGTCGTAGAATTAGAGAAAAATGTTTATATCACATTCAAGCCCATGTTTAGTTCAGACAATTTCATCAATTGGAAAGAACCAATATGCTAAGTAAAGATTTGGTTTGGAGTCAAGGGAAGTAGTAAATCCTACACACAAAAGATTACATGGATGGAGACCTTTAATAAAACAATGGGTCAGTTCAAGAAGTATTCCGGTGTTTGAAAATGAGCCTCCATTAATAAAATTTTAAAAGAAATGGATGAAAATATAATAATAAACTAATATTAATAATAGAATCTTTCAAGGAAGCATAGATCAGTTACTTTCAAACATAAATGACTGGTATAAGAGATAGAAGAAAAACCAGCAGATCGCATTAGTAAGGTAGTGTAATTCTGCTACCACCAAAGCAATGCAAAGAACTGAACATTGTACTAAACAAGCGTGGAACAATATGACGAGATCGAGAGGTATGTGTTATCTACTTAAATACATCATAGCCACCAAAGAACAGTATAACACTCAGGAACTGCGAATTTTTTTATATAAAAGATCTCACTGGGATGAATATAAGTTTGAGCAATGGTCAAACAGAAACTTCATACATATCGAAATTCATGAAGCAAAACAAAATTCCTCATTATAGATGTCAAACCTGGATGGTAGAGAAAAGGCGAAAAGCACGATCTTGACCAGCTGACAGAATATGTCTTCCATTGGCATAGAACCTGCCAAAGTGGGTAAAATTTCAATTAGGCATTTCATGTGCAAAATTATCTCCCAAAGAGAAGTTTAAAAATAACTGATGCACAGGCTAGATAGAAACCCAGTACAATTAATATTAAAATTTCAGAGGTCATGTGGCCAAGTACTACAAGGAGATGATTGCAGGTACTCTTCTAGAATTGTTTTGACCTTATTCACAATAACATTCTAATAAACTTTTAATTGTTAACGATATTAGGGGTGAAATGAATATGCAGAATGTTGCACATGGATAAACTTTATGGAGTGCTATTACCTGATCAACGTGGAGGAGGCAACGTGGAGGAGCACTGTGTCCACTCCGAAATCGCAGGAGACGAGGATCTCCATCACTTGTGTCAAAGATCCACATCTGCAAGCAACATATATATATATATATTATTATATCCAGAGGTGCATTTCCCAATATTATATTAGCATGCACAGCATATACCACAATGCAAAGACCAATTTTTGCACACAACCCACTTCTGCTAGCAAAGTTTTGCATCCTCTTGTTTTGGGAAGGGGAAGAATCAGACATATCAAGACGCATAAATAGATAGTGTAAAGTCAAATGTTAAATAAACCACAACATAGTTCATGTCATAGTTCTAAAGCATTGAATATGATACCATAGTGTTTCAAACCTCAATATTTTAACCATCACTTATGATACAAAACAACTAAATGCATAACACTTTAGCCACTTAAAACTTTATACTTATAGTCATAAATTTCATCAAAAACCGCTGATAAGCTAGAAAGATTTGTACTACATTGATCACACCTTAATTGAGTTGTCAGCAGTGAACTCATTAACACAGGCTCATTAGCAAAAAGTGAAGTGAAATAATTGAACTCTCGTGAGCCTCTCTTATGACTGATTGAAGCCTTTTCTTCTCAAGATTCCATATGCTTATGACACCAGAAGAACCTCCAGAAGCTAGAAGGGGCTGTCCATCTGAAGAATATAGAACACACATCAGCATAAACATGCTCAGTTTTATGGCTTGATTGATATTTCTTTAGTAGAAAATACCTGGAAAAAGCCCTATCCTAAACATCTACCACTGTTTAAAATCGAAGTTATCTAGTCTAATTGGTTTGAGCTTGAGTAGTTGGATTTTTTTGGGGTGCCAAACCCAAGCAGAAGAAAATAACACTTGACAGAGCTCAAGTCTGCCATATGCTGGTTAGCACAATTACCCCTATTGCAGCCTAAGCAAATTCCAATATATCTACAGAAAAATGAAGCTCAAGATCAAGCAAGGAGCTCTTAAAAGCTCCATAATGGAAATACCTGTGCTGAAAGATAAGGCAGTGACAGTGCCTCGTGCAGAATGTTTAAATGTTACAACTTCTTCATCATAACGTATATTATGAACGTGAATTGTTCCATCACCACAACCAACTGCAATAACATCTAGGGCTGGTGATGAGACACAACTGCAGACACCCGAATTCCATCCCTTGAATTCATAAAGTTTCTTTTTTGTGCTGATGTTCCAAAGCTGCAAAGGGCCCTCCTGGCTCCAATAAGAACCTGTTGAAACTCTTCTCAGTTCTACACGTCCAATTATCATAACATTTAAAGTTCACCTATTACTATATTAGCAACAAAGTAGGGAATGCTACCTTGTTTAAGTACGTATCTGGATGCATTATACAAGTAGGAGTGAATTTGGCATCTAGCTTGATATGTCCAATTGGAGCAAGATTGTCCTCAATTCCTTTAAACGACCATATGAAAACATTACCATCAGCATCGACACTTAGAATGTGATCCCCGAATAAAAACAATAAGTTGACTTTAGCACTGTGTCTGCTCCAATTAGCTACCTGCACATGCATTAATTTTATCACCAAAATCCAAAAGAACAAAATTTTAAGGGGAAAATAGTTATACATAACAAGTCATCAAAGAATGATGGATTTTCAAGCCAAGAGACACTTTCACATTAGCTTACCTATGGAAAACTAGGCTTTCCATTATACCCTATAATATATTTTTTGGGAAAATTAGATAAAAGAACAAGGATCAACCTGGTGAGCTCTTTTAAATACAGCAATATCAGTCCCATAGGCGGCAAACGTGTAATCACGGTAAGATGCAAGAGCTCGAATCTTCTTGGGTAATTGAGGACCTATACGGAAAGCATTAGATTGCGAAAGCTTTAAACCAAAAACTATTTTAAAAAAAAAACCTTACCAATTAGCACCAGATTGAGTTTGGAGCACTGCAAAAGGAAGCTAAAAGTGAGAAGATGAATAATTTCAACATTAGGGGAATCAAAACCAAATTTGAAATAAGAAGTAATAAGAAAGTTTAGAACTAACGTTGTAATTTGAAAGCTTTGCCAACGGTGACAGTTACGAAAGTTTCGGTGCCTAGTCGCTGAACGGAGAAAGGAACACCGCTGGTAATGTATCCTATTGCTCTGTATGGCTCGAAAATCCCCATTTGTTTCCTCTTCTCTTTTCACTCGACTTGAACGATAACTCCTGCTTCGGTTCTTGTTTAAAAGTGAGGCGGGCGGAGGATTTAGGGTTTTGGTCTTTTTAGTGCGGAATTAAAATAATCAAAATATAATAAACTACAGGGTAAACTCTACTAATAGTAATCAAACTATTATCATTTGTCTATTTCGTCACAAAATTTTTAATTTTTGTAAATTGTGTCACTAGTGTTAGATATTTTTCTATTTTGATCCTGGATGCTTACAAAAATTAATGAAGATTTGATGTGACTTGGTATAATAATAATTTTAGTATACCATTGTTTGTTAAAGTTTTTTGATTAAGCTAAAGGTGATTGTGTAGACATGTGTTTTGTCCGGGATTTTGTCCGGAATTTTTATTATTTTATTTTATTTTTATTATTGTAATTATTAAATATTAGATATTAATTTAATTTTTTTATTATTATTTTTAGGTCATTATAAAGACTCAATTTGGGTTTAAGCCCAGTAACCAGAAACAAGCCCAATAAGCCCGAACCAAAGCCAGCCAAGTCTCATGAGCCAGTTGTCCCTCCACAACCATTGAAAGCTACATGCAGCAAACAAGGAGATTACAAACACCATTCAACATACGTGGGGAAAATCATAAGCAACAACTGAAGGAAACCGTTCGTTGAAAGGGGCATTCATCATCCGTAAAAAAGGAGGAACGGGAAGAACCAAGAAAGGAGATCACAAAAAAAAAACAAGGGTCCACAAAAAAAACCTACTGGAACTGGAGGGTAAAGAGGAAAAGGACTACCATTGGTGATCAATAATTGACCCGAAAGAACATAGAGCAATAACAGAGGGGAATTTGCAGAGGAGATCTTTTCTGGAAATTTCACAGTGTAAAGGAATACGAAAAGAAACAATAATGTAATTTCACAATTCAAAAACAGAGAAAGCAATAGAAATATGAGGATTTTCGTATTCTTCTTGGGTTTTCTTTTAGTTTTTCTATGTTTTTTGTGTGCTTGTGTTATTTGCAAATAAAGAACTAAGCAATACTCACAGAGAGGCTAAGAGAGAGTAAAAACCCTTTTTTTTTCTCAATAATTTATAGATTCCAACAGTAAGCAAAAGTTGTTTGGGTTTTTACTTGGGAACGAGTCTTCACGATGGGTCTCTTCGGCCTATTTCCATGTTCGTATGAGTGCAAATAAAGAACTAAGCAATACTCACAGAGAGGCTAAGAGAGAGTAAAAACCCTTTTTTTTATTTCTCAATAATTTATAGATCCAACATAGTAAGCAAAAGTTTTTTGGGTTTTTACTTGGGGAACGAGTCTTCACGATGGGTCTCTTCGGCCTTATTCCATGTTCGTATAGATCTCATCTTGAAAAGAATAACGTCGCTCTTAAAGGGTTTGTTGGAGTACGAAAAATAAACAGTTGAGTGGTCCTTTAAGAATTTAAGGGTATGTTCATCTCTTTAATCTCCAAATCTGGATTTAGGGAAAAAGCAGAAGGTTTTACGTTCATATGGGTGATGGTTAGACTTTTCGTTCGTGGTAAGCAGTTATCGAGTCGTGTATGTTGATGGAGAAACGGCGGCGTCGATTTGAGTATGGGAAAAAGTTTGGCCGTGAGTGGAATTTTGGGGGGGTAAATGACAAAATGCGGGCGGCTCATTTGGTTTTCAGGGTAGGTTGTTGTAGTTAACAAAAACGTAGGATTTATTATAGTTAATGGGAAATCACCTTATATCCCCTAAATTACCCTTATCTTTTCACTTTGGCATAAATGGGGTGTGAATTTCTTCGTCTGGATTGTAGGCCCTTTTTCTTGAAGTTTTCCTTTTATTTCATTTGTAATACTCTGAGAAAAGAGAAAGCTTCACTCATACCCTTGTATTCTTACCATGTTTTTTCCAGATTAGCCACTGATTTGAGTTGTTAGTTTTACTTTGAATTGTTGGGCTCATATGAAAATTTCCCATTTTATTTAGAAATTGCCTAGGCTATTAATAGGGTAAATTAGGTCTGGTCCCATAGGTTAAGCTTTTTAGGTTTCTAATTGTTCTTTATATTTCATGCGTCTTTCATTTTGGTATTCCTTATGTGTTTTGAGTTTCATATTATTTTACATTAATATGTAATTTTGTTAGTTGACATTTAGTCCCTAAATCCAGAAATTTGAATTTTCATTCGTTTGTACATCTGATACGCTGCTTTGAAATCTAATTTTAGTCCTAAGTGTAAAGTGTTTAATTTTTGATATTTTGGACATTAGACCTTCAAGTTTTTGCATGTTGCATTTTAGTGTGGATATGTTTTATTATAGTTTAGTCCATTCTATTACCATAGGTTATTTAGTTTCATATTTAAATGGCTTAGTAGTTGTGTTTTTATCTCGACTATTTTACTTTGTAGTTAGGGGTAATTTATTATTATTAACCCTGGTTTTAACAAGTATGATAAGTTTCTGAAATTTGCACGTGAAATTTTGTGGTTTTGCTTTTTATTTAGTCATTATATGTAATAATATATATATATATATATATAATATATAATACGCATATATGTATATAGTTTATTAATAGTTGGAATACATTTATTTAACTTTTTATTGTAAATGTCACTTTATAGATTTTTTTAATATTCATTAATATTTAAATGATTGCATTTTTAATTAAGTTTTGCATGGTGATCTCATTTGCATAACTCGACCTATTACATAATCGGACTAAGGTAATACCCTTTTAATTTAAATTGTATTGAGTGTCTGTCTTAACTGATTAGAGGGTCGTTTGACCATTTTAAGTTAAAAGCGTATCCCGGAAGTGAAACCAAAAAAATTGATCCGTCACTTAAAATTGGGAACGAAAGAAAAGGAAATGTTCGTTTATTTAAATTTATCGAGAAAAGGTTGTTATAACTTTTAAGATATGTTCTCTATATTGTAAATAATCGAACATTCTTTATATTTCTAAAACGACTTGGTAATTTTAATTTAATTTATTTGAGTATTTTGAATATTATTAAATTCACATCTTCGTTTTATGGGATCAAAAGTCAAATTAAGTTCGAATTTTTAAAGTTCATTGCAAAGACGTTAATTAATCGACTAGGTACCGATTTAGGGCGTTGTGGGGGTGCTAATCCTTCCCCACACGTAACTGACTCCCGAACTCATTTTTTAGTAACGCAGACCTCAATTTGTTTTTTAATTAGAATTAATTCTTATTTAAATGACAAAGTTTTTTTGGGTGCCCAATCACACCCTAATCAAAGATTGGTGGCGACTCTTCGGACCGTATTTTTTTATCGTAAAGGAAATCCAAATTTTTCGAAACGAGGTCTTTTAAATCGCATTTGTTTTTAAATTAAAAATAATTAAAAGAGATAAGTTAAAAATTAATGTGGTTTTAAAATCTCACTTCTCACTTTTAAGGAAAATCTTTTCGACAGCTTGACGACTCTGTTGGGGATTTTTTTTTAGAGAGTCAGACCGATAGTTGATTAGTTAATTGTCTTTACAATTGAAGGTTATAAATTCGTTTTAATTTGGTTTTTATCCCTTGTTTGGTTTTAATATTTTTTGTTTATAATTTTATTAACCATTAAATAGTTGTACTGATATGTTTGTTAATGGTTTCAGATTAATTGTGTGTATTGGGAATTGATTTTGAGTACTTTTATTATGTTTTTTCTCGCTTTTCCTCACACACTGCACAGCTGCATTTTCATGACATGAGCTAAAACCCCGCTCCGTCCTATTTAAGTAGGAGTGAGAGACTATGCCCTCGTGTGGTTTTCACCTCCGCATGGGATAGTGGATCGCTCCTGGAGCTCACGCCTTAGGTCCTCGTGACGGTAATCACCTCCGCATGGACATAAGGAGGTGTGTTCCCTCGAAATTGAACTCGAACCCCTAAAGCCTGTGATAGGCCAGGATTGAGGGTTCGGCAACCCAAGGGGGCACCGACAAGGACAATTCGAGAACCTATTACTTTAGAACCGAACCCCGCATATAGTGAACATAGAGCCCGAGCTTAGGTCGAGCCTAACCCGAACCTTAAGATTCCCGTGATGGGGTACACAAGAAAAGCTTTTGAGTCATTTATTTCGCATTTCGAATAAATGCATGCGAACTAGAAATCATGCGGTTATGTTTATTTTTCTCGAACAAGCATGCGAATTATATCATGCGTTAGATTTTTGTGAATAACAAAGCATGGGGTAGATATCATGTTGGGTAGATCTAAAGCATGATTGGGTAGCCAGTATGTAAGGGTAGATTTTATTTAATGATTATGATATTTATTATTTTGTTGCTATATTATGTGCTAACCCATTTTGTTATATGTTTATTTATTTTGATTTTATTGCATTTGCATCTTCATGTCATCACAAGGTGTTAATTCGCAAGTATGACTAATAAGAAGGCTGGACATATTGAGACAAGAAATTCTCAACCATGTAGTCAAAACCGGGAGGTCAAGATGTTCAATGATCCATGAAAGGACATCCGATGAATAAAGAAATCTCAAGCTGATTGAAGACTTCCTTTAATGGGGCAAAGGCCAAGATGTTGACTCAAGAGATAGATACAATCATACTATGGACAAGAAGACCCTTCACAAAGACATGAAGACCACTTCGTGTTGAAAGTAACATGGAGACCTCACGATTCATTTAAGGACATCTAGAGTCATCAAATGTAATAAAATACGCCGAACTTGGGTGCAATGTTATTCCATGAAGAATACGCTCAAGAAAATGAAGAAGTGAAGAATCACATTTATATTTTGACTACATGGTGTATGAATTCTTGTGTCTAAATGAAGATTGTTCTATGGTGGTCACTTTTTGGAATTAACACATTGTGCATTTGCATTTGCATTCTTATTAGCTTTAATTAATTTATTTTGCTATTGTTGCTTTTTGTCATTTTGTTATCTCATTTGTACTAACTTGTTTCTATGTTGTTTTTTCTCTTTGTCTGCATTGCATGATCATAACATATTCAAAATGTGTTGATTTGTGAGTGGTCATCATAGTAAAAGGTTTTCATGACGGACAAGGGGTTTCATGATCAAACAGACTATAACACAATCAAGAAATGGCATCCTGAAAAAGCTTCGAAAATAGTGGAGAGTTGCGCGCATAAAGATCATATGTCTGACGAAGAGCACAAGGAGATAAGAGATATAAAAGAGCAAATCCAAGATGATGGATAGAATAGATGTTTTGTCCAAATGAAGAGAGACTTCTACAAAAGAAAAGAAAGAGCTCAATGAAAACAATCTCGAGGTGTTAGATACGCAAGGGACTACTTTAGAACCTGTTGATTCTAGTCAGTATGAGAAATCACGCACAATCATTGTTCGTATCAACAAGTTGTTTGGAAATGACAAGGAAATAATGGCAACTATAGAAGTTCAGAAGGATGAAAATAAGACATGTAGTCAGAACTCGTTGGTGTTTGATAGTTTACTCCAAACAACAAGAAAAATAAAACTAGAAACTCCAGTTCAACCCAAGTTGAGAGGTGACTCTCGTTGTGATTCCATCCCAATATCATATAAGGAATTGTATGATAAATTGTTAGAAGCCTGAGAAGTGGCCCGCATTATGTGAAACCTTTGCAACCTCCATATCCAAGTTGGTATGACGTCAACGTTCGTTGTGAGTATCATGCTGGAATTCAAGGACATTCTATTGAGAATTGTTCTACCTTCAAACGTCGAGTCCAACTTCTTCTAGATCATGGAGTATTGGATTTTGAATTGAAAGGGCAACCCAGTTTGAAAACGGATTATCCTGTTGAGTTTGAACCAAAAGTGACCAAAGGTAAGGGTATCAGTGAGGACATCCAGGAAGAAAATTGTTTGCCAAAATACGAAACTCTTATTTGCCATTTAAGGAGTGAAAATGATAAATTGAGTAGAGAGATAGAGCTATATTGTTCAAAGATCAATCAAGCTTTTAAATTTGTTGGTATAGAAAATATCCCAGATGAGTGGATAATAGGGGTCCCTAAACTTAAGAATGATATTGAACAATTGAGAAATAATTGTAAGGTGCAAGAAGGTCGAGCAGAGAAGTTTTCTCATGATTTACAAATTGCAGAAAAAAGACGCAATATAGTTGTTGATAATTTGGGAATATATCAAGCCGAAATTCAGACGTTGAACAGATCCATTGCCAATATGGAAATCTCATATCAGCGCTACAAGCGGGAGACTAACGCTGAGCTAGAAGCCACTAGAGCCAAGAACAAGAAGTTAATGAAGATTTTAGATGACTGTAGTGACCTTATACAAGATCTTCATAACCACAATGACTTTCTTATAAGGAAGATTCAACAGCAGTGTCTACAGCTCCGAGAATCGGCACTCAAGATAAAGAAAAGAGACAACGTCATGAAAGAAGCTATGACCCAAGCAAGCAATGTGGCTCAGAAATGGGTTGATTTAGCTGGCTTTGCAAGAGAATTGAAGCAGATTGACAACTCGACCCCTGAGCATGAGTGGAAATTAAATTGGCTTTTGAAGGAGATAGAAAAATTTGGATTGAAAGTTGTCCGTTATATGTAAAGTTTGTTTGATGTACCGAGACCTTTGTGTTCAATGAAAGTTGTTTTAAGATGGTCACTCTGGAATTGCACCTTTTGTATTTGCATTTGACATTTGTATTTGTATTACATGTATTTATTTAAGCATTTTACATGCATTAATTATAAAAAACACAAATTATGGAAGGATATGACAGTAATCATAAGATCATACATTCATACTACTTCCTCATCGTCATGAATAAACAAATGGAAGCAATGGAGCAATCTCATAAGGGATTACAAGATCAGTTGTAAGAGCAGTTAGTTGGGTCACAACAAGATACAAGGAATCAAGCATCGGGTTATTTACAAGGCGTATCGAATCAAATGATCCAGGTACTGGTACCATAGGCTGTTGGTAAAGAGAAAATGGAGGATAAAGGAAATCAATCTCATCAGACTGGTACATCAAGAGTGATAATTTGCCCTGGAGCATCTAACTCAGACCTAGGGATGAGCCTCGTCAATTTTGAGCAATTTGAAGACAAATTGAGGTGGTTGAATGAAGCCATTAAAGATATGAAGGTTGTTAATGCCCCTCACAAGGAGTTAGAAGCTAGAGAACTCAGTTTGGTCCCTGATTTGGTCATCCCACATGAATTTAGGGTGCCTAATTTTGAAAAATATAAAGGCACTAGTTGTCCCATAATTCATCTAAAGATGTTTTGTAGAAAGATGGAAGGGTACCTAAATAATGAATATTTGATTCATTACTCCATGATAGTCTTGCTGGGCCAGCTATAGTATGTTATAACCGTTTGAACAAAGAACATATCAAGACATGGGTCAACCTAGTTGATGCTTTTCTGAGACAATATCAATATGTTAAAGGCTTAGCCCCAAAACGTCATGACCTTCAAAGGATAAGAATAAAAGCTACTGAGAGCTTTAAAGAATATGCCCTAAGATGGAGAGGAGTGGCAGCACAAGTTCAACCTCCTTTGTTAGAAGAAGAAATATCATATATGTTTCACGATTCTCTTCCAGCTCCTTTCTTTGAGTTAATGTTGGGAAAGTCGACGAATAACTTCAAGGATCTTATGACAGCTGGAGAGTTAATTGAGGATGCAATCAAAGGAAACTTGAAAGAAACTTCTAAAAACCCAACTGATCAAAAGGAACAAACGATGAAGTGAATGAATGTTACGTCCAGAGCTCTCAAAGCCGTAAAAGATATCAGATTTGTATCCCCATTTTATTGAAGGTCAATATCTCACACCGAGGCCAGTGAAAGTGCAACCAGACCCTTCTGCTCATAGTTATGATCAATATAGTGTCTGTGATTTCCACTTGGGGGCATTGGGACATTCTACGAGAAACTGTAGGGCGCTGTTAAGGAGATAGAGATGCTTGTGGCAAATGGGACGTTACAGAGGAATTGGTGGAACAGTGGATGATGAGCTCGAGTGGGGCATCAAAGAGCAATATGTAACATCCGTTTGATTTAAGTACCACGACATTAGATGGGTAATGGGGCATCCTAGGTAGGAAGAGATCATTCCATTCTATCTTGAAGCTTTATTCCATTTGCAACAACTTGTTTGAACTTGTTTTTCATCATTTCTTAGTTTTTTTTATATGATATTAAATGAATTTTGTTACTTTAAGGATGGTGAGCATTGAATTAAATTTGCAATTTGCAATTCTTGAATATCAACTAAATTACAAAAACTCTGTAAATGGTCAGAGTTATTGTTCTTTGACAAAGTGACATGATTGAAAACTGGTAAAATAAGGACCCTGGACCTTACCCCCATGATATACAATCGACACCATACCCTTTCTTGTAGGATATAACCTTCTCATCTTATAAGGGGAACAAGAGGCTTGGTATTCAGGTATATATAGGAGCAGACAACGTGGGTATCTTTTGTATGATGTCACGAAACTGAATAGACCACACTTTTGTTGATGACGTTCAATGATGATTATGATCTTTACGGATGGAAGTCGAGTAGGTGAATCTAGTTTAGGTATTTGCTTGGGAATTGAACTCTAACGATGAGATTTTCTGACTTTCAGCAACACCTAGACTATGACAGGTTTTTCTTGACAAGCTTAAGAAATTTGATCCGTATACCCAAATTATAATATTACATGTATACAATAAAGCTTGAGATGTCCCTCTAGAGCAATTGGTTAAACGCCCCGACTTTATGGACAGAATTTAGCTAGCCTGATAAAAATGATTATATATTATATGTATACAATAAAGCTGAGCTATTCCGCTAAAGCAATTGGTTATAGAGGAAACTCGAAAGCCCTGACTTTATGAATAGATTATATTCAAGCCATGACCTTGATTGGGTACTTGGCAATTCGGTGTATGCTCCACTGTGATTGTCAAGTCAAAGACTTTGTGATGAGAAGAACCCTTCAGCTAGCCCGATAAAGGCAAATTAAAATAAAGCTGATTTCAGCTAGCCAGGCAATGGCAAATTAAATCAAGTTTATAAATAAAGAGTTTCGGTAAAGATGGACTAAGGGAGTCAAGTAACACCTGTTATAGTCAATTTCACACGAGCACTCATAAATTTCATTTTTAGACCGATATTTCTGCACTGCCTTTGTTAGAGGAGTCTACGAAGCTTGAACAAATGGAAGATTTCAGAGAACTGAAATAGAAGTATTCTAGAAAGTCTAGTAATTGATTATGCTAGTTGCGCCATTTTGTCCGTATCCGATTAAAATACCAAGCCAGAAGGAGGGGCATGTTGTGATGTTCGCAAGGACCGAGAAAGAAATAAGTTTGTTGTCCGAAACCTTAAAAATAGGACCCAACCCATTAATTTTGACACTTGTCAAGAGTTATAACTCTGAAAAATTAAATAGTTATGATTCTTTTGATATTCTTTGAACTCATGTTATGATTTGATTTGATTGTAAGCCTGAATTAAGGGAATGTTTTATAAATTCTTTCATTCTTTAATCCCTATAATAAGAGAAAAAGGAAAAACATTTTCAAACATGACAGTTTCAAGTGTGAAAGGTCCTTGAAGCTTGTGAGACTCATTATGCCTCTATTGGAGAAAATGAATAAGCAATGCCAGAACATGAAGCATTCAACGATGTTGAAGTAGATGGTCCAGAGAACAGAATGAATGAAGAATGAAACTTATAAAATTTCCTTATGACGTTGTCAATTACTCATCAGAAGAAGATCTCATTATTCAAAAGGGGCACATATTACAACTTGTATAAAATACAAGACATTTTGTTAGAAAAATTACTTCTTAAGTGTTTATGACAATGTGAAGAGACGCCTTCAACTACATGACAACACTACTATTAGTGACACCAGAATGAGAACATTCAAGTTAGGATATGTTAGACACGAAGAAATCCATGAGTACCCCTTTGGGGCATGACCAGAAACCCAGATCATGTTGGGACAAGATTTAGAACAAGAAGACATTGAGAATGAGTCTCACAACTTGAAGTGTCAGGGGCAGACCGTTAATTTTGCAGAGCTTACACTGTAAAGCAAACCAACCGAGTATCAAAAACCACCGAGTATCATGGCAGAGTCATGAAAGAACCACTCAAGCGTAATTGAGTCAAAGATGGAAATGGGGGCAACACAATCATTTCTGACCATAGCAAGAAGTTGGGAGAAAGCAATTTCTCCGAATAAAGATAGAAAACGAAGACAACAAGAAGATAGAGAAGATCAGAAGGCTCTTCAAAATGCAAGTTGAAATTATGAGTTGTTTACGGATATCTAAAGCAAACCCCGGACGAATGATCAGTAGAAGACTAAGTTCGCCACTTGAAGTCAAGTGAAGATGGAACCGACATTATACATTCATGAGAACATCATTTGCATAAAAAATGCATTACACTAATACATTTCATTGCATTCGTGTTTCACACATAAACACATGATTTTGACAGATCTTCCGTGAAAAGAGAAAATACAGGATGTTAAAATCCCACAATTGAAAGGTAGTTAAACATCAAATACAGAGAATCATGTTTAGACGCAGAACCTGAGGAATGCAGGGCTCAATCCATAGATGAAGCATTGCTTTGAAGCGAGGCACGTGGACCGACCATTAAGTCATTTTATGAAGTGAAATGAGAAGGATTTCTCATTAAATATGAAATTTGAGATTTTTGAAAAATAAGTAAGGTTTCTTACCCAATAAACAATTTAAGTCCTTCGGCCATCATAATCTTTCGAGCATGATGAAATCCTTCGGGTCATCTGTAAGCCTTTAAAGCAATATGATAAGTCTTTCGGCCATCCATAAGACCTTCGGGTAGGATGTTTTCACATGAGTTTGAAAAATAAGAAAGTGATGTTTTTAAGAAAATGAAACCTTTGAAAACTAAAAAGGATTTTTTTTTTCCAAATTCCCCACTTAGTAAGTCTTTCGGGCCATCAATAAGTCTTTCGAGGGCCATCAGTAAGTCTTTCGAGCATGATGAAGTCATTCGGGCCATCAGTAAGTCTTTCGAGCATGATGATTAAATTCTTAGGGTAATTTGTAACCTTCACGAAGAGTAGTGAAGCAAACCCATCAGTAAGTGCCATCAATAGTCTTACGAGCATGATGATGAAGTCTTTCGGGCCATCAGTAAGTCTTTCGAGCATGATGATAATCCTTCGGTTATTTGTAAGCCTTCATGGAAGAGTAGTGAAGCAAACCCATCAGTAAGTGCCATCAGTAAGTCTTTCGAGCATGATGATGAAGTCCTTCGGCCATCAGTAAGTCTTTCGAGCGTGATGATTAAATCCTTAGGGTAATTTGTAAGCCTTCACGGAAGAGTAGTGAAGCAAACCCATCAGTAAGTGTCATCAATAAGTCTTTCGAGCATGATGATTAAATCCTTCGGGTAATTTGTAAGCCTTCATGGAAGAGTAGTGAAGCAAACCCATCAGTAAGTCTTTCGAGCATGATGATGAAGTCCTTCGGGCCATCAGTAAGTCTTTCGAGCATGATGATTAAATCCTTCAATTGTAAGCCTTACCAAAGAGTAGAAGCAAATCCATCAGTAAGTCTTTTGAGCATGATGATGAAATCCTTCGGTCTTTGTAAGTCTTCGAGCAAGATGATAAGTCCTTCGGGCCATTTTAAGCCTTCTCGGAAGAGTGTTAGAGCAAACATCAGATCATTAGATGTGAGAGGAAAGTGAAGGTTCTCGAGTACAAAGAAGTTGATCAATTGATTACAAGGAAATACGCACGAGGAGTCATTAACCAATTCAAGGTCTCAGGAAGAGAAAGGTTCAGATGGCAGCCGAGTCCAAGAAGATTCTCATATCTAGTTGTTGCGAGACAAGCTCCCCCAAGAAAAATATATTCTCAAAGATTCTCTTAAATTCTAAATTTTTTGAGTATAATGTTTTTCAAATCTTCAAGCATACATTAATGAGTGGCAACGTTTGATTTTCAGGTTTATCCTTCATGAAAGAATAGTGAAGCAGAATCACACCATAAGATTGTTCTAGTTTTACTCCCTGAAGCAAGAGGGAGCGAACTCGTAGGCAGAAGATTGTTCGAGTTCTACTCCCTGAAGCAAGAGGGAGCGACCCCCAGCAGAAGACTGTTCGAGTTCTACTCCCTAAAGCAAGATGGAGTGAACCCGCTAATCAAAGATTGTTCAAAGAGAGGAGCATCCCTCATCAAGTTTCAAAGCCCGAAGTTGGAACTGGACAAAAACCACTGTCTTTTTTATCTTTGTCCTATTTTTGTTAGCACAATGGGCAAAGAGGGGCAGCTGTAGACATGCGTTTTTGTCCGGATTTTTATTGTTTTATTTATTTTTTATTATAATTATTAAATATTAGATATTAATTTAATTTTATTATTATTATTTTTATGTCATTATAAGACTCAATTTGGGTTTAAGCCCAGTAACCAGAAACAAGCCCAACAAGCCCAACCCAAAGCCAGCCGAGTCTCATGCGCTGTCCCTCCACAACCGTTGAAAGCATACCTGCAACAAACAAGGAGATTACAGAACACCATTCAACATAACGTGGGGGAAAACCATAAGCAACAACTGAAGGAAATGTTCGTTGAAAGGGTATTCATCCGTAATAAGAAGGACGAGGGAGAACCAAGAAAAAGAGATCACACAAAAAAACAGGGTCCACAGAAAAAAAAACCTACTGGAAACTTGGGGTAAAGAGGAAAAGGACTAACCCATTGGTGATCAACAATTGACCTGAAAGAACATAGAGCAATAACATAGAGGGGAATTTGCAGAGGAGACTCTTTCCTGGAAAATTTCACAGTGTAAAGGAATACGAAAAGAAACAATAATTTAATTTCACAATTCAAAATAGAGAAAGCAATAGAAATACGAGGATTTTTGAGGTATTCTTCTCTGGTATTCTTTTTGGTTTTTCTATGTTTTTTTTGTGTGCTTGTGTTATTTTGCAAATAAAGAACTAAGCAATACTCACAGAGAGGCTAAGAAAGAGTAAAAACCCTTTTTTATTTCTCAATAATTTATAGAATCCACATAGTAAGCAAAAGTTGTTTGGGTTTTTACCTGGGGAACGAGTCTTCACGATGGGTCTCTTCGACCTTTCCAAGTTCGTATGATCTCATCTCGAAAAGAATAACGTCGCTCTTAAGGTTTATTGGTACGAAAAACAACAGTTAAGTGGTCCTTTAAGAATTTAAGGGTAGGTTTCATCTCTTTAATCTCCAAATTTGGATTTAGGGAAAAAACAGAAGGTTTTACGTTCATATGTGATGGTTTAGGCTTTCTCGGTCGTGGTAAGCAGTGATCAGAGTCGTGCATGTTGATGGAGAAACGGTGGCATCGATTTGAGTATGGGAAAAGTTTGGCCGTGAGTTGGAATTTTGGGGGGAGTAAATGACAAAATGCGGGCGACTCATTTTGGTTTTCAGGGTAGGTTGTTGTAGTTAACAAAAACGTATGATTTATATTATAGTTAATGGGTAAATCACCTTTATATCCCCTAAATTACCCTTATCTTTTCACTTTGGGCATTAAATGGTGTTGAATTTCTAATTTCGTCTGGATTGTAGGCCCTTTTTCTTGAAGTTTTCCCTTTTATTTCATTTGTAATTACTCTGATTAGAAAAGAGAAAGCTTCACTCATACCCTTGTATTCTTACCATGTTTTTCCAGATTAGCCACTGATTCGAGTTGTTAGTTTTACTTTGAATTGTTGGGCTCATATGAAAATTTCCCATTTTATTTAGAAATTGCCTAGGCTATTAATAGGGTAAAATTAGGTCTTGGTCCCCATAGGTTAAGCTTTTTTAGGTTTCTAATTGTTTCTTTATATTTCATGCGTCTTTCATTTTGGTTATTCCTTATGTTGTTTTGAGTTTCATATTATTTTTACATTTAATATGTAATTTTTTAATTGACATTTTAGTCCCTAAATCCAGAAATTTTGAATTTTCATTCGTTGTACATCTGATACGCTGCTTTGAAATCTAATTTAGTCCTAAGTGTAAAGTGTTTAATTTTTGATATTTTAGACATTGGACCTTCAAGTTTTTGCATGTTGCATTTTAGTTGTGGATATGTTTGGGTTTATTATAGTTTAAGTCCATTCTATTAACCATAGGTTATTTAGTTTCATTATTTAAAGTGGCTTAGTAGTTGTGTTTTTATCTCGATTATTATTACTTTTGTAGTTAGGGGTAATTTATTATTATTTAACCTTGGTTTTAACAAGTATGATAAGTTTCTGAAATTTGCACTTTGAAATTTTATGGTTTGCTTTTTTATTTTAGTCATATATAATATATAATATTTTTAATACGCATATGTATATAGTTTATTAATATTAGTTGGAATACATTTATTTAATTTTTATTGTAAATGTCACTTTATATGATTTTTTTAATATTCATTCATATTTAAATGATTGCATTTTTAATTAAGTTTTGCATGGTGACCTCATTTGCATAACTCGACCTATTACATAATCGGACTAAGGGTAATACCTTTTTAATTTAAACTGTCTTGAGTGGCTTGTCTTAACTGATTAGAGGTCGTTCTGACTATTTTAAGTTAAAAGCGTATCCCGGAAGTGAAACAAAAAAATTGATTCGTCACTTAAAATTTAGGAACGAAATCGTTTATTTAAATTTATCGAGAAAAGGTTGTTATAGCTTTTAAGATATGGTCTCGATATTTGTAAATAATCGAACATTCTTTATCTTTCTAAAAGACTTGGTAATTTTAATTTAATTTATTTGAGTGTTTTTTTAATATTATTAAATTCACATCTTCGTTTTATGGGATCAAAAGTCAAATTAGTTCGAATTTTTAAAGTTCATTGCAAAAACGTTAATTAATCGACTAAGTACCGATAGGGCGTTGTGGGGTGATAATCCTTCCCCACATGTAACCGACTCCCGAACTCATTTTTTGGTAACGCATACCTTAATTTGTTGTTTTAATTAGAATTAATTATTATTTAAAATGACAGTTTTTTTTGGGTGCCCAATCACACCCTAATCAAAAATTGGTGGCGACTCTTCGGACCGTATTTTTCGATCGTAAAGGAAATCCAAATTTTTCGAAACGAGAGGTCTTTTAAATCGCATTTGTTTTTAATTAAAAATAAATTAAAAGAGATAAGTTAAAATTAATGTGGTTTTTTAAAATTTCACTTTCTCACTTTTAAGGAAAATCGTTTCGACAGATTGTAAGTAGTATATGTTCTAAATACTCTTAATTATTTGAAAGGAACGTTTAATCACTATTGTAGTTGCCGATGTTCGAATTTGTGACCTCTAAGAACAATAATATTTTAGTAAACTATTGTTTGTTAAATTTAAAAATTATTTAATTAACTATATTCATAGTCGACTCTCCCGTCCAAATTCGAGTAACGTTGGTTTTGTTATTATATTGAGAATTGTTAGTTTCAGCTGAAACCATAGGAATCACGACAATTACATGATACCCTTGTTGTTGGTCTGATCTCAACAGACTATCCGACTCATTTTCAGACATGAGTGGCCTTCAAATATAAATGGATTTATAAAAATTTGAACATACCCGATACTTATGTCATATATATATATATATATATATATATATATATATCTGACATAAATGGTGATATAATGAGGAAGAGCTTAGTATGAGATCGGTAATGAACAAGCTTTTCGAGAGGGAAAATGTCTTGAACACTAGTAGGCCTGACACAAATGATGATACGAACGAGGATTTGCTGTCTATTGAGAAGGACGATGATATGATGACCTAATAATTAATGTTATTTTCAGAGATTTAAATAGTTGTCTGTTATTTTAATAATGTATGTTATATAGCGATCACGGTACCATTTGATATCGTTATTGCATGACTGTGATACCCACAATCACTGTTATAGTGTCCGTTATGCTCGCAATCGTGATAAACATAACACAATAAAAAATGCGACCGCTACTATAATCTAAATCTATAATTGTTTCTAATACAAATAATCGAATAGCTAAGACCAGGGAGTCGGAAAAAATCTTCAATGCGGTACAATCTCATGTTCAATTCTCTTGGTTTTCATGGTCTATTAGTATGTATTGAGTTGAAGGGATAAAATATAATTAATAACAAAAATAGGAGGAGCAAAATCAAAATAAATCAAAATTTGAAGATCTAGATAAGTATTTATCTTTACATATCTTTTAATAATAAAAAATGGGGCAGTGGCTCCCTAGGACTGTACATAGCTTTGTTCTGTCCAGTGACAGATCCAGAAATTAAAAAGTGGAGTCCAAAATTTTATTATTCTATTATAAAAATTTTGAGTATGTAAAATTTCTTTTCCCCCTATTTTCATTAACAAATTGAAATGATTTAACACTTTTCTCGAAATAATGGGTGTGCAGTGGCTCCCTTATGAAACCACATACATCCGCACCTGGTCCTGTTTATTAGAGTTGAGATTATTCAAGGAAATACAAATTAATATAAGACTAAAAAAAAGCATAATAAAAAATCTGAAAAGAATCTTAACAAAATTAATTTAACGTAACTGGAAATGTTGACTTATACATAATATATTAATCAAAATGGCATAACCGACAAACTTATCTGATCGATACTTTTCCACTAATATATATACTTTCGAATTTAAAAAAACGTAAAAAATGAGAAGACTACAATTAATACTTTTCCACAAATATCGATACTTTCAAATTAAAAAAAAACATGAAAAATGAGAAAATGATATGTCAGTCGAATTTTATTGAGAGTGATATTTGATCAGGTTCAGGTTTGTGGTAAAAATCTTCAACGTGAATATGTTTCGTATCAGGTCGGGTGAACGATGTATGTTTCTCAAGTAAAGTCGTTCGAGTGGAAGGTGTATACCTCTCGGATTAGGTCAGATTGACCAATACTCAACCCGACCTATTATCATCTCTAGGTATGACGAGTGATTTTCTTTTAATTTGTTTCCGTTCGAATTGGTTTTCTTTATTTAATTTGCTTTTTCAAGGAATACATTTGATTTCAAATTTAGTTGCCGTAATACTATATTAAATAAATGTTAAAATATATTATAAAACAAAATATATAAAAATGTTAAGATAATTGAATTAAAAGTATATAAAAGCGAGTTGCTATAATACCCCAATTGTTTCCTTAATAAGTATAATTTTTCTGTTTTTAACTATTAAAATTTAATTTCATTAATTGATTAATTTGAATCAAATTCTATATATATATATATATATATATATATATATATATACGAATTACAAGAACGATATAAAATATATTTAAAAGAATGATGAACATGAAGACACTGCGTCATCAAACTCTGAACAAGTATATATACATATATATATATATATATATATGAAACTATGAACACCTCCTTGTTTATTACAATTGTTTCCAAAAGACTGAACAAACCGAATCGATTTGAGAGCTAGTCTCTTCTGGTTCTCTCTTCGTATCCAGTTAGTGAATTTGTATTTGTAACCTCTCTCGACCATTCGACCAGCCACCTTGGTCTTCCGGTTACGAAAACAATGTAACCTGTGCTCAGTCCTAGCACCACCCGCGTCCGTACCCCATCATTACAACTTTCCAAAAAGAGACTACTTTAAAACCTTCATGTTCCGCCACCAATGGTGTCGGTGGTTCGGCCGCCCCACAGTTGCCGCATTGCTTGGACAATGGTAGCCGCACAATCCCAAGTTATCGCTCTAGGAATGGTTATCGAAGGTGTCGAATTGATTCCCTTGGGGAATCGATCCGACAAGATTGTTGCTTGAAAGATTCAACACTACAAACGTCAAATTCGTCATTTGGGAAGGAATCCTGCCGTTGAGCTTGTTTGATGAATGATCTAATGATTCAAGTTCGACCAAATTTTCCGAACGATGCTGGGATCGGACCGGTGAAGTTTGTTGCGAGAGAAGTTGAGCATTTGAAGGGAAATAAGTTGTCCTACTTCCTCGGGAATTCGTCCCCGAATCGGTTGTTCGACAAGTCCTAGATACGAATGTATAGAGTCTTCGTCAATGCCATCTCCAATCTTTTCGTGGTTATATTCAAAGAAATGTAGTAATCCTTAGAGCTGATAAAATTGTCACTGACGTGGTAAACATATGGCCGTTGACGCCTCTCGATAGGTTTCACTGCCATTGCTCTCAAATTTCGGAAGAGTTTCGAGGGCAAGGTGCCTGTGAGCTCGTTTCCGGAGATAGATCATTCGCAATGCGGAGAAGTGTATAAGCTATGGGATGAGTCAACGATGAAATATTAGATCTCAATATAAGAACTTGACTTGGGAGTGAAGCTAACCAATGGGGAAACTTATCAGCTAAGTTATTGTTCCCTATGTTTAGAACCTGCAGTGACTTAGAATTAGCCAAGATGTGGTACAAGTCCTTCCAATTGATTGTTTTAAGGAAAAGATCGGGATCGTACCGTAGAAGTTGTTCATCTTCAAATCGACAAACGCAAGCAAGTAGCTGAAGTTCCGGATACATTCGGGTATAGTTCCACTCAAGTTGTTCCTGGACAGGTCGAGAACTGTGAGTTCACTCCAATTGCAGATGGAAGAAGGGATATTTCCTGTCAAATTATTCCCTGAGATTAAGAAATCATTGAACAAATGTGGATTCGGAGTTCGAAGAATCAAGCAAGTTGAGAGAATCTGGCATTGAAGCATGTTCGAAAGAAGGTCGAGTATCGCCAATTGTTGTCCCAGAAACTGCTCCAAAGTGGTCAGAAAGTTGAGAGAAAGGTTCAACGCAGTCAGATCTTCCCACCCTTGAGCCTCCCATTTTGAAATTCCACCAGATATCATGTTATTGGAAAGATCTAAATACTCCAACTTCCGGAAGAAATTCGGGAACTGCCTTACGCTACAAGAAGAGAACAACACGGCCTGCAGCCGAGGGAAGAAATGGTTCGCATCATTGCCGCTTGTGCTCAATGATAATAAACTATTATGGGAAAGATCAATAACTTCAAGACTCGAGAGTTTCGAAAGCTTACCAGACCTGATGATACCACTCAAGTTGTTTGATGACAATAGAAGTTCCATAAGGCGCACCATACCGAAAATAGATTCAGGGACTGGACCACTCAAGTTACAGGAAAACAATCTCAAAGATGTTAACTTGCTAAGGTTTTGAAAAACATCCGGAATCCGTCCTCTAAGCTCATTTTTAGACAAATCTAAGGAAATGAGTTGAGTGAGGTTCCCAAATGATGCTAGAATTGACCCTCTAAAACCACAACGGCAAAGGTCCAACCACTCAAGGCCACTACTCCAGTTTATCTTAGGGAGATAACCTCTAAGGGCATCGTTACCACCTAACCCTATACGTTTGACATTCAGAAGCCGAAAAATTTCAATCGGGAACTCCCCATGCAACAGACGTTCTTCGACACTCAAACGTTGTAACAATGAAGACAAGTTTAGAAATGAAGAAAGTGCAACACCGGACATGTCGACGGAGTCAAGCGCAAGGTTTCGTAATTTGGTCAAGTTTCTTGCAAGTGATAACTCCTTGAAAAGGTCATATTTTGGGACCTTTTCACTTAAGTTATTGAATGTCTAAGAGAACATTTAGGACCATTTAGATGCATTTAGGAGCATATAGTTGCATGTGGTGGAATTATGTTTGCCGCGCATTTTAATTTGTCATCAGTGCTACCTTATGGGGAAGGTGTTTGTCTAATTATGTGCAGGATTTGAGAGCAAGGAAAAGAAAAAGGAAAATGCCGTGGCATAAGGAGACTGCTGAGCAGAATGAAAATACCGAGTTGGAATGGCATTTCAATAGCACACAAAGTGAAAGAAGATATTTTCGAAGCTAGTTGTTCCCTATTTGCACGTGATCTCTACCACGCCGCCCTGCTGCAGATCTTGTCTGCTGCGGTAGGATCCTTTCGGGTGCCTAGATCAGTGTTGCCACGCCGCCCTGCTGTAGATCTTGTCTGCTGCAGTAGGATCCTGTCGGGTGCTCAGTCAACCACCCAGGCTGGACCATTGCCAGCTGCCCAGTAGGATCACTGTCAGCTCTGCCCGATCATCACGTGAATCAAGCATGATTTGGGGTATCTTTGGAATTTTTACACAAACCTTTAGGGTTTTTCTCCCCCTATAAATATATGATGAAGCCACAATGTTAAAGGACTTTAGTTCCAGCCATATTTGATCTTAAAAAGTTAGAGAGAGAAAGTCTCATCTTTCTCCGTCAATCCCACTTGCCGTGGCATTTCTCCTTGACTAGTAGAAGAGAGTGGCGTTCTAAGCATCCGAGAGGAGCTAGTTCGCTGGGAGCAGTCCTTGGTGGCCGAGGAAGGCATTTGGCAGTGCACGTTGAAGGCTTTTTCTCCTCCCCTTAGTACTTGCTTTTATATTTTGTTGTTGGGTTGTAAGGAACGAATGAATCTTGCTTTGTGCTTGTTGATTTCGAACCCCACCATGAACTAATCCTATTTGGTGAGAGTTCGCATGGTTATTAAGTTGTTATTTAATGAATGGTTGTTGTTTCATGCTCTATTCTGTTTTGTTTATGATGCTTAAAGCCTTGAGGTTGTAGGAGCTACGAGAGTAGCCTTTCCTTAGGAGGGTTCATGAGGTTCGAGAGAATGCTTTGGCAATTTATCTTTAGTCTTCGAGAGAAGCTAGTGAGGAACTACATAAACAACGGGTTCTAGATAGTAACTAGGCCTAATCCACCTTAGAGATAAGGATAGGATTTCATTCGACTAAAAGGAGTTGTGTATAAATGATAGGTTAGATGTTATGCTGTCGCAAAAAGGTATGCCGAGACATATTCTATTAGCTGAGTCAATAGATCACTGCTTGGGCTTACGCCAATCGGTTTTGCCAGGGCATCTTTAGTCTGTCGAGTCCCTTACTAGAGATAGCATAGGGCACATCAGTAGACTTTGTCGGGCAGGGTAAGCAGAGAAGAAGCACCATTCAGAGAAATAGACTTAAGTTTTCCTTGTGTCTCCCATCACTCATTTCCATTACTGCTTGTCTTGTGAGAAAGCTAAAGTCCTACATATATTAATCTAGTATTTGCATTTTTATTTTGCCTTGACATTTCCATTTGTTTTCACGTATCACAATTTAATTTGCCACGACATATCCATCTGCTACCACACTATCACCACTCCATTTCCACTACGTCCATTCCATTTTGCCACTGCATTCTCATCTGTATATACCATAACTAACTTTACTTAGGTGACAAGTAAAGTGCCTTGACAAACCTATTTGATTTCCCCAATTCTCTGTGGAGACGATACTCTACTTATCACTTTATTACTTGTTCGATTGTGTATACTTGCACACATATCCGCATCATATTTTAGTACTCACAAATAGCGGACAAGTTTTTGGCGCCGTTGCCGGGGAATTGGCAACTGGAAGTTAATTAGTTTTGTCATAGCATTTTATTTTACTTGTTCAATTTTTTTGTATAGTTTTACTTGTTATTTTCCTTGTCTTTTTCAGGTTTTATTTTACGTACTCAAAGTGCTCCAGCAAAGATGTATCAATTGGAAATCAGGAATAGGTCAAGAGGAATATCAACATGCCGAGGCAATTCCGAATGCTCGGAATGCAGCTAGGCCTCGTAGTATTCGAGATCATTTAAATATTATCATGGACAAACTAAATCCTGGAATTTTGGCACCCATGATTCAGACAGCCCACTTTGAGCTCAAACCGGTTATGTTCGACATGTTGGACTTTATTGGACAGTTTGGTGGTGCTCCTCATGAGGATGCAAGGCAACATGTTCGAGCATCCAACTCAGCATGTCTATTATGCCACGGCAATCACAATGAGAGTGACTGCCCGACCAATCTAGAGTTCATCAACTTTGTAGAGAACTACAATCGAGGTAACAATAACCCCTATTCTAACGATCTTGGATGGTGTCAACATCCAAACATTTTGTGGGGAAATCAAGGAACCAGCAACTCTAGTCAGCCCGCTAGGCAGCAGAACTTCAGTGACTCCCAGGGTTTTCAACGAATATGCCATGGCATAATTCTAACGAGGGAGTACCATATCATCTAACACAAGCTCTTTGGAGGCCACGATGTAAGATTTTATCGCAACAATGAAGACCATGCTGCAAGACCATGCGACCTCTATAAAAAGTTAAGAAGCTCTGCTTCAGAGCCACAGTTCGTCGTTGAGGGCTTTGGAGGGTCAGGTTGGCCAAATTGCCACGACATTACATTTTTGCCTACATGGCAGTCTACCTAGTGATACTGAAGTCACTAAGGATCAAGACATGGAGCATTGTGGTACATTCAGCTCAATGAGTGGCATCAAAATCTATAACGATGCTAAGTTTGGGGGGAAGACACTCGGAGAGCCCGATCATGAGATTATGCATGAAGATCCGAAGGTGCAAGAAGATTCACATTCACTGAAAAATAAGGATGAGGGTTCGAAGAAACACCAATGAAGAGAAGAAAATTTTGCCACGGCAAAGAAAAAACCCTATCAGTAGGAGTTGATGACCAAAAGAAAGCTGCAGAATTTTGCCGCAACAATTTTATGCAGATAATCACTTCAATCTTGATGAAGAAGAAGAAGAGGAGCTTGAGGATATTCAAAGGAGATAGTAAGTCTAGCTCACCCTAGCTAGGGTATGAAATTTGAACCTTTGAATCCTATTGAATTTACTCATCCTAAACCTCAACTAGCTGCTCATTTTTCTAGGCTAGAAATTGTGAAAGAACTAAGGAATGAAATGGAGATTAAAAAAAATTTCACTAATGAGAAATTATTATTTTCCGCGTAATTTCGTGGTATGCTGACATTGTCAAATTTCTCGTTAGTGTTGTTTTGCTTCCTTACTTGACTGGCCTAGGAAAGAACAAGGTACACGATGGTGGCTACTGGCATAGAGACCTCGACCTCTCCAACAAATACTGCCCAAGTGATTTCAAGTTGCCACAGCAAAAAGGAGAAAAGAGATCCCATTCCATTACCATTCAACTTCATGCATAGAGCACTTTGAAGGAGAGAGGACTATTGCAAAGGTCCTAAAATTTAGATGTGAAAGACCCGAAATGCCAAGGCAATTTGTTTTTAAGGCAGAACTGTTATATGTGTGGGGCATTTTGGTCTACACTGGTGCTCCGATCGAGCGTGACAAATCTGCACTTTTATTTGACGATGTCGATACCGGCCAAGCATCTTGAAGATGTCGTGACATTTCAGATTTACTCTTGTGCATAAATAATATTTTATTATGCTATCGGCCGCCCCAGAAGGTCCTAACACTCCTCCAGCCGTACCCGCGTATGACTCCGAACATTCCAGCCCTGCTAAGCTCCGCAAGCGCACTCGCCGTGCGACTGCTGCACCACCACCATGAAGCCAAGGTACCTTGCATTGCATTGCATTCATAGCATGTAGTTTCATTTTCTTAGATTTAGTAAGCATTGGGGACAATGCTCTCTTCAAGTTTGGGGGAAGTAGGGTTCTCGCATCATTGTATGATAGTATTAGTAAAATGAATATGCCATGACATTAGTAAATATAGAATTAGTTTTCTGGAATTAATTGAGGATGCCGATGATGAAGAATTCTTGATGGCTAGGATAGAATGTACATGACTGGTTGAGGATGATAGAACTAACTCTAGGACTTGCTTCTTTGAACCCTTGAACACGAGTGTATGTTTTCCATGCTTGAGAAACTTAGAAATTTTTTATAAGAGAATTCTTAAATGTCGTGGCATAAAACTGTGAATGATGAAAACCCCACATAAAAAAAAGAAAAGAAATAGAAGTTATAAATAAATGCCTTGGCATATCTGTAGAGGAACACTCCGCTATGTCTTGGCATATGAGTGAATGAAAGTAGTCACAGGATAACTCTACCTGACTAGCTCGGGGGTGAAAGGTATGCTCCCTTTCATCTAGAGTGTGGGATGGTAGAGTGATGGGATGACTCTCCTCGTAGCAGAAGTAATAAAAGAAAACAAAGGGGAGTAGTAATTTGAAAAGTCATGGTAAATTGAGAAAGCTTGAGTAGAAAATTTTTAGGTTTGTTAAACATGGACTGGATATAAACACGCACATACCCACATAAAGAATCTTGCCCTAGGGGACGGTACTTGATTTCTCAAACTAGTCTAGCATGTTGAAGCAAATGCTGAGGGCTGAAATTTTATCCCATATAACTATTATGCTTCTGAACTTGTCATGGTATTTTTGTTTTGCTTATCATTATCCATTGCTTGAGGACAAGCAATAGCTTAAGTTTAGGGGTGTGATAACTCCTTGAAAAGGTCATATTTTGGGACCTTTTCACTTAAGTTATTGAATGTCTAAGAGCACATTTAGGACCATTTAGATGCATTTAGGAGCATATAGTTGCATATGGTGGAATTATGTTTGCCGCGGCATTTTAATTTGTCATCAATGCTACCTTATGGGGAAGGTGTTTGTCTAATGATGTGCAGGATTTGAGAGCAAGGAAAAGAAAAAGGAAAATGCTGTGGCATAAGGAGACTGCTGAGCAGAATGAAAATACCGAGTTGGAATGGCATTTCAAGAGCACACAAAGTGAAAGAAGATATTTTCAAAGCCAGTTGTTCCCTATTTGCACGTGATCTCTACCACGCCGCCCTGCTGCAGATCTTGTCTGCTGCGGCAGTATCCTGTCGGGTGCCTAGATCAGTGTTGCCACGCCGCCCTGCTGTAGATCTTGTCTGCTGCAATAGGATCCTGTCGGGTGCTCAGTCAACCACCCAGACTGGACCATTGCCAGCTGTCCAGCAGGATCACTGTCAGCTCTGCCCGATCATCACGTGAATCAAGCATGATTTGGGGTATCTTTGGAATTTTTACATAAACCTTTAGGGTTTTTCTCCCCCTATAAATATATGATGAAGCCACAATGTTAAAGGACTTTAGTTCCAACCACATTTGATCTTAAAAAGTTAGAGAGAGAAGGTCTCATCTTTCTCCATCAATCCCACTTGCCGTGGCATTTCTCCTTGACTAGTAGAAGGGAGTGGCGTTCTAAGCATCCGAGAGGAGCTAGTTCACTGGGAGCAGTCCTTGGTGGCCGAGGAAGGCATTTGGCAGTGCACGTTGAAGGATTTTTCTCCTCCCCTTAGTACTTGCTTTTATATTTTGTTGTTGGGTTGTAAGGAATGAATGAATCTTGCTTTGTGCTTGTTGATTTCGAACCCCACCGTGAACTAATCCTATTTGGTGGGAGTTCGCATGGTTATTTAAGTTGTTATTTTAATGAATGGTTGTTGTTTCATGCTCTATTATGTTTTGTTTATGATGCTTAAAGCCTTGAGGTTGTAGGAGCTACGAGAGTAGCCTTTCCTTATGAGGGTTCATGAGGTTCGAGAGAATGCCTTGGCAATTTATCTTTAGTCTTCGAGAGAAGCTAGGGAGGAACTACATAAACAACGGGTTCTAGATAGTAACTAGGCCTAATCCACCTTAGAGATAAGGATAGGATTTCATTCGACTAAAAGGAGTTGTGTATAAACGATAGGTTAGATGTTAATGCTGCCGCAAAAAGGTATTGTCGAGACATATTCTATTAGCTGAGTCAATAGGATCACTGCTTGGGCTTACGCCAATCGGTTTTGCAAGGGCATCTTTAGTCTGTCGAGTCCCTTACTAGAGATAGCATAGGGCACATCAGTAGACTCTGTCGGACAGGGTAAGCAGAGAAGAAGCACCATTCAGAGAAATAGACTTAAGTTTTCCTTGTGTCTCCCATCACTCATCATTTCCATTATTGCTTGTCTTGTGAGAAAGCTAAAGTCCTACATATATTAAATCTAGTATTTGCATTTTTATTTTGCCTTGACATTTCCATTTGTTTTCACGTATCACAATTTAATTTGCCACGACATATCCATCTGCTACCACACTATCACCACTCCATTTCCACTACGTCTATTCTATTTTGCCACTGCATTCTCATCTGTATATACCATAACTAACTTTACTTAGGTGACAAAGTAAAGTTCCTTGACAAACCTATTTGATTTCCCCAATTCCCTGTGGAGACGATACTCTACTTATCACTTTATTACTTGTTCGATTGTGTATACTTGCACACATATCCGCATCATATTTTAGTACTCACAAATAGCGGACAACAAGCATCTCAAAACCTTGTGCATCAAGTATCAAACTGGAAAATGTACGAGAGACAGAGACAACATTATAAGACATATCAAGATGGGTTAAACTCACCAACCGAGCAAATAACTCTGGTGAGATAGCACCGTCGAAATTATTGGTCGCAAGGCCGAGTCGTCGGAGTCGATGCCAGTGAAACAGTCTACTGGTATTGTCAAGAGGGGAGCCATAGAGGGAATTGTAGCTGAGGTCAAGCCACTGAAGGCTGTGAAGGAGAAAGAGGCTGCTGTTTGCAAGGGGAGAAACGTTAAGGCAACTGTTGCTGAGACCGATGCCGATTACGTGACCGGTCCGATTATTACATTCCACTCCCTGCCATGAACAGTAATCAATGCTTTTGTTCCATGACTCTTGTCTTTGGGTAGGCACCAGGTAAAGCCTCCGTTCATAAAAAGTCGCTAACACTAATGGTGTTTTTAAAATTGGAGCAAAGCATGTCTCTGGTCTGGAAGACATAAAGGAACAAAGGAAAATAAACTCCATGAAAGTTGGAACAACACCAATAGAAGGCAGAGGCTTCCCATTGTTTTTTTTTTCTCGAGAAACAAACAACAAAGTTAAGGAATGTTATGGTGAGAACATGCACTAAACTAAGTCTTCTTTCTTGCCCTATTTTATTCAAAGCATTTCATAAATTAATTCAATGTGAAAACTAACACGATTCATCACTAGAGTAAGAGATTCTTGTCGAAACAGAAAATTAAATTAGAATGATTCATTTTATTATAACCTTATCATATTTAAAGATAGATATAAGCAATTATTTAATTGGTTTTGACTTGACCCTATAAAATCGAGAATATTTAAAAAAAAATCAAGTTCAAGTCGATTTCTTTTAAGGATAAAATTAGGTCAAATCGAATTTAGAATGAAAAATCTCTTACCCAACCTGACTATAATTATCTCTTGTATATTTAAATATATTTATAATAATATTTCTCTCCATATTTTTTAAAATTAAGTCTTTATTTTATCAAATAAAAATGATAGTTATGCAAAATGAAATAGAATGAAAATCAACATATATTTAACATATATTTTTAAATATCTATGGCTATGCAAAATGAAAGGAAAGCGAGTGTTTTTAATATTTTGAAGAATGCCAAAGGTGCAATCAAGAACTGGGTTGGAAGAAGAGATCAGTATCCAAAAGCTTTGATTTCTGATTTAGAAGAAAAAATTCAAAAGTTAGAGGTTGTCCAATAGTAGCAGCATGGTGTTTCAGACAGAGAATTAATAGCAGATTTGAACTCTCACAAAGCAGAATTGTGGAAACTACTTAAAATTTAGGAGCAGATCAGTTTCCAGTATTCTAGATCAAAATGGATTAAAGATGGGGACCGCAATACAAGATACTTTCATACTTGTGCTACAGTTAGAAAGAAGCAAAATGCATTGAATGTACTGAATTTTGGGGGAATTACGATTCAGGATCCGATTGCAATAAAGGCAGCAGTTAGGGATTACTTCTTCAAAATTTACAATGAGCGTTCAACTCTGGAAATTGATGACATAAAGCTGGATTTTAACAAAATTACACTCGATCAGAGTCAGTTGTTATAGAGAGAATGTAACATCCGCAATACCGGGTTAGTGACCAAATTGTAAAGTTTCAGAATTTGGTGACTAAAGTAGAAGAATGAAATAGTTCAATGATTATTGGATATATATGATGAAGGTTATTTAGTAATTATTAAAGGAAATAAAGGGCAAAAGGGTCAATTGACCAAGAAATGAATTAAAAATGGGATTGGTAAGGATAAATGCACGTGGAAATGGAGAGAATTCTCCAGAGTTCTCTTCTCCTTTCTTTTTCTTCTTCACGTGGAAGCCAAGAGTCAAAGGTAAGTTTCTTTGTTTATAATTGAATTGTTGATTTTAAGGTTGAGTTTTGATTATTAGATGATAACTAAGCTTAAGGAAAGCTTAAATCATCTTAAAAGCAAAGGATGGTGGAGTTAGGAGAGATTAAAGATTTAGAGTTTACAAATGAAATCTTGGAATAAAGTTCATTTCTTAAATTGGAAGTTAAATTTGACTTGTCAATGGTTAAATTAAGAGATTTGGAGTGATAGAATTGGATTTAGAACATATAGAAAATTGATTTAGAGTTTACAAATGAATCTTGGAATAAAGTTCATTTCTAAATTGGAAGTTAAATTTGACTTGTCAATGGTTAAATTAGAGATTTGGAGTGATAGAATTGGATTTAGAACATATAGAAAATTTGGTATGATTTGAATCTCATAAGGAATATAGGATTTTGAGGTTAAAGATGATTTACATGGATATAAGTTGTTCAAGTAATGGTAGTTGAGTTTTAATTTCATAAGAGGGCTTAAAATATAAGAATTAAGGGAAGAGTTGATGATTTTCGTGCTAAAATGTCAGTTCTGGCAATGTGCATCGATGCACATTCATTGTGCACCGATGCATCGATGATAAATCCCATTGTTTAAGTGCATACACATGCAGTGCATCGATGCATTATTTAAAAAGAAAACATCGAATAGGATTTATGCATCGATGCATAAGGAGTGCATCGATGTTTCCCATTAAATACAAACACTCGAATAGGATTTATGCATCGATGCATGTGTAGTGCATCGATCATACCTTCATTAAAAGATAAAAATGACTCTTTTTTTAGCCCAAGAAATGAGTTATTATTATGTAGATACAGAGCCTAAACAAGTTCCGGAACTTATCAAGTAAGATCGATCAAGGAAAGATACAGATCGTATTGACCAGTGAGGCAGCTGAGTGCGTACTATTAGATATATGTATTGTATATGGAAATTTGACTTGCGACAAGTCTGTTTCCAATATGTTGAATATGATTGTATGATTATGTTTGATATTACATGATATGCTTAGTTGTATTACATGTTAGGTGGTATGAATTTATATGATATGTGTTATATGGCAATGATTTAGTATTATAAGAATTAGATGAGTTATATGAACCTGGGATATAAATTATAGGAGCATGAACTATGTAAATAGCAATGATTTATATGATAACAAGAGAAAGGATATAAATTACATGAGTTAGATATATATACATATATATAGGAATTTGTTAACCAACTTATGAGATTAGATGAAAGTGAGATAGTTAAATAACATTGATTTATAGAACAATATAAGAATAATATATAATGAGGAGACTTGACAGAAGTGATTATATGAACATGTAAAATAAGTTATATGGAGAGGATATATGAGCTGAAATGAACATATAATACATGAGTCATATGGTAAAGATTTATGAATCTATAGGAAAATGTTATGGAACTATGTGATGATAAGTTATGAGAAAATATTTATATAGGTAACAAGCTATGTGAAATTGAATTAAGTAATATATGAAACTAGAATATAATTAATGTGAAATAAGTGATTAGGTAAAATTGTGAGAAGTTATAGGGCATTGTTATTCGAAGTATATGAAAGTATGTATGGAGACTTGTATAGTTTATATGTTATACTATGTAAGAGATGACAATGGAGTAATGCCATATGACAGAGAGAAGTGTTATAGCTACGTGACAGATGATTTTGAAATCATATGAAAAGTGAAATGTACATGTATGTGAAGTGATATGAATATAAGGCCCATGTTATATGATACGAGAGCTATAGGTATAGTTGGCATGCCAAGAGTCGAAGGTTTTACCTATGTCTTTCGAGACATATGGACAGTATACCTATGTTCTAAGGAACATATGGACAGTTTACCTAGGTTCTTTGGGACCTATGGACAGTTGCCGAGGTTCTTTATGACCTCTGGATAGTTATAGGGGTCTTTGTGACCTCTGGATAGGTCCTTTGGGACATTTATATGAGCTGTGGTGACAACATAGTGGTGCACAACCTCAATAGACTCACATATCTACAGTTCTCACAGGTTCACATGGGCTAATAAGAGATAACATTGAATGTAATGTATGTGTATTAGTAATTATTGTATATGCTATAAGATATATGATATGAGCTTAATTGATCATATAAACAAGAGAATAGAAATATGAAAGGTGATAATATGATAAAGATAGGAAAGAAAAATAATTATATGTATATATGGGTGTGATGCTTGTTTGTGATATGTTAGTAGAAATTGTTCAAGCATGATTACGAGTTAGAGTTTTATTATATGTTTTATGCCTCACTAAGTCAACAACTTAGCGTGTGATTGTTTCACACGTAGGTTACAGAAGTAAGAAGAGTAAAGAGCAACGTGGAGCAAGACAGGTCAGTTCTTCTTACCAAAAGTCAGATCAGAAGAAAGATAAATAATATGTATTTGAATACATAAAGTTCTAGTTGGCATGTATTCATATAATATATTGTATAAGCTCTGAATAGTTCGATAAAGGTTTTGAATAAGTTATATGTAATAATAAATTTTAAATTACTCACTATTTTATACAAGTGAAGGTTTTTGAAAAGTCCATGTGGCACTTTGGACTCGGATACGGGTCGGATACGGGTTGGGGGTGTTACATTTAAAGGTATCAGAGCTACGGTTTAGCCGATTCTTGGCATAAACTAAAGTCCAAAGTGTCATAAAATGTGTACATGCCAACAAAGAGTGAAAATTTCTGATCTGATAGGGTAAGGAGTATGTTGTCTTGCCAATAGAACAAGATTTGTATAATATAGTAGAAATTGATTATAGAAATTTGTCGAAGTGAATCGATAGCTGACAAATCTGATGGTGATAGCAATTCACTTGCCCTGGCCAGGCAGGATGAAGAGCAGAAACCTCAGAAAGTGTCTTATAAGATTAAAGGTTGATTTCATAAAGTTGAAATCATATTAGAATAGTGAAAGAAGATCTTTATTATTTTTAATCGGAAAAGCGATATGAATTAGTTTTGTTAGTATGTGGATAAGATAGAATATGGTGAACAAGTGTCACCATAAGAATGTTAAAAAGATCGAATGACGTGGTGAGTACTTATAGAAGAACTCAAGGATAAGTGCATCAGTGACAAGTGTATAAGATGTATAAAGTCAGAGCTTATGAGTTTGAAACGAAGTGATAGTATTGAGCATAAACAAGAGTATGTTTATGATAAGGGTTTACAGTTAAGATGGAAAGAGTTAGCGTTGGCTAACCAGAGTATGTGATAAAAATGTACTGGAATTATAAGATTATAAGATATTGTTAGGATGTGATAACCAAATCTGAAATGGATCTGGATACAGTTGCATATTTGGATCATAGTAATGTGGTATAGTAAAGGAAAATGAAGTAAGAATTTGTATATTTGAGTAAAGCTGAGGATTGATAAGAAGAGTTTGAGAATATGTATATCGATGATCAGATTATAGGACACAGGAAGTCAGAATGTTGAGTTTGAGCAAAATAAATTTCAGGATGTTGAGAATAGAGGTGAAATTGATAAGTTGAGTAAGCGATTTTGAGATAATTTAGATTGGAAAGGATGTATTATTGGTATAATAGGGCTTGTGCCCTATATTGAACAGAAGTTTTATCTAGCTGTCAGAGTAAAGGTGCTAGAGTTTAAGATGAAGGAAAGATAAGTGGAGTTAATCAAATATGATATGAATCTGGTGTGGTTATGTATTTTGATCATACAATATGATGTAGGCAAAGAGATAAGCATTGGTATGTTTTAAAAAGTGGCTTTAAGAAGAAAATACAAATACAAGAGATGATAAAGAATAAAGTTCGGTATAAGAAATAGGGATATCAAAGTTATAAGGATGCAATGAAGATTGTTACACAGATATGAATATAGGTGATAAGACAAGAGTATGTGAACATGAAAGGAAAGATATGATTTGTGCATAAGGAATAAATAAAGGAAGAATGGAATAAAGAAAGAAAATGGATTGAAGTTACTGGTTGTTGTTTAAATGATAAGTGACATGATATGAATATATATATATATATATATATATATATATATATATATATATATATATATATATAAAGGAAAAGGTAATTGAAAAGCTAAAGGATTGAAAAGTAAGTTTCTGATGATGACAAGAAAATTAATTAAATGAAGCAACATGAGAACTTTAGAAGATATGTTTCTATCAAGATGTCCAGTGAAAATTCGAGGACGAATTTTCTTAAAAAGGAGGGGAGATTTGTAACATCCGCAATACCGGGTTAGTGACCAAATTGTAAAGTTTCAGAATTTGGTGACTAAAGTAGAAGAATGAAATAGTTCAATGATTATTGGATATATATGATGAAGGTTATTTAGTAATTATTAAAGGAAATAAAGGGCAAAAGGGTCAATTGACCAAGAAATGAATTAAAAATAGGATTGGTAAGGATAAATGCACGTGCAAAGGGAGAGAATTCTCCAGAGTTCTCTTCTCCTTTCTTCTTCTTCTTCACGTGGAAGCCAAGAGTCAAAGGTAAGTTTCTTTGTTTATAATTGAATTGTTGATTTTAAGGGTGGGTTTTGATTATTAGATGATAACTAAGCTTAAGGAAAGCTTAAATCATCTTAAAAGCAAAGGATGGTGGAGTTAGGAGAGATTAAAGATTTAGAGTTTATAAATGAAATCTTGGAATAAAGTTAATTTCTTAAATTGGAAGTTAAATTTGACTTGTCAATGGTTAAATTAAGAGATTTGGAGTGATAGAATTGGATTTAGAACATATAGAAAATTTGGTATGATTCTTGAATCTCATAAGGAATATAGGATTTTGAGGTTAAAGATGATTTACATGGATATAAGTTGGTTCAAGTAATGGTAGTTAGTTTAATGTCATAAGAGGAGCTTAAAATATAAGAATTAAGGGAAGAGTTGATGATTTTCGTGCTAAAATGTCAGTTCTGGGCAATGTGCATCGATGCACATTCATTGTGCACTAATGCATCGATGATAAATCCCAGAAATTGTTTAAGGTGCATCGATGCACATGCAGTGCATCGATGCATTAATTTAAAAAGAAAACATCGAATAGGATTTATGCATCGATGCATAAGGAGTGCATCGATGCATCCCCATTAAATACAAACATCGAATAGGATTTATGCATCGATGCATGGTATAGTGCATCGATGCATACCTTCATTAAAAGATAAAAATGACTCTTTTTTTAGCCCAAGAAATGATAGTTTAGAATATATTAATTAGTATACTGATTAGTATCAATGAATTATTATGTAGATACAGAGCCTAAACAAGTTCCGGAACTTATCAAGTAAGATCGATCAAGGAAAGATAACAGATCGATATTGACTAGTGAGGCCAGGTGAGTGCGTACTATTAGAATATACGTATTGTATATGGAAATTTGACTTGCGACAAGTCTGTTTCCAATATGTTGAATATATGATTGTATGATTATATTTGATATTACATGAATATGCTTAGTTGTATTACATGTTAGGTGGTATGAATTTATATGATATGTGTTATATGGTAATGATTTATGTATTATAAGAATTAGATGAGTTATATGAACCTGAGATATAAATTATAGGAGCATGAACTATGTAAAATAACAATGATTTATATGATAAGAAGAGAAAGGATATAAATTACATGAGTTAGATATATATATACATATATATAGAATTTGTATAACCAACTTATGAGATTAGATGAAAAGTGAGATAAGTTAAATAACATTGATTTATAGGACAATATAAGAATAATATATAAATGAGGAGACATTGACAGAAGTGATTATATGAACATGTAAAATAAGTTATATGGAGAGGATATATGAGCTGAAATGAACATATAATACATGAGTCATATGGTAAAGATTTGTGAATCTATAGGAAAATGTTATGGGAACTATGTGATGATAAGTTATGAGAAAATATTTATATAGGTAACAAGCTATGTGAAATTGAATTAAGTAATATATGAAACTAGAATATAATTAATGTGAAATAAGTGATTAGGTAAAACTGTGAGAAGTTATAGGGCATTGTTATTCGAAGTATATGAAAGTATATATATGGAGACCTGTATAAGTTTATATGTTATACTATGTGCTATGTGATATACTTGATGTATGAGAATCATATGAGAATAAGAGATGACAATGAGTTACATGCCATATGAACACAAGAGAAGTGTTATAAGCTACGTGACAGATGATTTTGAAATCATATGAAAAGTGAAATGTACATGTGAATATGTGAAGTGATATGAATATAAGGCCCATGTTATATGATACGAGAGCTATAGGTATAGTTGGCATGCCAAGAGTCGAGGGTTTTACCTATGTCTTTCGAGACATATGGACAGTATACCTATGTTCTAAGGAACATATGGACAGTTTACCTAGGTTCTTTGGGACCTATGGACAGTTGCCGAGGTTCTTTATGACCTCTTGATAGTTACCGGGGTCTTTGTGACCTCTGGATAGGTCCTTCGGGACATTTATATGAGCTGTGGTGACAGCATTGTAGTGTACAACCTCAATAGACTCACATATCTACAGTTCTCACAGGTGCACATGTGCTAATAAGAGATAACATTGAATGTAATGTATGTGTGTTAGTGATTATTGTATATGCTATAAGATATATGATATGAGCTTAATTGATCATATAAACAAGATAATAGAAATATGAAAGGTGATAATATGATAAAGATAGGAAAGAAAAATAATTATATGTATATGTGGGTGTGATGCTTGTTTGTGATATGTTAGTAGAAATTGTTCAAGTATGATTACGAGTTAGAGTTTTATTATATGTTTTATGCCTCACTAAGTCAACGACTTAGAGTGTGATTGTTTCACACGTAGGTTACAGAAGTAAGAAGAGTAAAGAGCAACGTGGAGCAAGACAGGTCAGTTCTTCTTACCAAAAGTCAGATCAGAAGAAAGATAAATAATATGTATTTGAATACAAAGTTCTAGTTGGCATGTATTCAAGATAATATATGTATAAGCTCTGAATAGTTCGATAAAGGTTTTGAATAAGTTATATGTAAGGGTCGGATACGGGTTGGGGGTGTTACAAAGATTTTTTTGAAGATGAGATTTTGGAAACCTTGAAGTCTTGTAACAGTAACAAATCCCCAGGGCCGGATGGTTTAAATTTGGGATTTTTCAAGAGGTTCTGGCCTGTTTTAAAGGAAGATATTATGATATTCTTTCGTAATTTCTATTTGGGAAAAGATTGGGAACATGGTGTAAACCATACATTCATTACTCTTACTCCAAAGATTTCAAATGCAGGTGGCCTTGATGATTATAGACCTATAAGTTAGTAGGTGGACTATATAAGATTTTATCTAAGTGCCTATAAAAGAGGTTAAGGAGCTACATTTCAGACATTATCAGTCCTTCTTAATTTGCTTTCATCCTAGGTCGACAAATTTTGGACTGCTCTTTAATTGCTAATGAAGGAATTGATTTTTGGAGGAAGAAAGGTTTAAAGGGTTGTGTTTTTAAAGTGGATTTTAAAAAGGCATATGACACAGTTGACTGGCCTATTCTTTTCAGAGTAATGAGAAAAATGGGCTTTGGTTCTACATGGATTAGCTGGATCTCGAAATGCGTCACAACAGCTTTTATATCAGTTTTGGTTAATGGGGTTCCTTCAGAGGAATTCCCAATGGGAAAGGGTATTCGTCAAGGTTTCTCTTTGTCTCCTATGTTATTTAACATAGTAGGAGAACTCCTTAATCTTATGATTCGTAGGGCTGTTTCAGAAGGGTTATTTTCGAGTATGGTTATTAGCAAGGAGAAAGGAACTTTCAAAGGGTATTCGTCAAGGTTTCTCTTGTCCTATGTTATTAACATAGTAGGAGAACTCCTTAATCTTATGATTGTGGCTGTTTCAGAAGGGTATTTTCGAGTATGGTATTAGCAAGGAGAAAGGAACTTTCAAATTATCTCACCTTCAATTTGTGATGACATAAATATTATGTGTGCACTAAGAAGCATGTTATGAACGTAAAGAGAGTACTTCGAGTCTTCGAAGTTATATCTGCCCTACAGTTGAACTTAGAGTCAAAACTTTTTGGGGTGAATATGAATGAAGAGAAAAAAGAGATTGGACACAGTCTGTGGGTTGTACTGTTGGTAGTTTTCCTTCATAATACTTAGGACTACCTCTGGGAGCACAAAGAAATTCTTCTGCCCTATGGGATCCAGTGGTTCAGTTTCAACAAGAAGTTGGCAGGTTGGAAGGCATCCTCTCTTCTATTGCAGGGAGGTTAGTTTAATTTATTCAGTCTTATGCTCGCTTCCTATATACTATTTGTCATTGTTTAAAGTTCTGGCTTCGGTGTACAAGTCAATCAATTCTATCATGTCCAATTCTTATGAGGCGGAGGAAATGGTCCAAACAAGATTCATTGGGTGGGTGGCCCAATGTGTGCAAACCGAAATTCGAAGGTGGATTGGGGGTTACAAACATCGACAAGGTAAACAGAGCTTTATTAGAAAAATGGTCTTGGAGGTTTGCTAATGAAAGAAATGTGGAATGGAGGAAATTGATTTGTTCTAAATACAATTTAGACTCGTCTTTACTGCTATTTGACATAAGGTTACACCCAAATTTCATGGATTTGGAGATTCGTGGTGAACAATCATTACAAATAGACCCTATGGCTGTAAAATTAGAAGCAACTATTCTTTTCAAGTTGGCGATGGGTAGCATTCGATTTTGGCAAGATGTTTGGGCAATGGATCAACCATTAAAGATCATTTTTCGAGATTGTTTTCCATTCCTTAAACAAACTAGAAAACTATATGAGTTTGGTGATTTTAGCTCAGGCAGCTGATTTTGGGATATACATTTAAGAAGGGAATTGAATGATTGGGAATATGAGCAGTGGTCTAATTGATGACAATTATTTCAAATATTTCCCTTTCGGTTGATTCATCTGACGTACTGGTTTGGAAAGGCACTGGAGATGGGGTATTTACTGTGAAATCTTATGTTATTCAGTGCTATTCAGGGACCTCAAGTTCATCAGAGATTAATTTCTGGAAAAATGTTGTTTGGAGTGGATTACTGCCTCCAAGAGTGGAGACATTTGTATGACAAGTTATTCTACAGAAGCTGGCAGTGAAGTCAGCTCTTGTTAAAAGAGGTATGCTGGGTATAGATGACTTGTTGTGTCCTTTTTGCAAGCAGTTTGATGAGACACCCTCCCATTTATTTTTTACTTGTTCGGTGGTTTGGAGCATTTGGAATAAATTTATTAGGTTCTGGAACATTCAATCTATCTTTCATGTTGATGCAAAAATATTTCTCCTAGCATGGGCTGATTTGACGATTAATTCGACCATATAGTCATTTATTCCAGGGGTTGTCATATGGACAATTTGAAAATTCAGAAATTATATTGTATTTGAAGGAGGGATGGTAGATCAAGCAGAACTCTTCTTTTTAGCTAGGTTCAGGCTAGCTTCATGGTACTTAGCTAAGTACAAACAGGTTTTGATCTCTAAGGATTTGCTTATTTCAGATCCTTCCTTAGGGGATTCTTGTTCTCCTAACTCCAAACCGATTGCAACTGTGATTAATTGGTCCCCTCCCCCAAAGGGCTTCATCAAATTAAATGTCGATGCTGCTACTACTACAGATTGGAAGAGAAGTGGGATAGGTGGTGTTTTGAGAGATGATAACGGGACAATCATAGACACTTACAGGAATCCAGGACTGGTCCTCCTTACTTGATGGAATTGAAATATATCCTTAAGGTTTATCTTTCTTTCACACTATACGAACAGATTCAAGGATCGATTGATCATTGAGAGTGACTGCAGGTGGCAGTTGACTGAGTTAGGGATTTCGTTTCATGTCATGTTGTTTATGCTTACATTGTTAAAGATATTATGAAAAACTTAGACTGTGTGAAGGTTATTAGATGGGTTATAGGGCAGCTAATCTAGAGGCAGACGCTCTAGCTAAGGCTGGAATTGGTTGATATTTATGTTGTTTTTAAGGTTGTAACTATTTAGGTTGTCGATCTCCTTCAAGGAGTTATAGGTTTTTGTAATCTATTGTATTAAGTTTATTATTAATAAAATCCAAGGCACTCTTTTCTCCTTCCGCTGATTAAGGAATTTTTTCAGATTCCATTAATCATGAAGGGGTTTTTTAATGAGGCTTAATATTCCTATAAAAAAATCAACATATATTTAACATATATTTTAAATATCTATTGGTTTCAATTCCAATCACGGCAAAGATTTTCAGCAGAATGAAAACTAGTATTTAACTCCTATCCGAATGTAATATCGTTTGTCCAATCAAACTCTCTAATTTATCGCTTGATAATCCGAATCGAATTTAACATTTATTTATTATAAGAACGATCCACGTATACATATTTAAAATAATGATGAACATGAAGACACCTCCCTGGTTTATTAAAATTGCTTCTAAAGAGACTGAACAAGATGAATCTTCACTTTGAATTGAGAGCTAGTTTCTTCTGGTTCTCCTTCTTCGGATCCAGTTGGTGAATTTGTATTGTAAACCTCTCTCGACCATTCGAACAAGCCACCATGGTCTTCCGGTTACGAAACAATGTAACCTGTGCTCAGTCCTAGCACCACTCCACTTCCTACCCCATCATTACAACTTTCCAAAAAGACAGTGGTTCAGAACCTTCATATTCCGCCACCAATGGTGTCGGAGGTTCAGCCACCCCGCCATGCCGCATTGCTTGGACAATGGTAAGCCGCTCAATCCCAAGTTATCGCTGTAGGAATCGTTATCGAAGGTGCCAAATTGATTCCCTTGGGGAATCGATCCGAAAAGATTGTTGCTTGAAAGATTCAACACCGCAAGAAACGTCAAATTCGTCATTTGAGAAGGAATATTGCCGTTGATCTTGTTTGATGAAAGATCTAATGATTCAAGTGCCACCAAATTTCCGAACGATGCCGGGATCGGACCGGCGAAGTTATTGCGAGAGAAGTTGAGCATTTGAAGGGAAATAAGTTGTCCTACTTCCTCGTGAATTCGTCCACCGAATCGGTTTTTCGACAAGTCCATGGATACGAAAACGTCTAGAGTCTTCGTCAATTCCATCTCCAATCTCTTCGTTGTTACATTCAAAGAAATGTGGTAATCCCTAATGCCGACGAAATTATCGCCGAGACGGTAAACTAATGGTCGTTGACGCTTCTCCACAGGTTTCTCTGTCATTGCTCTCAAATTCCGGAAGAGTTTCAAGGGCAAGGTGCCGGTGATCTCATTTCCGGAGAGATCAATCATTCGCAATGCAGAGAAGCCGAATGAAGCTATGGAATGAGTCAGCGAACCATGAATCTATTAGATCTCAATATAAGAACTTGCAGACTGGGGAGTGAAGCTAACCAATGGGGAAAAATCAACAACTTGTTTTAAGTTCCTAAGTCAAAAGCTGCAATGACTTGGAATTAGCCAAAGAAGGTGGTACAAATCCTTCCAATGATTGTTATTAAGGAAAAGATGAGTCAAGGAATATTCACGAAAGAATCTGGGATCTTTCCGTTGAAGTTGTTCATCTGCAAATCGACGAACGCAAGTGAGTTGCTGAAATTCCCGAGACATTCGGGTATAGTCCCACTCAAGTTGTTCCAGGACAAGTCGAGAACCGTGAGTTCACTCCAATTGCAGATGGAAGAAGGGATATTTCCTGTCAAATTGTTCCCTGAGATTAAGAACTCGTCGAACAACTGTGGATTTGGAGTTCGATGATTCAAGCAAGTCGAGAGAATTGGGCCTTGAAGCATGTTGGAACGAAGGTCGAGTATTGCCAATTTCTGTCCCGGAAATTGCTCCAAAGTGGTCAGATAGTTATAAGAAAGGTTCAACACAGACAGTTCTTCCCACCCTTGAGCCTCCCATTTGGAAATTCCACCGGAAATCATGTTGTTGGAAAGATCTAAATACTCCAACTTTGATGTTTGAAAGAAACTCGGGAAATGCCTTACGCTACTAGAAGAGAACAAAACGGTTGCAAGCCGAGAGAAGGAATGGTTCGCATCAATGCCGCTTGTACTCGATGATAGTAAACTATTATTAGAAAGATCAAGAACTTCAAGACTCGAGAGCTTCGAAAGCATACCGGACCTGATGACACCACTCAAGTTATTTGATGACAATCGAAGTTCCTTAAGGCGATGGGTACCAAAAACAGAATCCGGGACTGGACCACTCAAGTTGCAGGAAGAAAGTCCCAAATAAGTTAATTTGCCATGGTTTCGAAAAATATCCGGAATCCGTCCCCGAAGCTGATTTCGAGATAAATCGATGGACATGAGTTGAGTGAGGTTCCCAAATGATGCTGGAACTGACCCTCTAAAACCACAATGGGAAAGATCCAACAACTCAAAGCCACTACTCCAGTTTGTCTTGGGGAGATAACCTCTAAGATCTTCATTGTCACCTAAACCTATATGTTTGAGGTTCGGGAACTGGAAAATTTCAGTCGGAAACTCCCCGTGCAACTGGCATTCTCCGAGACTCAAACGTCGTAACGAAGAAGACAAGTTTAGAAACGAAGAAACCGCAACACCGGACATGTCAACGGAGTCGAGCAGAAGATTTCTTAATCTGATCAAGTTTCTTGCAAGCATCTCAAAACCTTGTGCATCAAGTACCAAATTGGAAACTGGATCAGAGACGCCATTATGAGAGAGATCAAGATGGGTTAAACTCACCAACTGAACAAACAAGTGAACAACTCGGGTGAAATAGTGCCGTCGAAATAGTTGTACGCTAAGTCGAGTCGTCGGAGTCTATGCAAGCGAAACAGGCTGCTGTTGTTGTCAAGAGGAGAGCCGAAGAGGAAGTTGTAGCTGAGGTCAAGCCACTGAAGACTGTGAAGGAGAAAGAGGCTGCTGTTTGCAATGAGAGAACCGTTAAGGCAACTGTTGCTAAGACCAATGCCGATTACGTGACTGGTCCGATTATTACATTCGACTCCCTACCATGAACAGCAATCAATGCTTTTGTTCCACGACTCTGTCTTTGGGTAGGAACCAGAGTAATCATCCATGCACAAAAAGCCAGTTATAGTAATGGTGTTTTTAAATTGGAGCAAAGCATCTCTTTGGTCCGGAAGACATAAAGGAGAGGGCGGAGGGAAACAGAGGAAGAGAAACTCCATGAAAGTTGCAACAACACCAATAGTAGGCTAAGGCTTCCCATTTTTTCTCGAGAAACAAACAACGAAGTTAAGGAACGTTAGTGCGACTGGTGAGAGCATGCATATATCTAAATTTCCTATATTTTTTTAACTCGTTTCAAGTCAACTAAGTCTCCTTGCTTCACCTAATTTATTCAAGTTAATTCAATGTGAAAACAATTATAGGAACGATTATATCGGAACGATTATATCATAACGATTATAATAAAATCAATTATAATAAGATCCGTCATAATAAAAACAATTATATCAGAACGATCCCTTTCATAATAAATTTTATAATATCTAATTATATTGGTCTAATAGAATAAATGTTAATTCCTTTAATAAAACCAAAAATTAAATAAAAAATAGATAGAAAAATCATCCGCATATTAAAACTATATGATATTTAATTTGAATTAACAATTAATATGTCAAATAAATTTTTTAAGTGGTTCAATTAATATGTCAAATATGATTTTTTTCCATGTAAACTAATCTTGCGTACCGCTGGATTTTATACATAGGTTAGTTGGATTTTATAATTTAAATAAAGCAAAATAATGTTGAGGTTTTAAAATTGAATTAGGTTGGGATTATTTTAGATTTCTCTGTGCTCTTTTCTACCTACTCTTTGTTTCCGTTTACCAATCTATTTACTCGGTTTCAAATTTTGACGCCCTAAAATATATACAAATCATACGACAGCTAATTTGAATTAATTGCAAAAGCTGACATAACAACGAAACAAGAAATAACAATGTTTATAAAAAATATTTTTTATAAAAAAGCCAATTTGTTATAACAGATGTACAAAATAATTTTATTTTAAAAAATTACATCCTTTTAATACTGATGAATATTTTCAAAGTACGCGTCATACCTTTGTTGACGTGACAGATTTTCCAAGTACGCGTCACACCTTAGTGACGAATTCTGTGATTTTAACATCTTCCATCGATTTTAAAATCATTCATGACCCAAATGAAAGAAATGTGATTAATGGACCAAAAATTTCAGAAAAGAAGAAAAAGAACTGTGCGAACATCTGCAACGTACTTGCTTGCCGATCAGACGACAGAGCGACTCAATGTTTAGAATGCTATATTCAAATACTTGAAAAATCTTATGTATAAAACTAATTATTTAACACTAATTACAAACGACCATGCAAAGAAAACACAACGCAGAAACGTAGAAGATTCAATTTAAATTGGGTACAATATCAGGCAAAACAATACTATCTCAATATTAGGCACATTTAAGCCATATACCAACGGAGCCTTTTGACTCCTTAACAATTTCCCGCTACATAGAATTCCATTTTAAGCAGTGTTTAACAGCAGATGACATGATACAGTTACAGTCTAATAACAAATTGCATCAAAAACCAAAGTTTTAATCAAGCGAAAGACGAACCGCTACCGATCTTTGAGTTCCTGCTCAAATTGAAGCAATTTCTCCCGGACAGGCTGCAAAAACAGCTTCTTCAAGTCCTGGACAATCTGCTGCTTGTCTTGCAGCACGAATTCTTTCTCTTCACTGAGCTTCACTTCCATCTATGGTTATGCAAAATGAATACATAAAGAACATTTTAGTCGGCTCTGCCAACTCTCATTATGGTTCTAAAAGTCGATATGTTACAAACACCTCTTGTGCGGTTATGGAAATAATTACCCTCCCCCAAGGTTGGTTTTAGGGTTTGGAGTGTTCTACCCGAAACCTAGATCTACAAATCATGTATCATTATGGTGTTCCAGTTATTTTATGCCACAATCGAGATATATTCTATGAATTTTATCATGTTAATGTCTTAATGATTCATATTGTATAGCTTCTGATGCATTCAACAAGTTTATCCTACTCTCTGTTTTACACCAAATAGATATTATTAACACAACTCAATCATACCTGCAAGTCATCAAGCTCACCATATGAGAATTCTGGGATATCAATATGTCCCTTAACAGTTTTCTTCTCCTCCTGTATATGCCACTCGCCTGATATCAATTGAAGTCCAAAATTTGATCAGCAAAATGATAAAATAAGCTTCAGAAGTAAGGATAACACCACAATTCTATGTTACTCAGACTCAGGAGCAAGTATCAAGCATGGGTATGATTAGATTTGTCAAGTTTTTCATATATTTGAAGAATCCTTGGAGGTCATATCCTCCATATCCAACTATCAAATACGGGAACTAATGAAAAATGAAAAGTCCGAGCACATAACCAAATTTAGACCCAACTTACCTTGACTTTTAATGTCAACTCATACGTATAACCTACACGCTTCTTGTTTCGTACAGTAACCAAAAATGCCTGCACAATCGGGAATTCACCAGGAAATAAGATTAATCTCTACAAGTACAGCCATCGGTGCAGTTTAGTTAAACTACATCAATGGTGTGAAATAACAGTGAGACATAAAAAAAACAAATGAAAGTTGGAAACACTGACATCGCCATCACACTTGGTTACATCAGAAATCTCGGCCTTGCCGCGAGAAGTCCAATGTGCCACAGATCTAAACAATTCCTGGAAATATATTGGGTTTTCAGTTCATTTAAAGCTTTAAATATACAAGCACACTGCACATACATATATATAAAAGAAAGAAGAGATTTGTATAAAGACCTTTAATCTTTGGGTAGCCCAGCTATTAAGGTTTTTCTCCTCCCACGTTCCAGCCTGCAAGTAACAAGAAGCAAACAATAAACAAGGTTGTTGAAATACACCAAATTATCAGAATATCTAGGGATGGACCGAGTGGGATATGGGTCGGTCGCATCCCTGAAAATCTCAAGTTCTCATGCAACTTAAACACTTCTATTTTCTTTTGATAACTACACCCTTGAAATTTTATAATTTCACACCCTTTCATTTCTACTACATTCACACCCTAAGATAAATATTGCATTCCCTGAGAATACTCATTACTAAAACGATAGATTGCAATGTCTAAGCTACATAATATGTCACCAAATCCCTAAATCGGAGGCTATTAGGCGCTCGAACCTACATTCTCCATGACATTACAACAGCAGCAATGACAACCGGACTAAAACTAAGTCGGCTAGATCAGATCATTTGTAAACATAGAAACACAAATAAAATGAATAAAGCGAATTAAAGAAAGGAGGAATAAATACCCGATTCCAAACAGAACCAAGCGTTGCGAGCTGAGATTGGTTCGAAACTAAGTCTTGAGCGATGAGTTTCTTCGGAAGAGGGAGGGGAGCGGCGTCCGCTGTCGCTTCTCGGACCCAATAAGTATACGACGCTGCTGCGGCTGTCTGCCCATTGCCATTGCCGTCGCCATGGACCTTCTCCGCTCCTCCATTCTCCATCTCAATTTAAGCTAATTTTATGGATCCAATCAACTTATCGTTGGAATTTTACTGAAGATCTTATCGATGATTATTGGTTATTCTGAGGGAGAATCGGTGAATGGAGAAGATTTATTATTACTATAATTATTCAAATCAAATTTGATTTCTGGAAGCTTCGTTCAATGTTATTATTTGTTTTGAAGAAGAATATTAGAATGGGAATACTACACTTTTCATCACTTAACTTGACCATGTTGTTGTTTGGTCATAACTTTTTCTAAAAAAATACTTTTACCACTCAATTTTGATATTAATGCGTTTTTTTCACTCAAACAGTAATCACAATATCTATTTTTTCTTGACAAAGAGGTAAGTGTTATCCACCTTGTTTTCTTCGCTGCACCATCTTCTTAATAACTTTGAAATTTTTAGAGTTTCATTCTTGTCATTTACAATGAGAGAAAATTTTTAGAGATATTTTAAAAAAATTAAAGGGGGTTTTGGACCCTTTTTTTAATTCTTAAAGATAGATGTCATTTCATAACATGATTAATTGTTTATGATAAAAACAAATAAAATAATATCAAAATCAAATAATCGAATTTGAAAAGGTTAAATATAATGACCGAAATAAAAATAAATAAAATTGTGTGATAAGATTATAAATTTAAAAGTAAATGTGGATAGTTTTACAACTTAAACTTGACTGTCACATTAATCAAACATACAAAGCATGTCATTATTTTACAACTTAAACTTGACTGTCACATAATCAAACATACAAAGCATGTCATTATCTTTTTCCTTTTTTTTCTAAAAGAAAAACTTCGACCTAATCCAACCTTCCTCTGTCTCGCTTTCAACCATTATTTTTCCGTTGTACAAACAAACATGAATTCCATCGATTCGATTCGATTTGGTTAGTCATTTTAAGAATTTCTTAAAAAATATATTTGTATAATATTAATTTTGTCCACTAAATAAAAAATATATATCTAGTTATATAGCATAAAATATTAACCAACAACCATTATATGCATGCATGTACAGCAGCCACTATTGACCTTATCAACATTGTATTTCATATCAGAGCTTGCCTTGAATAGTCAAAAGAGTTGCACTAAATACCCCCAACAATTTTGATTTGAAACATCCATCACCAAATGAAATCACTACAATTTGGTTTTAATCTCTGTCTATCTATAAGATGACAATTTCAGACCAATACTCTAAGAACAGTACAACAAAACCTTACAACTACCAATTATAATTTTCCATTTTCACCATTTGTCACTTTCTCATTTTTCTTTTCCATTCCTTATGGAAGTATCATTTTGTAGAACAGTTCTGTTATGGTGAATGCTAACCTGTGCGATTATCGCGGGGGAAAATTTTAGTCACTCGTGCGACAGTCTACAATGCAGCTGGAGCTGATCACGACTACTTTTGCAACCATGACATCAACTCAGTTGATCTTGGGTTTCGGTCGTCTTGGCTTTAGCACAAGATAGAGAATACCAAAAACAATCAAGAATGCGGGATTGTTGTCACATCGAACTCTACATTCACTTTCCTGTCTTTTGTGCAATGAATCGGATGAAGAAGGGATATAGTTGCATTCACTTGATCAACAAACCTGCATTACAAAATCAAAACTCGGATATGAGTGTTGGATATGGATATGTATTAGACATGGGTATGATTGGATTTTTCTAAGTTTTTTCATATATTTGGATGGTCCTTACAATCGTATCCCCATATCCATGTATCAGACGAGTATGGAAAATCAATACTACTGAACAAATGAGACCCCAAGCAACATAGTTTAAAACTGCCATAGCATCTAGATAATCAAAGAGCCAGAATATCAACCAGTGTAAACTCGATATCCAAATTAAACCCCGTTGAAAATGGATTAATTGAACCAAAAATCAATGAGATTTCATGAAAATTTAGATCCCACGGGGCCTATTGAATTTTTTAAACACAACAGAAACCTCATAACCACTAAACTCAGGAAAACAGTTTGCTTTCAAGAAATCAGGAGATATTACCACACACTTGAACTATCCCCTGATGAATATCAAATATATCTTAAATGTCACTAACCCATCTTTCTCAACGCAACCGGAAATAACATCGAAACTTCAATTTAGGAGATATATTACCGCATATTTGGGCATTGACCAGCACTGAGAAATATTACTCCACATAACATAAGTTGCTACCAACTAACAATTCAGTTAACTGATACAACAATGTCAGTCCACATCTTCATCAACCAAATGCTAAAGGTGGCCAAAAAGAATGGAACCTAAAGTTGGGATGAAACAACAGCACAAAATAGTTGCACTTGAAGAGAATTATGAAATTCACCTCATTTACTTCCCATTATTTACATGTTAAAAGATTCATATTCATTTTAAAATTTGTTTCCCGATATGTTCTGAGTTTGTCTTTTACAAAAACTAAAAGCTTTTCTTAAGCATTTCACTACACTACTTATAGATAAATGTATTTGCATACACATTCTCAAAGAAAGGGGGGAAATTGCATCTGTTGCAACTTCCCAAAATCTCATCAGCTCAATCATCATAAGAACCCTTCCTTTTCTTATAATATTGCTAAATGCAAAACAAATCTCAATTTATCTGCATGGCTATTGAAATTAACCAAATAATATAGGCATGACAATGAAACTTTTTAGCGAAAACAAACCCTTGGGATGCGTCCTCTAAGGTATGTAGCAGTCTCATGGCATCTGCATATCTCAATTCACAGTAATAGTTGATATCTGAAACGGAGAAAATGCATGTTAGCATGTAAACAATCACCACCATTATAAAGTATAATGTGGTGTTAATTGAATTAAAATAATCTTATCAAGATGACAATAAGCAAATGCACTTACTCTTCTCCATAAGCTGACGACATAATTATACTTGTTGACTAGTTCACGTTCCTGAGATTGGAAGAGTTTAAAGGTTTTCTCAGCTGCTATAGGTTAAGTCTCACTTTGTAGCAACTCCATTTTTAGCAAGTCAGGACTAAATACAGCCTAAAACCAAACCTTGATTCAAAAGATGAACACAATAAACCACAGCAGGATTTTAGAGCATCAGAATTTGTTGACTTAGAACCCACAGTAATTGTTATACCTTAAATCCAAGCCTTATTTTGAATACTCAAAACAAAATATTAACAATACATATTCCTTTTTAGCACACAACTAACTCAAGTTAGAGCAAGTCTATAATATTGCTACGGAATCATGAAAAAGCCATCCTGTGCATAATTATCTGAGTATGTTACGAGTAATATATAGGTACAAGCATGATGTAGTTTTCAATTATTGATTGACCACAAGAGAAGGATACTTGTACGCTCCCAGAGTAGAAGGTGCACAGCTGAATTGACCAATTTTATTGACTCGTCCAGAGTTGTGATGATGTAGCTCCGAGCAATTGTATCTGATTGAAATTTTGATATATGCCAACCTTGAGAAGTAATGGAGAAGGGGCTGCATCCCACGGACCATATCCAATCCTGTAAAACATAAGCCACTAAGTTAGCATAAATTATTTAGGACACCCAACTTCCCAAATGATGTGCCTCTTCACACCAAATGTATGCCTTATACATACATGGAACTCACATGTCGAGTCCACATGACATAATATGCATTGAACAATTGAAGTGTCTGGGATGGCATCTCAATTTATCAAGTGTAATCCACATATCTAGAACATAATTCTTTGTTTGCTTCCGTTTCTGGTGGATTTGCTAGGTCCTCAATGAATTATCATGTGAGGAGAGCAACAATGAAGGATACCCCTACCCAAATGGTGGAGCACTATTGTGCGTACTTACTCTTAAAGGAATTTCATTTTTAATTTAACTGTAGCTCACATGTTACAATTAAATGATAGGAGAAAATAACACTTTGTTTTCATATAAAAATACTAATCAGATACTGATGAAATTCAAGTAGCCTACATCAGGTTGTAAACTGAAATCATATACATACAGTTTATATTCTGAAGTTATTAGTACCACACTTCATCATAGTTAAAACCCATGTTCACACATCCAATGTCTGATCAATTGTCTCCAATACATGTTTTAGAGGGATAAAACAGAAACTTGCAGTAAAAGCAGACAAACAGAATAGTACCATAAATATGTATGTTAGAGAGAGAAGGATCAAAATAAATGAAAACTACAAAAAATAGAAATTTTAAAGGTCACCTATGTGATTAAACCACACCAGACCCACACTAATGGGAAAAAGAACATTCAGACCATTATTCATTCACTTGGTTTAGAGTGTTATTGAAAAAGAAAGCCTGGGGGTGTTAAGGTGACTGCGAGCATCAGTATTACTTAATCATAAGGAAGATCTCAAAAACATCTAAACTATCAAACCTCAATTGCAGCCATGTGCATGGCTGTAGACAAACTGAAGAGGAAGCAAACCAGCCAGATGTTCAGAACGGCAGCCAAAGCAGGTTTGATGGGCCTCCTGAATCCAGAAAAAAAAAACAAATCAATAGTAGACAAATAAGTCAACAACTAGGAATACATTCTGATTGGGCAACAATAACCATAGAGAAATAATTCTGAAAACTCTCACTTCTTTTATTTGATGAAAAAAAAGGAATGCAAGAAACACAAACCTCAAATCCCACAAAAGGGATTTTCCATTACACTGAAGATGGCTTTCCCAGGATGACGACTCTGATTGGACAACAATAACCATATTTGAAAGTGCCTTGGCCTGATAATGTTTGTCACACTAACGGTTCAGTATGAATGAACCAAAAGATTGGAACTTCAAGAGTAGACGGCTATGAGCATGTGATCCTGAATTAAGAATGAAGTGCAATGTTAAATCCAGAAGATAAATGAAATCAACCATAGTTTAGCTAGGGTCCTGCAAGTGACAAAATTGATACACGATATCATGATTTCACATATCAATTCCATTTACTAAAGTCCACACGTAACGCAATAGCCACACAAATTTGGGAACGAAAGGCAAATTTCAATAGCATCGATGTCAATGGGTTTAAACTCCAAAAACATAAAAACAAATAGTGGAATTTAACTTGGAATTAGAGAACTAAAATTTTAAAGGTTCGAAAAAGGAATATTGACAGCAGTAAAATGTTGAAAATGGAATGAACAGTTAAGAATAAAGGGAGTAATAGAGTTCTCATTCACGCTTGTGAAGTAAAGGAACAAACTTCAAGGATTGGTAGGTGATAATAAAAAAAAAATGAACATATCTTGTTCAAGGATGTAAATTGCAGTCCTTCAGTGAATTTAGAGGAAAATTTAAACTGTCATATGCCAACTAACATAAGAGCAGGCCAGCAGGGAAACTGAAACCAGAGTTTTGAGAACAACTAGAAGCACAAGCATCAGAAGAAAATGAAAAAATAAAACTATTTCATCCTTTTTTTTCTGTTCTAGAAGAAACAATTAGTCAGACAGGAAGAGGCAAAAATCAGATTCAAGCACAGATGAAAGATATCAGTGTAATCAAGATCAAAAGCTTTTAGTTTTGCAGTGGGTGGTCATCAAAATGAAAGATTCAAAACGAAATGGATTTTGTTTTCCCCAGCAAGCATTATGAACACAGATCTGACCTTTGAGAGATCCCTGATCATTCAGCCTCCGCAACTGGTGCTGGAGAATTGAAGAATCAATATAGGAACGGGTACTTTTCCTGTATGTTCCATTGATGAGCAAAAATGGGACAGCTGCGGCTCGTCGTGCCACAGAAAATGCCATTGCCAAAGCAGGATCCTCAGAAAGTGCTAGCCTATAATTCACAAAACAGATTCGCAGAGCTAAATTTTACAAGCCAAAAAACTACTAATGATTAAGGAGGAGGATTTGGTATACTCTCTCATGGGTGAGGATATGGGATCTCAGTCCTTAAGCTGTACTCTCACGCAGAATACAAGAGTGCTAATCAGGGAATTAGACTGCTTAACATTTTATTTTGTTCTTTTCTTGTATTCTGTATGACTTAAGAGTGCTAGGGTAGTTAGGTGTCAAGCTTTTGTTCTGTTTTGGGTCTTGTTTTGTTGTGATTTCAACCTGGATGTTATCTTGGGATGTTTTCTCCCCTATTAATGCAATATAGTCTGAGGTGCTCTTTTCCCCCTTCCGCTTTTTGTTAGTATGCCCTCTCGGCTCTCTGACAATTATGAAGGGGGTTTTAACAAGGCATCCAATTCTTATCAAAATAATTAAGTTTCTTCAAGTGAGCATTGACATTATTGGTGTTTATTGAGTATCAAGGAAACTTTTTCCATGTTACAATTTGCTAGAAATTTCAGATAGTCCATACATTTGTAGTTTAAATTTTACTTAATCAAATTAATGTAAATCCTTATAGAACAATTAGGGCTAAAAATAACAATATTTATTTATTAATGTCCACTTCCAGAATACAGAATTAATCTTAATTTAATTTTAAATTTATTTCCATTTATATCTTCCATGTCATACCAAAAAGAAACCATGGACCGCATATGTAACAAAAAGACAACCATAGGTCCAACTTTTTAAGTCAAGGAAGAGAAAAAGGGGGGGGGGGGGGGAGAGAACAAAAGTAAAAATAAAGCATAGTTCAGAATGCATACACATGCTGACTGAACATAACCTTCTGTGAAGGTATCAACAAAGACGAAAGCCCATCCTGGAGAGCCTTTAGGTCCACTGGCAACCGTTTAATATGTTTAACTTTCTGTCGCCAAGAAAAAAGAAGAAAATTTAGTATTTTATCATATGACCTTTGGGAACTTTCCCCGTATATCATACCTCCTTTGTAATGAAAAAAATTGATACGATATCTTCTCATAATAATGGAAAGCACCATCAGCAACTGAAGGGGATATAATGTGTCTCACAGATCCCCATAGAGTCGCACCAAGATGTGCAAGGAAAGCATCCCGAGCAACAGTGTAGTTTTGGAATTCCTACAATAGTTTGATTTCAAGAAAAATATAGTTGAATAGCAATGTAGTTACTTAAGATGATCCCTACAAGTACTGAAGAAAACGTTATGCCAGCATCTTTCAAGGAAATAAAGATACCTCAACAGTATCACTAAACAAATTCCAGTTCTCCATCCGTTTTAAAGCCTCTATAGCCTTCCTTCGGTGGCTTTCATCATACTCTTCATTTTCAAATGACTGAAGCTCGTCTTTCAAATCCCGCATTCTCTCATCAAGCTCTGAAACATAAATCTTGTAAGTCGAGAAACTTGCCCCATATTTTTCATTAGGAACTTGCAGAATATAAAATTGCTAAACACTTCATATATCACACAAAAACAATATTAAAACTAAAAGGATACCGATTATCAATAAAACAACTATATTAGATGTTTCCAGCCCGACAAAAACAGACAACCTAGTAATAAAACAAATATGCGAGAAACATTGAGGCAGTTGAAATCTCAAAGAACGATTCCACCCTTTAGACTATATTGTTCCTCTGTAACAAAAAACCATGCGACTCAAAAGCAAAGACTCCATTGCAAAAACATGAGTCAACATAAATCTTCAATGTAAAAACCCAATAAGTTGGTCTGCCTTAACACTAACCAACCACACTAATAACCTCTGTTGTTTTGACTCTTCATGTTCCTCAAACCATCTCCGCCAGATACACATTCAACACCTCAAACTGGACAGTAGGAGGAGGTATGACCCTCCAAATATAAGGAAAGCATAGGATAATGTCCCCCGTCCAAGCAAAATACACCATGAATCCCCTGGCAGCTTTCCCAAGAAGTGGAACTAGAAAAAGAAAATTAGAAATGCAAAATAGAAATAATATGAATCATACCATCACATAGAGAGAGCTTGACTTTCTTCCTTTGCAATGCTTGAAAGCAAAAAGCTCATAGATATCAATCTCTGCTAGAAGAATATCGATTGCCTGATGATCCTTCTACAATAAATGCAGAGCCAATTAAAGCAGGAAACTGCAGAAACCAAGAAAGAGAAGCTTCAAATGCATAGTATCATTCCTTCAATTGCCATGTATAAGCAAACATACATCACTAAATACAGAAAACTTTTCCTGAATTGCATCTTGAAAGCGATCTTCAGCTTCAGCTTCAGAAATTTCTACATGGCACAATGAGAACAAAACTAAATTCAGCTAGGGGTAGCAGGAACAACGAAATAAAAGCAAAAGCAATATCAAATGAAAAGAACAATGTTGTAAAATCTAGTGACATTTGACACAAGTTTATAAATATTTACATATCACAATTAGTTAAGCCAATTATCACAAAGATATCAAGCATAATAAGAATAAAAAAATTGACTAAATTTCTGTAGCCATAATAATCAAATATATCAACATTAACAAGCGAATATCCAATATTAAGATAACCATACTAACAACACCACCCAGATGTCAAATAATTTACAAACACAGTTGATAATAACTGAGCATGATAATATCACCTTCTACGGCACCTATGGTCTTTCCCACATTAGGCAAACTTAATTCAGTTCGAACACCTTCTCCGCCAACAGCAGGTCCCCAGGAAAAGGTCCAGCAGATAAATCAAGAAAGCCCATCTGAAACAGTTATAATTATAATATAAACAAAAAGAGCCTCCTTTGTTTGTGTTTCTCTGTGTATTGCAGCGTAAATGAAAGAGAGAAAGACAGGGGGAAAGCAGGATATTTGAAATTGAAACCTTTCCTTTCCAATCCATGTATCTGTTAGACATTCTTCATGGTAGTCACTGAAGTCCCCCGACTTTAAGTTGCTTTGAAGAAGAAGCTTCGTATCTTCATTCTTCCCATTTAATAACTTGAGGTATCATAAATATTAACAAAGGAAAGAGTCAAACAAAATATGCAGATTTGTCAAAGTCTAATGCAAAAACAGAAGAGATGTGAAAAACAAAACCAAGTACCTGTAGAACTTTGTTCTGAATTATTTCAGTAGTATTCTTTCCTAAGGAAAGTAGATCAAGTTATGGACATAACCAGGAGAGCATATCACCTACAGTTACTATTGAACATAACTATTATACAATTACCAAATCACAATCCAGAATTGTGTAGGTCCCGTGAGAGATAATGGAACCCATGCTTTATGTAGTGGAACCCTACATGATACTGTGTTGTGATTGGATATTGTGTCATTGTAGTAGCAAAAATTGTTAATCAAATGCACCCCATACCAGATATCCACAATAATACAAATAAAAAGAATCAGGGGAGAACAAGTAGTTACATTGCAGGACTCGTAGAGCAAGTTCCAACCAATATGCTCAGATAAAACATATCAAAGTAAAATTAACCACAAAATACTTTCATTAGGGCAAAGGGCAGACCGTATCAGTTTCGTCTGTAACCGTCCATGAAACTTTGCCATTGGATGCTTTCCATACAAGGGTTTCTTCATATTATCAAGAGCTGCGATTATTCAGCAATCAAATATATTAATTCTAGAAAATAAGTAGGAAAAAATTAGCAAGAATCCCAACAGCTACAAAGAAAAAAAAAAAGAAAATAACCAGTCAAGTCAATACCAAGAACACTTGCTGGAACACTCCCTGACTGAAGAATTTTATTTTGCAGACCCTTATCCTGAAAACAAAAGTTAAGTAAAGCAGGATTTCAAGTATGAATGTACAGGGGAAAACGGTATCAGGGCATCAAGTATTCTGCCACAAATTACCAAGCCAGAAAAGGAATTAACATTTAACAACAATTGGAAAGATGGTGGCATTGGAGGTTTATTGAGGATTCATGCAGCAGAAGTTAGGGTCCTTTTATCTGCCTTGTGGTCCAGGTCTTCCTGCTTTGGCTGAATTAAAGGCAATCAGAGAGGGTCTACTGTTTTTCTGCTCGTCAGTTTGGGGGTCTAAGGGCCGATTAATCTTGGAAAGTGACTGCAGGAACGATTGAGTGGATTAAGAATTCTGATTTGTGTCCATCCTGTTTGAATCATTATTAAGGAAATCGTGTCCTGTTTACTTCTAAAGAGTGCTGGTTCGCCTTATTCAGAGAGGTGCTAATTGGAAGGCGGATGAATTAGCTAAAAAGGGGGTGGGTGATGTAGGTATCCTTAGAGCTTAGGATTGTTGTGACTTGTTTTGGTTGTATTGCTGGCTGTTCTTGGTTGTACTAAACTGGGTTGTCTTATATTTTTACTTGATAAAACTTGAGGTATCTTTTCCTCCTTCCGCTGTTTGCCGGTTTATCGGTTGGTATACTGGCAATTATGAAGGGTGGTTTAATGAGACCTCCAATTCTTATAAAAAATAAATAAAAAACTGAAAACTGATGCATTTTTGAAACATTGCTGAACTGATATAAACAAAGAGAATGGCAACTTAAACATGTATAGCAACAAAGAAATGCATAAGTACCTATTTGAGTATATTTATTTCTAACTCGGATAAGCCTCTCCTGCCAATTTTTTTTTTCAAATTAAAGACTTCAAGAAAGAAACAGAAAACAAAAAAAAGATGAATAATCGATGAATAATAAATCAGTCCAAAAGACATGCATCTGTTGCGCAGCAAGAGTAGATAAGGAAATAAATTTAAAGAATAGTAAATTCTAAATCATAAGTTCCACAACATGAATTTTAGGCAAAATAAGAGTCAAGTGAATTCTAGTAATAAATCAAAGGATTTCTTTTGAGCAATTGGACCCATCCTTCACAACTAAAATTGATTTTCCAGGTCATCAATAGTTCTATGTTAAACAGATGTCTCAGTCCAGAAATCTAGATTAAGAAAATACTTTCCAATCTATTTTATATAGCCTGCTGCAATATATATATATATATATATATATATATAAACTACAAGGTAGAGCAACACTAGTTATGTCGGAAGGAAAAAACAACAGAAATTTGCATCATTTACAAGGTAAGAACCATGAAATGTTAAGAGAAATGGCTTAGAACTAAAAAGGCAGAAGTTTGGAGCACTAGTTCGTGCAGATGGCCTTTACAACTTTGGCTTTGCTTGTCCTAAAACCATAAAGGAAAAAGAATAATAATAATAAAGAAATCTTCTTACTAAAAAACGCACCGGTAGCCATATTAGCTATTCGTGAATCACGATGAGGATTCAAAATGAAGATGTTATATGCATCTTCAAGCTGAGGTATTCAACAAGGCTAGTGAAAAGAACATCCATCTGTTTGCATCTACTTGCCAAAGAGAATCAGTGTCATTCCTGTCAAGAATGAATCATATTATTACTGAATAAAGCTAAAGACATGAGATCAAAAAAAAGCGACAAGCAACAACAACCAAATAAGAACTTGAAGATTCATTCAACAGTCTAATAGAGAAAGTCTGCACAAGGAGACTACGGAGGTAAACATTTAATTATAGAAAGTTTTTACCATAATTTTCAGTCATTGAATATTTCCTCGAATCAAGATTGAAGCATCTTCAAAAACATGTTAACAGAAGAGGATCTAAACATGAATATGCCACACATTGTATAACAATACTAGAGTTGGTCCAAATGGGTAACAAAACAAGTGACTAGCATCGATAAGCCCTATAAGTTTGTATATGCATCAAGAAATCAATAATCTATAATTTTATTACCTCAATCTACAAAAACAATAAAAGAGAATTTAGGTCATGACTGACTTCACCTGTCCCTTGATACATCATCTTTGCGGGCTAAAACACTGATGGCACGCTCAAAGACAGAAGTCACCTGTTCATTCATTCGAATGGCATGGACAGAGAAACTGCAGAGAAATTCCATTACAATGATATGAAAACCTTAATTTAAGAGTATCTATGGAACAATCACGACAGCATATATATAGATCATCAACATATTAATATTAAAGCGCACAAACAGAAACAATGCATTACTTGTAATTTATATGACTGGTTATTGGAAGATGCTGATGTTGCTTTTTATCTATGATAACTCTGTCAAATGCGGTGATGATTTCTCCAATTTGAGGCACTCGTGTATGTGCAAAGATGTGATCTATTTGGTGAACCATCGCTCAAGCTCTTCAGCTTTTAGACTGAATTCTATTTACAAACAAACAAAAAAGTGACCAAGGAAATAACCTATCAGAATTCAAGTATTATTAAAATTAAATTTTAAAAAAAGCATAGTAGGTGATGAAATACAATAAAGTTTAAATACCTTGGTTCCCCTTTCCATCAAATCCCATGAAAATGAAATTAACAGGAACTGGAAGGTACAGAGAATCCACTTTCATAAGGTTCAGGTAATTCGCAATATTAGCTGAAAATTATGAGAGAGAGAGAGAGTGAACTGAAATGCAATTCTTAATACTGAAATGTTAGAGCAAATTCATAAACAAATTAACGCAAAATTTGTCTAATACCAGCCTTGGTGTAGTTATAAACACCCGTTTTAGAAGGGCTGTTTACTTCTAAATCATCGAAATCTGAGAAAAATGAGCAAAGTTTTAAAAATGAACAAACATAAACCTAGAAAACAAAATTTCGAGAGTAGTTTTTAACGGGGGAAATGGGTACCTCCACGTATAACGGCCTCACTCCAAAACCTACTCTTTTCCTTAAGATTGAACAAGAGAAAACCGAAGACGATGAAGACTTGCCACTCTTACGACTTTCAACAGTGCGATTAGCTACCAACTGATCCATTTCCGTCGCCCAAATCAATACACAGGTAACAGTAATAATAAAATCATGAAAAAAAAGGAGCAAAACCTTGTGAAAATTACCAGTAACATCATTGATACAAGGAGCAGAGATCTAATTCGAGCCATCTCCATTTCCCGAGGATCTTTACCTCACTTACACGCCGCAGGCCACCCTCTGATTTCCTTTTTGTTCACCCTGACGGGTTTGACAAAATATGGAGAATTTTATCAAAAATAAAAACGAAAATTAAAGGACATGTCAAATACATAGATGGCAATATGATGCCGGGTCCGGATCCCTCTTCGGTTTGGTTATTTACTTCTAGCGATGGGACCAAATTTAATGGATTTCGATCCGATCTGATATTGTTAAATCATTTTTTAATATGTTTAGATTAAATTGAGTCGAGTTTTTTTTTGGTGTATAAGCTTAGATCAGTCGAGTTTTGATTTATGATGAAAAATATTCGATCTAACCTAATAAATAATGTAATTATACTTTATAGTTTAGTACTATTTTTAAGGGTAAGTTATATTTTTAATATTTAAATTATTAGTTTTGTTTTATTTGATGCTCAAACTTTTTTTTAAATCATACCTGACGAATAGTTTAGGTTTTATTTTAATAATTATTTTTTATCTTAACAATGATGTTAACGTGTGATTATAAGATAATGTCACATCATCATTAAAAAATATCAAATCAAAGATTCTATTAATTTTTTAATAATGGGTACCAAATTAAAACTTAAACTAAACATTAAATATAATTTTTAAATTTAAAATTTAGCTACCAAAATAAAATAGAATAATAATCTAAGTATTAAACGTAGCTTATCCTTTTTTAATACAATCTAATTTCACATGTTTTTCATCAATTAAAAATTTAAAAGCAAAGATTAAAGAGTTTTAAGTTATAATAAGGAATTCAAGATCAATGTCATATATTTATTAAAGTTTAGGGTCTTTAGGGTCTATTATTTATATTAATATTTTAAATTTTTATATTTTTAATTCTGATTAGTTTATGTTTATAATTTTAATACAATTTAGTGTAAGTGATAATATACCTTACATATTCAAAAGTTAAAAATCTAAATATGAACGAATACAATTTAAAACAATTAAATTTAGTTACATCCAAACTAATATTAGGTATTGTTATATCTTCGGAGAAAGTTTATCGAAAATTACTAACACTATACCAATAGCCATTTGGAAGATTCACTTAGTCTGCAAAAGCACTCCATAGATGTCGTGTCATCCCATAACCACGTCGAATGGTCACCCGAAACTTATACTCATTAGTATATGATGTGATTTTGATAATCAAATACGATGATTAACAATTGTTTATGTATAAAATATAAATGTGATTACCCTAGGTCTAGTACTAGTCATCCTACAATCGAAGTATTTATACCACAAAAGAGACTAAAAAAGAGGTTATTTCCTCCTAGCTTTCACTAAAATCTACTATCTTTCATTCAACATTTCCTTTATTATTCTCCCATAATAAACCTATCAATGAACGATTGTTTTCTTATTAATTGTGATTTTTCGCCCAAATCAAAAGGAAATTGTCAATGATCAATGAGACAATATTGTTTCCATCAACAGTTACTTAATTGCACCATTAAGAAGTGTTAGGTACCTAACTTCACCCAAAAAAAATTGGTTGGTACCAAATTACACATCAGTGCAGAAATTATGTACCAAGAGTTATATTAAGCCTTTTAAAAATACAGATATCAGAAGTACAGGGACCTGTGCGGAAAATTTACGTATAATAACATTAAATTGTGTCGTTCTTTGTGTTCGACGTAGTAAACCCTTCCAAAACCCTTGCTCACCCCTCTCATTTCCGGAAATCGCCGCCGATGAAGTTCCCGAACCACGTTATACAAAGGCGCCACCGCGGCTGCAGGACCTTCATGGACGGTTCCGCCGCCACCACCGCCATCAAATTCGTCAGAGACCGCGGCCTTGATCATGCAGTGGAGCGAGAGAAGAACCTTTGCCCACTCCTAAACGTCAAAAACCTTATCAAATCGGAGCCATCAAAGTCCCTTCCGATTTCCATAATCTCTCAGAACAGAGATTCACTCAAAATCCCTTTTCGCCCCATCGAATTCATCCGCAAGTACCCTTCAGTATTCCACGAATTCCACCCCGGCGGAATCGAGACCCACCCCCATATCAAGCTGACACAAGAAGTGCTCGATGTCGATGCTGACGAGCATTTGGTTTACGAGAGTGTTTCCTACAGGCAATTAGTAGCTGACAGGCTTTTGAAACTGCTGATGATATCGAGAATGAACAAAATCCCCATTAGCATCCTCGATAAACTGAAATGGGATATGGGTCTTCCGCAAAATTACTTGAAACCCTCGTCCCGGAATTCCCCGATTATTTTCGGGTTGTCGGGGCGGATGGATTTGGTCAATTGGAGTTGGTTTGTTGGAGTGAGGAATTGGCTGTTTCGGTTCTTGAAAAGAAGGCTATGGAAGGAGGTTCTGGGTATTCAAAGGGGATGCCTTTAGCATTTCCAGTGAAGTTTTCTCCCGGATTCGAGATGGATAAGAAGGTGAAAAAATGGTGGGACGATTGGCAGAAATTGCCTTACGTTTCACCATATGAAAATGCTCTTCATCTTTCACCAAAAACTGACGAATCCGATAAGTGGACAGCTGCTGTTTTGCATGAAATTTTGAATCTTTTTATCTCGAAAAAGGCCGAGAGGGATGATGTGCTGTGTCTTGGGGAGTATTTGGGCATAAGGTCTAGGTTCAAGAGAGTTTTGCTTCAGCATCCACACATTTTTTACTTATCTAGTAAGATTGGAACTATACAGTTGTTTTGAAAGAGGCATATAAAAGGGGACTATTGATTGAGAGTAATCCATTGATGAATGTCCGGAATCGATATCTTCATCTAATGCACACTGTTAAAGAACACGGTAAAGACCTTTCTGCGTCGTCTGGAAGCAGTCGAGAAAAGAAAGCAGCTAGCAATGCACCCAAAAAGGAAGCTGCTGCTGCTACTGATGATGATAGTGAAGAGGAGAAAAGTGGGATTTTGAATGCTTTTTCCGCTTCAGAAACTGAAAATGGTGATAGCGATGATGAAGAGGATCGATTCGAGGGTGGGCTGCGAGGATCTCGTGAAGCTGTTGCTGTTAGTAAACGAAGAGCAACAAGAAGTAAGAGGAGGAATGTGGACTTGAAAGCTCATTCGCGAGATGGTGTAGGTGAAAGCAAAATGAAAAAGAAGCATGGTAGGACTAAACCCAGAGTTCCACTTGAAGCAAATGCTTCTAGCAATGTCCATTGGAGATCTCAACAGAGTTCTTCAAATTTACATCAGAAGCAGTAGGTGAATTGTCAGAATTGAATTCTGTTTAACCTTTAGGACGACTTGTTCGGTACTTGCTCTGATTCTTTTGGTATGAATTGCGAAAAGAAAAAGAAGGGCAAAACGAGACCAGTTTGAGCTACAAAGGAAGGTTTTGTATTGGTATTGAAATGAGTGAACATGATATTTGGTTTGTCTTTGTATATTAAATTTTCTGGAAGCATATTCCTTGAAAATTCATTCAGTTTAAGACTATGTTGGCCTTTGGTCTTTATCCACTTTTAACTCCATGCATGTATCCCTTGAATGTAATTCTAATATGCACAATTCCAGTTAAACAAAGTTTTATAATCCACTTCATCTCCGTTTTGATGAGAAAATGAAAGAAGATGTAGAATTTAAAGAGTCAAAATCAACCACGGTTTAGTTGTATGTATAGCAACTGTATATAGGTTCAATGACAGCAGAAGTAGATGCATTCATCCATGTCAGGCAGTCTGAGCCTCCTCCTGACATGGTGGTTAATGGGGGTGGTCCGGATATGGTCAGGGAGTAAGACATTAAGGCTTTGAAAAATAGTTTTAGGTTACATACCAAGAGCTGAGGGTGATGGTTAGGTCTTGGCCCTAGCTAGCTGGACTTGGTTGCTATAAGCTATGTTCCTGGGGTTGGTTGGTTTATGTGTTTTCTGCGGGATTTGACAAATAATTGATGTTCATTGGAGTCGAGGTGATCAACTAGTCGAAGGTGCGGGGAACCTCGCTCTAATGGTTAGAGCTAGATGAGTTAGTCTCAGAAGAGCCGAGAGACAGTATCACTTGCGCTCCTAAGGGTCATGACCTTGGTCGTTAGACTTTACAGATTGGACTGTGCTCCCCAAGAGGCAGAATTGGCTTTGTAAGTGAGGCCATCACAGAGATGGAAAATATGTGAATCAACAATTAGACGAGAAAGGAAAGTAATTCCCACCAACTAATATATTTATTGCCAACCAAAGTCGGATGCAACCGATTCACGCTAATTTCAAACTGCTCATTCAATCGCCAAAGTCATAAACCCATAACCCTACCAACCTTCATTGCTCCGATCCAAAACTATCCCGACCCAGAATTATGATAGAAATCATAACCATAGCAATAAAGCACACAAAAATCCGGTATGAATTCCAAGGCAAACAAAATCCAATAGACCAACATACACTTGATCTTTACATGTTTTCACCAATTAAACTGCTTTTTGTGTATGTTCAGAAGGTATTGAAAATGGTCCTAATAAACCAGTAAATGATCCACTTAATCTTCCACATAATCTCTCTTTTCAGGTTGTATTATACAATAAAAAGTTTGAACCACAATAAAAGCAATTTATATTCTTCATTGCCTTTTTCTGCTTTTTTGCTCGGAACACTCTCAACCAAGAAGAATAAATTAAAACAGGGATTGACATTTATCCTCTCCTATGATAAAACGATGACGGTGAGGGGAATCCTGATGGATGAAGTTACCTCCATCACTTGCTCTCATCCATGGGGTCGTTACGATTACATGATTGAGGTCTTACATCTTTGTCATCTTGTTGCGTTTCCCCGGACTTGGAGACGGAATCTTCAAGTGCCTCGAGAAAAGATAAAACGGTGAACTTGTCTGCAAGAAAAGGAATAGGTGGTTAAATAAGTTAACCATGAAGCACCATCACAGTGTCCACTGCAAAAATTTACTAGCAAAGGTATGTAGTATTGGAACCGCAGACTACTCACATTTACTTGGATCGATACCGAACTGAGACAAATCTATCTGTCCAGTTCGAAGTACCTATAACAGAGAGGAAGAAACCTCATGAAATCTGAACAGTGCCATGCGAAATTACAAACAAATAAAAGGGTGGGTTCTAATTCCTCACATATGTAAATGAATCTACTTGTTGACGGAAAGGAGGGCTCTGCAGCAACTCTAAAAGATCCTCTGGTGTCCATTGACCCTGAAACTCAATAACTTCAAATTCCGAAAAACATAAACTAGAGAAAGAAAACTGGAACAATTCAGCTATTATATACCTCAGGTAAATATGAAGCTAATCGCTCTTCCAACGACAATGACTCAATCAATGGAAGTATCAAATCTGGCTTCAAAATATCATCCAACCCCAAGCCTGGTAGGACAAAAATGGTTAGTGTCAAAGAAAAAGCGAAAAAAAATGTTTGGTTATGCCTCAAACTACCTTCTTTCTAACGGTATGGTATCAAATATGAATAGTGGACAGCTCTTGAGAAATAATGGACTAATAAAAAATCTCTAGTACAAGCAAAAAGTTAAAAGATGCAACATAACTTTGAAACAACTTCAAGCAGAAACTGACATTTCAAGAACTGCATATCAGACTACTATCACTCTTAAAAAAGTGCTAAATTGTTAAAAGTATTGGATCAAAAGCATAATAACTAGCCTCACGCTGATAATATGAATATAATTTTATTATGAACTCTACAAATCTACTGGAAAAACACTTCACATGGAAATACACAAGATCTGAAGTCTTAATCAACTTGGGATGCAGGAAGCAAAACCAGTTTCTACTGACATATACCAAACACCTCACTCTCCCCAAAACAAAAAAAGGTGCAAGCAAAAGTTACTTCAAACATTCACAGGAAGTAAACAGCCCAGAAACTATGAGAACCATAAGCTCAACAACTTCGACATTAATATTACAAGATACTATTAAATGTGAGGAAGAAAAGAAAATCACCTCCATCTGGATCACCAGCTATCTCTGCAACAGATAAAACCTCAAAACAACCATGTTAGAGCTCAAAATGATCTACAGTAACAAGCATTATGCAAATAATGAATTGCATACCTGCTGGCCCGATACTGCTCAATATTCTTTGCAAGTCCTCCAATTTAACTGGCCCTGATGAAGAGGTTACATCACTAATTGCTTCAGCCCCTAAGTTTGGAACAGACAAGTTTCCAGCTCTGAAAAGTTAGGATACAAAAATCGTAAGAATCTTGAACGAGTGGCTAATATCTTGAACAAAAAATGGGACAATATGATAACCATTCAAGAAATCTTCTGAATAAGATCACTTAAAAAATTGCATAATATCAGATTAAATTGCAAATGTTCCTTCAATTTCCTTTCAAGGAGGCACACACAATGACAGCAAACTGCCCAACATATGCTCTTGAGAATATGTATACCAATGTTGTTGCATGCTTAAAATTTAGCTCCAGGAAGTCTGGATGGAATAACAAAGTATGAAATACCTAACTCATTTTATAATGAAAACATTACCCATTGGTTCAGCATTGAATCACACACGGCCATCCTAGGCTTATGTCTTTAAATTTTTAATAAAATCTGGCTATCGTGGCATGCTATATTAGAGCTCAAATTTCAAATGTTCTTTCAGCCTAAGCCAACCAAGATCTATGAACAAAGGAACCCACGGGTACTTCAATAAAACAACACTGATACATTCAATCTTAAAATTGATTCTAAAATCTAAGTCCTCTTAAGATATTTATAAACACTAAAATCTCTAATTCTCCTAGAACTAATCCACCACAAATCATATAAGTAGACTCTTCAATGTGACTAACCTTGTTTGTTAATATTTTTTTTAATTAGGAAGTTTCATAACCATTTCAAAACCATTTTGTTAAGTAATTGATAAGGAACAGGGTAGGCTAGACCACAAGACATCTGAAAACAAATTTCATAACATTTAGCTTTTCAATTGAGTTTCCAAAAACAAATTTATTTATGATCTTTCAGCATGGAGGGTATCTTTATAACAATAGCTTTACCTTGACGAAATATCATCTTCAACCATGTCTTCAGACACTTGCAAAGGTTCAGAAGCATCAGGCTCTTCTACACCAAGTTCTGTTGAACATAATTAAAAAATTGGTTTAAGGAAACCGCCCCCAATCCCACCCACATTGAGCAATATATGAAGTCCTAGACCACTAATAGAGCAATTTTGACCAGCGGGGAAATACACCGAAATCTTAAGACAAAGAGATTAAAAAATAAGTAGAAAGCAAGAAATGGCACCTATGCATGCAGGGGTTTCCAATTTCATATAATGAAATATATTACAGAAGATGGGGTGAGAATCAAGCGAAACAAGAAGCAGACTTTGATCAAGAAAGCCATGTTTGATTATGTGATTATTTACATCGGAGCTGCAGGAACCAACACACACACACAAATTCCTTTATACCTAATGGTTGATTGATGAAATTATTGACTGCGATACATAATTGTGAGTCATCTTCAGCTTTTGGCTCCTGAGAGAATAAGAATAAAAACAACTTATCAATAAATAGCAGACACTTAGCTACACAGGAAGCATATCAATAAACCTAACCTGCATCCAGAAAAAGAACTTCCGGTCGTCGGTATTGAACTTTAATATGTAAACCCTGCCTGATGCTTGATTAACCTGAGTTGTCCAAGAAAAATAATATTCAACATTATTTAAAGGAGCTAACAGAATCCAATTTGACAATTAATTATTTAAGATCTAAATGGTGCAAAAGGAAATTATATACCTTCTCAAAAACAGCCTCATCAGGAAAAATAATCTGATCCTATAATATGTCACGTCAAGGAAAAAAAGAGTAGTCACAATAAAAGAAATTATAAGATAAGTTATATGAGCATCTTTATGAATCACACAATAATAACAGGGTTAAGTAGGCATATGGAAATGTTAATCACATATCTGAATATTAACTGTGATAAGCTATTCGAGGACAACAATTAAAAATCAATTCTTAACAATACCAGTTAACCAGACGGAAATATAAAAAACAATGTGTAACACAAGAACAACAATGCTACCGACTACAATAGCAAAGATGGCAACAGAGCAAACCAGATCAATTCTTAACATACAATATGTAATGTGCATACATGCTGAACCGATATTAAAATAAAAAAACCCCCTCCCAAGTGCATTTTAGAAAGAAATGCATGCGCATGCATACACACATGCAAAACAGATTCTTAGACTTCCAAATCTGAAGAAGCATAAAACAAATGCCACAACAGAAAAACTGTTGCGATAAAACCTGCAAGCTTCGATGTAAATATGGAATGAAATATTTTTAAGTCAAGCAAAAAAGCAAACTATAGGAAGTGGGATACATCTTCAATAACATTTTGAGTTCGATCAAGCCACTGAAAATGAACCAGTCCCTCCTCACCCTGGAACAGAAAAGCGGTAAGCTTGCAACAATTTCAGATAAAAATTCGTTAAACAGAAATCTGAAGAATAAAAATCCTATTATCTAAACACGCCGCATAAACCTAGTATAACATAAAAGAAAAATATTACTATAACTGAAATTGCTTTGATTAATAATACCCTGGCTATGCGAATGAGTCCTTTGCGTGTATCAGGTCCAACCCTTTTCCCTTCCAACAACATTTTACCAGCACGAAACTCCAGCAATGTTTCCTGCCAATACAAAAAGGCGAACTGATTTCAAGCACGATAGCCTATGACATCCATTCAATGCAGAAACTTTTTTTTTCGGAAAGCTTTCAATTTGATTTTAATGTAGTTAGCTAAGGACATTACCTGCATTGCTGGAAAAGCTTCTGCAAAAGACGAACTCATTTGCTCCACTTCTTTCAAAATCATGGGGAAAAAATAGAAAAAAATCAAAACCAAATTCAAAACGCAAACCAGAACAAGAGATGAAATTCAAGAAACAAGACGACAACAAACGCAGTAAAATAATTAAAAATTGATCAACAAAACCCTAGAATCAGATGTACAGGGTTTAAACAATATATTGCTTCTCACAATCGGTAAAGATTCAAAGGCAATAGAATACCTGTTTATATATAGCTTTACTTCTTGCTGGATTTGATCAATTTCTTCTGCATGTACAAGATTTGTGATGTGAAGGAAACACGAATTCTGTATATCAGCTAAGGCCGACTTTTGGCTTTCCAAATTCAGACATTAACTCTCCCAATATTACGAAATTGACAGGACTTTTTGAGGACTAATTCTACCTTTAGTCCCTATACTATGCTGAAATTTAGATTTAATTAAAATATGGTATATTTATATCTTATTTGTATAATATTATCAGTAAATTTAAAGTTGTTTTATTTTTTAATTTGATTAGTATATGAAGATTGATAATATTATTAATTATTATAGTTAAACTAATAATATGAATTTTAAAAAGTAGTTTTAACCATTATGTTGAAATATAAGATTATTATCGAACACAATTAATTAAATATTTATATTATCTTATTTGTGTGAATTTTACATCATCATTTTAATTATAATAATTGATATTATAAATAACATTATAAAATTAAATAATTAAATTATGTCAAATAAAATAACTAAAATTTTCAAATTTTATTATAATAAAAGGACTAAAATCACAATTATCTTTTGTATTATTCTTTCATTTTCTAGCATTTAAGCGGCAAACTGACGAGGTAGGGTTCGGTGAGCATTAATTTGGGTTTTAGGGTTAAGCAAAATTAAAAAGTAATATTATATTATGTTTGTATATTAATTTATTCTTCCAATTTGGATATTTTAATAGAAGAAAACTAGATTTAAAAAATCATCTTTATAATAGACCTCCGTAACATTTAATATGGATTAATTGATTAATAAGTCAAATACAAGTGATTATATTAAAAAAATTAACGAATTAAAATATGGTTAAACTTTTTTAGAACAAATATTAAAATTTCACAGAATTTCAATTACATCAAACTTCAAACCTCAAATGCTCAAGCACAAGCTTCAAACTTTAAGACAAGACCCATTATTATTGTTCTTTTATTTGTTTCTTTTTATGTTCAAGGCAATCTGACCAAGAAAGCTCAAAAATAATGATAGTTAATGATAACAAACAATTCATGTATGGAGTGAGCGATGTCAACAGCGGAAGACAACTGAATGTGAAGTAAAACAAATTAAGTTGCAGGAGCAGTGATTAAAACTTTCATTGATATCCGTCTCGATCGGTCTCGGCTCGTCAGCTCACAGTAGTCAAGGGTTGAATAGCAGCAAGAGGATAACCATCTCAACTGGTGTCGGTTCATCAGCTCGCTGCAGTCAAGGGTTGAATAGCAGCAAGCGGATTTACTTGGTACGAAAATGCAAGTTCCCACAAGTCCACCAAAGGCTTCCTCACAAACAAAGCTTGTCTCTTAACAATCCTATAAACAACAACAAATATATATCATATATATTTCCTCTTCTCTGCAAAACAAGCATTCATCATTCGATATGGCACCATTTAGAATTTTCGGTCCGTTTTTCCTCGTTCAATTTTTTGGTAAACTGAATATATTGAAGTGAGAATGCAGGACTACAGATACATGCAGTATTAATACAGAATTGCAGATAAATATTGAATATCCTGTGTTTTCAGGGTAATTAAGAACATTAAGCATGCTTGAACCATTTATGAATAACTATTAGAGGATAAATAGTTAAACAGCATTTCGATTCGGGGAACACTGAAGAGTTACTTAAAAACAATTTAACCATGAATCTAATCAAATTACTGATATTGACATCTAAGGCGTGCATGAAAAAACAAGAAGACAAACTTACCTCTGTAAAGAGACTCCTTTCCTTCGAATGATGTAATATACGAAAAGGATGAGACAGCCAATCAAAATGTTACCATTTGATATGACCATCTGATGATTACCAAACTTCAAAGTGATATTACGAAACCAAGATAAAAAGCCATGTGATTGTCTGTACAATTTCAAATTGGACTGCTTTAAATCTTTCTCTCCATTAATTAGGTAGCTGGCCTGTAATCCTCTCGATGTCCCCTCAGACACATTTGACCCCTTAGCAGAAGAATGAGATTCATGGTTTGCTAGAGGCAAAGGTGACAAGGAGCCTTGTGATAAATGAGTTACCTTTGTGGAATATAGGGAGTGCAATCTTCTCAAAAGTTCCTAGAACAATATACATAGAAAGATAGTAAGTCGGTGTAATACTCTTCTATTCAACAAGAAAACTAAAAATATACCCTCATAATTAATAAGAATCAAGAACATTCAACACCAGTCAAGCAAACGACTCAATCTAACAGTGGACCAAGACAGAAAATTATGCTTAACATATATTACCTGTCGGTTTTTCTCTGGCAAAGCAGCTTGCTTGACCCAAGAGATAGCAAGATCGACATCACTGGAAACTGTTCCAAGAAGCATGACAGCATACAGCTCAACAACTTGAATATACGTATCAGTTCCCAGGACAAAATAACTATCACTTCCTTCCTTGAAATTCAAACTTCTTTCAGCACTAGCAAGGACATAATAATGTTCGTCCACGTATTTCCACTTGCTTATAAATTCCTCAAGAAATTCTTTGGCTCCTAAAGTAGAACCTTCTGATATTTGGAAACATACACTGAAAATTAAAAAATGGAAGGAAATTTAGCACCAAGGCTAAATTCGATCATGTTTATGGTACAGTGGTAAATCAAGATGACTGAAGCATTTAAACTGGACGTTATATAATATAACATTGGTAGGGGTGAATGTACAACTTTCATTCACAAGTGAGAACTCGACAAGTATGGCAATGTCAAACTGCAACATGATTAAATCACTAGCCTCTGAAAATAAGAAAGAGGGAAGCATCATTGTACACTCATCAGAAGTAATAGTAAAAATGTAATATTGGTAAGGGTGAATGTACAACTTTCATTCACAAGTGAGACCTCGACAAGTATGGCAATGTCAAACCGCAACATGATTAAATCACTAGCCTCAAAAAATAAGAAAGAGGGAAGCATCATTGTACACTCATCAGAAGTAATAGTAAAACCAAAAAGTTAAGAGACAAGGATCAATTTGACTTTGGCTGAAAGAAGAAAAGGGGTAAAATTTAACACTTTGACCACCTATGAAGCTGGATTCGGAATGGGATAACAATTTGGAAACCATGTGATATTCTTTTTAAGATTAGAGAAGCACTTAGAACACAAAAATAGGAAGCATTTTGAATGAATTGCTATGCCACTCAGACTCTTTATCTTCTTTAAATTCAGACAAAGGAATTGGGATATGATCCTCGAAATATATATGCATACATAAAGAGATAAAGCATATCCGTATCAAACACATATTCATACCCGACACTCATTCTGGAGTCAAGATAACATACACATATAGAAGAAAGAAAAAGATTACCCAATAAGAAGAACTTGAACAGGGATTGCTTCAACTGAAACAAACAAAGTTTTGAGCTCATTCAGAATCGTAGATGTCCTGCATAAGATAACATCGTAAACAAATATAATAAGCAAAAAAGGAAGTCATATCATGTTCTTTTTTCCATTGTCCCTCCCAGAAAACAAAGAAAACAGAAGGTAGCTGTACCTCGAAAGTTGTTTCAAGGACTGAACCAAGACCATACCAGCGGCCTCCATGGCTTCATACAAATCAAACTCAAAATCATCATCAACGGAATGCTTGGGTCGGCCTATTTTCTTTATTATGGAGGAAGCTAAGGATGCAGCCTCTTCATACATGGAGCAAACCAGGAAACTTTTTACAAAAAATCAAACGAAATTTATCAATAAAGACATAAAAACTTTAATCTAAAAACAAATTTCATCAAATTAGTCATTGAAATTACCTTTCGGAACGCTCAATCTCTGCCCAAATTGCGTCAGCCATCTTGCTCGTCCGATAAAATTAGGGTAAGATGAAGATAGTGAAAGAACGGGATGGCTTAGATGATGTGAATTTATCTTTGCTCAGAATCAGAATTGATTAAATTCGAATAAAGGATTCAAATAACTATCTAAAATACCCGAAATTATTCCTTTTTTTAATGATTCCTCTGTTTAATGATTAAAGGCGTTAGTATATTTTATTCATTCCTTCGCGAGAGTGTTTCTTCTTGGCATGGTGGTGTTATGTGAGTGAACATTCAATCCATTCAAGTTAATTAAAAAAAATAAATTATTTGAATTAATGAGTTGTATTTTATAATTTTAATTTATTTTCGAATCAAATTGAGCTATTAGAATTTTTATATTAATTTAATTATAATTATTTATAATAGTATAATACATATTTGTTCCAATTTTTAGACTATTTCTAACTATATAAGATATATATATATATATTTCTTTATATTCTTTTCGCATTATATTATAATTTAATATATCACGTACAATCTAAAATTATAAAATATATTTTCATTATTATATTTCAAAGAAGATATTTTGAGGATAAATGATTGATAGGTAGGGATGGCAAAAAAACTCGAACCCGATGGGAAAAACCGAAAACGAATTAAACGGGTCGGGTTCGGGGATGATAACGGAGACGGGGACAGGGACGGGGAAAATCTATTTATTTTAAATGGGGGCGGGGACGGGTTTGGTAATCCCCACCCCGATTACCCGATTACCCGGCCCGATACCCGACCCGATAAATATTAAAAATAATTATTTATATATATATAATATTAATAAATTTAATTTAAATAAAAAATATATATTTAATTTAAATATATATATATATATATATATATATACCCGGCCCGAATCTCGGCCCAATACCCGTTTAAATAACCGTTTATGCTAAACGGAGATACCCGTTTCCCGCGGTTTTCCCCGATTACCCGACGGGGATCTCCGTTTAAATCTCCGTGGTTTTTTAAACGGGGACGGATACCGGTTTTTTAAACGGGGACGGGGACGTGGGGACCAATACCCGGCCCGAACCCGACCCGTTGTCATCCCTATTGATAGGAGTATAAAGGGATCAAAGATCCGATGTGAAGAAATTATTTGTAAACAATTATAGTCAAAGAACTAAAATGAGTAAAATGCAAAGTTGAATGATTAAATTAAAAAGACGCGTACAATTTTAGTAAAAATAATAATAATTGGAGTTATATAAGTATTCTATAATGGTAGGGGAGCATGTGGTTTAAATTTGGTAAAAAACATACTTAAAATGAAAGATGAATTGAATAAATACGGAAATCATGCAAAAATGAGAGACTAAATTGAAACAATAAAAAAATTTCTATCAAAAAGTGAAACTGATAGGACATATATATTCTATGATGGTTTAGGAGCATGTGGTTAAAATTTAGTAAAAATTGACTTAAAATGAAGAAGGAATTGAATTAATAGGAAATTAAGGACCAAATCATAAATATGTCAAAATTCTCATACAAATTTTTTATTTTTCGAGTTACTTGAAATTTTGAAACTTCAACTTGAACTCGAAAACCGAATTGATATTTCGAGTTAACTCAAATAACTCAAAATAAAAAAAAAATTAAATCGAGTCGAGTTTTACTCACTCTTATACTAGATGTATATAAGTTTTATATAATCTTTTCACACACATATATATAAGAGTCATCATGATCGAACTGAATCAGATTGAGATTTTGGGTTATTTAATATTTAATTTAAATTTTAAGATGAAAAAATTATATTTAACTTAAACTCACGTTTATATAAGAAACAAATTTGTATAAAAATTATGAATCTAAATAAAAATATATAACATATAAGAGTATTATAAGAATTATCTTTTAATATATAGATAATTATATTATTATTTTTGAATAAATTAAAAAATATTAATTTCAAATTCAAATTTTTAATTTACAGTAATTATAAGATAATATTTATTTAAAATATTTTTTAGTCATTAATAGTGCATACATACACATCATATTTTATGAATACAAATGTTTAAACTCAAAATTACAAAAAAAAAATGTTTGCATTTATCACTATGGTCGCAGAATTAAAAAAAAAATCTAATAACACATGGCATGTTATCTGTGTCAAATTTATTTATTTTAGAATGTAGCCAACTAATACATGACACGTTTATAAACTCATAAATCATTACTCTTATTCTAAATTATCCTCAAACTTTTAAACATTTTAAATTTATCCTTAAATTATGACCTTTATTTTAAATTAACCTTTAAACTTTTAAATATTCTAATCTCATGCTAAATTTATCCAAATATATAATTAGTTTCAACCATAATTTAACATTTTTTTTAAATATAATAATAGAACTTGGCCTAATGATTTTATTAACAGTGGATGCGATTAGCATATATCAATAGTTTAAGATGAAATTGAAATATTCAAAAGTTCTAAGATCAATTTAAAATGAGAGTCATAATTTATGGATGAAATTATAATGCTCAGAAGTTAGACAACTAATTTATAATGAGAAACATAGTTTATAAATAAAATGAAACGTGCAAAAGTTTAGGAATGAATCTGAAATAACAGTCAGAAATTGTGAAGGTGTAATATAATTAATTCTTTTAAAATTAAATAATTTGTTCTGTGATTCCGTTCTTCCACGAACAACTCGAACAACTTAACCTTCTAAATCATAAATCCACACTCGAGTTGCTTGAAATGTCTGAAAATTGAAAACCTGAAATTTATTTCACAAAATTTGAACTTAAATAAGGAATGTGACAGATAAAGGAGAAGACGAAGACGTTATGAACGCAACACATGCAGAGCCCTTCGTTGAAACTCACCCATTTAACAAACAACTCAATCCATTATTAGCAACTCAATCTCTCGTCCTCTTTCAAAGCCATCCAAATCCCCACCACTTCTCATTTTTTTCTCCTTTTGGTTTCATCCGCATTGTAGGTCCCGTGGCGAAGGGGTGCACGCGCCGCCCTCCTTCACAGAACGTCAACGAAACCCTCCGCCATGGCCACATCTCAGTTTTACCTCCGTTTCATACTATTTTCGATATCGTCGATGCTTTTTGTTCATTCTTATTCGTTATCTGAACCGGACACCCTTTTGAAATTCAAAGCTTCTTTAAGAAATGCTAGTCATTTGGATTGGGAAAAAAGCCCCAAGCCGCCGTGCAACGGCCACCGCTCGAGATGGGTCGGCGTCGTTTGCATGAACAGCTCCGTCTTGGGTCTGCAGCTCGAGGGCATGGGATTATCAGGCACCATTGATGTCAATACATTGACTGGGTTTCCCAACTTGAAATCCCTGAGCTTTATGAACAATCGTTTCAATGGTTCCATGCCGGATTTCAGGAAACTTAAAACCTTGAAATCCCTTTATTTGTCGAAGAATCAATTTTCCGGTGACATTCCGGAGAATGCATTCAAAGGTTTAATTAAGATGATGAAGTTGTATCTGTCGGGAAATAAGTTCACCGGTGAGATTCCTTCGTCGGTGTTGGATCTTCCTAAGCTGAAAGAGATTAAACTCGATCGGAATCAATTTTCGGGTCGGATACCTGACTTTAGACAGACGAACCTACAAGTAGCAAACTTCTCGAACAATGAATTGGAAGGTCCTATACCGGTAAGGCTTAGGAGGATGACTGCTACCATGTTTTCAGGTGAGTGTGATTGAATTCCGGCGAGGTTTATTATAGTTGATGTTATAAATATTAATGAAAATAATGTCAAAAGTATCAGTTTTTCGAAAAATATAATCAAATTTTTTGTTTTTCTACACACAATTAGACTTTTAAATTGAAAAATTAAATAAATTACTTTTTAAAATATAACAATCAAATCAATTATGCTTTTCTGACTAATTTGATAGTTAATTTTTAATATTTTTTCTGAAATATTATTATTACACTATACAATATAAATCTATGACATGAAATTTACATATTTTTGAAGAAATTTTAAAATAATTTTAATTTAAAAAAAATAAATTTCTGAAAATACCACTTAATTATGTAACTTGTGGTATCAAATGATCTAAAAAAATATTAAATTTAACTATCAATGTTGAACAAAGGGGTGAATTGATAAAATTTTAAAGCACAATAACTTAATTAGTGCAAAAAAAAGTAGGATTTAATTGATATTTTTTAAAATTCAAGTGTTTTCAACAACATTAAACCTCTTTTTCAAACATGAATTTTTTTTAGTAGTTTAAAAACCTATCCTTTTCTTTGGTTGCATGCAGGTAATAAAGGTCTTTGTGGAGCACCATTGAAGAAAAAATGTTCCTCCCCATCCCCCTCCCCATCTCCATCCCCACCCCCTCCGCCCGCTCCTCCGCCCACCCCCACCGTCGCTTCTTCCAAACCCTCCACCACCGGTGCCCCTCCCCCTCCACCGAACATCATGAGATCACCGATATGGCTTTTCATGATCATTTTCTTAGCCGGGGTATTAATACTATTCTCCATATTTACCGGCTTCTTAATGGATCGGCGCAGAGAGCAACCACCGAAATCGGTGGAGACTCCGCCTCCGGCAGTTCGAAAAGCGGAGGCCGTAAAACTTTGTTTCTTGATGAATGATAGGGAGAAGTTCGATTTGACGGAGCTACTGAAATCCTCGGCCGAGGTGTTGGGAAGTGGAAGCTTCGGGGCGTCGTATAAGGCGGCGATACGGACAGAGCCAGCAATGGTGGTGAAGAGGTTTCAGCAGATGAATAACGCGGGGAAAGAAGAGTTCCATGATCATATGAAAAGCTTGGGGAGATTGAGACATAAGAACTTGCTTCCCCTCATTGCTTACTTTTATAGGAGGGAAGAGAAGCTTCTCGTCTCCGATTTTGTTCCCAATGGAAGCTTGGCTGCTCATCTTCATGGTTAGTCATTCATTACTTTGAAATATCATCAGTTTTGCTACTTTTAGGAATTCAATACACCATCAACAACCATATACATGACCCAAATTTAAGTAGCGTATCATTTTCACTAATAAACTTTAAACTACTTTAATTTCGAGCTTAATCAAAGTATTGTCACACTAAATTATTAAACATCTAGATGATACAGTAATTTGATAATGGTGTAACAGCCAAAAACTGATTTTTTTAATTATACACCATCGTATTTCTCATCAAAGTTAAGACCTTTTTTTACTCAATTTTAATTACGATTGAAAACTATCATTCTTCGTTACTTTTTGCTATCGAACTTTTACCAAAAAAACTGATTTTACATAGATGAAATTGATAGGAAAACTAAAACTCAAAACTTATATTTTAAGTGTTTTAAAATTTAATGATAAAATTGATACATTTACGAAGGAAAAACGATTTACTGGAAATTAACATCTAAAATTCAATGATGATATAGTTTGCCTCTAGAAATTATTTTACCCTATAAGCATATTGTCCAATCTCAAATGCCAACACATTCACATAGAAATAACAATCATTTATATCTTCTATAGTGTCAGAATAAATAAATAAATAAATAAATAAATAAATAAAACCCTTTTATTGAGTATTAACCATTTCTAATCAGATCCATAACTGATAACTCTTGTTTTTTGCAGGTCATCGTAGCCTAGGTCAACCGCCTCTCGACTGGCCAACACGGTTGCGCATCGTGAAAGGTGTAGCCAGAGGCCTCTACCATCTCTACAAAGAGTTACCAGGTTTAGTAGCACCCCACGGCCACCTCAAATCCTCAAACGTTCTCCTGAACGAATCCTTTGAACCTCTCCTCATGGATTACAGCCTAATCCCAGTTATCAACCAAGAAAGCGCTCAAGAACTCATGGTGGTTTACAAATCACCGGAGTACGTCAAAACCGGGAGAATAACGAAGAAAACCGACTTGTGGAGCCTCGGGGTATTGATTATAGAGATTCTGACGGGAAAATTCCCTACGAATTTCTTGCACAAGGGGAAAAGGAACGATGATCAGGATTTGGCAGTGTGGGTGACGTCCGTTGTGGGTGATGATCATGAAGATTATGTGAAGAAGATTGATTTGATTTTGGATAAAGATATTGGGGAAATAAGCGATGGTGATAGACGGTTGATTGTTGAGTTGTTGAAGATTGGGTTGAGTTGCTGTGAATTGGATATGGAGAAGAGATTAGATTTGAAGGAGGCTGTGGAGAGAATTGAAGGATTAAATGTTGATGAGAAAGAATGATGACGATGATGTCCCAATGAAACTAATAATTAATTGGATAAACTTAGTATTTAGTTGCAACACTATCACTTTAGTTCTATTTTGATCACCCAATTACATTTTTTAAAAAAATCATCACTAACGTTGAACTCATCAAGTGACTTCAATGGTTAAAGGGAGTGTTGTTCTCCCTAGAGGTCTTGGGTTCAAGCAATTGTATTTGTGGGTGTAGGTGCATTATGAATGGTTAAGAAAGATTTGAACAAATACGATCTTGTAGTTATAATCACCCTAAACCATTAAAAAAGTTATCAATGACATTACATTTTGGTTATCCGTCGTTAAAAAATTGGCAATGATGTTGACATGTCACCATAGGATATTTCCATGTCATCATTGGAAAAATAAAATAATACCACGTCATCAGTTCAGTTAATTTTTATTGATAGGTGATTAAAATGAAACTAAAATGTAATGTTAGTAATTATTTAAAAATAATAATTAGCTGATCACCAAAATGAAACTAAAGTGATATTTGGGTGACTAAATACTTAGTTTACACTTAATTTTAATTTTGACTAATTCTTTTACGGTTAAAATATATGTCAAATCCATGTACTCTTTGTACATTTAGAATTTGATCTTCCTAATTTTATTTTTAACATTTTAGATTTTTTTTGATTTAAATTTTTAAGTTTAACTGTTAATCTTGTTAATTTTTTTCTATTAAATTGGTGGACATGACATTCAAAATAATAATGTTGTAACTGATCTCGATTTAATAGAAGAAATCTAATGATCTAAACTATTAGATTTAATTTTTTATAATTTTGGAAATTACATGAACTAAATTCTAAATAATCAACAAGGTATAGGGATTTAGAGTGTATTTTAACTTATTTTCTTGGTTTTACTTCTAAATATTGTTGGTAAATATTTAAATTAAGCACAGTGAATAGCTTTAATTAAAATTTTATAAAGAGATTTTAGTATTTATTAATCTTTTTTTAAAAAAAATTATTCTAATCCATTGCTAACTTTCAAATCCTAAGAATATATTTTATAATCAAAATACCTTTGGAAACTATAATAATATTAATATCAATTGAACTAATACTCATTCTAATCAAATCTTATTTTAATTGAATTAATTAATACTCGATCCAAAATATTCTTTAAAATACAATTATAAGAATAATTATTATAACTTATAATTGAACTACTAATCATAATATATCTTAATTGAAATAAATATAAATCTAAACTCACTCTTTATAATATTCAAATTAATATGGAAAAAGGAGATCAAATCTTATAACGAAACCCTATAGATTTGAAGCCTAATATATAATATTATTCACAAAAAAATAGTAGAAGAACACAGATTTCCATAAGCTATGCTGTTTGAGCGCCATGTAAAGTGAAAGCCGAGAGAGATCGAAACACAAACCTTTCCCCACGACGGCGGTATCGGAAGACGGCGACGAGGAACGCCAGTGAACGACGATCACCAAAATCAAGGAGGTCAAAAGGAGAGCCCTCGCGCTCCCAGAAAATGCATTTTCGTGGTTCCGACGTTGACATTAGTGGTTGAGTTGACGATGGTGCAAGCACGAGCTGCACTGCGCGGGGAGGAGAAGCGAAGAACGGTAAGTATGGCGACCAGCGCCGCCACAACTGGAAGTGGCACCGGTTCTTCGGAAGGAATCTCAAACATGAGCCACATTTTTTGACGTAATTGATACTCACACTCTCCCGTCGTCCACCACCACCAGCAACAATGATAGATATGCGGATCCTGATTGATCAGTTTCTTATTGTTTAGATATTTAACTTTGATTTTGACGATCGGAGTTAGTTATTTGTTCCCGCAATTTTCAAATCTGAATTCTAAATGATCAGTTAAGTTTTTCCATTTTCCTTGTCAGTTTGATCGTAGTAATGTTTTATTAATAGTATAATTAGTTTTTCGTAAAATTAATTTTACATTTAATTTATAAAATAATTAATTACACCATATATTCTCAAATTATGATTTCATTATTGAATTGATTTTTAAACTTTTAAATATTTAATTTTATCTCTAAACTATAATTCTTAGAGTATAAAAATGATTATAATAGTCATTTTAAATTAGTATTCGAACATTTAAATTTCGATCTAATCTTCAAATTCATACGTAATTAATTTCAATTATAACTTAAATTTTTATGATATGTATAGAATGTTGTATGTTTTAAGAATGATTTATTTATCATTTGTCACTTAGATATTACTGACTTTTTTTTGTTTATTTTGATCAGGAGCTTCATTAAATAAATTTGTGGAAAAAAATAAAAATAAAAAAAACCAGCAGTTAAAGGAAGAATCCAAAATTTCACCAAGAATCGTGGCAAGAGTCATAGGCATGACCTAAGGCTCGATGCATTATGAGTCTGACGCAATAGATTTCGATGGTACAGTCTGCAGCTTCTAGAAAACAACCCAACATTTATCTTAACGTCAAAATTCAAAATTATCTTAAAGATAAATGCCTGGAAGATAAATAAGAGCCTATCGAGAAGATAAAACATAATTCAACCAAAACTACAAGTCTTCAAATATTTATTTATATCTTTTGCGATAAACCTTCTTTTTGTCTTTATATTTTATTTAGGATTTTTAGTTATTTTATATTTAGGACTATCCGTATAAATACATTGGACAATCGGTTATTCCTTCGAATAATATTATTCGATTCTCTGAAAATTAGGAGTGACAATCGACTATTCTTTTATAAATTACTACTCCAACTCAAAAAAAAATCGTTGGCTTGAAGGTTGTTTTGACTTGCGATTTGGAAGTTGGATCGATTGGCTGTAATTTAGTTTCCTGCAAACAAACTTAACAACGACCCGTTAAAAGGAATCAATATTGAGTTCGCCTAAGGGGTTAATATTTTATTAATCTTTTAAATACAAAAAGAAATAATTCACAATCTTCTGGTTAGGATCGATTTAAACCAATATACTATGTGTATAATTCAGTATGTCAACTATTAAACAACTTATTAGAAATTGAAGACAACAAATTAGAAATGTCACGAAATCCCCTGCTCTTGGGGGATGTCCTCAGCACCGAGGTTAATGTACTAGAGTGCATGTGCGACTTGTTCAGATCACGAGCTAAGAAATTTTTTTTTTTTCAATATCAACGATAACTCTATTCAGTATCTAAAAAGGATAGATCTATAATATCCTTTTATTGTGTATTAAATTTATGATTTCCGTTGATGAAAATTCAATCTTGGAATTTAAGAAGATTATCGAAAAGACATTATAATTAGAATTGACTAGACAATGTGCCATCTAAGAGACAATTATTTCAATGGTCAATCGAAATTTAGGTTAACAAAATCTAAGACTGTATCATTACTATCGAATTCTTCTACCTTTATTAACTTTTATTTATTTTTCATCATTTTTTTAAATTATTTTTACCTTATTACTCTTATTGTTTCTAGATTCCTCTTTCATTTTTACAGTTAACTCGGTCCAGGATAAGTGTTAATTTCTTAATCATAGTAAATCGACTCTATTTTTTAAAAAATAACATTTTAAAATTGAATAATACAATTTCGACCTAATACTCTTGTTAACGGGATATAACTAGTGTATCAATAATAGATGAAACTAAACGTGCATACACTTAAAACCAAATTTAAAAATAAATTTCATAATTTAAAAATAAAACTAAAACATTTAAAATTAATTTAAAATAAAGAATCATAGTTTAAAACTAGAATTAAATCTTTAAGAGTTCAAAAACTAATTTAAAATAAATTCACATTTAAAAAACGCATGATATATAATCAACTCTTTGTAAAATGACATATTGCCAGTAGCGTCAATTATCATACAAAATAATTCAAAGCATACATTCCCCAAAATATTATATATATATATATAAATTAAAATCCACTTACATAATATAAAACTCTTTAATTTTATACACCATTAGATGAAAAAATAAATAACTAATTTCAATTTTTTTTTTAATAAATATTTTCTCATTTTCAATAACCTCAATCATTTACTTTCACTCATCATCCAACAGACCTAAATCTATAGAAAACTAAAAAAATTTTATATTATATAATAAGATCTTATCTCATATATATTCGCTCATTTAAAAAAAAAAAGCAAATATGGTTATCAACATAATATTACTTTTTATATCTACTACGAGAGCAAATAGATGTATAAACATTTATTTTCAAAATTTATATATAATTGAATTAAAATCAAATTTTATGCAAACAAAAATAGAAATTTCATACATACAATTATATCAAATAACAAAGTTCAACCATAAATTTATGACTAATGCCATAGTACAGGTGTACCTATCTCATAACAAAAACAAATAAAAGAATCAAAATATAGAAAAACCATCAACAAGCTCTTTTCGAGAAGGAAATATATAAACAGGTGTAAATGATAACGGTATTCACCAAGCTCTAACCAAGACATTGATGTATTTAAGAACACGACTCTATTTCAACACACAGCAGTTGGGGTTAAACGAAATCCGAAAACGTTGTCGTTCAACTTCTCCGTGTCTATGATCGGATTCGTGTTAAATAAGGCCAGTTTCCGAAAAGAAGGGGGAACTGTCTTTTAAGATGCAGCATTTGACTCGCCATGCTTTTGACTACCTGAAAGATCCGAGTGGAAAACGAAATAATCAGACCACTAAAGCATATAATCAAATATCAATCACCAATTAATCTGATGAAATAAAACACCAACTTCAAGATCAAAATTCGAATTTTAACACTGTAAATAAGAAAGAACGAAAAAAAAAACTATATATTGAAAAGAACATCTCCATAATGAACTTTTGTAATACCCGATCCAGATAACTGATCGAATAACCATGGCTATAAGAAACAATTCAAAAAGAAACTATAACCAAATGATCTCAAATAAGACTAGACTTTCCAATAGGGTTATTCTGGTTCGGTTGTTATTCTAAATCAAGTCATAAGCAAATTCAGACATTTGACTTTTATGGTTAAATCGAGTTTAGGTCAAGTTTTCGGATTAGACTCGAATTTGACAAATCTAGAACAGACATAAATGAAGATTCTTACTTTCCTTTCTTCGACGTTTAACAATTCTCGAAAAGAACTTGCTGACAGGTTTTTCCGGCACCGGTATAAACTTCCCAATGAGAGCAAGTGGCCAACTGATTGAAAAGCAAACCAGTAATTAGATGAACTCTTAAGATTATAATCAAAATTATTAAGATTTTTCTTGAAAATATATAATTTTTAACTTCAAATCCACGTAGGAAAAACTATCAACCTGATGAAACCAATAGCAACCGATACCAGCCATAGCTGCCAGCTAAGCTGCACGGTTTTAGCAAACTTCCCAAGGAACTCGACGATGACAGCCTGGACAATGAGAAAAAAGAATGTAGAACCAAGAAAACAACTAGAATGAACGCTGATCAGATCGATTGCTAACATACGAATCTCACCTGAAGTATTACTGTTATTGCCACGATCCCAATGAACAGATAGTTTTTACTGAGTCCTCTGAAAATGTTCACTTCATCCGGCTTACGAGCATTGAATTCGTTAAAGATCTGCAATTAACATAAGTTATATTTACATCAATCCGTTGTTGTTAGTTGCATATTCAAATTCAAGCTTATTCGGGTCACTAATTTAAACTCCATTAAGAAGGCAACAAATATGATCAGCCGAGGAAAAATAACATTTACCAGTCGCTGCCAAAACATAAAAAACGAGATTTTCTAATCTGACTAACAATAGTGTGTTTCTGGTGGGTGAGGGTGGGGGCGCAGACAAGTCGTGGCACCCCTGATTTCAGTTATGCTAGCTGAAAAGGATAGTTGCCAAACAACAATACAGCCGGTGTTTCAACAAAAAGCAAACGAGAAGAAAACAATGTTTCAACAAAAAGCAAACGAGAAGAAAACAGAAGTTAAGACTCGATCATAAAACGGGGCTTATCAGTTCTAGTAGCATGCAAAAGCCATAAGCCCCTAATAAGTACTATATTTAATCCAACAGTATTAAATTCTATTAAGTTCTTATCGAGTAATTGTGGCTTACCTGACAAAGGACAAATGCATTGAATATCAGTGTATTCTTCTCTCTGGTAGCATGCTCGCTGCTTTGATGTTCCAGATGCAATATCTTCTTGCCGTCAAAATTGAGAATGAGCAGGACAGTTACTTGATATACAGCCTGAAATTTACATGGACAATACCAGCTTAGTAAAATCACCATCGTTTAGCCATGAGCCACAGTAACCAGGAGAAGAGCATAGTTTAGGAGTAAGGCAATTAAACGTTACCTGTATAAGCAAGTTTCTCCACATGATATTAGTTATAAGAGGCTCCCTGACAAAGCAAACCATCATTTTAACATAATCCTTATTTGGAAGGGAAATGAATCGAGATTTAATCAAAATTTCATACCTTCGACCAACAGGGGGGCGGTGCATCAGATGGTCGGTTGGAGGTTCGGTAGCTAATGCTAATGCTCCAAGAGTATCCATTATAAGATTGACCCAAAGAAGCTGTGCACAGAGTGAAAGTAGAATACAATACTCGTATATTCATAATAGTTGAGAGAAATAATGCATATAAGCACACAGTGAACAAACCTGTACTGCATTCAGAGGAACATCACCAGATGAAACAGCGGCTACAACATTTATAACAAGAGCTGCGACATTAACCGTAAGTTGAAACTGGATGAATTTCTGGATATTTGCATAAACAGATCTACCCCATCTGACAACCTAATTTCATAAGATATTCATGATTATGTTGATTTAAGAAAAGAAGCTTCCAACATTTCTGATAAGTAATAAAATGGGAAGAAAAGAATACAATACCTTCACAACCGAAGCAAAGTTATCATCTAAAATGATGATATCTGAACTCTCTTTTGCAACTTCGGTCCCTTGAATACCCATTGCAAGACCAATGTCGGCCTGTAGTCCAAAGACAAGAAATTCAGCAATTGAATGCTAATCACATGAAACCATGTTTAATGATTAAGATCGTCTAGCCTTGAATCCATTCCTAATAATTGCAGTCAAATAAGCTGGTGTAGCCATCTTCTGGTAACCAAAATTTTATAATTTGCATTGCACTAGAAGCAGGATGGTTTGGACTATAGAGTTCCAACTTAAATTGCCTTACATTCTGGAAGGAAAAATAAAGAAGAAGATCCTAGAATGACATAATAATTTATCTTGATTGATAGTCGAGAAAAAGAAAAATGAATATCAGACCTCGTGTAGAGCAGGAGCATCATTGGTTCCATCTCCAGTTACAGCAACAACATGTCCCCTTCTTCTTAATGCTTGGACAAGCAGAAGTTTATCGTTGGGTGATGATCGTCCCATCACCTATGCATCAATAACATAATTTAAATTCTTTTGATCATTTTTTTAAACCGCAAGGCAAATTCAGAAAATGAATGGCAAAGCAGAACATACAGATAATTTCTCAGCAACTTCTTCCCTTTGCGAATCAGTTAGAGAACGGAAAACTTTCCCTTCAATGAGACTTGACTCAGATGCATCCGCATCTGACGATAATATTCCACACTCTAAAGCAATCGCCCTTGCTGTTTTAAGATTGTCACCAGTGACCATGCGTACCTATGGAACAAAGATGGAAAATCTCTAAATTACTCGTATTTTTATAATCAACCTCCAACTTCATATCAGTATTAGAAGATGAAAGGCAAAGAAAGAAAAATACAACAGTTAATGTCATTGAAAACGAAAGGACTATTTTGTATAATAATCAGATCTTATAGATAGAATGTAGGGAGATGTGGTAAAATATAACCCAAGGCACCACAAAAAACATTGGTTTTATATCATATGGTTTTAATAGTGGTTAGTTATATATCATATAAATAATTATACCTTGACACCAGCCTTTTGGCATAACTGCACTGATTCTTTGACACTAGGCCGACAAGGATCCTGCATAAATTCTCAAAAGTAATTAAAAAGCATATTACAAATCGAGCAAAAACTAAATTCATAACATTCGTGAATGTTAAATTCTTTACAAACTTCAAACTACAAGTCCACAAACAACTGAGCCTTTCTAAATATTTAACGTTAGTCAAATGAATCATATTAGGTCAGCTGAACTCAGAGCAATATCCTCAGTAAGCTCAAGAAAGCTAGAAGTCATTATTTTACAGTTTCCAACCCTATCCTCTTTGGTCTTACTTTCTGTTAACATGGGTATCATCCTTTAACTGAATATTCTGATGAATTTTGTAGTCGCCTTTTACATGTCTCAACCAAATGAAACTGTTTTCTGATGTTGTCTGAGCACATATTATCTCTCTTCAACACTTATTCCCAGCTACATCTTCTCAACCATGCTCATTTTCTTGGGAATGTTAACACTTACACGCTCAACATTCAAATTCATAATACACTGTTGGTCTCATAGCTATCTTCAACCTTTTATTTAATTCCTTGCATTTTGCAATCTGACACAGTTGAAGACAGCACTTCACTCACAAGAAGACAAATTTGCAATTCAAGGATGAAGACTGGTTAGGGATGAAAATATACCATAAATGAGGAAAAAATTACACTATCCCAAATAGAGAAAAGAATGATGAAAAATGAAGCTGCGAAAAGTAGTAAGGATCAGACTATAGCATAAGGACTTCCTTAATTGCTAATTTAGGTGTTTCACATGGAAGGCAAAACTTGCAAAGGGTGGAAAAGTCTATTATGAGGAAAGGTATTTTATATATCAAGAGGAATGAGAAAGTTCTGCGGAAAATGAAGATGGTACAGAATGATATTGAGGGCAATAAACAAACATTTCACGAAGATTATCAGTGGAGAATGACAAGGCAGTGCTAGTGCTTCTATCATATCGTCTGATCTGTCCTCCATATATGAGCATTGAAGTAAGCATAAACGCCTCAAACAACAATGACCATGACATGACTAAGCTCTTTCCCCATGTGCAAATAATAAATAAAAAATGGACCAAGATAAAGACATGAAAGTGCATAATTATTCCCTGAGATAGATACCTTTATACCAACAACAGCAAGAAAAACAAGGTCGTCTTCAGGTACAGCCCATCGAGCAAGCTCTTCTTCATTAGTTGGAACCTTTTCACTTTCATATGATCTGTAAGCAATAGCAACACAGCGCAAACTACCAGAAGCCATAGTTTCAATTGCCTTCTCAAAAAAGGCCACCTGAAGACAAGAATTTCAAGAAATACAAATTCTTCAAATGTTAGCAACCCAATCCTAACAGCATCAAATTACAAGCATTATAAACAACAGAACTGAAATACAGAAAAAGTTCAAGAAATAAAACAATACAATAACCATGATTCAAAAGAAAGTGATTAAAGAAAAAGGAGACACCACCAGTATCCCCACAGGCAAAGTTTCTCAAACCTTTTCTTCGTCCATTGCTACAGTTTCACCGTTACTGTCAAGATACGAAGTGCATGCAGCTAACACTATTTCAGCAGCACCTTTCCAGTGAATACGAACTTTACCATCCGGCTGGGAGACAAATTATCATAAAAAATGGTAGTATCAGAAGAAAAGCCCTTTAACTGGCTAGAGGAAGATATTCTGAATAAAAGTATGTGTATAATTATTTCGTAAAACAATCACCATTATCTTTCAAGTTCAACCTAATACATTTTTAGATACAGTTGCAGCCTGTCATGATGAAAGAATATTTTATATACAATTACGCTATTGATGTTATTCTGAGTAATAATATGATGATATATTGATATACAAGGTGAAAAGATCTAGAAAGAAAATTTGACCAGTATTATTTTTCTTAACAAATTTAATCTGAAGTCTTAAGTTATTTTTAAAAAATTAAATAAGCCTTCGAATGAAAAAAAAAGTTACTTATTCAGCAGCCGTTGCCACTAATCTTCCTATATCTGTCTTTATCATTAGCGTTAAAACAAGTTCAACTATTACTATTATAATTCACTACCGATTCGTCAAATACTAAACCAGAAGGGTTTGTACCGACGTCTAATAGAAAAGCCACCTAACTGTGTCACCCGTTACCCAGAACCTTCTCAAAGAATGACCATAAGCAAACCACACCAACCGAGCTTCATAAACTCCAAAAAAAATGAAATAATGAAATAAAAGTAGCAAAATCTTGCAACATAAACAATCTGAATGGAACTTCAATTGAATGTGTATGCATGCATAGATTAAAACTCAAAAAGAAAAGAGGACCAATAGATATTAAAGGCAGATAACAAATATCCATCCAAAAGGACACATCATCGAATTTCTAATTTTATCTTTGCTCGAAAATCAATCACAAAAAGGGGTCAACATTCAAAATACAGACAAAAATAAAAAAAATTGCTGATGAAAGCTAACAATATAGTAACACTACCAATCGTATTGCAACACCGCCTCGTTTTTTCTCCGAGTTGAAGGGGAATACATTTAGAATAGACGAGCAAGACCTAACAGCATCAAAATCCATACCAAGCTACAAGATTCAAAGACTAACAATTAGTACGGTTAGAAACAAGGACAAGAAGATATTACGAGGTTGAATATGTAACCTTTATTCCCCAATTAAGAATTGCTTTTTCTGTTGGCGATCCAGAAACCTCGACAGCACCTCCCTAAAGAAACAAAAAAAGAAGAAAGTGAAAATAAAAGATATCTAATAAAGACAACTTAATAAACATGGTTCGGAAAAAATGCAAGTTACTGAGACATACCTCTGGGGTGAAGACACTGCCATTGGCATTCACAGCAATGCTCTCAATAAGTAATGAAGTTAGTGTATCAGGCAACTCCGAACTGCTGTCTGGAGGATCAATTTTTCTGCCACCAGCATAAGCTTCAACCACAGTCATCTGTGCAGAATATAAACATTATACACTGATAGACAGACATAGAGTTTTTACTGTGGTCATTCTCCTAGCATTCTATCCCACCCCAGTGGGACCTCCGGAACCTGTTTGTGTAGAAATCATTTAGGTTTTGGCTTAGACTTCCTATAATTTACTCTACATGTTGTATAATATTTTAAATTCTCCTTGCACTTTAAAGGCAAACCCAGGAAGCGGATTTAGTTAAGTACATTGTTTTTTACTGATATCACTAGGGCAAAGATTTTGGTGCTATCCTGGAATTAGAAATTTAGAACTGCGGAAAAAATAACACATCCCAACTTGCCTGATTCAATGTCAAGGTACCAGTCTTGTCACTGCAAATTGTTGTTGCAGAACCCATGGTCTCACAAGCAGAAAGTCTGCGCACCTGCAGCTCAACTTCTATATTAAGCATCATGAAAAATCTATTCCAAAGAAGGAATTTCACACCTGTCTAAAAAATAGATTAAAAGTACTCATCACACATACCAGAGCTTTATCTGCCATCATTTTCTTCATTGAGTAAGCAAGGCTGCATCATAATCAAATAACACAGCTATTATATTGAAAAAGAAAAGGGAATAGATGAGTCAGACTTATGTATATGAACATTTTTGTTACTACTATTTGAATAATTACACTTCATAAACTGCAGCATCTGCCATACGAGACACAACCAAATAAATTTGGAATCAATGCAACAAGAGTACAAAGTATCACCACAACAGAAAACAACTAGGAGAAAAGGAGACAAATGAACATGTGAGAAAAAACATGGCAAGAAATTTATGCGACCTCCATATAAATTGCAACCCAATATCAAGATATCCAATAAAAATTACAACTAGGGACCATGAGTGTTTTGGATTTCGAAAACTTTTACATAAAAAGCAAACTTACGTTAGGGTGACAGCTAAAGGAAGCCCTTCAGGCACCGCAACAACTACAATTGTGACCTACAAAGTTCAAAATGTCAAGACATACAAAAACAAATATGCCCTTAAGCGTGCACATAAGACATGCAATTGGACAAAGGGTGATAGATCAGGAGCACATACTGCAACAGTGAGAATCTTAATGGCTCCATCTACAGCACGACCCACACTTGTTTTGCCTGCAACAAACTCCTTTCTTCCATTTGGGTCTTCGGTGTGGCCAGTGAAGTACCTAAGTCATTCAAAGAACCTTAAGAACAGACCAAATAGCAGAGTGACTGAAAAACAGAAAGTGGGAGAAGCAAAAGATACTGTCATTAAGCCCAAAGTTACCTAACTAAAAGGATAATCAAAACAGCAAAAGCAACACTGAGTCCAACAAAACCAATGAAAGTTGCAACCCCATTCAATCGCACCTAAAAAATTAATTGAGGTAAAGATAACAAGTAAAGCCTAAAATTTAACCAATTGTTGTCATGGGAAAAAGAAACCTGCAAGGGAGTTTCTTCACCATTGTCTTCTGAAAGATTAGACATGAGCAAACCCCACTCAGTATTAATCCCGACTCCTGTTACCTGAGAATTTAAACAAAGATAATCATAGCTGAGCTAAAAACAGATACAAGGTTTCAATACGCCAAAAAAGAGTAAGGAAAGAAAGAAAGCATAGAGAGAGAAGACAGTAATAGTCAAGTTCTAAAATAGCCAAATATAGTTCTCATCTACATGAAACATACATTTGATTCTAAAGAAGAAAGTGAAAACTGCAACATAAATATTTCCAATTAGAATGTGGTAAGCAAATTATCAAAAAGAGGGCCCATGTACTCAAATACATAAAATAAAGTTGGTTAAGAGAACAGAAGAATTTTTTGAATTAACTTCAATAACTTTCAGATCCAGCGTGAAAAGTGTATATGGGAACTGGAACAGGGTGATTGCTGTAAAAACACAATAAAACGATTTAAAGATAAGGTAAAAGAGCAAAGATTACCAGCATAGTCCCACTTCCATCTGCCACTTTGCATCCAGACATTAAAAAAGGCTGTTTGGCATCCTTGTGAACCTATGTCAAGATGAAATAATAGTTTCAAGAAATCTAAGTGTACGAGTTCCATTGAATAGCACATCAGGTAGTAAAGCTTACAATATCACTCTCTCCTGTCATACTAGATTCATCTATTGCAAGTGAATGACCAGAGATTAGAATTCCATCAGCAGGGACCTAAAGAGCATATTTAGAAATTCAGACAAAATGCATTCAAAATAAGCTAAATGTAAAAAGAACATGATAAAGCCACATACCTGATCACCAATGTTGAGGGGTACAACATCACCAACAACAATATCGTAAATTGAAATTTCAACTCTTCTGCCTCCTCTAACAACCTGACAGGTTGCATTTGAGCATAAATTCCAGAAGCATATTGTTCATACTCAATTCAATGGTTAAACAGTGGATACCAACCTCCAAATGTATGTTTCTCTTCTCTTCATCTAGTTTTTGGAACTGAAGAGATTGTTTATAGTCACTGATAGCTGCAAATTTAAAAGCTAATACTAATAAGAACAGAACGGAGAAAATATTCGCGCATTATGCAAAACTTTAAACAATCAGTTGAGCACCTGTCACAACAATAACAAGCAGAACTGCGAACGCTATGCTACCCCCATCATACCAGCCTTCCTTTATGCCCTGTAAATGAAGAATGCAACACAGTAGATGAAAACTGAAAAGTCTTATTTACAAAGCCTAAAGGCTTAGAAAAAGAAAGACTTGCAGAAAAAAATAATGCACTTCAGGGAAAAAAATAACACTTAAAATAATTATTGATCACACTCCAGAAATTATGTTAGTTCTACAATGCAGGGAAAATGTACAGTTGGCCATCATATAGCACCACTGAAAAAATGTTCTAGCAATGCTACTGGAACTCATGATAATAAATATTAAGGAACATATAATCCAGTCCCTGTGAGGCTGTGACACTCTAATTTTAGAATCCAAGTAGTGCATCCAAGACCAAGATAATCTGAATCCTTAAAGCTATGTGACAAAAGACCAGCATTACACAAACCATGATTATCATCCTCATGTATGATTTTAAGAAACATAAGATGGCCCCTTCTATTTGTATTACTCACATAAGGAGTGTTTTATATATAAAAGTAAATCTAATTGACCATACAGAAAAAGCCTCACCTCTGTCTTTATACCCAAAGCCAGAGAAGCCACAGCAGCTACCACCAAAATCATCAAAGTAAGATCTTGGCAAGCTTCCCAAACAAACCTCTGTGTGCAAGAAAGCAAAGATTATAATAACATTACACTCAGAACCAAAAACAAAAGATGATCGTTTTAATAAACATTATATTAGCAAGGAGGCCAAAAAAACAACAAACATGGAGAATAGAAAGAGAACGTGAAACTGGGATATCTAAATACATACCCAAAAACTCCTTCCCTTTTTCTGAGGATACGTGTTTGAACCAAATGCATTCCTCCGTTTCAGTAAATCAGAGTCATCCCCTGGAATACCTTTCTCCAAATTTGTTTTTAGTGACTCTGCCAGCCCATTAACCTGAATTAGAAACCAAAACATAAAACCTGAATAAGTGGGAAAAAAATACCAAAACATAATATCAACATGTTCTATTTTCACTAACTTACCCCTCCATATTCCAGCAGAGTATTAAAATTGTGATCCCTAGACACTGAAGCAAGTTGCTCTGGTCCAACAGAAAAATCACTGCCGGGAACTCGTGGTGGAATTTTTGTTCCTACAAATCAAAGCACTGTGATGAACATCTGCATAGAAATGCTGATATTTTATAAGCAGTTGCAGCGCAAGAACCATTGAGTACAACAGAATACTACATTCAACCAAAGTTTTGAGATGAATCCAATCAAGAAAAGAAGACAACTGACCTAACAAAGAGCCATATCAACTTAATTGTACAGCTAATAAAAAGTTCAAGTTGATAAAAAGAGTAACCAACGGCTATACTCATTAGCATTGAACAAAACAAAGGTTTGACCAGCAGCATGATAATAAATAGTTAGAAATGTAAACATTCATTAGAGATATAATACCCATGAGCAGTTTTTCTAAGACGTGAAATTCGCAACTATACAATCATTTCAGTTTATCAATGCATGCTGCTTCTGTCTAACAACTCCCAAATACTAAAGTTTAAAATAAAAGGAAGAAAAAAGTCATGCATTTTGGGAGATACATTTGGGATAAAGCAAGACAGTGAAGAATAAAGGGCAAAGACAACATATAGCCAATTATAATTTGAACGGAACTGCCAAAAACATAGAAACATGTAAAGGATTGAACATCAAACAGAAGTAGTAAAATATAAGCACTATCCTTAAACATTATTCCACAAATATAAGGAGATAAGTAGGATAAATAAATTACCATTTACTTGTTCCCCAGCTTGTTTGAAAAGATATGCAGCCTAACATAAACAAAAGGTTACAGGGATAAATATGCAACTACATTTCAATGAGAGAAAACTAAAATCAAGGATAACATACTCGTATAGCTTGCGCATGTGCTCTAATCTTCCTTAAAATTTGTTTCTTCTCTTCTTCCTTTTTCAAGTCTAAGGTGTATCTAAATCGACGAGATGCATTGAGCACAAGTGCAGCTTGCTACAAAAGGAAAAAAAAGAAAAGAAGTCAAATAATATTCAGTACCTATGAGTAATTTCACATTGTCAGTAGTAAAGAAAAAAGAAGCCCAAACATAACATAAAGAACTGAGACAAAAAAACAGATATGACACCTAGAGTAGTCAGGTAGACAGATATAGTTGGGTCTGGAATGGGATAATTACTTTGATTGGAAATATTTTAGGGTCATCTTGTTTTGAGTCATTTCAGTTAGAATTGTGTTCATATCCTTTTAAGCCTATATTAGTGAGTTTTATTTCGTCTTCTTTGTGCAGGTTTAGATCATTCTGTATTCTAGTTAATTTGAGTTCAGGTTGTGTCTGGTAAGGTTCAAACTGGGTGGATTTATACGGCTCAGGTTGTTTAGGTAATTTTGGATTCTAGTTAACTGAAGTTCAGGTTGTTTCTGGTATAAATGGAGCAGGTGTATATTGTTCGTGATGTTTGGGTAATTTGGGATTTTAGTTGATTGTTCATGTTATTTTGGTTCAAGTTGGGTGGGTTTATACTGTTACCATTTCTTGATCAAATTAGGAGAGTTTGAGCACGTTACTTTGGTTTGGTTCAACTTTGCAGCTCTAAAAATACTCAGAATATGAATAAAAGGAAAAGCAACCATCCCCAAGCCACAAAGTCGGAACAGCCACTAGGAACTAGGAAGTTAAGGGTATTTGACAACCATGCTCAAGCAACCAACTCACACCTGTTGACTTATGAAAATATTTTCCATTCTTAGTCTCCACTTGTTCTCTACTTATGATCAATGAAGTGAAGTATTTGACAACCTGCTTTTAGTATTAAGAAAACTTGAACTGAAAAATAATCTAAAACAGTTGTCTAGTTCTTCTGAAAATAAGAAAAGCATGGGCCTCCAAGTTTCATTAATTATCCTATTTATGTAGGTAGTGGAAAAGCATAAATGCAAAATCTAGAATCCATTCCAAAACTGGGGGCAAGAGTCCAAAGCTATGTTGGGTGAAAATCTTTGTGATTGCTACTTGTTTCCGCACAACTATCTCACTTGCTATGGTAAGCTTACTCAAGAGGGTACTGTTTCAGCTATCTCCCAACCCCCCATGTTTCAGCCATCATTAATTCACCTTTACTTCGATCAGAATTCATTTTCACTTCAAAAGGCCAAAAGGCTAGAAGGTTCGTTTGAATACAGAACCTTTTTTTATCATAGAAGTAACAAATATTTTAAAATGTAAATAATAATACTAATAAAATGAAAAAATAAAAAATTTTAGAATAATTATCTTATGAGTTGGTGATGCATATTAATCAATTATAATGCTTCAAATCATTTCCTTTTGCTTTTTAAATAAGCAAAGAGAAAAGAAAACCAGAAAGCAAATTGAAAGAGCAAGCCAGCGAAACAATTATAACATTGCTCTGTAATTCAAGACAGGTGATACCCATCAATATTTTCTTGAGCAGAAACGGGAAAGACCAACTTAAAATTTCCGAAAAGAAAGAGAGAAAATGACAGGAAAGGAACAAAAATGATAGAAATTGAGGGGGAGGGTAAAAAAATCAATTAGAAAAATAGCAGTTCAGTGTCCTCTTGATTCATTTAGAGGCACCCAAAAAACTATGCACGATTAACCCTCGATATAACTGTTTCTCTCTAATCCGCCTAAAATTAGCAATCTAAACCACCCAAAATCAAATGCATAAAATAATACTAGATTCAGCATATAAAACTTGACAAAACACATAATATATCAAATAATATATCTATTATCTTATTAGAGAGAGAAATTAGGGCATTACCCTCCAGCGGCGGAGGCGGTCGATAGGAGCATTCTTAGTGCTCGGGATGTAAAAGGGATCAGGGGAAAGCTCACGATCTTCATCTTCGGAGTAAGCGGAGCGGCTGCTTCCGGCTTCCACGTCATTCGGCCGCCGGTACGGCGACCCCTTGAATATGTTACTCATCACTCTGTTTATGTCGCAGGAGAGATGACACAGTCACTCTATTTCTCAGGAAAGCAAGTATTATTTCTCATTCAACATCAACTTTCTTCTATTTTTTCAAGCTCCAGTATCGAATTTTTCCCTCTCTTTTATCTTTGTTCTTTTTTTCACAGAAAGAGATGGATACTTGATGTTTCTTTTTTCAAAAGTTAAAACTAAATTAGAAGAAATTCAAAATACTTACTCCACTCAATCACTAAATTTCTAAGTTTTAGAACTTCCAGCAAGTGACGTGATGGTCCTTTGAAAAAAAGGCAAAAAAGAAAGTGATCAATGCTCTTATTTTATCTTTTCCTCTTTTTTCCCGGGAAAAATCCACTGACGAAGAAACCAAGTTCACACTTACAGAAAAACTAATTATACAAAGAAATGCTAAAAAACAATATTAAAAAATAACAATAATTCAAAAATATATAATTAGAGTTATAATAACCTGATCTCCTGACAAAATAACAAAGGCAATCTTTGATTTATCCACAGAGAACCGTTTTATTATAGAAACTTTAGACCGACTCAAGCAAAATCGAGAGAAACAAAACGACAACCGATGAGGCCGACGCATCGGCCGTTGAACCATGCACGGGTATTTTTTATCATCGAAAGAATAATGCAACAAAAAAAATGTTGATTTCGTTTCATCGATTCCAAAAACTGTACCTCTGCTTTAGTGTTTTCTGGTTCTCTCCTCTGTTAGGAACTGCCGAAAGCAATTTGTTTTAAGTTTCTTTTCTTCGTCCTTCACTAACGCTTCCTGGTTGCTTTCTCTGGCTGTTATTTTGAAATTTGAACGCAACAGTTGATCTGCCTTCAATTACAAACTATACTATATACTCAGGGGAAGAAATTCTTACTCATTGAATCAAACATAATATATATATATATATATTTATAAGATACCACACCTTTAATATACGGTTAAAAAAATATTATTAAAAATATTAATATATTTTTAATATTTCTGATAAAGTATTATTAAACATATTTTTTCTACCGAAAATATTAATATTAATGTATCTAAAATATTTAATATTTTCGATAAACGCTACAAAAGACATTATTTTTTTTACCGGAATTGTTAATATTGGATGCTACTTAAAATATATTTTTTTACCAAAAATTAGGTAGCGAAATTAACATTTTTTAAAAAAATATTTTAAATAACGCTTTACATGAAACATTAAAAAATATTAATATTTTTGATAACATCTTTAGATATCCGTATATTAAGGTTGTCGTACAGTATAACTACTTTAATATATATACTGTTTTGTATGTAATTCATTTATCTGGATCCGCTTATTCTCCGGCCAACGAGATTTGCTTTTTCCTTTTCCCTTTTCCCTTTTCCTTTTTGGGAAAAAACATAATTTGGAAATAAAAATATATACTTTTTAGTTACATATAAATTAGCTTAGCTGAATTGTATGATTAAATTATTTTTATTAATTTTAAGTTAATGTACCAAATCTTCCAAATTATGGTTAGGGATGTGATTTAAATCCCGCGGGCTTTGACTTAATTTGCAAAAAAAATTAAAGAAATAAGGTCGATAAAGAATTTTTAATTTGATTTGAGATAATAATATAATTTTTTTATATTTAGAGATCATTATCATCAGACATCTTTATCTATACTTTTTTAATTAACTATTTATTTTATCAAATAAATATAAAAAATTTCATTATATTTATGTTACATCTAGTTGAATGCAGATTTTTTATCTAAACTTAGATTATGTAAGCTTCGAATAAAATAGTTATCTTTATCAAATCAAGTTGAATTAATAAAAAATCTAACCCAAATCAATTTTTTTTAGTACATACCAAATCAATACGTTGTATCCCTAATTATGATTTTTTAGATAATTATAGTTTTTTCTTAATATATTTATATATATTATATATATATATATATATATATATATATATATATATAAATGATAGAATGTACAACATCGGTATTTTAAAATTTCAATGATATTTTATTTCTTTCTCTATTTAGAATGTAAAATGTAATATTTTTTGTCATTTTTTCTCATAACGTTATTGTTATGTATCCCGAGTCCATAATCGATTTACATACATATCATGTAAAAGTAATTACTTAAACTCAATATTTTAAGAATGTATAATATTTTCTTTAACCACTAATGACTCAATAAATTCTTCAATATTATTATTTTTAGATTTAAATTATTTTTTATATCATATCAATACACTCTAATGTTTCTATAGGCAGTTTTTCTCCTTCTTTAGGGTGCTACGGATAACATTAGTTAGAATTTTAAATCTTATCTTAGTTATATCTCAGAGTTTAATCAAAATATATGATTGAAATTATACGTTACCAATTTTTTTTTAAAATACGTGTCAATATTTACCGTATAAATAAAAATTAAAAAGAATACAATACATTAAAAAACATGTAAATTAAGATTAAAATGATATGTATATTTACCGTATAAACCGCGTAACGTGTTAAACAAAATAACAGTAATAAAAATGGTTGTAAGTGTTTAAGGGGTTAAAGCCAGCTGTGGGAGGTCTTTTTCATATTTCATGCATCGTTGACACGAAAAAGAGGAAAAGAAAAAGGAGAAAATTTAGGATATAAAACGTGGCATCACATGATATTGATTTCTTTAGACGTGTGTCCTTCCCATGCCAGCTTCCCATCTCCATCTTTATTTTTTTATGATAAATTATATATTTAGTCCTTTAATTATTATTTTAATTCCATCTTAATTGTTCGACTATTGTTTAAAAAATTATGTTTAGTATTATATTATATTTTTTTTATTTTTATTATCTATAGTTAAAAATAATAATAATATTGATATATTATCGTAAGATAATTTTACTTCATCATTAAAAAAATTACGTCAATAATTTTATTTATTTTTTACCAGTGAGTGATAAAAATAAAATCATAATAAAATATTAGATATTATTTTTAAAAATAATAATTAAATAACTAAAACAAAATCAATGTAATAATTAGATGACTCAATAATTTATTTCTATTGGTACACATCGCTCCTCTCGTTTTTCCCTCCCTCTGTATCACACACAAAACATGATATCAAAATATTTATATATATATATTATTCGTATTGGATTTATTTGTTGATTTATCTAAATCAAACAATGTAAAATTATTATATATTGTAACGCTTGATATTTAATTAAGACAATCCGATTTAAACAACAAATGTAATATTAAATAATCCGATTTTAAAATATATATTTTTGAAAATTTGATATTATTATCAATAATCTCTAGAATATGTGATTAAAAGTTCTTATTTGATATGTCTGTTTTTCTCCATAAATAATAATTATTTAAAAAAGAAATTGATCTTTTTTAAAGAAATTAACATTAATCAGTTAAATTAATTAGCAATTAAAGATTTTAAATTTATTTTTGTCCCTATTTATTATTTTAATTTTAACTTTGAAATGCAAAATTTTTGCTATCAGTGCAATTGATAAAATCCACAGAGTGGTATAGTTGACATTTTTTAGGATCTAATGGTCGACGGTCGGTGGAGGCGGCAAGGCGTGTTGCGTGGTCTCAAAATTGTGACTGTTTGATCTAATAGAGTATACAAGATTCGAGTTATTTAAGTTGATGAATCAGATTTTATAATTCTAATTTGATTTAAATTTTTTTGAGTCTAATTATTTTTTGAGTTTCTGTTTAAATTTAATTATAAATATTTTTAATATTTATGATATTACTTAATTATAATTTAAATAATTTTTTATAATCATATACATATATATATATATATTCATATGTAATATACATATATCATATAAAGTGAGAGATTTATCTCAAATTTAAAAATTAAATAATTAATTATTAAAAGTTATGAGTTATTCAAGTTATATTTTATAATTCCATTTAAATTTAAATATTTTTCAAATCAAATTAATCAAAAATTCAATTTTTAGTATGGGGTCTAATTTTCTTCCTCCTAATTGTAAATAAGCCTCAACCATGCCGCCCGCGCCACATGCGTGGCCAGAAAGAGCGGTAGCTGTGACGGAGGCCACCGAGCATGCCACCAATAAAGGATCCTCGCAAGGTCTATTTTGGCAGAATAATTTATTGGCCCCTCAATTTTATAAGTTTAATTGTTTTATCCCTTGTACTTTTTTTTGGGTGATAAATTAACTCAAGTATGACGGAACATTAACAGATTGGACATCAACTACGTTGTACTTTCTAAAATACTGATGTTAATTATTTTATTATTTTTGCACATTATCAAAATTTTAAAATATTAAAAAAACTTTACAAACATATAAAAGTCGAGGTTGGTATTTCAATAAAAATAAAATAACTCATATTTAGATAAAATTAATAAAAATAATCAGAATAAAAATTTAAAAACTAAAATAAATAATTAATAAATTTGAAGGCCAAAAAAATTCTCGGGGAGGATGATAACAAGGGCTTGGATAACTTGGCACCCACAAAGTTGTAAGGAATTTGCATTATATATCTAAAATGTTTTTAAAATTTTAATTAGACCCCTTAATTTTTTAAAAAATTCTCATGAAGTTTTATTTTTTTCTTTTAAAATTGTTTTATTTTTCATTAAACCTCTCAGAACTCTTACAAAGATTAATTAAATCCTCATATTTTTAAAAATCGTTAAATTTCTTAAAACTTTTGAAAATTTCGATTAAACTTCTTAATTTTTTGATTAAGTTGTCAAACTAAGCGTCAAGATCCGTCATTATATGGTTTATTTTAAATAATTTTAAAGCCCCCGATTTTATTAATTATTAATAACAATTCGTAGATGAATTAACTTGATTATTAGAGTATAAGACAGGTGTGGGGGCAATGACAAATGTTGGGAAAAGCAACATGGGGGGGCCTGGCATGTTCTGCCGAACCTACGTGTCTCCTCTGCTTTGTCAAATGAAATTTGTTTAAAGGAAAACATCATCAGTTGCCGTTGCAAGAAGAAAAGGTACGAATAAGCTTTTCTTTTTAATTATTTTATGTTATGTTAATCCAAGCTGTTTGGCTCATACTAATAACACGTTCTCCTTTCCTTGCACTGATTTGATCATGTACTTTATAAATTTTTTCATGAGTGAAATGATTATAAGTCAAATATAAGAATTATAAGAAATAATTATAAGGTGATTATTTTTGACGATAAATAAAGACATAAGAGACTCTCGTCGGCATAATATTTATTATATATATTTAAATATAAAAAATAATGATAAGAATTGAAATAGAAACTTATTAATATATCAATATTTGACCGATATATATATTTTTTCTCTCCTGGACCTAAAGAGCTGTCCGACAAACTAAATAAATGTCTTTTAAAACAGAAAAGTAAGAATCCCTTTTTATTGGTCTAAAAGGCAAATTTGTTCTTTCTTCTCGTGCTTTGGTTCTATCCTTCCATTTGGAGCAAACTACTTTTAATATAAAAATGTGCATATTCACCAAAGTATTCAAATCTTAATGTTCACCAAAGTCTTCGAATGTTAAAAGCTTCAACAACGAATATTAACAGTATATTGATTCTCCAATACTTTCAAAAACAAGATCACTAAAGGTTAAAAAGATCAGACGTATCTTTTCAAATCTCAACATTTTAATCCATTGCACCCAACCTAAAATCTACAACATTTGTTTCACATTTTTTTCTTGTACAAGAAAAAGTTTTAGGGTATGGGTGATTCCCCCAATTTAGGTCAAGGGTATATCTAATACCCAATTAAGAATCACATAGGAATTTACAGACTGACCACCGGGAGTGACAATGGTAGGATTCAAACTTGACCTTACAAGCTCAATTCTTGAATCTCAACCATTTGTACGAACACTCGTTGGCATTTGACATTTACTTTTGGCATGATGGATCGATGGTTTTTTTTAGACAATAGTATTCTATAATTTTGATTTCTTATATATTTTAAATTAGTTTTTTCTATTTTATGTTGATGATTTTATTCTCTATATCTTGAACTTTTAATATAATTTTTTTAAACGTTTACACGTTTAATATAAAATCTACGTCCGTCCCTAATTTTGAATAAAGCATTTGGTTGAATAAAATGAGCCGGCGAATAGAATCTAATTACTTGGCTTAATCACAAGCTTTTAATATGTATCCAAAAAGCAAATAAATATATGGAGTTCGTCAAGTAGTAAAAAGAGTTTAACATTTCTCAGATAATTGTTTTAAATCTAATTAAGTTTTATAGATAAAAAGTAGCGTTAAATAAATTGGAATATAGGAAATAAAATCTGATTTGATTCAAATTCAAATTTAATTGAAAAATTTATAACTATGGAACATCAGTCGTTTCAACCAAAATGCTTTGTTCAAAATTCAAAGTAAAAACAGTGAAACAACTACAAAATCAGCAAAGCATATTATCTCAAAACCCAATCAAGAAGCAAAGCTGGTGTGAACCAAATATATAAAATGTTCAATTATTAATTTCAGCGAAGCTAAGCAAGGAATAAAGATTAATTATATGTACCAAAAAGAGACAAAGAAAAACGACATATTAATATTATTATTTTAACATTAACTAATTATATATATATGCAATAAATAATATACAATACAATAATATTTCTTTTTCATGGATAGTTTATTATTGGGTAAACAATACGTAATCCCTTATATTTTCAATTTAATCGATTTTAGTCATCAGATTCAAAAAAAGTAATTTTGATCTCTTACATCATCGATTTGTTCGATTTAAATTTTGAGCCGTTAACTCTCGTTAATCTATTAATGAAGTTTGTAACACCCTCAACCCGTACCCGACCCGAATACGAGTCCGAGGTGTCACATTGACCTTTCAAACTTTGAAAATTACAGAAAATCAGGAAAATTTTAAACTTTCATTAAAATAAAAATTGGTAATTTACATAAGTCGACCAAAATAATACAAAATCGATCAGAGCATTTGTAACTCACGATTTCATACATGCCAACACACTATATACAACAAAATACTTACTTTGTCAGTTACTTCTGATATGATATTCTAATAAGGTATGTTGTTCGTGCCACTCCTAATTATGGTCTTCTTGCTTCTTGGTACCTACGTGTAAATCACTTACACACTAAATCACAGACTTAGTGAGGCATAAAAATAAACATATGACAATAAAATCATAAACATGTATCATTATCAATCTATTATGATATTACAATGTACATATACATATATATACTACACTATAACATGTACAAATATGATATGCACTGTAACATCCTCAATATCAGGTTAGTGACTAAATTGTAAAGTCTTATAATTTGGTGATTAAAATAGAATGATTGAATAGTATAAAGATTTATTTGTAAATTATTGTATAGAATTGAATTGAAAGGAAGAAAGAATGAAAGGGCAAAGAGGTCATTTATACGGAAATAATAAAAGGAAGGGTTATATATTAATCCATGTGGGGTTGAAGAGGGGAGAATACAAAGGCTTCCAGAGTTTTTTTCTTCTTCTTTCTTCATTGTACGAGTAAAGCAAAACAAATGTTAGTTTTCTGATTATTGAGTTTCTTGTTAAATTTAAGATTGGGTTTTGATTATTAGATTATAACTAAGCTTAAGGAAAGCTTAAGTTATCTTAAAATCAAAGGATGATAAAGTTAGAAGAGATTAAAGAGTAGATGTTCTTGAATGAAATCTTGAAATATAGTTCATATCTAGAATTGGAAGTTAAATTTGATTTGTCATCAATCTAGTTAAGACATATTAAGTGTTAGAAGTGGAATTAAATCATGTTGCAAAGTTGGTATAATTCTTGAATTTATGAGGAGGATATTTTGAAGTTTAAGATGAAATAAATGAGTATAGATTGGTTTAAGTATGTGTACTGGAGTTAAGAATATAAAAGGGAATGAAAGATGAAGGAATTAAGCTAAAATGGATAAGCTTTCCGGTTCAAGAAGTGAATTCTAGGCAGAGTGATTCGATACACATCTATTGTGTACCGATGCATCAAGGATAAAATTCCACAAATTGTTGAAGTTGCATCGATGCACATGAAGTGTATCGATGCACTCCTTTAAAATAAAAACATTGAATGCCATCTGTGTATCGATGCACAAGTAGTGCATCGATGCACCCCTTAATATTCAAACATCGAATGAGATTTGTGTACCGATGCACAGGTAGTGCATCGATGCACTGTAGAGTTCATCGATGCATACCTTCATTAAAAGATGAAAATAACTTCCTTTTTAGCCTAAGAAGTAATAGTTTAGAATATATCAATTAGTATTCTTATATGTATCAATGTATTAATTACTATGTAGATATAAAACATAATCTTGTTCCGGAACAATCAAAGTACTAGAATCGAATCAAAACAAGGCTAAGGTGAGTGCATTTTATAGTTAAAGTGTATAGAGACAAGACTTGTGATAAATTTATATCTGATAGTTGAATTCATGATTTTATACTCATGTACATGCATACATATATTATTGTTATAGTGATATCATGCATAATTTATTATGCTTTAATATGATATTATGTGAGCGAACGCCATTACAAGAGAAACAATCCAGGTATGTGAAATAATGGAAATGATTATATGTGTTTATATGAAAAATGATGATAGAGATAAGAAATGAGAAACGTATTCATGTTTAAGCTCATGTTATGTGATATGAGAGCTATAGGTATGGTTGGCATGCCAAGAGTCGAGGGTTACAGTGGTCCTTCGGGACATATCTAGTGGTCCTTCGGGACATATCCAATGGTCTTTCGGGACATATCCAGTGGTCTTTCGGAATATATCCAGTGGTCCTTCGGGACATATCTAGTGGTTCTTCGGGACGTAATGGTCCTTCGGGACATGTCCAGTGGTTCTTCGGGATATATCCAGTGGTCCTTAGGGATGTAATGGTCTTTCGGGACAAATATTCACTGCCCCTAGTGGGAATTTATCGAGCTGTGGTGACAGCGTTAGTGCATAACCTCAATGTACTCACGTACCTTTGTTCTCAATAATGTACATGGGCAATTGAAAGATAAATTAAAGTGAAAGTGATACAATAGGTAAGTTTCATATCTGCATGACATGATTGTATATGTTATAGTGAAATATATATATGTATATTGAAATGTCATGATCAAATGGTAAGAATGCATATTCATGAATCTATTGTTACATATTCATTTATTGCCTCACTAAGTCTATGACTTAACGTGTAAGTGATTTACACGTAGGTACCAAGAAACAAAAGAGCAGTACTAGAAGTGACAAGATCAACATCACTACTAAAAGATCAGATCAGAAGTAATTGACAAAGTAGGTATTTTGGGTTATGCATTGAGTGTTGGCATGTAATAAGTTGTTAATTACGAATGTTCTGATCGATTTTATATTTCGTGGTCTCTCTTATGTAAATTAACATATTTTGTTTTAATGAAAGTTTAAAATTTCCATGTTTTTCTTTAAGTGTCAAAGTTTGAAAAGCCAATGTGACACCTCGGACTCATATTCGGGTCGGATACGGGTTAGGGGTGTTACATGCACAAATGAACTTTAATTCTTATAAGCGTTTTCAATCAATTTATCTTTGGATACCCATGTATAAGTATGCCGAGCTATATATTAGAGAAATTATACGCTTGCATGGTATACCTATTTCTATAATTTCTGATCGGGATCCTAGATTCACATCGCGATTTTGGAAATCATTACATGGAGCGTTGGGAACTCAGTTGAACTTTAGTACAACATTTCATCCTCAGACTGATGGACAATCCGAGTGAACTATCCAAATTTTGGAGGATATGCTTAGAGCTTGTGTAATTGAATTCAAAGGATCGTGGGAAAGGTATTTTCCACTTGCTAAATTTGCATATAACAATAGTTATCAGTCAAGCATCAAAATGGCTCCCTATGAAGCTTTATACGGGAGAAGATGTCGTACACCCTTGAATTAGTTTGAGCTTAATGATAAAGAAGTTATTGGTCTCGAGTTGAATCAGGAAATGGAAGAAAAGGTTCAAGTGATTCAGAGTAACATCAAAACAACAACTGATAGACAGAAATTGTATGCAAATTTAAAGATAAAGGAAATAGAATATCAAGTTGGAGACAAAGTGTTTCTTAAAGTTTCTTCTTGGAAGAAGGTTCTGAGGTTTAGACGTAAAGGAAAATTGAGTCATCGGTTCATTGGACCATACGAGATTATTAAGAGAGTAGGACCAGTAGCATATCAGTTAGCTTTGCCATCTGAAATGGAGAAAATTCACAATATCTTTCATGTTTCAATGCTTCGGAAGTATCAATTTGATCCTTCCCACATTATGACTCCATAAGAGATAGATATTCAACCAGATCTGACTTATGAAGAGGAATCGGTTAAAATCTGAGCTCATGAGGTTAAACAACTAAGGAACAAGACGATTCCATTGGTTAAAGTCTTGTGGAGGAATCACAAAGTAGAGGAAGCAACATGAGAACGTGAAGAGAACGTGAGGATTAAGTACACCCACCTCTTTGTGTAATAAAAATTCGAGGACGAATTTTCTTAAGGGGGAAGATTTGTAACATCCTCAATACCGGGTTAGTGACTAAATTGTAAAGTCTTATAATTTGGTGATTAAAATAGAATGATTGAATAGTATAAAGATTTATTTGTAAATTATTGTATAGAATTGAATTGAAAGGAAGAAGGAATAGAAGGGCAAAGAGGTCATTTATAAGGAAATAAGAAATGAAGGGTTATATATTAATCCACGTGGGTTGAAGAGGGGATAACACAAAGGCTTCCAGAGTTTCTTTATTCTTTCTTCTTTGTACGAGTAAAGCAAAACAAATATGAGTTTTTTGATTATTGCGTTTCTTGTTAAATTTAAGATTGAGTTTTGATTATTAGATGATAACTAAGCTTAAGTTATCTTAAAATCAAATGATGATAAAGTTAGAAAAGATTAAAGATTAGAGGTTCTTGAATGAAATCTTGAAATATAGTTCATATCTAGAATTGGAAGTTAAATTTGACTTGTCATCAATCTAGTTAAGACATATTAAGTGTTAGAAGTGAAATTAAATCATGTTGCAAAGTTGGTATGATTCTTGAATTTCATGAGGATGGTAGGATTTTGAAGTTTAAGATGAAATAAATAAGTATAGATTAGTTTAAGTATGTGTACTGGAGTTAAGAATATAAAGGGAATGAAAGATGAAGGAATTAAGCTAAAATGGATAAGTTTTCGGGTTCAAAAAGTGAATTCTGGGCAGAGTGCATCGATACGCATCCATTGTGTACCGATGCATCAATGATAAAATTCCAGAAATTGTTGATGGTGCATCAATGCACATGAAGTGTATTGATGCACTCCTTTAAAATAAAAACATCAAATGCCATCAGTGTATCGATGCACAAGTAGTGCATCGATGCACCCCTTAATATTCAAACATCGAATGAGATTCGTGTACCGATGCACATGTAGTGCATCGATGCACCCGTTAAGGGATGCATCGATACACTGTAGAGTGCATCGATGCATACCTTCATTAAAAGATGAAAATAACTTCCTTTTTAGCGTAATGAGTAATAGTTTATAATATATCAATTAGTATTATGATATGTATCAATATATTACTATGTAGATATAGAACATAATTTTGTTCCGGAACAATCAAAAGACTAGAATCGAATCAAAATAAGGCTAATGTGAGTGTATTTTATAGTTAAAGTGTATAGAGACAAGACTTGTGATAAGTCTATCTCTGATAGTTGAATTCATGATTTTATACTCATGTACATGCATACATATATTATTGTTATAGTGATATCATGCATAATTCATTATGTTTTAATATGATATTATGTGAACGAACGCCATTACAAGAGAAACAATTCAGGTATGTGGAATAATAGAAATTATTATATGTGTTTATATGAAAAGTGATGAAAGAGATATGGAATGTATTCATGTTTAAACCCGTGTTATATGATATGAGAACTATAGGTATAGTTGGTATGCCAAGAGTCGAGGGTTACAGTGGTCCTTCGGGATATATCTAGTGGTCATTCGGGACATATCCAGTGGTCCTTCGGGATGTAGTGGTCCTTCGGGACATATCCAGTGGTCCTTCGGGACGTAGTAGTCCTTCGGGACATATCCAATGGTTTTTAGGGGCGTAATGATCATTCGGGACAAATATGCACTGCCCCTAGTGTGAATTTATCGAGCTGTGGTGACAGCGTTAGTGCACAACCTCAATGTACTCACGTACCTTTGTTCTCAATAATGTACATGGGTAATTGAAAGATAAATTAAAGTGAAAGTGATATAAGAGGTAAGTTTCATATGTGCATGCCATGATTGTATATGTTATAGTGAAATATATACATGCATATTGAAATGTCATGATCAAATGGTAAGAATGCATATTCATGAATCTATTGTTACATGTTCATTTATCGCCTCACTAAGTCTATGACTTAACGTGTAAGTGATTTACACGTAGGTACCAAGAAACAAAAGAGCAGTACTAGAAGTGACAAGATCAACATCACTACTAAAAGATCAGATCAGAAGTAATTGACAAAGTAGGTATTTTGGGTTATGCATTGAGTGTTGGCATGTAATAAGTTGTTAATTACGAATGTTCTGATCGATTTTATATTTCGTGGTCTCTCTTATGTAAATTAACATATTTTGTTTTAATGAAAGTTTAAAATTTCCATGTTTTTCTTTAAGTGTCAAAGTTTGAAAAGCCAATGTGACACCTCGGACTCATATTCGGGTCGGATACGGGTTAGGGGTGTTACATGCACAAATGAACTTTAATTCTTATAAGCGTTTTCAATCAATTTATCTTTGGATACCCATGTACATTATTGAGAACATGAGGTACGTGAGTACACTGAGATTGTGCACAATATTGTCACCACAGCTTGAATAAATTCCCACTAGGGGCACTGAATATTTGTCCCGAATGACCACTGTCCCGGAAGGACCACTATGTCCCGTAGGACCACTATGTCCCGAAGGACCATTGTTAATCCCTCGACTCTTGGCATGCCAATTATATCTACAACTCTCATATTAAATGTCATGGGCTTAAATATGAATACATTTCTCAGAATATTTTGTCCCGAATGACCTGTCCCGGAAGGACCACTATGTCCGTAGGACCACTATGTCCCGAAGGACCATTGTTAATCCCTCGACTCTGGCATGCCAATTATATCTACAACTCTCATATTAATGTCATGGGCTTAAATATGAATACATTCTCATTTCAATCTCTTCATCACTTTTCATATAAACACATAATTCACTTCACATGCACACGTATATCATTTCCATTATTTCACATATCTGTAAGTTTCTCTTCTAATGGCGTTCATTCATATAATATCATTTAAAGCATAAATGAAATTATGCCATGAAATCACTATACATTGATTTATAAATATATATAAATGCATGTACATGGATATAAAATAATGAATTCAACTATAAGAGATAGACGTATTACAAGTATTATCTCTATACACTCTATCTAGGGTATGCACTCATTTTAGCCTTGTTTGCTTTGACTTGATCCTAATTCTTTGATTGTTCCAGAACGGAATTACGTTCTATATCTACATAATAATACATTGATACATATCAATATACTAATTGATATATTCTAATCTTCCATTTCTTAAACTAAAGAAATGTACTTCATCTTTTATTTAAGGTAGGTATCAGTACACTCTATAGTGTATCGGTACATCCCTTAACGTGTGTATCGGTACATCCCTTAACGTGTGTATCGATACACTACCTATGTATCGATACACAAATTACATTCGATGTTTTTCAATACAAGGGGTTATCGACACTTCCTATGTTCGGTTCCTTTGAATATTTTCTACATTTTACCCTTGATATCAGTACATATTGAATCTGTACCGGTACATCTTGCCTAGAAATTACTTATTGAGCCCGAAAAATCACTCAATTCAACTCAAATGCGTCATATTTCATCCCCTTTTATAATCCTAACTTACATACACATACTTAGCCTCATTAATATCTATTTATCCCATCTTTAACCTTAATATCCTCTTCTCTTTATGAAATTCGAGAATCGTACTCAATTTCAACATGTTAAATTCAATTCTATCTCTCTTAAATTTCAGCTAATAATCAACTATTAAGAAATCTTACATTTGCAATTGGAGTTCACGACTGGGAGAAGGAAGAAGAAAACTCTGGAGACTTTGATATCTCCTACCCCAACCCATGTGGAACCATATATATCCCTTTTCAAATTAATTATATTTTCTACTAAATGACCATTCTTCTTTCTTCACTATTTAATCTTACACAACATTTCTCATATAAGTCCTTGAGCTATTCAATTACTCTAATTTAATCACTAAATTCTGATTTAATCACTAACCCGATATTGAGGATGTTACAAAGTTGGTAATAAAAAAAATAAAGTTTTTCCACGTGGCTCTTATTCTTCTATAAACCTGAAGTATATGAAAGAAGAAGAAATAATTTCCTCGGAGTCAAACTGTCATTGAAGATTTTCTTTAAATTTTCAATTGTCGTTTAACAATTCCGTTAAGAGATTCCAAAAATATAAGGAATCATTTGTATAGTTTATCCTATATTAATTTCGTTTTACAAGTGGTAAGAAGCTCAATGTTTCATAAATAACGTTTTAAATTTAAGTATTACGGATAAAAAAAATACCCGAGAGAGAGGTTGATGTTGGAAAAATGAGGTGAATACATGGACGAATTTAATAATTACCCATCAATTCTGCTTCCGGAATCAGGTATTGTACCCAGCTATGAAGCCATAGAATTGTCCTTCCATAACCGGTTTCATGTTATCCTGTTGACAATAATAACTTAATTCTCTCTGCTTTGCCAAAGCAAAAGTTCAAATCTATGCATTTAAAGTGGTTTTTTACCTCTCGAAAATTGTTCGTTGAAGAACAGAGTTGCATAGATGAGCTCGTTCCAGGCATCGGGAACCCCCGGAAGACACCAATGACTACAATCTTGATGCCTTCCTGAAACCTTTTTCCCTTCCATTGCTCCCTTGCGGTAGATTGACGGGTGGCCATCCTTGCGGAAGTTAGTCAATCTCGTTATGTTTAAGAGTACCACGGGAACCTTCATATCGCGAATCACTTCTTCCACTATTTTCATTTTCGGAGGATAGGTTTCGATGAAGGCACCTCCCTTCAAAATCGGTTCAATTTCCCCGTTAAAAGTTCCACCTGAGTCCCAATCCCCACCTCTATTTCATGGATCAGAAGTTAATTAGCCAACACAAGTTAATCCTATATGCATATCAATATGTCTATATGTGTACGTATGCATGTATATATACAATATGTTTGTATAGCACTTACTACCAGTATATCATACCGGGTTAGATAGTCTGTTGGTTCCCAGTTTAATCGGTCCAGTCTAGCTTTTTAATCACTAATGGAATGAGAATGAAACAAGTCTAATAAAATAAACTGAGTTTCAGCTATACCTGAAATGAGCAGAAGAGTATCCGCGAAAGAAAACCAACTGTTTTGAGGGTTTAATATTGTCATCAATCCATTTTGCCCAGGTCTTCAAAGCTCTTCGATAAGCTTCAATAGCATCAAATTTCGGATACAGATAACCACCTTCTTTGTAGTAATTCATCCTGCATCAATTGATCATGTTCATCATTCTCCGTAAGGCTTTGCTTGATCGAGCGATAAGTGACGGGACAAATGGAAAAGTGGAAAGAAAAAACTTTGAAAAATTTGAACATAGCCATATTCAACACTCACACCCGAGTCCGACTAACATGGGGAGAATCAATATAATAAAACATTTAAAACACTGAATCGAACTTGAAATACTTCATAGAGGTGACAAGCATCCATGCTTGTAAAAAACTCAACTGAAACTAAAGCAAATTCAATGATTGAAATAAGGAAAAACAAGAAGAATAATGGTAGTAAGATTGGTAACGTACCCTCGGGCGGTCTTCCCATGAACCCACCAGTGGCCAGTATGAAAATGAGAATATCAGCCCGCTTCCATTTACGAGATGACTTATCAATTAAATCTATCGATAAAGTGCGGGCTCCTTGTCGTACAAGAAAATGAGACCTTACAAATTCCACTGTACTGTCATAGTCCTGCTCAGAAATTCAAATATATCATATCGAAATAAAAAATTGCTGTTTTTCATATAATCCTTCTCTGGTTTCATTTGTCTGTAAGTTAAAACTTAAAATGACATGATAAAGAAATGCAAGCTCCATTAGCAATTATCGTATGGATTTTAGTTTATTTTTTTGAAATAAAAAAATAAAAGAATAGGGTCGTCAAATGCGGAGGAGGGCTTCGATACTCTGTTGATTATTACAATATCTTAAGATTTCGTACTGTAAACTTTTTGACCACTTTTGAAACGAGATACAAGACTGCAAATAGAAGTATATTACATAATTTCACCAATAGCAGATTACTGCATTGGATAAAGTCGTATACTCTTGAATCAAATCATACATGAAGTGCTTAATGAGGTCAAAAGGTTAACCGAAAAATATGTGTTAAAAAATTATTTCCTAATTAACGAAACATGAAACCTAAAGAAAGATTTGAGAGATGATGAGGCAATTTCGAGTGACACTATGGAAAAAAGTGGTTTTCTAAAAAGAAACATATAAGCATTTTGTTACCTCAATTTTGAATGAAAAGTACCCTCTTCCTTTCGATACTTTGTTGCCACGGGCCTCACACATTTTGCTCTTATTGGTAAGGCCTTCATGGAGAAGGCATAAGATTGACTCAAACTGATTGCGGTTCATTGAGTCTCCGACCAGCATCACCTTTTTACCTCTTAGTCTCTCCAAGAAGTCGGTAGCATTAAACCTGAATTCGTTTGGCAAATAGATAAATAAATAAATAAGATATTGTAATTGGAAAGTAAATGCAAAAAAAGGTTAAATAGAGAAGAAACAGGCATTAATCAGAAATAGAGTTGAGTGAAAAGGGCAACTATGTCAAAACAGACAATAGAAATTCATTGAAATAAGATATCATCAATACGCTGCATTTATAGCTTCAAAGATAAAGTAAAAGTTATTAAAGTCCGAACGATGAAAGTATTAATTACATTCTTAGGTTCTTGTATGAACACTTGGAGTGTGCTTTGAACTTGAACAATGATAGAAAGTCCAAGGTTAATATTACCAACGATAAATGCATGGAATGAGAAAAGATACACCACTTCTTTAGGTCCAAATTTCAATAACTCGATTTCTCATCTATTACCAAGTGATTTAGAGCATTAAAATACTCAAATAATCATCTATTCTACTATTCAACACACACAATAAATGGAAGGGACTTAAAAGAAGACATTCTCTCTGTTTTTTTCTGCAAGTGATTCTTCCTTTGTTTTCTTGTGACTACCCGAAACTCTAGAACCCAAAATAACCAAAGATTGGCCCTTTTATGCTCTTACATAATACGAACTTACAACTGTAGACAGTCTAAACCCCAACATGTAAACACGATCTGTCATTCTGGGGAAATTTCATATGCATTGGCTGGGGGAGCATGCTGCCAGGAGTATGGTTCTTCTCCACACTCTTAGATCAATATAGCTGGACGGATTACGTTCTCCTAAAACTCCCTAAGTTAAATTTACAGTTTTTTCTTAAGCAGGGTAGCAAGGAAATTACTCTTGATAAGTTACGGGGACTCGAGATGGGGCCTCTAATATGAGTATGATTCCAACTCAGGCATTTCATGTTTTCCGGAAATCCTTTTGCAATAATTTTGAGTATCGTGTCGGCCTCAGCGGGTTTAGGATAAAGCAAACAGTTCGTGAAACATGATGTTCCAACTTAGTGCTTGTGAATTGTGATAACTAGAGTTACTCATCCTTGAAGTACCATATCACCGAAGTGGTGTAAAAGAGAGTATTACAAACATTATGAACCGGCATCGATCTATGATAAATCTAGTACTTTTATGAGAAAAGTTGTCATTTATTCATACAACTGATTGTGTGGCATTTGAGAAAAGTTTTCCGCATAGTTTAATTTCAGCAAAAAAATAATATGAAAAACGTGAGAAATAGTAAATTTACTTAATATACTAAATTTTCAATGACACTAGAACAAGTCTAGGTAAATCAAGTCATTCATTTAGCATGAGTATTGTACTATTAGCTCGTTTGAATCATACAACCATTCTTAAAATGTGATATTCTCAAGAAGCAACAATTAACCATTTCACTAGCATATCCATGGCAATCGGAAATGAAGAGAGCTTATACCTTGGTAGATCGCAGCCATCAGGCTTCCAACGCCATTTCAAGTAATCAGTATCTTCCTTCCATTCCCATGGCAATCAAAAGCGTCATCAATGAAAGGACATGAACCCGGCTTGTAAATCGGGTACTCTTCATCTTTCACCCAGGTTCCAGTGTAAAGATCACATGTTTCCCTCTTCTTCTCTTCGCCATTTTCAACAACTAGGCTACTCGGCGGTGGTGGGTCCGGCATCTCTGGAGTAGCTACTTCATCTGCGGTCGGGTCCGGCTTCTCTGGAGCAGAGAGTGAATCGTCGATGCCGGTGGTATTCGAAGAAGGGTCAAGCTTATCAGCTTGGGAAACTGAAAGAACAAGCTCATGGTTGGTTGATAAGTTCCCTGGCTCCGGTGGTGGAAACGAAGGCGGTGGTGGGTCGGGAACGGTGGTGACTGAAAAGGATTGCTGGTAAACGGAAACGGAGGGATCAAGCGTGCGTTTGGTGAAAAGGAGAATGCTGAAGAAGAACAATACAATGAAGAAAATGGTGGTTAATCCGAAACGGATTTTTTTAGAAATGGAAGAAGTGTCCATTTGGGATTGGATTTGGTCGGTGGCGATTGCATCGAATCTTTTGATTTCCTTGTTTTGCTGTCGTTTATTAACTACGAACAGACCACTTTGCTCATCATTCTGCTTCTTATGTCATTTTGTTCTATTTTAAAAAATATATATAATGTGATTTAATTCATTTTTTATTAAAAAATAAAATCTCAAATACACTCACATCTACACGTCGTATCCAGTAAACATTTTATTTAAAAAACAGATAGAATTTCGAATGAGATAAATTTTTCTTAAATTTAATCAAAATGCATAATAATAAATATAATACTCAAATTTTGACCCGGCCCAACCCAATCCATGTACATCATATAAACAATCCTTGTTTGATCCACGGTATCCGTTTCGTTTAATCAGTGGCCTTCATTTTCTCCCCAAGCGAGTCGAAATAGAAACCATTCTAAGCGCCGACCAGCTCTCTTGCGAGTGACTCCCGCCATGGAAATCGCCGACGCCTCGGAGAACGGTTCGAGAAATATCCAGCCAACGATGGATACAGTATCCGACCCATCAGAAACGATCTCCAACAATACAGCTGCAGAGAAGTGGCCCGGCTGGCCTGGTCACTGCGTGTTTCGGCTCATCGTTCCGGTTACGAAAGTCGGCAGCATAATTGGCCGGAAAGGTGAGCTCATCAAGAAGATGTGCGAGGAAACCCGCGCCCGTATCCGCGTCCTTGATGGCGCTGTTGGGACTCCCGATCGGATTGTAACTCCCTTATCTTCTCTCTTTTTTTTCACCTTTGTATTCTAAACTGGAAATATTTCTTTTCTTTTGTTAATAAATTTTGTGGTTGTCGACTCATTCGGTCTGGCCTTTGATCTTGTTAGTTGATATATGCTTTAAAAGAAAGAAATAATCAAAGAGTAAAGGGTAAAAGAAGACAACTTTCAACCCTAATTAATCCATATTGATATAAATCTTGCATCTTTTGCTTCAAGAGATTTCTTTTCAAGTGAAAAATGCTTTGAAAGTAACAAGTGAGCTCCAATTGTGAGATTTCTATAAATTTAGATACACTTTTGTAACTTTTACTGTCTAGAGAAGTACAACTGTTGTATATTAGGCAAAGTTTTGGCTTTTGAGCTAATGGAAAAATACTTTGATATGTTTGTGTAACATAGATTGGAGTATTTCCTGCTGATTATTCTTTAGTTTTTGGATTTCACCACCTGTTGTTGATTTAAGACAAGATATTGGAGTTAAATTACAGTTTTCTCGTTACCCTTTACTGGTTCAATGAATTATTTGGCTTTTATTGTAGGTGCTAATAGCTGGAAAGGAAGAACCAGAGGCACCTCTTTCCCCTGCAATGGATGCTGCTATAAGAGTTTTCAAACGTGTCTCTGGATTTCCAGACAACGATACCGATGCTAAAGCAGTTGGAGCTACATTTTGTTCGATCCGATTGTTGGTAGCATCTACTCAAGCAATCAGTTTAATTGGAAAGCAAGGCTCCTTAATCAAGTCGTTACAAGAGAGCACCGGTGCATCTGTTAGGGTATTGTCAGGAGGTATGTTTTTTACATTTCAAAGTATTTGTTTAATTCATGAGAGGTTGAGTTCCCTTCTTGCTCATCCATGCATTTAGGTTTCAATTTTTGCATAGGACTTTGAATTGATTAATGAAATGTCTTTATCTTGGAACTTTAATGCCCTCGTCCCATTTGATGGCTGATGCAACTATTTTTGTGGGATTATACATTCTTCTGCCTCTCCATAGGGCTGTTTAACCCTATTCACATAGGATAATTCCAGCTGCTTGTTCTATGATAAATATGACACTAAATTAGAGGTTATCCTATCCATTCTTGAGCTACACATGAAATGAACCTCAAATCAATATAGTTGTGGTTAAATTCTTCATGGCTCTGTTCATTCTGGGTGGTCTTATGAGGGATCATTCTGGTGCAATCCTTGGTTCTTTTCAGGAACCGGATGGTTTTGGACCTCCAACATTGAAGGAACTTAAAGCTATCCAAAGGGGTATCTCTTTCTTTACCTCTGTCCTAGGGAGGGTTAAAGATAGGTTGATCATAGAGAGTGATAGCAGAGTTGCAGTAGACTGGATCAATAAGGTTGTCTCATGTCCAGCTGTTTATGGTTTCATTGTTAGAGATATTATTGAGTGTCTTAAAACTATCGGGGGGGTTGTTAGATGGATTGCAAGGACAGCTAATATGGATGCCGATGCTCTAGCAAAGGCTGGTATAGGTTGATTATTATGTTGTTGACTTCTATAGTTCGGTTTTAAGGCTCAAGAATTGTTGTAAGGGTTCTACTTGGATTTTTCTTTCCAAGGTTGTAATTCTTATTTTCTTAAATGAAATTATAAGGCACTCTTTTCCTCCTTCCGATGATTAAGAAGCTTCTTTACAAGCTCCATTAATCAAGAAGGAGGTTTTTAAAGAGACCTTCAAATCTTATCAAAAAAAATTACATGGATAAAAATTGAAATTGTATGCTTCTTTCTTGATTATTTCATGTGTTCGCATCTATGTGCTTTTTTCTAGTTGCATGTCTTCTCAGACCTGTCTTCCATTGGCTGTGTTATGGTTATCTTTTTACAACTACAAAAAGAAGGCTAGATAGTTATTAATTTGGAAGTCCATTTCTTTTCCGGCAAGAAATTTTGGAGGATTGTACTTTAATACCGAAGCAATCGCTCTTCTCTTGACAACTTTTACATGTCAATAATGAAATAAAACTTTTATTTGTGTCTGCTTCCATCCCTGTCAAATTAAGGGCTTACCTTGATGGTGCACAATGTTTTCGAATCTGCATAGCTTAAAGTTCCTTTTTCTGAGACTGGAATAAGATACTGATACCAGCTGTGTGATTTTAGATATATTCTGGATGGCTGATTTTTTGCCGAGTGTTGTTACATTGAGGAATCAAATAAGTGGCTGTCTTTGGGTGCAATTTAAAATCCTGAAAATGTTGGTGTTATTGGCTGCTTCAGTCATTTGATCCTTTGATACTTTATCTGAATTTTACTACTATTGTAACTCAATCCATTGTGATTATGTAGTTCTAGACACATAGAAGCATTTTTTCTCACTTGTAAATGATACTTTCTAGTGGTAAAAGTAAAATAATTTTGTTCTTTTCGTTGATTATTTTAGACAACCATAGTTATACAAATTGTACAATAAATCCAAGCTTTTGCATCTTCTTTTCTGTTCAATAAGTGCCCTATAAATCATAGGTTTTGGGATTTTGTGTTTACGGTGAACTGTTTCTGTTCTGCAGAGGAAACTCCATCTTATGTGGTAGCAGATGAGAGGATTGCGGAGTTGCAGGGGGAAGCCTTGAAGGTTCTTAAAGCTCTTGAAGCTGTGGTGGGCCACCTGAGGAAATTTTTGGTTGATCAAACTGTTCTTCCTCTCTTTGAAAAGACAGTAAGCTCGATTTCTATCAAACTGTTTTATGTAACTTGCAACTGTTTCATGTTAAGTGGTCCCATCAATGTATGCAGCATAATTCAATGGGCACTCAGGACCATCAAGCAGAGACAAGGTCTGAAAAGTCATCTCTGCTTACTGCTTCTCAAAGTGGAATAGGAATTGATCTTCCTATTAGGAGAGACTCTTTGTTCCTGGAACATGAAAAACAGTTCGAGCAGCGAATCCCATCTTCTGGAATTTCATTCTATGGGCAGGATCCTGCACTTTCGATGGTGCGTTCTAGTTCAGGGCTTCATCGATCTGCTGTTCCTATAGTTACGCAGGTTTGTTTTTGTTTGTGCCTGAATTATTATTTCTTGTTTTTAATTTCTTTTCCCAAATGAGCAAGAGTGAAAATAGGGATTATGATGCCGAACAAGGAAGAGAAAAGGGTATATGGAGATCATATTGAAAATTAGAGGACAAAACAGAAATAGGAGTAAGAGGGGAGAGAAATGAAGAGGGCCGACCATAGGGAAATCTAGTACTCAATATTCCAATCTCGGTGAAGTATTCATATATATATATATATATATATAAACATAAATCCTTTACATAAGAAGGCCAATAAATATACCCCATGATGATTCTCCATGAAATTAGTTCTATGTTAATTATTAGTTAATTTGAAAAGGTGAGAAGAAAATCATTTTGAGCCAGATTTTAGGTCATTGATGCCCTACTTGGTTTACATCACTGCTACTTGTGTCAAAGAGCTTTAATGTAGCAATTTTTCTCTTTATTACAATGCTCATCTTACATACATTTAATTCAGCTTGGAGATTTTGCGATGGTACTTTTTAGTTTAAATTAAGCTTTTGAAGAAAAACTTTGTTATGTTTGCCTAGACATATGCTACACATTCTTCATACAATATATATGTATATAATTGGTTTTTGTATTATCATTTATCTTATTGCATTTCTGGAATCAGATTGCTCAAACCATGCAAATTCCATTTTCTTATGCTGAGGACATCATTGGGATTGGAGGAGTTAATATTGCACACATTCGGCGCACTAGTGGAGCCATCATAACTGTGCAAGAAAGTGGTGGCCTGTCTGATGAAATAACCGTCGAAATTAAAGGCACCTCAATACAGGTTCAGTTGGCTCAACAACTGATTCAAGTAAGAAATGACTTCTAATTTAACTATAGCTTGCTGGTGTTTAAAGTTTCACTTTCGCTTATATTAATTACGGAACTATGCCTGCTTTGTATTCTCCTTCATGGGTTTGATCTCTTTGGATTTCTATATTGCTCCAATGCTTCAATTATCATTTCCGGATATGGGTTTGGATATATGATCTAAGAACTTTTCAGATGCATGACATACTCGTGTATACACACTCAAGTTCGAGTTACGTAAATGGATGTTATTAACTTGTTGAGATTGCTGATTCTTTGGTTAATGCAGGAGTTCATGAGCAATCACAAAGATCCGATCACAAGTGGCGGCAGCTACAGAGACACGGGGTATAGGCCCTCCTCGTTTTCACAGTTGGGCTACACACCTTCACTTTCGTCTCAACAACCCTATGGCGGATACGGAGGATCTTCTAGTGTAAGTGGCTACTCTACTTTTAGGCTTTAAGATAATTATCGTTTAACCTTGTTAGACTTTGCAGTCTCTTTGTTGGAATGAATTCGTCTGGGTGTTTCTCTGTTGGGGATTATTAGACTCAGGTTAAGTTTCAGAAAACTTAATATATTATATATATAAATATATATGTAAAATTATCGGTTCACACTAATGCTTTCTTCAAAACATTTGATGTAATGTTTTACATCCAAGTTTGACAACTTAAAACATTAAACATTCAATCTTCTTGCCTAATTCTAACTTGAATTATCTTACAAAAATAATAAGGGTAGTGTAGACCAGAAGTCCCTAAACTAGGCTCAAATGGTTGTTTTTAGTACTGAACTTTTAAAAATTACAAAATGATTGTTAAATTTATTGAAATTTTCACATATAATAATGTCCTAATCTTTATTATAATTTTAGATTATTTCATTAATTATGTAATAATAATAATGCAGATTACATAATTCTTATTGTTAAAAAAATTGATACATAATTTTTTATATAATTTTAATGATAGTTACATAATAATATGCTCCTCACATTTATTTAGCTCTTATCATCTTTTAAGTTAGGTTTGTTTACTTAGAAGCCATAAATAAATACTACTAAGGTTTTGAAATATAATACAAAAAATTAAAATATTTTAATTTTAATTATGAAGTTATTAAAAAATCAAATTTCTTACGGTTTAGATTGAGCTTTGGTTATAATTGATATTGTTATTAATTTTATCAAATAATCCATAAATTGTTCATAATGAAACAAAAGTTAATTTTATAAATTTGGGTTTGGTCCTCTTAGCCAATCACAATTGCTCATAGCGTGGATGTTTAGCTATTTGATCCTCAAATTTAGCTACAAAAAATGTATGGATACTAATATAAAAAAGGTTTTTAGACTTTTACCATTTCTTAGATATAAAATGGATTTGTATCTTAAAATTAAATTTAATATTTGAGATGTGTTGTTTATATATATATATATATATATATATATAATTATGGGGAGAATACAATATACTAGCTATCCAAAGATTTTCAATCATTTCGTAATAAACGTTCATGCTCTTGCATAAGTGGTATTTGAACTCAGGACCTCAAGGGATAAAAACAATCCTTTAATCACCGAGGTCACTTATTTGTGATATTAATTTAATAAAAATATAATCACATTAGAGATTATTCTTCTGAAATTTAAATTAATAACGATTTTAAAAATAAATAAAGTGATAATTAATTTGTAAAACACAATATTTATGTAATTATTTTTCTAAGTTTAAATTAAATTTTTATCAGAAATTATGCGAAGTATTAAAGTAAAATGTTGATAAAACAATAAAAAAAATAACTCCAAAAACGAGTCTGATTCATTTAGGGATGGGTATGGGATTTGATTCAATCGGGTTAGGGTTTATTTTTTTAAAAAAATTGGGTTCGGGTTGGGTCGGATTTTTTTTAAAGGTGATGTTTGGGTCGTGTTGGATTCGGGTTTAGGGTGAAAAATACCCGACTCGGGAAAAAATAATTTTACCTTATATATTTAGAAATAATTACAATAATACTTTTTTATATATTATTTTTTCAATTGAAACACTATTTTTATTGAATAAAAATAATATTTTTTATTATTTTGGATCGGGTTTGTATTTTATCTCAAAAAATCGGATTGGGTTCGGGTTGGGTGGAGTGTATATATTTTCGGGTCGGGTCGACCAAAACCCGACCCATGCTCATCCCTGGATTCATTGCTTTGCGAATATATTGTAGGCAAAACTTAAGATGAGAATTAGCATTTTATAAGATAATAATTGTAAAGATTACAACAATTATATTAACGGTTTACTAGTAATAATTGTAAAACATTTTTGTAACTTCTAATTTGTTTGTTTTGTGAGAAGAATTTGATAAATGATTGTTTTAAAAATATAAGTATATAATATGATACAAATAGATAATTATGTTAAAATTTGTAAAAATATATAATATATTGAGTATTATTATGCTATGGAAAGTAGCATAACACATGAAATAAAATTGGGAGTTATTCTTATAATGATTGATTTGGATTTAGATAATATTTTTAAAAAATTGGTTTAATACCGAAGTGTTTAGTATTACTGTCAGAATGTGATTTTGAAAAGATACATTATCATTGTAGATACAATATTGTAGATTAAAAATATATTCAAATCATATTTGAATTTTTTAATATTATAATATATTAATTTAATTTATAATAAAAATATAAAACAAATTTTATTAAAAATAATTTATAATAATTGTGTGTGTTTTACAAAAAATATATAAAATTTAAAAAAAATTATAAAATGAGAATAATTTCAAACCATAAATAGTTTGCTGATCATGTAATTATATATTAATTAAAAATATAAATTTTTAAATCGTAAAATAAGTAGATCTTACTATTATAAATAAATATTAAAATTGTAATTGTAGTTTTGAAAATATTTTTCAAATGTAAAAGTTGAAATTTTCAACATATATTATCATTAAAACTGTTTTTTAAGAGTTATTATCTGATACACGTGTATTTAAATCTTAAAATCTAAATTCTTAAATTCAAACCCTAAATTTTAAACTCATTTGAATAGAACACACAACATTAAAATAAATATGCTTGTGTAAACTAAAGTTATTGGTTTAGTATTTCTCATGATTCAAACATAACGTTAAACGGGATTTGAATTTGATAATTTAAAGTACAAAATTAATATAGATACAATATGAGAAAATGTTTAGAAATTAACACGAAATAAAATGATATATAACGTGGTAAATAAATGGTTAACATTAGAACTTACCACAAAAGTATTATGATGTGTTATGTTGGTAGGCAGCAGATTAATCCGTCGTACTTTGGTGCAATTTTCTTGTGTGTGTGCGTGTGGTATTTAAGTTATGGAAACTGTTTGAAAAGCAGATATGCGTGTGTTAATGTCTGACGATGCGTATTACCGGTGATAGGTTCGACTTTTAGATGATCTAATGGAGCCACTACGATATGATAGCCCTCCATTTGCGGCTGATCTCCGACTTCGATTTCAGCATAAGTGATGCTGGAGACGACGGCAACCCATTCAAACATATTGCAGTTCATTGAACATGGTTTTAACCGACGGTTTGCCCCGTTATAACGAAGCACGGAAATAACGGAACGGCGGGTTTAGGGTTTCGCCCGATGATGATTGGTTCGGGGTGATGGGGGTGCTATGAAAAACACAATCAAGCTGGATGGCAGACGAGCATTACTCTTGGTGAATAATTACATATGATCCACGGCAGATCATGAACTGGAATTTCGAAATTTCTCACCCATGCTTCTATTCAGTTCATGAATCCGATATGATTTTTCTTTTGTTTAATCATCCATATTCAATCTATTAATCAATGATCAAATATTTTAAAAATTCATTTATGATGACATCATCTTAATTTAATTTGATATATTCACAATTAGGGGTAAATAAAACTCAATTCGGTTCTAAAAATTATTTTTTTTCAATTGAGTCATAAAATACAACTCGAATAACTTTTTATGATATATTTTTATCATATATAAAATATATGAAGAAACATATATTTATTGTATATGATTATAAAAAAACAATTTAAATTAAAATAAAAAAGTGTCATGATTTATAAATATTTATAATTAGTTTTATACAATAACTAGAAACCCCAACTTGAATTTAATAAGTGCGACTCCAATCAAGTTTGAGTTGTAAAATAACTCATCAATTGGAATAAATAAATAAATAATTTATTCGAGTAACTATAAAAAAGTAAATAATTCAAATTCACGATATCAAAATTCAAATTCTTACATCTCATTCCTAGACTAACTATAAAATGTTATTCATAATTATTTAAAAAATGTTGCATGAAAATATCAAATAATAATCGCATTTGATAAAAGACAGTATTTTACTGCCCAATAGTCTTCCGAAATTACAACCGAATGCATTAAGCCATAAGCCCCCACCCCCCTTTGACCTGCAAAAGCCAAACAATGAAATGATAAAATGTTCGCAATCAGGATGGATTTACATATATCTACATAAATGCATGTCATCGCGGATCCAGAAATTTTCTTAAAAGATGGGCACACATGCATTAATAACATAAAATTTTAGTATGGTGTAAATACAATTAATAAAATAGATAAATAACCAAAGAAAATTGAGATTTCACGTATCCACCCTGATCCAAGGGTATATATGACTGTCATAGTACTAGTTAAAATCATTATGTACATCTTCATGCATTCTATCAAATGACAGTCAAACCAAACTGTAAGTCGAAGAGTTGATAGAAAACTTTCCAAAGAATTATAGTCGGACGACTAAACTAAATAAAACGTAAAATTAAGTGACAAGATTGCAAAAAGATTAATTGAATTTACACGTCTATTCTCCAGCGATTGAAGAGCATGTTGTGGTTCCAGTTTGATTAAAATTTGACCTAAAAAGAAGGATGGATTGAAGAAACAATAAAATCAGAGACAAATCACAAAACAATCAAATTATTTAGCTAAAGACCAAAACGATGTTGTTTTAATTTCCGATCTTTTGATTATTCAAATTTTGCAGATTAAAACTCGACTTGAACTCGAAATTTAAATCAATAATTTGAGTTGACTTGAACAACTAGAATAACTCAAAATAAAAAAAAAAAAAAATCAAATCGAATCGAGTCATACCAACCCCTAATTTTGTATGACCAATGAATTCCCAAATACAATCAAGTGCACCATCTAAACAATCAAAATCACAAATCCTTCATCAGTTAAACTTCATCAGAGTCAAAACATCAAAACAGATTCATGTATAATACAATATCATCAAAATCATTGATCCAATAAGCATTACCAAACATGCATGCGAAAACCCACCAATCAAGTTCAGAAAAGAGTCAATCAAATCAGCATCTAAGATTCCCAACATTTCAACAACTAAACGTGAACTTCAGACATCAATCACCCATTTAAAATAATAACCAGATCAACATAACCAAAAAAAATCCAAAAATAAATGGGGGAACATTAGAAATACCTGGATGGGATGGGGATCAATGATTGCCATGTTCCTTGTGCTCAAGATGGCGACGCTCGTTGGGGAGAGCGACGAGGTAAGAGAAGATCATCCCACCGAAGCAGACATGGTAAAGAGGCTGGATTGAATCAGTTTGAATGTATTTGGAATTGTAATTGTCCAAACCCCTTTGAAAAGCTTTCTTCACGTAGTCCATGGATAGCATCGGCTTCACGTAGTTAGGGACTTCCTTCACTTTCATCCCTTTGATCTCGCTGTAAACTTTCCTCATTGCCATTTCTCCCAATCCAAACCCTAGCTTATTGCTTCTAGGAGAATGCGAAATTTAGAGGATGGATTGATGATGATGATGGGATTATCGAGCTTGTTTATTGTTTTTGTAAAAGAGAAGACTATTCTCTCTTGGATTTAAGCCTTCTTAATTGGGCCGGCCTGCTTCACTTCTTCAATTTTATTTTTCAATATCAGTTCGAATGGGTTAGGTGGATTTTGTGAGGAAGAGAATTGGGGTGGGACAAAAACAGGTTTATACTAAAAATTCCAACTTCATTCAATTTGAATAATTATTTTAATATTTTTCTATATTTAAATCTTTTATTATCTTTAAGGAGGTGTCATTCAATCCGAGAATCAATCTTTCTTCACTCGAACTTGATTTAATTTTTTAGAGACGTATAATCCAATTCAAATTTTGAGCTAAAAATTTGTATTTAGTCTGACTCAACACTAATAACTAAAAAAATTATTTTATTTGATAAAATGCAAATCTAATTAAAATTATTATTGAGAGGTATATTAGAGTAATTATCCTTAAATATATAGAAAAAAAATATATTAATATCTTAAGTAAGTTTAAGCCGTTGAGTAAAGTATTTTTCACCTTTAACATTGAACCTAATCCGACTCGTCCTTTATAATATCTTTCTGATCCTGAACCTAATTTTTTTTTAAAACTCTAAATTTGTCATATTCAAATTAAACTGTAATTCCTAATTAAATATATTTTTAATGAATTCTGAAAATATAAAAATATATATAATATAGCTATATAGAAATTGGAATCATTTGGGGCAGTGAAGTGGTCAGTCACATGTGGTGTACTGGTGTATAAGGGAAACGACAAACTCTGGTAGGGCAGACTCACATGTGCTTCAATCTCTCTCCATCGAGCTTTCCCTATTAATAATTAAATATATAATTATCCCCTGTTTAATTGAATTTAATTGTATAAATTATATATATAATTGAAAATTATATTAAACAAAGCTGTTCCACAAAAAGCAATATATCTTGAGATGGAATTAAGATAAATATTAAATTTAAAGGATTTACTTTTAAATATGATTGTAATTTAAAAAATATTAAAAAATAATTTAATAAATTTTAAATTTATAGGAACTTAATGAATATTTAAATAAAAAAGGATGGAAATTATCTAATTTGACTAACTACAAAGCTTTTAGGGACCTAAAATGAATCAAATAAGAAAATTTAAGGGGTTCGAACTTAATTTGATTTACTTCAAAACTAATGTGGACCTAAAAGTAATTAACCCATAAAATTTAGGTGATCGGGATCGCTCTCGGCTCGTACCCAATGTAAACAAAGACTGGACCACTAATGGAAGTTTTCGGTTTTGGCTCTAGGATCGAGTGTGGATTTCATAAGTGGAGAAAAGCACTTGTAAATCATAATTGCCTAAATATCTATTTTGGTATTTTTATATAGTTTTATTTAATTATATATTTGAATTTATATTCTATTAAACAAATTACTCTAAATTATACTTTCATTGAAAAAGCATTAAGCATTTAAATTCAAATTCAAATTTATATATGAACTTAATTTATTGATTCAAGTTAGTACTTAACTTAATTTTTTTAAAATTCAAATTTAAGCAATTTATACAACATAATTCAGGTTCAGATATATAATTAAAAAAGAAAAAGATAAAAGTATCAAATTAAACTTATAAACTAAGTTCAATTACTAAAATGTATGTTTAAATATCTATAATGAAAAATGAAAAAAAATCATTAAAATAATATTGATTTTTTTAATTAAAATAAACTGAACATGAACAAGCTTAATGTTAGAGTTTATGACTTGAAGTCTTTTGCTTTAGCTTGAAATTTTCAAAATGTGACATATTTGATAATGAAATACGGAAGAAAAATAAGAATCTACAGTAGATATGACAAGTCTCGAGCTGATAGATCTAAAATTGTAGCTCACCACTGATCTTATTGGGGGACTTGGGATAGAGTTTTGATGTATGATACAATTTTATTCAGTTCTTAGAGTTTGATGTTATTGTACAACTATATATATATATAAAAAAACTGTTAGGATTTGATGTATTATTCTACAATTCTCTTGTAATTCGTCGTTGCTTATACATATTTGTATTTGATTATCTTTTAAAAGATTTCCATGTATATATATTTTAGGTCTACTCATGTACAAGTGTGATTTATGACACGTGACACGACTCTAAAATTTGAAAGGTCACACATAAATGTCATTCAAATCCGTTTATATGCAATCTTTGTGTCATAATGATATTTTATTTTAAAGGGAAAACAAATTTTTCGTTTGGTTCTCTGGAAAGTGACAAGAAAAATTGTAAGCAAAGATTTTGATTGTATCTTTAATTATTTTTCATGATGAATTTTGGTAAAAAAAAAAACCTCGTAGATCCCTCGTAATTTCAAATTTGATAAATTAATATTTATTATAAAATATTTTAAGAGTCTCATTTTAAATATTAACATAAAGATAACATATATTTTGGGACGGACCACTATATATTTATTATTATCTGTAATACTTTAAAATAAATAAATAAACATTAATAGAAATTCATTTGCTCAAACTCAAATCTATTTTCACCTATGTTTGAAGGGTTAGAGTTGCCATTGCCAACACGTGAAAACAAGGACTCTGCTGTAGGGAATCTCAGCACACAAACGGCTGATGCATGCGACGTATGGCTTGATTTCCTCTGGGTCCCCCTCTTACACAATGCACTGATGCTTTGTAACTCGGTTGTCTTGAGATCCAAATTAGGGAGATACAATGAGCCCATTTTCTGATAATTTTACTTTCAAATAAAATATTTTATCTGAATTCACGTTTGATTATTTTTATTTGTCTCAAATTTATATTAAAATTTTTTAGTAAATATTTTTTATCGATACATTTAATTTTTTGATATAATGTTAAAATCAATCCTTAACATTTGTTAAAATGATCATTTTTAGTTCATATTTTTTAGAATTTTTTTGCCATAATATTTTATTTTAAGATAAAAAGACTCATAACATTTGATAAAATAATCACTTTCGTTCTTATTATTTTTTTCTATATCCTTTTTACTTTCAACATTTTATTTTAGGGTAAAAATATATATATTTTGAAGTGTTAATAATGTGTTAAGTTTATAAAAAAAATAGTGTGTTAAATAACAATTTTCATTTATAGAGGATTTTTTGTTTTAAAATAAAACGTTGAAAGTTAATTTTAGCATCATGTATAATTTTTTCATATTTTCAATAAGATAAAAAGATATCGTATATATATTAAAATGATTTTTCTCTGTTAAAAGTAACGAGAAAATAAATGCTGAGAAAAAAAATTAAAAATGTAGAGATAAAGATTAAATATTTAAAAAACTAAAGATAATTGGACAATACTCTGTAAAGTTGTGGATTGTTGCACACTTGCACTTATCTTCGGTGAAAGTCGTCTATAGGAGATTATGTTTAACCTTTAACCAATTCCAAGGACATCCCCAGCAGTCGACGCTTTGAATTTTGAGAAAGAAAAAGAGAAATCACCTGCAGGAGAAGATGACTTCCACCAAAGAACTTAAACTTCACTCGGTACTATTCAAACATCTCTAATAATTACTTTTCTTCTTCACAACCCTATTTTCTTTTCTCAAGATACGCTTCTCACTATGTTTTTCTATTTCTCTTAATATTTATATATATGCGACATAATAATAATAAGTATTATTATAATTCGAGTTTAATAAAAGTTTTTTAATCATAAATTTAACTCTATCCGACCCTCTCTTTTATAAAGATTATCTCAAATCTGATACGCTTTTATTGAAAATTTAGTTTTATAAAATTAAATTAGTTGGATTTATATATTTTGATATACATATTAAATTTACTAAATTCAGTAATTTTTGTTTATATATATCTTTCGCCAGCTGGCAAAGCTAGTATTATATATGTTTAATTAGGAGAAGTAGGAAAATTAATTTATTCACGTGAGAACATTCTGACTTTAACTCGGCTCATTTACTCGATTTTTCTACTTTTACTCCCTCACCATTGATTTTTTTTTTCTTCTCCCATCTTCACTTTTTCACCATTGATTTTTGAATTTTTTTCCAACGTTTGTTAATGTTCAAAGTTTACTTATTTTTAGACAATAATATTAATTTTAATGTTGATTATCGACCGTCTGTATTACTTATTTTTTCTTAATTTATTTTTTTTATTTTTCAACTCTATCTCTCTGTCACGCTTTCGTTTGTCTTTATAATATGTTTTACTTTACCTTTGTTATCATGTTGATCTTCTATGTTCTGGATCTTCAAAGTGGGTTTAGATATACGGTTTGCATTCAAAAATAGTCTTTTCATACGCTCAACTCTAATTTGTGATTGTCGATGATTTTTCAATAGTTTGATCCCTGTTGTGGTTCATTTTCCAATACAGTCGGATCTATTTATATATGTATTTTGTTCGAATTTTTAGATGAGTTTTAATCTTTTCTTTGTATGCTCCTTGATGATCTCAAATGATTAATTTATTGTATTAATAATTATGAGATATGTCTTAATTATATGTACATTGTAATATTGGATATTATCTATTTTTAAATAAAATTAGTAACTTCTATTTGTATAAAAAATCCAAGGTTTAATATGCAACGAATGGAAATTTTAAGGGACAAATTGGGTAAAAATTGTTAAGGAGCAAAGTGGAAAAAGTTGAATACTTCATGGGTAAACTGTGTATTAAACTGTAAATTAAATATTAGTAGTTGCATCCATTCGTTTCGGTCCAATCAGATCCCCTGCCATGCTGCTCCCTTATCAACTATCCACTCAAAGGTTTAGTTGTGGTTTTAATCCCTCTTTTATATTAAAATTTAAAATCTGGCCACTTTCCTTTGATTTGACACAATATGGTCTTTTATTTCATTAATATTATTAGTAGGTTCAAATTGACAATGTTGACAGTTTCCATTATCAAAGGAATGACCGGATATTTTCAAGACAACTTTAGCATTCGGTTGGTTTGTAAATTTATCATTTGTTAAATATGACTGAATGAATTTTCATGTGACCCTAATTACGAGACGAGATAACAAGAACAGATTTCACATTATTACTTAAATGTAAGAAACTAACGGTGTTTTCGATTTGAATCTATTACTAAGATCATAGAAGTGGATAGACCAAATAATATGAAATTAAAGTTGGGGAGTTAAAATATCATATTTTAGCATGTTGAGGGGCTGAGATGGGAATTAGATCCTATCATTTTCACAACTAATTTCCAGGGTAATTAAGTCATTACAACCGAACAATCAGCCCTACAGCTTGCGCCTCTCACACGATAATTAAAGATAAGAAGAAAACAAAAATTACTACGGAAAGGCAATTCCATTAAGAGAAAATAATTTTAGTGACAAAAAATATCTTATAATATATCATTTTAATCAATTTTTTTTAGATTTGTCAAAATGATTAACTAAATCGCAATGCGATCGATAATTCGTAACGCGATCTCCGGTATTGCAAATCAGTTTCTAGATTCGCAACGCGATTCTTACTATCGCATTGCGATTTTCCAAATTCGCGTTGCGATTTTTCCTAATTCGCAATGCGAATACGTAAATCGCAATGCGAATACGTAAATCGCAATGCGATTCTGACTATCGCAATGCGATTCTGACTATCGCAATGCGATTTACATAGCGTCATTCATATTAACGCGTTTTTTTTTTTCAAATTCTAAACACGAATATATTAATATATCGGAACACTGAACCGTCCACAGTATATCCCTTAATTGCAACTCATAACCTAAAACCCTAAATCACAACTCAGTCTCATCTCCATCTCTCACTCTCTAAGGCGATCCGTCCTCATCTCCGACGAAATCAGTCCCCACGATGATAACAGTCTCCATCTCCGGCGAAATCATTCACGGTCAGAAATGGAAAATCAACCAAATCAACCACCGAGGGTTATTTTTTTAATTATTTTTTTTGAAATTTTTACATTATTATTAGGTTTTTCATATTGAAATTGATGATAAGTTTACTAGTGTTTTCAATAATAGATTAACCATTTCACTTAGATTGCTTATTATATTCATTCGATTGCTGCCAATAATGCTAAACTGTTTAGTCTTTAACCCTGTGAAGTTAGTATTTGTCTTTGTTTTGTCTTTTGGTTGAAGTAATGCAATCCATTCAAGTTTCTTTCAATTTTAGTATTTGAAATCGAGAATGACTATCGCAACGAGTGAATCGTAACGCGAAAATGACTATCGCAATGCGAATTTGACTATCGCAACGAGAGAATCGCAATGTGATTTTCATTTCGCGTTGCGATAGTCATTTTCGTGTTGCGATTTAAAGTTTCATAAACTATTCTTCTTCTGCAAATTGAAACTTGAATGAATTGCATTACTTCAACCAAAAAACAAATATTAAATTCACAGTGTTGCAAATTTAAGTTTGAAGAATAAACTACTACTCTTTATTGTTCATATCTTCACAGTGTAGTTTTTGGTATATCTAAATTGGTATGTTTATTGTTTTTGCAGAACTTTTATTCGGCTCAATTGACCTTAAGAAATAAAGTAAGCATGGCCAAAACAATTGCGTCGAAGCTTTCACCTGCACAAAGAAAAATATTTGAGGATACTTGCTTCGGGCCATGGCTGAAAGTACAACATCCGGGTGGAGATGCTATGTTGACCCATCTGTTTCTTCAAACCATGACTAGCGATCTACCAGAGACTATACAACGTCGTGATGAAGAGATATGGTTTGATTTTTCACGGCGTATACGGTTTTGGGCGGGAGGAGTTTTGCTTAATCACCGGTCTACGCTTCGGACACGATGATGTAGATCGGTACACTAGACATATTACCCGCCTATCATGGTTTTCCTTGGTTTTTCCTGAGCAGTCAACGGAGAAGTCGAATTTACACGTGGAAGACTTGACGAGATTATTGAATAAGAAATATGGTTTTACTCGGATGGATAACGTCGATGTTGTCCGAGTATGCATTCTAATACTTTTGCAAGCCGACTTTTTAGGCAGAGAGGCCCGATAACCTATTCCTAATGATCTAATTAAATTGGTAGAGGACCTAAATGCATGGAACCTATTTCTGTGGGGTTCGTATCTATGGAGAGCTACATGGAATAAGTTGTCGTCTGCCTTTAATGATCGGAAAAGTTTACGTGGCGATGGTTCCAAATACACTTTGTCAGGCTTTATTTGGGCCTTTAAGGTAATAATTTTTATATAATGTTTCCAAAATTATAATTAATTCTTTAACAATTACTAATGTTTGTTATTATATTGTTTGTAGATTTGGATATTTGAGGCCTTTCCCGCCATGCAGACATATGCATTAAAAACTTCTAATGATATTCCTAGGGCTATTTCCTAGAAGAGGAAACGATCCTTGTTGCAATGGGAAGATTTACTACCGTATACTACAATAAATAATGTAAGTTAACACAAATACTACCATATGTTTATAAACAAGTTATTACTAGTACACATTTAACTTTGTTTGAGCTTTTATATTGTTAGGAGGCCAACACTCCATTACAGAGGCTGACACCCACTGAAGATGAGTTTGCCACTGATTGGTGGCAAGCTAGTAAGCTTTTTTTTATGGAACGGATGATGAGCAGCCACCACTTTGAGAGCCATCACCTCACCCAGAGCCATCACCTGATCGACCCGAATATACACCTCCACAACGAGAGTCATCACCTATTCTGTCACATCATCGAGCCTCTTCTTCACCATCACCTCATGATAGGCGACCGGTAAAGATGCCACGACGTTTATCTCCCTGTTCTCCACCTCCACCTCCACGGGATGAGTTAGGGGAGTTACGTAACGAGGTCAATGCCTTGCGTGAGGAGGTCGGTAATTTACGCGATGACAATGGTGCATAGCGTGTTGAGGTGTCTACTTTACGTGGTGAGGTAGCAGCTCTACGTGAGATTGTAGCATCGTTGCAGAAAGAGGTTCATACTCTACGCAACGAGGTAAGTTTAATATTTTTCATATTTAACTTGATGATAAATTTACTCGTAATTTCACTTAGATTGCTTAGTAAATTCATTCGGTTGCTGCCAATACTGTTTAACTGTTTATTCTTTAACTCTGTGAAGTTAGTATTTGTTTTTGGTTGTCTTTTGGTTGAAGTAATGCAATCCATTCAAGTTTCAATTTGCAGAAGAAGAATAGTTTACTATCGCAATGCGAAAATGACTATTGCAATGCGAATTTGACTATCGCAACGAAAGAATTGCAATGCGAAATGAAAATCGCATTGTGATTCTCTCATTGCGATAGTCAAATTAGCATTGCGATAGTCATTTTCACGTTGCGATTTTGTTGTTGCGATTTTCATTTCGCATTGCGATTCTCTCGTTGCGATAGTCAAATTCGCATTGCGATAGTCATTTTCGCATGGCTATAGTTATTTTCACATTGCGATAGTCATTTTCACGTTGCGATTTTAAGCTTCAGATTCTATTATTCTTCTGCAAATTGAAACTTGAATGAATTGCATTACTTCAACCAAAATACAAATACTAACTTCACAGTGTTGAAAATTTAAGTTTCAAGAATAAACTACTACTCTTTATGTTGTCATTGAACCTGCACTAAACTTATATGTTGTCCTTTTAAATGTTTATATAAGTGCTTACTTCTGGAATGTTATCTGATGCATTTTGTGAACAATGATATAATAATGACTTGGGTGAATACCGTGCAAGTTTGAAATATATTTGTATTTGTTCTCACTGTTTAATATCATGTCTGTTTATTTACTGATTTATGTATTAATTTATTTTTAGCGGCCCGCTAAAGTGGATGCTCTACGTCGGGTTTTTCTTGCAAGACGGAGTTCACGCATCAGACGGTGTGCACGTGCCATTACGTCTCCGTTCACCCCAATAGTGCGAAGAATCCGTAAGAAAAAGCCCGACTCACCTGTCATCGTTCAAGAGGCCTCCCCTATCGTTCAAGAGGCCCCTATCATCCCTCAAGAGCCCCCTCCCACCGTTCAAGAGGCCATTGTCATCGTTGAAGAGGTCCCTCCCAACATTCTAGAGCCCGATTCACACGGCGTAATATATCGAATTATTGAGAAGCCCACTCACATGTCGGACATGATGGATGACTGTTGGCTTTCATATAAGTTACCGGCCAGTACCATTCCTGCAGATGAAGTGGAGAGTAAACAACTACCGGAAACAATTCTGAATAATACCCTTTGGGCTAAGACCGCAGTTGATTTTTATCTACATGAGCGGAGCCAAGGGTGTTACGCTGACATATACAAACTCAACGATGATATGCATTTGTTGATTGAACGGTCTTGGTGGGGTGTATTATTAGGGGTTGAAGACAACGGCTATTTCGATGGGGGTAAGTCTTATATTTCTTATATTTCAGTTTGATTAATTTTTTTTAAAATTTATGTAATTCACTAATATATGTCTTTTTTTGTAAAACAGCATATTGATTCATGAGTGACACGTCTTCTAATTGTAAGGAAATTGAAGAAAAATATTAAAAAAACGCGATATACAATTATGCCGACGTCTTTTCACATAGTTCACTTGAAGAATCAACGACATGAATCATATGTGTTGGCTAATAGACAAGCTAAACTTTATCCTGCATGGTGGGAGGTCGATAAGGTTAGTATATTTGTTTAAATATTTTAAAGGTGTTCATAAATAAGTGCGCAATTTGAATTATTATATTTCGATGCAGGTGTTTATCCCTGTTTTGGACCGTACTCATTGGCTTCTCGTCGAGCTTAAGCTCCCATCCCTAAAGACAATAGTATATGACAACATGATAAATTACATATCATTGTTTGATTTGAGAGATATGATTAAGGGATGAAGCTCTCATTTGGCTAAATTCTTGGATGCAATTGATTATTGGACTAAGTCTGGAAACAAGAAGCCAAAGAAGTTTAATGTTAAAGTTATCAGAGACGAGACCGCGCCACAACAAACGAATGAAGCCAGAGGGGATTGTGGTCCTCTCGTATGTATGTGCTTGGAGCGTTTGACGACAGGAAGTACACATTTTCTACCTCCCACTGATAGAGATAGAGGTGCAGTAGGCTTGTGGTTTCGGCATTTTATGGCTAGAGCGATATATGCGAGACGCTGTCTACCTGCATCCGCGTTATGAAAGTGTCCATAAACAATTTTTAAGTCAAATGCAAGTGTTGTTAAACATATTTACTCTTTTTGGTTTGAAAATGTTTGGTTAAGTAACTAGAATTCAATAATTTGCTATTTGTAGGTTTTAGATGTGTAGAAAGTGTTGTTGATTCAATGTTTAGTTTCTGCAGGTTAATCCTAAAGTGAGCTGCGTGAAATGGATGTATGGGTGCAAAAGTTGATTTCATTATTATTTTTTGATTGTTTAATTGATTTGTAAAAGATGATTTGTAAATGTTGATTTGTTTAATTGATGTGTACATAATATTTGTGCTTGTTTAATTGATTGAAATGTAATAGTTGATTTGTTGATTTCAATCTGCATTATGTTGAATGTAAAACAGACTATTGCAACGCGGAAATGACTATCGCGTTGCGATTTTTATTTTCGCATTGCGATTCACTCGTTGCGATTTTCATTTCGCATTGCAATTCTCTCATTGCGATAGTCATTTCCGCGTTGCGATAGTCAATTCCGCATTGCGATAGTCATTTCCGTGTTGCGATAGTCATATTCGCGTTGCGATAGTCAAATGAATGTCTAATAAGTGATAACAACTGAACATATCATAACAATGTTCAAACTCAAGTTACTAATACATGCCTAACTAAAAATGTTAAAAGTTCACACATAATATACATATAATACAATGTTTGCATTTAAAAATCACCTAAGTTAACAGTCCCAAAAGGTGAAGCCGGTTGTGATTGGGATTTTGATGAGGACCCATATTTTGGTAGAGGAAAAGATGATTGTGATGGCACTGGTGATCCACATGTCAACCTTGTATGACCACTTTCCTTGCACCGACTACATGTCGATCTCTTCTTCTCTTCACCCTTAGACGGTATACGATCGTGACTTTTTGGTCGGCCAGGTAGCCTTCTGTCCATGGCTGGTGGCAAAACTGTTTGTAAGTAATCTGGTATGTCCCACTCAGAAGGATGTGGAATAGGGTAGACAATCTCGCCATAAGTCTGTCGATATACTTCTGTAGTGTAGCAATCCATAACGTATGCGCTTGAATCATCTTGGTTTAGATGAAGAGAAACTTTTATAACATGGACACACGGATAACCAGATGTTTTCCATTTCATACAACTACACGTCTTTGCATTTAGATCGACAAGCACATTTAAGTTATTATCCAGTACTTCAAACAAAGTGTTTGAACATGGTTCAACTCTCCATGACGTTGACTTCACAACACGTTTCGTTATCTTTTTTTCTGTCCATAGTGTAACACGATGTTCCAATGTTCCTGTAAATTTAAATAAATAATACTTAGTAAAATATATGATAAGTTACGAATTTAAAGAAATAATACCTGCATGATTTCTTTTCTTGTAGTACCACTGTTGAATAGAGGCTCGAAAAACCTCCATTAACATAGTAATGGGTAATTTTTGGGAATGACGACTTAGAGCGTTGATTGATTCTGTACTATTAGACGTCATGAAACCATATCTTTCTCCAAGTTGATGTACTTTTGACCATCTTTCAAACCCGACATCTTCTAGTGCTTGAGCACACTGAGGCAAAACACGTCTTAAACAGTTTATATGCTTATTAAAATCCACTTCCCGATAAGCTTTTACAGCTTTCCAGTATATCCATTTATGTTTTTTTATACCAGCAGACCTTGATTTTAGTTTTCTATACAAATGAACACCACAAAGTCCATGAAAAGCATCTGGGAAACACCTTCTAACAGCGTTGTCAATTGAGTTTGCCCTATCGGATATGATTGTCAGATTGCTAATAGGACCTATGTAATCCCTAAGATGCCCCATAAACCATGTCCATGAATCAGAGGTTTCAGATTTGCCAACCCCGTAAGCTATTGGCAGTATCTCATTGTTAGCATACATGGCTACTGCTAATAAGTTTACTCCAAGGTATCGACCTTTTAAATGTGCTCCGTCAACTATAATAACTGGGCGAATGCAATTAATAAATGAACGAATCTACAAAATCATATACACAAGAAATATAATCATTTAAATGTGAAATGCATGTAACTAACAAAAATGAGTCAACAAAATTATATTGATTTACTAACCGCAGCACCAATGGCGATAAACAGCAACTCAAAGCATCCATCTCTATCTGTTTTGATATGAGTTACCGACCCAGGATTTTTCAGCTTTAAATTGTGACAATAAGCCGGCAGTTGGGCAAACGATGCTTCTGGCGACCCCCTCAACAATTCCAAGGCATAACATTTGTCTCTTCAAGCTTGAGAATATGAGATACTAATCTTGAACCGAGCATTCATGTCAGTCATAATTTCATGTCCCCGATATACCCTACCATTCAAAAACATTAACTCAGCCAGAAAACCACCCAACACCTTTTTGTTTGCCTGTCTATGGTGAGGAAAAACTTGGGTTCTTGAACATGTATGTTTATCAATAAAAGTCCTAACTTGAAACATTTCACAATCTTTTATCCTCTTTGCAATCATACGCCACATACAGTTTTTGTCAATCATACACCTTATTTTGAAACGATATTTGCTTGATTTGTTAACTTTTAGTTGATAACCATCTTCCACACATTTCGTATACAAAGCTATATTCAAGTCTTCATTTGTATCAAAACAATCATCTTTCTTGATACGAATAATTTTTGTGTAACAATCAACTGCTATCTTTACCAACTCTTCTTCCGGTATCTGAAGTAATTCTGACATATTCCAGTTATACTCCCGTGGCATTTTCTTCGGGGACTTTTCTTTGGGGATTTTTTCTTCTTCTTTTTCTTCTTCAGTGTTATATGAATTACAGAATGGATGTTCAACATGTTCATTTACAGTCGTAACTTCCTCCTCATTATCATCAACAACATCTTCATCGGCAACGGCTGTTTCATCATCAAAATTCGGGTATTGACCAATATCAATATCATTACATGCAGGGTATGTTTATTCTTCTGAAAAATCATCAAAATCCGAGTATTGACCAAGATCAAAGTCCGGGTATTGACTAAGATCAAATTTCGAATACTGACTAGTACTCACAATTTTTTCTGTTGGCTCATCATCGTCTAACTGGTCAATACGAGAACCGGAATTTGGTGCTGAAAGTTGATTGAGATTTGGATTAGGGAAAGGTTGCGGGTTTTGAGATTGTGTTTGGTATTGGAAATGTGGTGAAACAATATTTGCTTGGTGATGAAATTGTGGTGGAACCATTAAATTTTGAGCACCATAAACTGGGGTTGAAAAACTTAGTTGATTACTACCCGCTACTGACCCAACTTCACTACTTCTAGGTTCAACAACATACAATGTAACATCATCACTTGAAACACTAATGTAAGCAATGAATCGTTCAACATCTTCATTGTCGGTTAACAAATAAACTTTACCATTTCTCTGATAAGATAGCCTAAATCCACTTAGGGGCTTTAAATTCAATTTATTTGCAACACGTAACATTAGAGTTTCATAAGTTAACTTTTTTAATGACAGTTTTAGTTGAAGATTCATGGGTAAAGGCATATATTGTAAAAACACCATGAACATTCTCCCATGACCCTCCAAAACACAAATCTATCCAAACATGATCAACATTAGATGATTTCATTATTATAAATTAATTTACTAAACAAACGAGCTGCGAAACTAAAACCTGTTGCCGGATGGGGAAGGATGTCGTTGGATATAGGAACGGATGTCGCCGGAGAGAGTGATAGATGGAGATGGAATGAGTTGCGATTTAGGGATTTAGGTTATAAGTTGTTGTTGCTGCGTAGTTATATACCCAAAACATTTGTGTTGCGAAATTAAAACCTGTTGCGAATTCAAAAATCGAGTTACGAATTTGAAATCCAGTATTGCGATAGTCAGAATCTCGTTGCGATTTATAGATTCGCATTGCGATTTACGTATTCGCATTGCGAATTAGGAAAATCGCAACGCGAATTTGGGAAATCACAATGCGATAGTCAGAATCGCGTTGCGAATCTGGAAACTGATTTGCGATACCGGAGATCGCGTTGCGAATTATCGATCGCATTGCGATTTAGTTGGTCATTTTGGCAAATCCAAAAAAAGTTGGTTAAAGTCGTATATTATAAGGCATTTTTTGTTACTGAAGTTATTTTCTCTACCATTAATTCACCAATAATATATATATATATATATATATATATATATATATATATATATATAATATTATTACTTAAAATAAAAAAATCAAGAAAACCACTAAAATTTAAATTTATTATTTCATTAATTAACCAATAATTTTAAATTTCATGAAAATGTTAAAGAAAATACACGAGAAATCATATGAGAAAGCAATATAAAATAACATAAGTACTTAACCGATTGCAACTAAAAGAAAGAAAAAATAACAGCAAAAAGAGTATTATGAGCCACCAAAGTTTTAATTCGATAATTCGTCATCTTTCAGAAAATGTAAATTTTGATTGCGAGAATTTTAATCGAGAACTTTTTTTAGAACCCTTTTACGTATGAGATAATAAATTGTTATACTTTTGGAAGTCATTCACAAAATTAACTTTTCATCGGTCAAAATTTTCGAATAGATTTGAGTTTTCAAATGATCAATATCCTTAAACTATAAGGGTATCGTAACTTCTAAACTAGTTATAATGTATAGACAATATATCTAATAAACACACATAATATCTTAAAATGAAATCTAAAATTTCACAAATAAATTTATTTAACATGCTGACATACGACTAATCATAATGATTATACGCTTGATACCATGAGACAAGACTAATATAGATATCTTTCAACTATAATAAAAAAGTTTTCCTCTTTCCATCTTCGTACTATTTGATTAAGAGTAAATTTTTATTTCATAAAAAAATATGACCAACGATTATTATGGTAACTTTTATTTGATTAAGAGTAAATTTTTATTTCATAAAAAAATATCGATCAACGATTATTATGGTAACTTTTATTCTAGATAACTTTTTATTCAAGTTAGAAAAAAAAAGGTAAATCACCAACTATCGCCTATTCAAACTTGTTCCAATTAACATAAATCAAAAGTGAACATCAAATTAAAGTCCAATTATACCAAACTAAAGTCAAACGAAAAAATGATAATAATATTTTTTATTTAAAATTTTAAAAAGTAATTTATTTAAGTAAAATATCAAAAAATACAATTAATAACTAATATTCATTTAACTTTTTTAAAAGAAATATATATATTAAAAAAGAAACTACCTACCTCTCACACTCGCACTTAATCTCTGTTCTTCCTCACTGCTCAGACTACTAGCAAACCTACAGACTTTACTCCCTCTGTTGCTTAGATCTCTAATTTTTCCAGCAATTTCCTCTCATTTTCGTTGTTTGGTTTGAATGAATAAAGATCTCTCTATGAACTTATCAGAATCTCTGCAGACGTGAATAACTTCATCTCTCTCTCTCTCTCTCTCTCTCTCTCTCTCTGTGATCCAATCATTTTCTCCTCTGTTTTTTCCTTTCACTTTTACCTTTTTGTTGCTTTGATTGAAATCGTCTTCTAAAAGCTTCCTCGATTCCCTTCTTTATTACTTGCGTAAGTCTAAATTTTCCTTCTCCTTTTATTTGTCGTTCCTTTTGGTTTTCGAGTGATATTGCCGTGATCTTCTTTACCACCGAAACTGCTTATGAAGATTATGGGTTTTCTAGCTTTTTCCCCCTCTTATTTTTGTAACTATTCTTTGTTTGGATCGTAGTTGAAAGACGTTGACGCAGGTTGACGTTAATGTAAGACTAAGAAACGCAAGCTTCCGGCTGGATTGGATCGGGTTTTTTCTAGTCTCTCTTCGAGGTAAATATTTTTGTTATTCCCCCCTTATGTTTTTACTGATTTAAGTACTGTTTTGTTTTTTTAAAGAAAAAATAAGATAGTTTATTTAAGTAGCTGAAACGAGTTTAATAAAGGACAACTAATCTAGTCTCCGTTGGGGTAGGTTTATTTTTAGCAGGAAGGATCTGAATCGAAGTTAGTTAATTTATATTTCTCACTATAAATGTCAATATCAAATAGTCGCTTTTTTCTTAAGTCTTTATCCTTACGTAGAACTGTAGTTTTTTTGGCCTTTTTAAGAAGCAAAAAAAGTAAGTAATTTCTGTTTAAAATTAACTTTGAAATCAGGAAAAAAAAGGCCAATAATTTTTCTTGAATTACTATTTTTTAATACGAAACAGATATTGTAAGCGAGAAAAATGAAGGCGGTGGAGCTTGGGTGGGTTGTCCTGGTGGTGCTATTGGGGCTTGTGGCTAGTGGGAAAGCAAATGTTTACATAGTGACAGTTGAAGGAGAGCCTATCATTAGCTACAAAGGTGGTGAAAATGGGTTTGAAGCTACGGCTGTGGAGTCAGATGAGAAGCTTGACACTGCAAGGTAATTTTTTTTGCTATTATATGTTTTTGATGATTCGCCATTGTTTTTTTGTAATAATGTTTTGTCAGATTCTGCCGTGGGGTATTCACTTGTTTGATATCCTGTTGAGCAATTGACGTATTTGAATGATATATGCACATTTTTTGGGCCTAAAATATTACTATGAATTAGACTCGACTTTGTAAGTATATAGTATTAGTTTATATTATTTGGATTTAAAAGCGAATATTTGAATCTGAATAGGTTCTCAATATGAATATATATTTAGTTTTTGAGTTTCTTTTCATATGTTCATATGCTCTTATACATGTATCGAACATGGATATCGACATATTGTACAAGCGTATTTCTTAAAAGCTCTTTCTTATATTTAGTAACTCATCTTTCCTACCATATTTCATTAAGTGCGGAATACATGCTGGACATGAGTATAAAAATGAAAATTCCAAGTAACATATAAAATATATATCATTAGTGATTAGAGTTTCTTAATTGGATTGGCTTAGTCGAGTGATTAAAGTTGCACATTATTTTTTTGTCCACTCCTTTATATTCTGTATAAATATATTCTTTAAAGAAAAAACTCTATATTGTATATTTTCTGGTTGGAAATTTTGGATCTTTCACCTCAGTGCAGCAAACTCTGTTGTGCTTACTGTTCTAAATTTCCAATGGAATATTTTCAATATTGTTACTGTAAATTTTGATGATGATTTAATCCTGTTTTTCTGTTGAATAATGGTTATTATCAAAGTGAACGCTAGCTTACTCTGTGTGTGAAAACTTGTTACAGAAATAAAATAAAGTTAGGGAGTTTGAGTTATATTAATTGAAGGGGAATTTAGAATAGAGGTGAATGTATAAGAGAGAAGCAAGTAAAATGTGGTGTTTGAAGCTCTGTTCTATCGTGGAGAGTTGCTGTGAAGCCTTAGAAAAGAAACCGACCCAGGTTCACCTCCTATTTTGCATTACTGCTACCTTAGATTCTTGGATGAACTTCAAGGACACGACCTTGTAATTCTATGTTTTACCATTAATTTCAAACTCAAGCAAAATTTAACCCTACTTTGCGATTAATGAAATCTCTTATGTAACACAATGATGTGGTTCATTGTACTGTTGCAAAGTCTTTTGGTATATAACTTACTGCCTTGACATGAATGATTTTGACTTATTTCTCTCACTCAAGTAGATTGAAAAAGCACAATCTATCTCTTAATTGATATAAATCTTCCATCGCTTGCTTCGCTAATTATCTCCTCTTCTGTTTTCTTTGGTTGTTGTTTCAGTGAATTAGTAACATCCTATGCTAGTCATCTTGAAAAAAAACATGATATGCTTCTTGGTATGTTGTTTGAGCATGGGAGTTACAAGAAACTCTACAGTTATAAACATCTGATAAACGGATTTTCAGTTCACCTTTCCCCCGAACAGGTGAAATAAAATTTTAACTACCTTTAGCTGAATAACTTGCATTTTTTTCCGAATCCAATCTCTTTCATTCTCATTCCTTACACTTTGACAATACATTAGCAGGCAGAAACTCTAAGACGTGCTCCCGGTGTAAAGTCTGTGGAGAGAGATTGGAAGGTGAGGAGACTTACAACGCATACCCCACAATTTCTGGGGCTCCCAACTGGTGTATGGCCAACAGGAGGTGGTTGTGACAGGGCAGGAGAGGACATCGTTATAGGATTTGTAGACTCGGGAATCTATCCACATCATCCAAGCTTTTCATCCCATCATACTGACCCGTATGGGCCTGTTCCAAAGTACAGAGGAAAATGTGAAATTGATCCTGATACCAAGAGAAACTTCTGTAATGGCAAGATCATTGGAGCCCAACATTTTGCTGAAGCTGCAAAAGCAGCTGGTGCCTTTAATCCTGCTATTGATTTTGCCTCTCCCTTGGATGGTGATGGACATGGAAGGTCAGTTGCCATACTCAGTTGCAGTTATATCTTTAAATAGGAAACAAATGCTACCTTATCTTAACAATTATACCTTCGAGAGAAGTCTAACTTTTATATGCTTTCTACATTGTGGGAAGGAAAGTGCTGGGAAGAGGGTGATATATAATCTTAAACTGTAAAAAAATATGTTCAGTGTGCATAAAATGAGGTGACTACCTGTAATTTCTTGCACCATTTCTGGGCAAAACTAAGCAGCATAAAACTTTTCTTTATAGAGCTTCTATTTTTCTCACTTTGCAAGAGATTAGCATTTGATAGAAGATTCTTATGTAAAATTACGAGTATTGAGTGAAAAAAAAAATTGTATCTATTATTTCATTCTAACAAGTTCCCCTTCTTTGTTATGCCACTTGTTACCAGCCATACAGCAGCCATTGCAGCTGGGAATAATGGTATTCCTGTGAGAGTGAATGGCCATGAATTTGGAAAAGCAAGTGGAATGGCTCCTCGTGCCAGGTGGAGATTCTTATATCAACCTGGATTAAATGCAATTTAAAGCTGTTTTATTTTCTTTGATATGGAAAATGGCAACTTTCTCTTTTCTCAGGATTGCTGTCTACAAGGCACTATACAGGCTTTTTGGGGGCTTTGTAGCTGATGTGGTAGCTGCAATTGACCAGGTGTGCTACAATCTTTACTTGTGATAGTTATTTCTATGATTCCTATCCATCTGTTTTGAGCTTAGTTTTTCCCTGGATACAAATTCAACATTATTTTAGGTACTATTTTCCTTTTACACCTAATATTTGGGACTCTAGGTAACCAGATAACAGATCTTCCTGGCTATTGTCTTATATGTGTCTCCTCTTGCTAACAATTGAGACACAGCTTGGATATGTTTTTCTATAAAGAACACTTCTCCTTTGTAAAGGTGCAGAAAATGTAGGAGAAGGATGATGATATTATTCTAGTAATCAAGAGTATTTATCCAAAAAATGAGCCAAAACTACCTTCTAAATTATTGAAGAATCAATCAAACATATCAAGAGATAATTAAAAATCAAAACTAAAATGGTTCAATAGTTGTTGCTGCGTATTCAAAATGAAAAGATAACTTTTCTTATAGCAAAAATGGTAGATGACCAAGTCATGTACTGATACTTTGATGATTATCTTCTATAACTGGATATGTTGGTGACTGGCATCTTCCTTTCTCAAGAAAAAAGAATGAATCTGTTTTCGTTTTATTTATTGAATTCTGAACGTGTACAAAGAAGCAAGGGAAGGAAAAATGGAGTAAAATTTTGAGTTTTTTCGTGATATGCCTGAAAAGAAGAAAAAAAATGAAAAGCTATATTTTCTGTTATCAATGTGATTCTGAAAGTTGCCTATTTACCAATCAGTTTTAGACTCTCTTACGTTATATTTGTCAAATATTTATGATTTGATGACTTAAATGAACAGGCTGTTCACGATGGTGTTGATATTCTCAGTCTCTCAGTGGGACCAAATAGTCCGCCAACATCCACGAAGACCACATTTTTAAATCCTTTCGATGCTACACTCCTGGAAGCTGTCAAAGCTGGTGTTTTTGTTGCACAGGCAGCAGGAAATGGAGGCCCTTTCCCTAAAACTTTGGTTTCTTATAGCCCATGGATAACATCTGTTGCAGCAGCAATTGATGATCGTAGATACAAAAACCATCTGACCATGGGAAATGGAAAAATTTTAGCTGGAATTGGATTGTCCCGTAAGTTACCTCAACTTTGGTAATTTTTTTTGTTCTGATCTGGTAACCTACGGGGAAAAAAGTGGAAATATGCATTTAACCTTTGGAAAATGTTTTTCGATAACAGTAGATGAAAATGATTTGGGATCTACACATGAGACTCATATTTTGTTAGTCTATCAAGGATAGGGATTCAAACAACTTGGACGTTCCTTTTTCTAGTTAATGATTTTGTTTTGCTAATGCCTTCGGTATTTGTGGCAAATTGTGTACATATATATAGATCATTAAGGCTAAACTTCTCTGCTTGAGTTTTCGCTGGTCTGATTTAACAAAACAATCATCCTTTAAGATTTTCGATTTTATGCTGTCTGATGTGGTGCAATAAAATTTTCTAGGAAAGAAGATTTAGTTCGAAATTCAGATTAAGCAAACAGAATTGAAAATTTCATACAATGAAATTTTATTCTACTACAATATTTCTGTGTTTCATGTTTGAAGTTAGCTTAAAGGAAAGATGGTACGTTAATTACTTTGGATTAAATTCAGGGTTTAAACTTTCCTCCAATATATGATTCACATGATAATGTAATGAGCTATTAGTCTTGTCATCAGCATGGTTGCTGATTTGCCTATTCCCCATCCTTTTAGTTTCTTTGGATAAATCTGTGTTCTTTTGAAGCTGAAGTGTTTAACTTATGAATTATTACAGCTTCTACACATCCAAATCTAACCTACACCATGGTTGCTGCTAATGATGTGTTATGGGATTCCTCCGTATCTAAGTATAGCCCCTCCGACTGCCAAAGGCCAGAAGTTCTAAACAAGAAGTTGGTTGAGGGGAACATTCTTCTTTGTGGCTATTCCTTCAACTTTGTTGTTGGCACTGCATCAATTAAGAAAGTCTCTGAAACAGCCAAGTCTCTTGGTGCAGTTGGTTTTGTTCTTGCAGTGGAAAATGTTTCTCCTGGAACGAAGTTCGATCCTGTTCCCGTCAGTATACCTGGAATCCTTATCACTGATGTCTCGAAGACAATGGTGCTTCTCCTTGCCCTTATTACCTATTCTTTTTATATGATTATTTAAACTGATAGCTTTCTCACTGGGCCAGAATCTGCAACATGCTCTCATTTGCTTGATAGAATTTGATTAAAGTTGTTTAACTTGATAACGCAAAATTTTCTGATTTGTCTCTTGGAAATCTTTTTTGTAGGATCTTATTGACTACTATAATGTTTCTACGCCAAGAGACTGGACCGGACGAGTCAAGGGCTTCAAAGCTATTGGTAGCATTGGGGATGGTTTGATGCCAATTCTCCATAAATCTGCTCCAGAGGTTGCACTATTTTCTGCTCGAGGGCCCAACATAAAAGATTTCAACTTTCAAGATGCTGATCTTCTCAAGCCTGACATTTTGGCGCCCGGTTCTCTAATTTGGGCTGCTTGGTCTCTGAATGGAACGGACGAGCCTAATTTCGTTGGTAAAGATGTGCTCAGTTTTTTTATTTTGTTTCTCTTCCTCGTATTCTCAACTCTCTCTTTTAGAAAATTGTCACATGTTAAGAGGAAGAGAAGCTAGCATCATGCTTCTACTGATGGAAAATTTGAAATCTTAGTCAATTCCTTATTTTGAGCAGGAGAAGGTTTTGCTTTGATATCCGGAACCAGTATGGCTGCACCGCATATAGCAGGGATAGCTGCTCTTTTGAAGCAGAAACACCCTCGTTGGAGCCCTGCTGCCATAAAATCAGCCTTGATGACTACAACGACAAAGCTCGACCGAGGAGGGAGGCCTCTTCAAGCACAACAGTATTCCGAAACAGAGGCCATGAAACTTGTAACTGCCACTCCTTTTGATTATGGGAGTGGTCATGTCAATCCGAGAGCTGCTTTGGATCCTGGACTCATCTTTGATGCAGGTATTCTTGCTTTTGCTATGTAATTTTACCCTGCAGGTATTCTTACCTTGGAAAGAGGATGGTCTAAATGGGCTCTGACTGTGTATATATTCAACCGGTAAAAACGGACAGAAAATGGATTGAACCACTAAAAAGCCGAGTATATATATGTTTTATATATATATTTTTTTCTTCAAAGTAATAACATAGCCTAAAAGCTAACATCTAACTAGGTGCATTGTAGCCTTGCAAAATCATTTGGATTCTTTATTTGCTTTCCTCTCTCCTTTTGTAGGTTATGAGGATTATCTGGGATTCTTATGCACAACACCTGGTATTGACATTCATGAGATAAGGAAGTACACAAACACCCCCTGCAATACCACCATGGGCCGCCCCTCGAATTTCAATACCCCATCAATCACAATCTCCCATCTAGTTGGAACTCAAACCGTCACTCGTACCGTAACAAATGTCGCCGGGGAAGAAACCTATGCCATCACAGCCAGAATGCATCCATCCATTGCCATCGAAACCAGGCCTTCAGCCATGACCCTGAGACCAGGTGCATCAAGAAAGTTCTCCGTAACCCTTACCACACGGTCAATAACCGGCAGCTACTGCTTTGGATCGATCACCATGAAAGGCAGCAGAGGACACAAGGTGGTTATACCAGTGGTGGCCATGGGACACTGGCGATAGATTAAATCGGTAAGCAGACATGAATGTTTTATGGTTGTATAATTAGGGGAGCATTTCATCTGCAATGTTTCAGGTTACTACATCCTTGCAATTATTCAATCACAAACACTGAATTGTATGGTTTTCGGTTCACAAGTTTAAAAAACACGGATTTTGATATGATTCGGAATTGTGATTGGTTAATTGTATTGTAGTAATTGTCGATGAATATGGTCTGGTATTGTTATTCTTTGTAATTTGTGGGTTAATAAGGTATGATATTTAGATTACATCTATATATATATATGTTATATGTATGTCTGAAATATAGATGTGGAATAGTTTGTATAAGGTAAAACGCTTTGGCATCTTCCTTATATAAGTTTTGCTACTAATTTCATTGCTAATTCCATAAGAAAGAATGCTTCCTTTTGTTGGATTTTGGTTTCTGTGGTTGAGCTAAGTGAAGTTTATTTAGCTAAATTTCAAGAAAAAATCTGAGTCTATCTTCAAGGAAAAATCTACTGCAAACTTTCACCATTGTTGGCGGTTGTAATTCATTTAATAAAAAATAAGCATTTTGCAACATAAAAAAAATGATGTGTATTCGATCAAATCAAATTAAAAGATTTTGAGTTAGTTGAGTTCAGAGTAGAGATGCACAGAAGCCGGATTTCAATCCGATCCGGATCGGATAAAAACCGATCCGGTTTTTTCCCCCAATCCAAAAATCGGATTTTAAAAAAACCGGATCGGATCTTAACCGGTTTGGAGGGCCGGATGGTGTAACCGGTGTAACCGGTTTCGGTTTGCAAAAAAATTGGTTTTTTTAAAAAAACCGGATTTTTTCGGATAAAAATCCAGTTTTTTTAAAAACCGGATTTCTTTCGGATAAAAAACTGGTTTTTTATCCGGTTTGAAAAAAAACCGGTTTTTAATCCGGTAAAAAAACCGGTCGTTCAATTTTTTCCCAAACCGGTTATACTATCCGGTTTTTAAATATCCGATCCGGTTTAAAAAAACCGATTTTTCCAAAATCCGATTTCGGATATTTTTTTATATAAAATCGGATATTCGGATTTTTTGTGCACCTCTAATTGAGAGTCCTATCATAAGATTTAAATTTTATTTGAAATTTTTTCGCTTTTGAAATACAAGTTTAATTTTTAATTTTTTGTCTAAAATTAACTGTAAATATTTATAATGTTATGCTTTAGAGTAGTTCAAGTTAACAACTGTTTTTAATGGTGTAAGATAGTCATATTCTTATATATTTTTCATATTCTTTTTCACATGTTAGTTAATAAATTAAATGTATTATAAAATTATAAAATATATTATGATATTTTTAAAGGAAAACATTTTAGAGACAGAATATTGATGGAGGTATAAAAGAATCAAGAAATAGATAGAAAAAAGTTATAAAATTTATAGTAAAAAAAATAAATTCAATAAAATATAAAATTGAAGGATTAAATTACGAAACGAATATATTTATTGTAAAAATAAAAATTGAAATTACTTGAATATTTTATAATATCCGTGTGATTTAAACTTGATGAAAAATAGACTTAAAATTGAGTTGGTACATATGGCGAACATGAATGTCAAAAACAGATACGCTATGAAAAATGAACCGGATCAACGCCACTCATGACTCAGGCTTGCATACTTTATGCCGGGTCAAGTATTCGATAAATACAGAAACGAGTGCATCGTGTTTTGCAACTTTTACAGTGAATTGTTTCACATATATGATTATGTACTAATGGTACAAATGGGGGAAAGTGGACAATAAATTATCCGTCTCTAAGGATGCAATCGAATACTAGTCGAAACTCTAACCCCGTGATATTAACCCGTGGCCACGTTGTGATCCTTGCACAACAAGTCTGGTGGCAAAGCATGGCCAATTTACAAACGTATAAATCTAGATGTAAAACAGAGACGGAACGAAAGGATCAAGAAACTACGACCGACCCGACCGAAGAATTCGATCATAAATTGAGTAGTGTCACCAGTTTATCCAAGGTTTCCGGATAGAATTTCCTCGCAAACAGGAAACACGGTCGTCTAATGCCATTCCATAGGCAAGGTTGTAGCAGCTCATCACCCTGCAACAAGGGCAGACCAATGTCAACACTATATCCTGAAAAGCACAAGAAAATGCATGTGGAATGCATACCTTACCATTACTTGTTATGTGGGTCTCCTGGTAGAGCGACTGCGAAAATCGACACCGAAATTTGTCAGAATATAAACTTATTATACGACGGGAACCACCCATTTTCGTTGTATCGGTTAAATGACAAGGTGGTAAGTTGTTGAGTGTTGGCCGTACTACATAACTGTTACTTCCTTAGCATCGAGAACAAAGAGATGAGCATGCGTACCGTAATATTCCGTAGAAGCTCGTAGGTAACATCCTGAGCCCTATATGATTTCGGGTGCCATTTTCTCTCGGACCAGTCGACGTGTGTTACAGACCAGTTTGCGATACCACCGGGATCAACCAACTGGAGGCGCGTAAAGGAAAACACATTAGAAGAAGCAAAAGTGACAGTATGAAACAAGATGCAGATTATGGTTCTCACATGGAAAAAGGTTGGGAAGTAATGCTCGTCGGCGATGCAATTTTTTCCGTCCATAAAAGGCTGTAATAATCAAGAACATGAACTATTATGTGTCAGCAACATAAACTCTCTCATCCATGAATACGAAGTTGCTGTAAATTCAAAACAAAAACAGATTAAATCAAGTTGCATTCAAGATTAAATTCACCTTGCAGTAATCCCGAAACCTCGAGTAGTAAATACTGTCAGCCATAACTATCATAGCATGCTTCCGCTTCATTGTGAACCACTGCATAAAATTCAACGATTTAAACTAGCCGTAACAGGGCACTGTATAAGTTTGCTTAAGGACGTCTGCTGAATGCTGAAATATTCCATAATAAGAGACTCCATTGATGGAAGACTCAAAATGAAAAGGATACATCAATATCTGTAACTAGGTGTGCTAATTTGAGAAAGTTTAGGACACTAGCAGGGATGCATGCCCTTCATGTTGTCACAAGCAGAGTTCACGGTGGCAAAGTTCAGTCGCATATCCCAACTCCAGACCACGAATTTACCATTCAGATTGATCAATCGTAAAGCATATTAAAATATCATATCAAATGAGACATACCTGTGCACCTTTTCTGAAGTCTTTCTCTTCTACTTCTGGTAACATGTGTGCCGAATACCGGCCATTTCCATGTGGCCCGGGATCCACAAAGCTGGAAAACGAGGTGGGGGGATTGCATTTAAGACATGGGAAACAGTTTAAGAGATCTTTCATGTGTGTGTGCATGTGTATCACTCTTAAGATTTCACTTACCAGTCAATGAAACTCATATTAGCATGCATCAGATAATTGTAGACATAATCAAAATTATGCAATGGAACACAACTGCAATGTCACCATCAATAATTCAGATTCGATAATAGTGTATGTAAATAGGGTTTAGGGTTTGTTAACGAGACGAACTATTTTACCTTTTGGAGAGTAAAACAAAATGTTGGTTATCGGGATCTTTTAGAGCATATGCCTATAACCGTCTCTCTGCATCAACCATATTAAATCCTCCCCATTGAACCTGCAAATTCAGATAAAAAATCTCAACCACAAATTTTGTTATTAAAATATCACAAATGCACACCTAAAAGCATTAAAACCGCGTCTAGTAGTTCAATTAACAATGATGCCGAAGTAAATAATTAGTAACAGTCTTGAACTCAATGCTCAAATCAATGTTGTCAGGCAAGCACATTTTTAGCACCTTGCACCTCAAGCAATATAATCGTTGTAACACATAAAGTGTACCTTGCACTCTTGAGAATACTGACTCGAATGACATAGCAGGCATTGTGATAACGTCATAGGGTTTATTTCCCGACAATTTTCCCAACGACAAAAGAAGTAGGACTGTAAATTAAGACAGACTGCAGGAACATAAAAAGAGACAGACTATTGATATTGCAGACAAGGATACAGGGCAGTCCACCCTTTCTGCTGGAAACCATTATCAAGTCCACAATGAATGAATTACTGTATATTTTTCTATCAACCATTGCATAATCAGGATGCTTGGAATAAAGAAGTATGGGAGATAATAAATCTAAGAAACCTACCACAGAACTGCGAATTTCGCGGTTAAGAAAGTAATGGCTCACATGCAGTGGTTTTTCTTTTGATGCATGGACATAAACAGAAAATCTTCCCTCGTGTCCCTGCCAGGAAAATTGAGCAATTTTTTTTTATCAAGATACACAGTAAATAACATCTCAAAAGTAACCAAAACTAAGAAAAAATATACAAAATGATCACAATTCCATCCTGCAAGAAATGTATTTGCAATCAACAAAGGAAATGTTCTTTACTTTAATGGAATACATATGACTCTCACACAGACATGTTCTTTACTTTAATGGAATACATATGACTCTCACACAGACATATGCACTATTTGATTACTTTATTTGGATCAATCCAAAGAAATGTAAGTAACATTTGCTTCACAAGTAGATACATCCAACAGCTTTTCGATACTACTATTAGACATTCCAAAGTTCCTATACTTAGGTACTATAAGTTTCTAGTTAGTTCAAACAGACTACATTCTATGTTATTGGAATAAAACGAGTAAGTCCAACAGCAAAACACAGCTTCACTCCCAGTCCATCATACTAATAAGCTATTTTATTTTTCTACTTCAAAATCTAATGTAGACCTGAAATGGTTCTTAATTCCCATCTTAAGGTTATAAATAACAAATATTGGCACTTTCTTATGGTCATTAATGAACAATTTACACATGCAAAATGCATTCTTATGCAACATAAACAGCACCAGAGTGTTTAGAACCTCCAAATGTAATATCATTACACTCCAGTAGAAATTTCGCGATTTTGACATGTATCAAAACCTGAAAGGCTAATGCTAAAAATCACCATCTCCTATGTTACCTAATGGCTAATGCTACAGATTTAAGATACAGCTTTATTACCGAAAGTGTTCACTTCAGCCCCTAATAATGCTATGCTCCTGGATATAAATCAGTACCAGGTTTTCCCAGCTGCATAAATGCAATGTTATGACTAAGCAAAACATTTCCCCTGCAAGGCCTCACCCCTCTCCAAGTATTTCTCAAAATAGCACCTTTATACCTATAAATATGGCATTTCTTTCTAAACAATATCTATTACATGGTAGATTTTGTATATGATCTATACAACCCTGCTATATAGGAGCAATCCTTAAACGGATTTCTTCCCAATATATCAGTTCATGGAAGCCAATTTCAAGGATAATAATCATGAAATTTAATGGAATAAAAAGAATTCATGAAGCATATGAAGATGATACAAAGGAATACCGAACCAACAGCCGAAAAAGAAATAACTCACATGGAAGAACATATCCCAAAGCTTCTCGAATGGCAGTGATCCTGGAGTTAAGAACATGAATGCAATTTTAGGAATTTTAGATTGGAAAGGAGGCATATTCAAAATATCCCTAACCACAACCCGTGATATAACCTCCTCATCTGTTAATTCCCTTTTAGGAGCTGGAGGAAGCCAATCACTAAGGGCCTTGCAACCTCTAGAAGAAAATGTGTAACATGCAACATTGCCATTTGGCAGATAGAGATAACCACAAAGTAAAAGAAGGCTGGCAAAAGACACCATTAGAATCATCCATATCGGCCTCTTCAACGGAGGCCGATGGCGAGATCCGGGCAATATCTTGATATCGCCCATGCTGCCTAGTCGCCACCCCTTAGCTTCCTTCATCTAGTATAAACAGAACAATATTCATGTGTTTCCTCCTCAAGGTAAGGAATTAGTATCCAACAATCAACAACAGATTATTCTTCAATGGATCAACGTAATGTGATCTGGAAAATGAAACCATAGGCGAAAAAAAGCATTACAACACTTGGTTTGTAACACAAGCATCCATCATAAATGAAAAACAAAACTCAGCTAAAAACGTCAACTTCAATACCAAGACAAACCTGATCAAACCCTTAACTTCAAAGCTCCATACAGGTAAAATCAACCAAACGTTGTAGACATTTAAGAACAAATTAAAGCAGAAAACAAAAATTAATTTTAATTTGTTATTGCTGGATAATTCAAACGGCTCAAGAGCAAACAGTTCTTATTTCCCAACATATGCAAAGAAGAAGAAACGTAAAAGGATTTGTATTTGCCTAACTGTTAAAAACAAAAACACAAGCATCTTTCAATCGTTTTTTCTTTTTCTTTTTCTTTCTTTTTTCTTTTTAAAAAAGTCAACCCAAATCGAAGTCCTCGCTGATCTCCAACCTACCAAAGCTAAGACGACTAATTCAAATCTAACAAAAAATATTGTAACATTCAATTTCTCTCCTTAGTCAATACCAGACCACAACAAATAAACAATTAATCAGTTCAACAGTGAATGAATGAAACAATGTACAGCAAAGTTACCTGAGCAATGGAGGTGGTTGAAGAAAACGGAAGATATCTGAAAATCCCAGAATTTGAAAGATCCAAAGAACAAAAAAAGGCAATGAAGATCTAAAGGAAAGCAGAGCATCAAACAAGAAACAAATGAAAAGAGATTTATGTATGTGTACATAAATACATACATAAATATATAGATAAAGATCAATCTCTGTAAATATTGAAAGCGATTAATCTCTGCAATAATTTAGAGATTTGTCGACGTGATTATATCTAAAATTCTTTCCTTTCTGGATTTTGGATTTTTTTTTTGTTGTAAATTTGTTTGTGAAAGAAGAGAGGGAGAGCGAGAGGAGCTGGCGGGTTGGCATTTTAAGCTAATTTTCAAACAAAAAACAGAGCCGGCGATTTATTCTAATTTATGGATAAATTACATCAGAGGTCATTGATACATTCATAAATGATTGTTTTGACCATTAGATTTCAAAAATTAAAATTAACATTAACATTAAATCGTTAAATTATATGAAAGTATTATAAATTTAATGATTATATTATAATAGTTTGATAAAATTTAATAAACAATTTATGAAATTTAATATTTTTATAATAATTTGATAAATTCAATAATTATTTTAAATAAATGAGTCAGACAACTTATAAAATAATAGTATATCAAATATGATCGATCCGATGATGATTCTCCTTTTTTTTGTCCTCCCATAAGTACCTGTCATGTGATAATGAAGAGCATAAAAAGGAATCGATCATCGTATAATAAAAGAGGTCGATTTAAAATTTATTTTTCCCGAATTTTGACATCATCATTTTTATTTTTGTGATTCTTTATCTAAATTAAAATGGATGAATTTATTTTGATCCGAACGGTAAAATTAACTTCTAAAACAAATAATAACAAGTAAAATCAGAATCGATCTCTATCGTAACCAGGCCGACCAATCTCGTAAGCTCGATAGCTATCTTTTTCTGTCACCTCAACAATATAGAAATGTTATAAAGTTAAAGGACTAAATATGAATTTATTCCTTACTCTTGTAACGCTAAATAATGAGCCAATCGGCATAAACAACACGCGAGACAAAAGTGAGTGGAGACTCTCTCTCTCCCATATTCCAACATGCTACTTTGCTAACAGAGTCGAAGTATATACGACGACTACGAGGCTTCTTAAGGAGCAAAATGGCGCAAATACCCTTACTGTTTACTTATTTTGTAAGTCATGTTTGGTGGGCATTTTAGGCAACTTACACTGTACACGTCATCTTCATCACGTTTCGTAAGTATTTCGGGTAACTTATTTTTATATATTAACATTTTTTTATCAAAGATATTATAATTTTATAATTTAATTTATTATTTAATTAATTTAAGTCAAATATTATAAATTACCAATTGTTGATTATAAGGTCGATCTTCCAGATTATATATACTCTTGTCTCTACTCAAAATAATGAATTTTAAAATTATGAATATTTATTAAAATATTTATAAAATATTTTAAAAGAGGTTAAGGTTAACTTGCCTAATGTAAAATTCTTTTAGTCTTATACAAACTTAGGATAATTGGATAAATAAAAATAGATTATTGAGATTAAATCGTTGTTTTTTCTTCAATAAATATCTTGTAATTTATACTGTTAATTTTAATTATATATTTTCACTCGTTGAACGATCTTAAATCTATATAAAACTAAAAGAGTTTTACATTGTGTAATAAAATCCTAACTCATTTTTAAAATTACAATAAATATATAGAGAATTACTATCAAATTACACTATAAATATTTATTTGAAAATACGAAATCTTAATGGATAAAAGAAAAATACTTCCAAATAAACCTCAAAGTTATATAAGGCTTGTTTCATTCTTTTATTTTTTTTTAAAAATAGTTTCCCATGATATACAAAGTAGTATATGATTAGAATTCTTTTAATCAATTGACAATACATATCATATAAACGTAACTGCTCAAACTCAAAACCGATAAAAAAACGTCGTCCTCTTTTACCACTTGATGGATTCCTCGTTATTTTAATTTAATAAAAGAAAGTTTGAAAATAGCATGATGAAATAATTGAGAAAGTCATGTTGAATATAATATTGTACTATTCTTGTTAATAGAATAAATATGTGAATTAACTACACCCATTTTCTTGCCATCTTCCATCTCAAAACACTGTTAGAAGAATCGTTTGCTGACGACAGATTCTTCTAGATCTTTGCCAGATCATGTGAAATTTATTTAATTTTTAAACTCTAATTTAATTAAATTTATTCGTATAATCATTGGTAAAAAATAATATAATTATTAACAAATTATACTATTAATCACTAAACTATTAATTCTTTTCTATTTTAATCATCAAATTATTTCTTTTACAACTTTAGACCCTTATGTTACATTTTTTTAATTTGATCACCGATCATTAAAAAATTAAGGAGATAATGACAAGATCTGATATAATAATAATTTTAATCTCTAAAACTTTTACAATCTATTAATTTAATCTTAATTTAAAAAACAATACATTTAACCTTTATTAATTAAAAATCTTAGCAATTTAATCCTCATTTTAATTCTAAATAACTTAATAAATTTAATCCTTCAATAACATAAAAGACATCTATCAATAAAATGAAAACTAAGAAAATATAGATGGAAATCAACCGAAGAACAATAGGCAGTGTTGCATCTCAGATGTTACAAAAGTCATGAAACTTATCAAACCATTACAAAATGATCTTTACACATTATAAAGTAGTAATAAATTTCGTAAAGTTTAAGGACAATTTTGTAACAGTTCAATAGATTTTGATGACTGTTATGTAACTGATTGAAAAGTTCAATAACCATTTTATAACATTTGAAAGTTTGTTGACCAAAAATCAGTTTGACATTGTTCAGTGACCTCCAATGTACTTTACCCAATCAAAATATGCAGCCAAGCTACAAAAATCATAATCTTTAATTTATGTTCTTATTTACCACAATGTTAATGCAAATACTAATAGTTCAACCTCAAGAGGTTACTAGTAATTAATCATGGGACAATGTCAGTAATGTGTACCAGATAAATGAGAGATTGGTCTCAATCAAAAGCGATGCCTTCATCTTCGTCATCGAGCTCCATGTCACCGGAATCATTTCCGCCCATCAAGGAGAGAAAAAGCAGAACCGCGAGTAGCTGGGCTGCTAAGAAATACTTTGCCCTCCGCTTAAAAGTTTTCTCCTCCTCCGTTTTCTCCCTCTTTGGCTTGCTCTTCGGCTTTGAACCTAGTCGAGAACAAAATGAAACCATGTTTATTTCAATACCAAGATTTATTGATTGTAAAATTAACACATCAAAGTAAATCGGGTTTTGTTAATATAGGTACTAAGGAAATGATTAAAGAAGATAATGAAGTCCAAGACCGGACAGCCATAAACCAAATTAATATCAACTAATTAACGAAGGGAAAGAACAAAATAAGGTGCTTCGTGGTAACTTACTCCAATTTGAGGGACCTCTTTTTGGAGTTGATGATGAAGGGACAGAGTGAAATTGTGGACCAGAAGATGATGAACCGGATTCGATCAACTCCATTTTATGTTTTTCAGCATACCTGACAACATTACCATGCTCCAAGAGTTCGCTTCGAAGCACCGATGTTTCCTGGTAGTGAAGAATTGCAAAAGAACATGTTTTAAAGAACTTCAAAGGCGGGGAAGTTCTGTATTATAGAAGCTGTAATATACATATTATCTTCAATATTCTAATTTGAACATGTTTGTTTCCTTTCAAGAAGAAGTATTTTTACTCGGAATATGACAAAAACAACTCATTTTAAGAATATCTGTCATGCAATTTGAAGGAATTCATTGTCCAAACACAGCATTTGTTAGCGAAAACTATAAAAATTGTTTGTAAGAAAATGTAACCAGCACAAAACTATCCTAAATCATCTTCTGGAACAAACAGCTAGAATAAAATAGTATAGCTTCAAAGTAACTCACCGGTAATGCATGAAGGGTAACAAGAACATGTCCGAGAAGAGTTGCATCCAAACTTGAAGGCCTGCAAACATGTAATAATCCAGTTGTCTACATCATCAACAGGTTTAAGTAAAACGATATTCCATTTGAGAAACCACTCAATTAAAATGGCAAATAGGTTTTAATATCCATGTCAGGATACCAATAGGAATTACCTATCATCAAAGAGGAAGTTCTGGTCTCCTAACCTAGTAGATAGAGCACCATAAGCAATTTTTGCTCTCTTGTAAATCTGCCCACAGAATAAAGAAGTGCAATTTTGAAAATCTAGTAGCGACCCTCAACGCGTGCGTGCACACACACGCACATCAATAAAAGAAAGCACACCAGTAGAGATTCTTGGTAGCACAAATGCAATTTTTGTATGAATTAACATGTATGTGCACGTAGATTCATTCAAGAGGGAAAAAAGATGGAAAAAAACAAAGGTAAAAGTGGGACCTCATCCTCTCTCTGTTCGGCATTGTCTTTAGTAATTCCAAGACGCTGTTTAACACTGTATACTTGCTTCAGGAATAGAACTTTTCCTATTGGCCATGAAAGATCAGAATAGTAAATCTTGTAGGCCGATTTTCCATCAGAACCAACCCATAGTTCATACATCATTGCATCAGCTAACCAAGAGCTAATCATGGCTTTCATTGCCACCCAATCCGGTACAGATTGGAATTCAGAGTCCAGATCAACAATACCATCTCGCTTTAAATTCTCAATCACCCCGCCATTCTCATTATTGTAGGCAACGTAAGTACCAGATTCAACATAAGGAATTTGATCTGACATAGAAATTTTATATAAAAAAATGCATTATCAAGAATGTCTAAACCCAAATACAATTTTGCATATGATAAACACAATTTACATACAATAGGGAAGTAAAATTTTAAACAGTTAAAATATATTAAACAGTTAAAACAACACCAACAAAATCCTTTCCCATGGTGTGCAGTTGACTGTCATATTCCAACAATATGCCCCCATACTAAACAATTATTTAAAAGCATTCCAATAAGATTGTTTAAGAGAATTAGAAAAGAAGAAAAGGGCATCACCATGATTCATTTCTGATTCCAATTGAGAATCAATGCACTCAATTAATCCTACCCAAGGCCCAAACCCCAATTTAGATTAACAAGAACAATCCCTCAAGCAACACCCTCGAAAACGTAATGCTTTAAGTGAAGCAGTTATTACAGTGTTATAAATTACATTGTATAACCAATAAAGCTAAGAGAATTGAACTATATATCAACACCCCTAATATATAAATAACTAAACACAGACGATTCTGATTTGATGCACCCAACATTCAATTCAGCTGAGCATCCATTTTTTTAATTAAATTGACAATCAAAGAAGATAAAACAAAATGAAATAAACCCAATTGAGTAGCGGAAAAGCAAAGAAAAACCTGAATCGGGGAAGATGGAATTGGAAGACAAACGAAAGGGGAAGTTGGCAAGCTTGAGATAAATGAAAAGGGGCAAACAAAGAGGGCAAGCAGTTGGGAGATTGAAGTAAGGCTTAGTTGCGACCAGCGTGAACTCTTCCGGTTCTCTCTCTCCGTGTTGTTCCATTGTCTTTCTTCTTCACTTCACTTGCAGCTTATCTCTGCCTGTAGTTAGCTCTGAGATGTTGTAGGGTTTTGGTGGGTTTTTTGTTCTTTTAGAAGGTAGGGTTTTTCGGGCGGGGGTTATTGTTTTATTTATTTTATTTTATTTCTGTTGGATTTATATATAATATTAATAAAATTATTCAAATTCCAATTATTTTAAAATATAAAATTTAAATTCTATTTAAATTTATTGGTATTTATAAATTATTGATCTAAATTCGTTTCTATTATGTGTTTTTTATTTTATAATATTATGCTAATTTTAATTTATTAATTATTCATAGCTTATAATTATAAATTATATTATAAATTAAAAAACAAGTATGAGTAGGAACGTACCAAGATTTTATATTAAGAGGACGAATTTAGAAAATTTAGAAAAAACAAACAAAAAATTTGGGGATGAAAACAAATTATTATTAGAAAATATAAAACTATCTAAAACGCATGAGAATCTAAAAATTTTAAGGTGAACGATTGTTCTCATCCATCTCGCATCCCTGAAAACAAATATGATCAAAGCTTAAATCTTGAATGTTAGTATCCAAATTTGATTTATATTTTAAGTAAATCTAATTTTTTTTCTATCGAATCTAATATTTTTTATCTAAAACTTCATATTTGAATGAATAAAATCGTCAGTAAATTTGAATTTTTTAAAAATATATAGAATTATAAATTTTATCTATTTTTTTTGACATTTCACATAAGAATTTAGAGTTGAATTAATAGACCGTTAAGGCGTTAACAACGACGAGACTTCTCATTGAAAAATTCTAACAAATAATTTTAAATTATCAAATCTCACTTAAAATTTTAAATCATTGAAAATATTAAGCTTCAGCTAATTATTTTTTTCTACAGTTTATTTTTCACTATTGATAATATTCATTGCGTAGTATTCATATACGATACGTTGGTGATGTTCTAATCAAAAAGTTTTGGATGTCGATTGCTTACTCCCTATTGTATTATGTACATCGAGGGTTCATCGGATCTTGTTTGAGGTAAAGACCATTGTTGTTAGAATTTAAATAGGAAGCCATATCATATAATCTAGTACCTAACTAATTAACTAAACTCCCGACTGAATTGTTATCACGAGTCAAACGAATACGGATTTAATTGAGACATGACTAATTGAGAAATTCTTGCATGACAAACATTGCAAGGATCAAACATCAACGATGCACAAATGTATTGGTGAGGTTTAGACAGTAACAAGAAGCGATCGGAAATTTTTTTAGGAGATAACCCTTACTGTCAATGCTGCGATCCGGATTCGGATTCTAGACGTTCGTTTTCTTTCTTGAAAAACTCGAATTCCTGGAGGAGCTTTGTCAGCTTCGCAGCGTTCTCTTCTTGAATATGAGATGGAACTTTTTCTTGATATCCCGATGCATTGATGATCTTCTTCAACTTCTCTTGCTGCCTGTTAAAACCAAAAAAAAAAAAAAATGACCCCGTGAGTTCTGGCAACTCTCTTCCTATATTACCGGACTATGTTACTCAAATGCGCCTGTTGGTTATAAAATGCGAGTTCAGGCAACTTTCTTCATGTGTTGGAGAGCCTTTGTAGGGTCCTAATACCTAAGTTCGAATGGGTCGGACACAAGTGTCGAATAATATTTCAAGAAAAACGAAAAGTTGAAACAAATACCGTTCGTGCCTATATCATTCATGATAGAAAGACTTACTTCAGTATCTCCTCCATTTTAGTCTTGATCTTTTCGCGTTCGGCGTCTGCATTTAAGGCGCCTTGAACCTTGAGATAAACTTTAAGGTTTTCATTAACATTTTCAACCGCACATCCAGCTGGAGCATCATCTACACCACTCAGTAGAACCTGGAGAACGGTAATATGAAAACGTTAAAAATCAAACTCAATTAAACGAGAGATAATCTAAAATTCTGAAGTGGAATTTGATGATGTCGATTTTAAGTATGGCACAATACCTTAAAAGATGATAACGTGGCAAGGGTTAAGATCTCTAATTCGCAAGATCTCATGATTTTTGCCACATCATCATTTTGACAGAATGCAAAAGCAGGTAACCTGAAACAAAATAAATCAATGCAATGCAATAAGGCAAAGCGATGATGAGAGTTACATTTTTGACAATTTAAAATAACTATATACATATATAATGCTTCATGTTTGAACCTTTCATTCTTCTGCTTAGCAAGCAGCTCAGCTCGAAGCGACCTAAGAGACCTTACTGTGGACTCTACAAGGTCCATTTCATATTCCGCCCTTTCATTTGTCCAGCTCTGCAAAGCGGGAAGTAACAACCAATGCAGAAAACCAAAATTAAAAGCTGAACATGAACAATTTTTCGGTTTTTAGGATAATCAAACCAAAATATTTTATCCGGAGGAAACTGGAACTTACCTCTACTGGTGATGGGTATTCGCATATCATTATAGATTCTTTCTTTGTGTGGCTCTTTACTCCTGGAAGGCGCTGCCACAATTCTTCGGTAACAAACGGCATAAATGGATGAAGCAAACGCAGCCCGATTTCCAGACAAGTCCAAAGAGCGTCTTGTGCAAATTTCCTTTCAGAGGAAAAGGCTGCATTATCTCCAGCGGAGTATGGCTTAATAGCCTCGATGAAAATGTCGCAGAACTGATACTGCCACCAGGAATACACACTGGTGGTAGCATCAGAAAATTCGTACGCATTTAATGACGACACAGTCTTTGATATAGCCTTATTCAGCACTGAGAGTATCCAGCGACAACTGAGAGGCATTACCTCAGGATTTATGGATGATGGAGGAGTATAGTCATTCGGAAGCCTGCTCATGGCAAAACGAACAGCATTCCATAATTTGTTGCACCATTGTCTGTAGCCTACTACTCTTTGGATATCCAAGTTAATTTTATCCGACTGAAACAAATAAAAGGAAGGAAAATAGCTGAGTGATGCAAAGATCCGTAAGAAGAATGGAAGCAACAAGAAGTTTAATGAATGGTGTATCATAACAGGACAAGCATGTAGAAAGTATGAACCTGAGCAGTGTAAGCAACAAGAAGTTTAATGAATGGTGTATCATAACAGGAGAATCATGTAGAAAGTATGAACCTGAGCAGTGTAGGAAACAAGAGCAAACCGGAGAGCATCGGCACCACATTCAGCAATACCATTAGGAAAATCTTTCTGCTGCCCTTCTTTGGCAGTGGCCAGCTCATTTGGATCCAAGTTACCCCCTTCGAGCCTCTTATGGAGGCCTTCAAGTGATATACCATTTATCACCTCAAGAGGATCAATTACATTTCCCAGAGATTTTGACATCTTACGACCATGGGCATCTCGGATCATGGGATGCAAGTAAACCTGAAAAGAGTAAAAATCATCAAGGGTTAATAGAAAACCTGAAGCAGTCTCACAAGATAGCTGAATATAATTTAGGACAAAGATTGCACTTACCTTACTGAATGGTACATCACCTCCCAATTGAATTCCCAACATAACCATCCGAGCAACCCAGAAGAAGAGAATATCATGCCCAGTTTCAAGGACTGATGTTGGATAAAATGCTTTTAGATCAGCTGTATCATCGGGCCAACCCAACACAGATAACGGAAAAAGGCCAGAAGAAAACCAGGTGTCAAGCACATCAGGATCTTGACACATCTCAAACTTCTTCCAGGAAAATTTCTTCCTAGCTTCTTCCAGAGCCTGTTCCTCATCTCTGGCAACTATCCAGTGATCATTGTAAGCACCAGGTTCCTTTTGTTCATCATCTTCCAATGAAACATACCATGCAGGAATACGATGACCCCACCAAAGCTGCCTTGAAATACACCAATCACGGATGTTGTCAAGCCACCTGGAACATTGAAACATCTTACTTAGGTTAGGCAGCCAGAAACTCGAAGAGCATCAAATAAATATGACAGAGTATACTAAGAAAGCCATCAATGGAGGCCATCAAGACTTGTTAACCTAAAACTTTTTTTTTTGATAGAAGTTGGAGGTCTCATTAAAAACTCCCTTCTTATTCGTTCACATACTTAAAGTATGTTAACGAACATTGGAAGGAAGAAAATAGTACCTCAAATTTTATTGATAATAATACCCGATACAAAAGACACCACGAAATATCCTCTCATGGTGATGAACACCATTACAACAAACACCTTAACCTCATATAACCTCATACAAAGCCACAGTCTAATCACCTTACTTCTAATTACACCACCAGCAGTAGGAATAAAATAGCGCAACAGAACATAATGCAAATTAAAAGCAACACCTACAGCCATATGAACTAAAACAAAACCACAATTGAAGAAACAAGATCTAATGAGACTCGTCTTCTTCAGGAGCCCAAGAGTTTGGTTTGAATGAAGGCTCTATCTCATGCACCATGACCTTGAAGAAGTTGTCACCAACCTTCAATTCCACCATCGCATCAATTCTCGCATCAGCCTTTGTGAGGACTTGAATTTTTGCCCGATCAAAGGATGATGGAGAATGACAACTTTTGTCGATAGCTAGTAATAAACCCCACTTATCAGCAATGTTCTTGAAAGTATTCCAATTCCATGTGTGAAAAGGAACACCCTCGCAAACTAACTATACTCGACGACACTCCATTACCAAACTCTCTGACCAAGCTTCGACTAAGGAGAACCACTCTGCGAGAATCTTTGATTTATCGTTCTTTACACTTATCAGTAAAGCATTGTCTTTGAAATTCATTAAAATCGCATTACCAGCAGCTCTCATTAAGGTGAAGCCAGTGAGGCCCTTCGCTTGCATTTGTCTAGCGAGATGACCAATTTTGACAAAGTCCTTGCACCACCCCACTAGACAATTGCTCAACACCTGAAGTTTTTCTTCATCTATAACACCTTCAACTTTATAATGATTCATCCTCGAATCATCTTCCATCCCGGACTTGCGAAGAACACCTGTCAAGGACTTTCTCCAATAGGAATGTTCTTCCTTTTTTCCAATTAAAAATTTCAGGCTTTTTCTTAATCAAATCGCAGCAATCTAAGCCAAATACGAGAACCCGACAACACCCAACATAAAAAATAGTCACAATACTTGAGCAAGATCATTATTCTACAACATATTGGCAGAAAGTAATAGAAAACGAGTACCTTTTCCATTCTGCAGTATACTGCTTTGGAATGAACTCAAGCTTCTTGTTTTGATCATCCATAGCTGCATCAAGAGCCTGCTTTCCCATGGTACTGCAGTTTACATACCACTGGGGCTTTATCATTGGCTCCACAACATCATTGCTTCTTGAACAAAGGCCAAGGCGCATCTCATTGTTTTGGGCTCCTCTATACAATTTCTAATGATGAAGAGATAAGTTAATGAATAAAAGATCATTCATGGATGAAAATAGAAATTATTTAATACCAAAAATAATACATATAAATGTGTGGAAGGCAACAATTGGTCAACAACTGAAAGACTTTTCATGCATAAATCAGGACACAATCAATACTACCCTTCCTTCTAGCACTTTCTTTCTAGGAATTTTAACTTCACTAGTTATTTATGTTGATGCCAGGGGTTAACCATATATGTGATCATAAGTAGAGCACAATTTTGAAATATCATCACGTGTTGATCCAGCATGGTAGGAAAAGACCTTCTTGGAAGTTTGAGGCAAAGCATTGAGCTTTGAAATCACCAAATGGAGGCAGGTTTAATTCTTGCTACATATATAGATGAGGTGCAAGGGGACGAGACACCCATAATCAAGAAATTTAACAATCAATACAGCAGCAAAGAAAACTACACTTAACAAAAATTTGCATGTTCTCACAGTGAAAATAAGTCTTCCTAGATGCACATCAATAAAAGTAAATACCTTCTTTTGCAGTGCATCAATCACTGCCTCACGAGCCTTAAACCGTGGCATTCCAGCAAATTCTGCTCCACCATTGCTATTTATTTTCCCATCATCGGTGAAAATGTTAATAAATTCAAGATTATGGCGCTTGCCCACCTCAAAATCATTTGGATCATGAGCTGGAGTTATCTGTGCAACATTGAAGGCAATGACAAGAAATATAAACAAAACAATGAGAGACTGACGGTCACGGAATCTCAAAATCTATGATAAAACTCTTACCTTTACTGCACCGGTTCCAAAACTTGGATCAACTAGAATTGCATCACAGATAATTGGGAGTTTTCTTCCATTGAAAGGATGAATTGCAAATTTCCCATGTAGATGACTGTACCTTTTGTCTTCTGGATGAATAGCTACAGCTGTATCACCAAGCATTGTTTCCACCCTTGTAGTGGCAACAACAATTTCACCCAAATCTCCCTCCAAAGGGTAAGCAAATGATGTTAATACTCCAAACTCCACAGGTTTTTCATAACTGGGTACCTTTAACAAAGTCCTTTCTTTGATGTCTGTATAATCTACCTAGAAATATGAAGCAACTTCAGGTTAGGCAGCAGAAGATGCAAAAATAAAAAATTACCCAAAAAATTGTCTTACCTCTATATCAGAGATAGCAGTTCGCAAGACACAGTCCCAATTGACTAACCGTAAATCCCTGAAAAATGCAAGGAGAAAAAACAAAGAAGCAATTTAATTAGAAAAGGCAAAAGATAATGCTTAAAGGATACCTATCATTCTAAATGCTACAAACAATTCATTTTTACAGTCAACAACATAAATTCATCAAATCACAGCCTATCAGAAAAATATCCATGTAAAACATACCTATATATAAGACCCTCCTTATAAAGCCGAATGAAAGCCTCTGTCACAGCCTTTGATCTATTTTCATCCATTGTAAAGCACTGGGAGAAGTAAACAAAACAATAAAAAAAATGAAAAAGCAGCAAGAAACATGAGAGATATTAATAGAACAGCTTAAGAAAAATTGAACAATAAATCCATAGCCAATATAAGGAGGCACCCATTACCTCACGGGACCAATCAAGGGAGGCACCCAAACGTCGTAGCTGACTCAGAATGGTACCACCATACTCGATCTTCCACTTCCAAACCTAATAATAGTGGCATCAATAAAAAACCTTGAGATGTATTTGCAGAGCAAATCAATAAGATCCATCTTAATTTCAAAGTTAAACTCACTTCATTTACAAACTCTTCACGACCAACATCATGTCTAGTTAAGCGTCTTTCACGCATTAGCTTTTTCTCTACAACCACCTGAAAATTTCAGACATTAGAGCAACTTCAAGCAACACTTGTCTATCTATATCAAACAAAAGGCAAAAGATAGAGCAACATAAATACAATACCATATATAAGGAAATGAAACTTAAGCTTTAACTGATCCAAATAAATACTAAAGAAACTCAACCTGTGTAGCTATCCCAGCATGATCCATGCCAGGTACCCACAATGTATTATACCCAGACATTCTTCTCCAACGAATAATAGTGTCCTGCATACAATAAAATTTAAATGTAAACGAAATTCAATGTAAAAGTCAGAGAGCAAATATAGCAGCAGTAGCATTATACAACGCAACCTGTATGGCACCAGTTAGTGCATGGCCAATGTGTAGGGCCCCAGTCACATTTGGTGGAGGGAGAACCTGCAAAATCAGTCAAGTTAATGAAGATACACAAAATTAGGGGTTTTTTTAAAGAAAAAAAGCGAATACAAAGTGTGAATTCCAGTTTGAGTCATACAATCGCAAATGGTGGTTTTGAGCTGCTTGCATCAGCCTGAAAAAAACTAGATTTCTCCCACCAAGCATACCAACTAAACATACAAAGACAAAAAAATGCAAAGTTAAATAAAAATTTAACTTGAAACCATATCGAATCTACCAAACAACCATAACGTGAACTTTTTCAACACTTACGACTTCTCCACGGCAGCTGGACTGTATTGTTTAGCCATCTGATTAGAGAGTCTTTTCTTCTCGCCTGAAGGAGTCTCCGGATCCACAAAATCCTCCAGATTCTCATCATCCGCTTCTCTCTTGGCACTCTTCTTTGCACTCTTTTTTGGGAGCATTTGAACCTTGTTGCGCCTTTGTAGAATTACAATAAACAACAGCATAACACTCACCAATTTTAACATCGCTAGAATAAAAACAAACCACTTATATCAAGCAAACCATGAATAAAAATTGTATCTCAATTTTACTTTTCTAGCAAAAGTATAACGTAAGCAGTTAATCACAACAAAAATGATCAAATGTGTAAAAATCTCGAACAAAAATACAAGCACTTGTATTAATTTGTAGTGCCAATCTTGTTTAAACATAGTGTCAAAATTTGTTAACCGATGATATGCCGCATTTTAGTCTCTTATCCTAGATCATCTAAGCCTAAAACTAATTACTCGAACAGTTCCACGAGCTTTTTAGCAGATTCTTCGTTGCGAGCTTACCTTAAGTTTGGCTGCCTCAGCTTTTTCTAAGGCCTTGAGTTTCTTCAGTTCCTTCTCCCTCGCCTATCAATCAAACAAAAAAGAAAAGGTAAAGCTAAATAACAATAAACGAATCCATATTTCGAAAGTAATTAAAGTAGAACGGAACAAAAATAAAGGAACCTTTTCTTCTTTCTTCTTCTTTCGTTCGAGCTCTTCCTCAGTCAAAGGCTTCGTATCCGGTTGCTGAGACTGCAGATTCAATCCAAACAAAGTTAATTTAAAAAAAATGAAAAGAGAGAATAATGCGATTGATGAAAAAACTATGGAAAAAGGGAGGGAGGAAGGAAGGAAACCATGGCTGCCGCCGACGTTGAAGAGAGAGAAAACGGAGCGGCGTATATAAAGTGTGTGGGAAATGAGGGTTTTTGCTATGAGCTTTAGGCTGGTACTGGATGAAAGAGAGAGCATAAAAACAAATGGAATTTAGCGTTTAAGTTGTAATGGAATTTTTACCTTCCAAAAAATAAAATGTAAATTTTCAAATATTAAAATTATAGTATAAAACTAAAATTAAAAGATTGGTTTTCTGAAGATAGAATGACATCTTCGTCTTTAACTTTGTTAGTTTAGTTATTTTAAACTTTTATTGTGGTCTTTTATTTCTTTTTTATTAATTTACTGATAGGAACGATACTTTTAATTTCATCATATCCATGCTCTTACCAACCGGTTGATTTAAATAGTAAACAATTTAAAATCGTTTAAATAAATCTCAAAATTTTAAATTATTAATTTTATTACATTTTAATATTTTAATTTTTTTCTTTTAAAATCATATCTAATATTTAATTTAAATTTTATTTTAATAGTTTAAGTTTTAATTTGATACACATCGTTAAAAATATATTATTATACCGACTATTAAACGATCACATATCCATCCATTAATAAGTTAATGATTAACTTCAAGTGACAAAAAAGTATTTTTTTAATCCAATGACCAAAACATAACTAATAATCAAGTGATTAAGATAGAATTTACCTTTAAAATTACTACGTAAACATAGCAAGATATGTATCAATACAAGAACAAAAAACATATATTAGCCACTATAGTAATTACTATGTAAACGAGCTCATCGCCAAAAATTCCGGAACCGGCATGTTCAAGATTATAACATAATAGCCATCGTCAGAAGCGAGCTTTGCGTTTTCGAGCTGTGTATTTGGTGTCTGGGGGAACGGCATTCCCCTTCCTTCTCATCTGTTCCTTCTTCCTCAACACCCATTCTCTGCCCTTTCCTTTCTTGTTTATTTTCTGCTTTTTCCTAGGTCTATGCCTGTCCGAAATGCTAACCTGCAAAACCCCGGAAATACAACAATCGACCGAAGCAACTATGAGCAAAGCAGTAAACCCCTTCATCTACTCATTTATTTATTTCCTCTTTATAAAAAAATAAATGACCAGGAAAGGGCAATAATGTGATGTGATATTATATATATGTATAGGCTCACCGTCTGATTTTCTTCATCTCCACTGCTCTCATCATCGGAGCAACTCTCTCTATCTTCACCTTTTGGCGGGCCACAAGTGTGGACAAGGTATTCTTTTCTACTTTTGGTACTGGCAGATGATGATTAGTTCATGTTAGAGCACTTAAAATGATATCATGAAATGTCAATTCAACCCATCTATCCACTTAAAAGGGATATTGAACTCTCCTAACTTCCTGAATGCATATTTTCACCAGAATTATATCCCGTGCCGCTAGAAGCAGTAGCACCTTCCCAGCACTAATGAAAAAAAGCATATAATCGATGGGCGAATGTATTATAAACACAAATGCAAACGCTCAGTACACGAGGTAATTAACAAGGTAAAAAGAATCGAACGCTAAGATAAATACACCCATTAGGACAGAATAGCAGAAAAATAACATCAGTAATCATGAAATGTTGTAGACAAATTCATGCAACACATTGCATTGCCTTGCAAAACTCAGCAAATGGGACTGTGAATCTTTTTTTAAAACAATTTCAAAACAGATGGTCCAACAAGATACATAAACAATCGATCTAAAACAAGTTAATCGAAAACAATCAAAAGACATAGATGCAAGTGTTGGGAAATAAACCGAGTACAATTAATTTTCCTATAACCAGATTAGTGAGAATGCGAAATAAAAGCGGAAAAATAATACCCGAAATTGATAACGGAGTTCAGCAAATTGTGTCTACGTCTCCGGACTGCTGTAGATCTTTTACTAAAGAGAAAATTTACAGGTGTTTACACAACACACTTGAGAGAGAACTAGAAGATTTTGGGATGATTTTTAAGCTAAATGAGCTAGGGTATTTATAGTTGAAGCTTATGGACTAATCTTGTAGATACCCTAAAGTCTAGTGACTAAAAATAATTTTCCCATGCTTAAAAATATCAACAAAATCTGCCAAACTTTTGACAAAAAATAGCCGCCGACTGCTTTGAATTGTTGGCTGCCCACCGGCTGCTTTGAATTGTTTAACAATCTCCCACTTGAAGACTGATTTTAATCTGTCTTCACACCTCGATCAATGCATCAACTTTTTTAGTCTTGTTACTCTAGCATGCCAACTGAAGCTGAACACAACTTCAGTTTGTCCGTAGTCACCGTCTTTGTTAACATGTCTGCCGGATTTTGAGCTCCACTAATATTTTCAAGTTTCAAAATCCCATCTTCCAGAAGAGACCGGATAAAATGATATCTCAATTGTATGTGCTTCGTTCTGGAATGAAAAGACGGATTCTTTGCTAGATTAATAGCACTTTGACTGTCGCAGTACAAGACATTGTTTTCTTGTTTCTTGCCTAATTCTTCCAAGAAACTTTGGAGCCACACCATCTCCTTGCTGGCTTCCGTAACAACGACATATTCTACTTCAGTTGTGGAGAGAGCAACTATCTTCTGTAGTTGAGAAACCCAACTCACTGCAGTTCCTCCGAGAGTATAGACATACCCTGTAGTGCTTCTTCTGATGTCAACATTTCCAGCTAAGTCAGCATCTACATAGCCTGTCAGTATCGCATCTCCACCTTTGAAACAAAGTGCTTTGTTTGTGGTACCCCGCAGATATCTGAGGATCCATTTGACTGCTTCCCAGTGTACCTTGCCCGGATTATTCATGTACTTGCTAACAGCTCCCACTACTTGAGCAATATCTGGTCTGGTACAAACCATGGCATACATTAGACTTCCAATTGCTGAGGCATACGACACCTTCACCATGTGTGCACGTTCTTCCTCCGTCTTTGGTGACTGTTCTTTGGAGAGTCTAAAATGAACACCTAAAGGTGTACTTACTGGTTTAGCATCTTGCATATTGAACCTGGAGAGTACTTTGTTGATGTACTCAGCCTGTGATAACATCAAAGTCCCGACTTTATGTCTCTCTTGATCCTCATCCCAAGAATCTGCTTTGCAGCGCCCAGATCCTTCATAGCAAACTGTTTCGACAATTTTTGCATTCAAGTTTATAATCTCTTGCATGTCTGAGCCTGCAACGAGCATGTCATCAACATACAACAATAAAATAATGAAGATGTTGTCGAACCTCTTGATGTAGCAACAATGATCTGCTTGGCATCTGGTAAAACCAATGCTACCCATGAAACTATCGAACTTTTTGTACCATTGTATAGGAGCTTGTTTTAAACCATACAAACTCTTCTTCAACCTGCATACCATATTTTTCTTGCCTGCCTCTATGAAACCTTCTGGCTGCCTCATATAGATTTCTTCCTCCAAATCATCATGAAGGAAAGTTGTCTTTACATCTAACTGCTCAAGATGTAAATTCTCTGCAGCTACAATTTTTAACACCAGTCTTATTGTAGATAGCTTCACGACTGGAGAGAAAATTTCATTGTAGTCAATACATTCTTTTTGTTGAAAGCCTTTAACAACCAATCTTGCTTTGTAGCATTTGCTCCCATCGTGCTATTATTTGATCTTGTAAATCCACTTGTTATGGAGTGCTTTCTTGCCTGATGGTAATTCAACTAATTCCCACGTCTGATTTGACATAAGCGAGTCAATCTCATCTTTCATAGCACTCTAGTTCATCATTGTCAGTCAGCAACAAGTAGTGCAAAGAAGAAGAATACCGTTGGGTTGGTTTAGGAATTCTGGAGGAGAGTCTCAGTTCTGGTGTGTATAATTCTTCTTGAACTGCTTCAGGAGTGATCGGAACATTATTTCCAGAAATCTCCTCGAACTCAGCAAATTCCTTTATTTCAGCTTCAGTATTGGAGCTACTTGATTCTACAGTTGACCTGTCTTTGTACATCACATTCTCATTGAAAATGATATCTCTGCTTCTGATGATCTTTCGATTTTCGTAGTCCCAAAATCGAAAACCGAACTCATCACCACCATAATCAACAAAGACGCATTTGTTGGACTTGGCATCAAGTTTACTTCTTTCAGCAGAATCTATGTGTACATGAGAAATACAACCAAACACTCTTAAGTGTGAAAGGTTTATTTCTTTCTTGCTCCAAACTTCCTATGGTATTCTACCATCCAAAGGAACTGAGGGCCCACGGTTGATCAGGTAAGCTGCAGTGTTGATAGCTTCAGCCCATAGAAATTTGGGCAATCCGGAATGTATCCTCATGCTTCTGGCACGTTCATTTAGAGTTCTATTCATGCGCTCTGCTACGCCATTCTGCTGCGGTGTCATGGGAACTGTTGTCTCCATCTTGATCCCATTGTTTGCGCAGAAATCTCTGAATCTCCTATTTATGTACTCTTCTCCATTGTCAGACCTCAACCGCTTGACTTTCAGACCAATCTCATTTTCCACCATGGCCTTCCATTTTCTGAAGGTATCAAAGACTTCTGATTTCTTCTTCAGAAAATAAACCCACACCTTCCTTGTAGAATCATCGATGAAGGTGACATAATATAATGAGCCTGCAAGAGATGGAACTGGAGATGGTCCCCATACATCAGTATGAACCAACTCTAGCTTTTCAGCCTTGGGTGTCTTACCAATCTTTGCAAAGCTGACTTTCTTTTGTTTGCCAAAGATGCAATTCTCGCATAGTCCGACATCTACATTCTTTAGATCTGGTAGTTTCCCTTTTGACAAAAGTGTCTTCATCCCTTTCTCGCTCATATGGCCAAGCCTTTGGTGCCATAGGTTTGATTTTCCATTAGCATCTGCTACTGCAATGATATTCTCTAAATTTGAGGTTATATAGAGAGTACCAGTTTTCTTACTACGAGCAATGACGAGTGCTCCTTTGGTAATCTTCCATTCACAGCCTGAAAAGGTTGTGCTAAATCCTTCACCATCAAGCTGTCCTACAGAAATCAAATTTCTTTTGAGGCCATGAATATGTCTCACTCCTTTCAGCGTCCAGGTGGTCTGGTTTGACAACTTTAGTCGGATGTCTCCTTTTCCGACGATCTTCAAGGTTTCATCATCAGCTAGATGAACCTTCCCAAAATCACCACTGACATAGTTCTCCATGATTTCTCGGCATGGGGTGGAGTGGAAAGATGCCCCTGAATCCAAGATCCATGATTCAATCGGACTGTTGACGCTTAGAATCATTGCATCACCTATCTCCTCTATCACGTTAGCAGAATCCTGTGCGCCGGTATTTTTCTTCGGTGCTCGGCAATCTCTTTTAAAGTGACCCTTCTTGCCACAATTATAACAGGTAAAATCTTTCTTTCTCGTTCTGGATTTTCCCCGTCTAGATTTCGATCTGCCATGATTTTAATTTCTTTCTGAAGTTCTCCCTCTGGACTTCATGTGCAAGGCTGAGGAGGTTGATGCTTCATCCGATTCTCTCCGTCGAATTTCTTTGCTCAGTACCAGATCCCGAACATCATCGAATTTTAATTTATTATTTCCCGATGAGCTGTTGACTGCTGTAACAGTAGCATTCCAACTGTCTGGTAGAGATGATAAGAGAATTAAAGCTCGAACTTCATCATCAAATTCAATTTCCACTGAACTCAACTGGGTTGTGATTGTGTTGAGTTCATTTAGGTGTTGTGCCATAGATGCCCCTTCCGTCATCCGCAAATTAAATAATCGCCTCATCAAGTGCACTTTGTTTGAGGCTGATGGCTTCTCATACATACTGGAGAGAGCCACCATAAGACCCGCCGTGGTCTTTCCTTTGCTATGTTGAAAGCAACATTGCAAGATAACGTCAGTCAGATAACTCCGAAGGCTTGTCTGTCGAAAGAGCTCAGTCTTCATTTTTCATTCCCTCTGGTTGTTTTCCTAAGAGAGGTTGATATAGATTTTTCTGGTACAAAAAATCTTTAATCTGCATCTTCCAAAAGCCAAAGTTCGTACCATCGAACTTTTCAATTTTCAACTTCCCTTCGTCTGCAGCCATCGCTCCCACTCGAATCTGGCTTTGTTTGGATCGTTTCCGACAATTCTTGCGAACCACCGTGTATTAGAACACCTCCGTCGACAAATTCGTATCACCGACAAAATTTTTACTATTCACAAAATTTACTATTCATGTGAATAGTAATTAATAGTATCCTCGCAAAAAATTGACAAAATTCACAACGAAAAGCTCTGATACCATTTGTTGGGAAATAAACTGAGTACAATTAATTTCCCTATAACCAGATTAGTGAGAATGCGAAATAAAAGCGGAAAAATAATACCCGAAATTGATAATGGAGTTCAACCAATTGTGCCTACGTCTCCGGATTACTGTAGATCTTTTACTAAAGAGAAAATTTACAGGTGTTTACACAACACACTTGAGAGAGAACTAGAAGATTTTGGGATGATTTTTAAGATAAATGAGCTAGGGTATTTATAGTTGAAGCTTAAGGACTAATCTTATAAATACCCTAAAGTCTAGTGACTAAAAATAATTTTCCCATGCTTAAAAATATCAACAAAATCTGCCAAACTTTTGACAAAAAATAGCCGCCGGCTGCTTTGAATTGTTTGCTGCCCACCGGCTGCTTTGAATTGGTTAACATCAAGTATATGTAGTCATGGAGCAGAAACAACTCTCAGTGTCGATGATATACTTGACATCATTAACTCAGGCATCCATCATTGAATCTAACAAAACATTAATACAGATGCAAAAGAGGAGGTAATTTTAACTCATTTCATAAATTGTTCATGCAGAATAGTGTGGGTAGTCAACAACCACACCACCAGCAAATCCAGCACGCATTGCATAACTCAAAATTAGTTCACGCTGGGCTAGGTTTTCAGGATATACTCGGAGCGTTGCTCTTTCTCCCCTTGCCAGGCATCTATATAATGATCCAAAAAATGCCCTAAAAAGTCATGAGAATCATCACATTAGATTTACATAAATACATTTTTCATTTGTATGTATGTACGAATATCGGTTTAATTTATAAAAATAGGTATGTAAGAACCCAACATACTTTAATCTCAGTCTTGGCTCATGAGAAGAATTGTCAACATTTGTTAGTAATCTGGACTAAGCATAGAATTCAATAAACATTGAATGCATCTTCTCATTCATTCCAGTAATTGAGTACATTGTTTTATATCAACTTAACAGTAGTTTAGCCCTAGTCTAGAAGCTTTGTAACTACTCTAACTGATTACTAACAGCTCTAACAACTCCTAACTGACCTCAGCTTCTTAGTTCTAATATTCCCTATACTTTATCCTCCTCTTTCAACACGGTAACACGCACATCTTAGCCCTAAACATTTTGAACGCAACTTTGGTTAAAGGTTTAGAGACCATCTGCCACCTGAAAGTTTGTTGGAACATAGCTAACACACAATTCTTTGGCTGCAACCTTTTCTCTAATGAAGTGGACATCCATGTCTACGTGCTTAGACTGAGCATGATAAACCGGGTTCGTGCTCATCACAATGACACTCGTGTTATCACACTAGATAACTGGTTCTTCATGCTGCTTCAAACCCAAACTGGTTAGCAACGCATTGATCCAGGTCACTTCTGCAGCTGTATCAGCTACACTACGGTATTCGGCTTCCATGGTCGACCTCGAGACCATCTTTTGTTTCTTTGAACTCCACACCACAGGGCACTTCCCAAGAAACACAGCATGACCCAAAACTGACCTTCGATCATTTACATCGCCACCCCAGTCAGCATCCGCAAAGGCAATGACCTTATGTCCTACTTCATTAGCCACAAATGTGAGGCCATACTCTAGGGTACCAGCCAGGTACCTGAGTATACGTCTAACTGCTGCCATATGAAACTCACATGATGCATGCATGTGTTGAGCAACTTTTTTCACACTAAATGTTATATCAGGACGGGTGTGACATACATACAACAGTGCACCAACCAGACTTCTATACTCACGAGCATCAGTAAGTACCTGTCCTACTTCATGAAACCATTGGGGTAGCACTAGAGTTAGCATTCAACATATTTACCCTTTCTAGTAGCTCAAGAATATACTTCTTTTTTTAGAGTACTAGTTTGCCACTACTCCTTTTAACCTCAATTCCAAGGAAAAAGTTCAACTCACCTAAGTCCTTAAGGGAGAAGTCTCGTTGCATGAGTTGAATCACCCTCTCTATATCTTCCTTAGACTCACCAGTGATGATTATATCGTCCACATAGACCAACACAAACGTGTAGTAGTTGTTCACACACTTTACAAAAAGCGACACATCCAGTACCGACTCAATAAACCCTATCTACTGAAGACTAGCCTTGAATTTATCATGCCAGTTTCTGGGAGCCTGTCGAAGCCCATACAAGGCTTTATGTAACTTGAAAATGAGAGGCGATCCATCAGCAGTGTAACATCCTTCATACCGGGTTAGTGATTAAAGTGTAAGATTTTAAAATGTCAGTGATCAAATTCAATTAATCGAAAAGTGAAGGAATTAATTAAAGATGTTGGGTAGGATGAATTATTAAGTGAATGAGAACTAAAAAGGTAAAAGGGTCATTGAGAAAAGGTAATAATTAAATAATAGATAATGGGTATTATAATATCCAAGTGAAAGAAACAATAGTTTCCAGATAACTCTTGATTCTTCTTTCTTCTTCAACGTGAAGAGCCAAGCTAAGGTGAGTTTAATTTCTCTTGATTAATCATTCAAATTCAAGCATGGTTTTAATTATGGAAGCCTTAAGAAAGATTATAGAAGGAAAAAGAGTTGTAGAAACTCAAAGAATTGTAAGTTAAGGGAGATTAAAGGTTAGAAGCCATTGAATGAAATATTGGATTAGAGGTCATAATAAGAATTTGAAGTTGGATTTGACTTGTTATCAATCTAATTAAGAAGTATAAGGTGATAGAATTAAAGTTAGAACATGTTGGTATTTGAGTATGATTCTTGAATATCATGTAAAAGATAGGATTTTGAGTTTAAGGAAGTGGTTATGGAGTAGAAACGAGTTTAATTATGTGTATGAAAGTTAGGAATATTAATGGAAGTGAAGTATGAGGTATGGAGCTGAAAATGAAGGGATTTTCGAATTCAAAAATGTAATTCTGGGCTAGGGGAATCGGTACCCATTCAAGGGGAACCGATACCTCTTCAAGCGAATAAAATTTCCAGAATGTCATGGGGGAACCGATACCCCCACAGGAGGGAACCGATTCCCCCTAAAGGAAAATTGTGAATATGGGTTTAATAAGTTCGTTTAAGTTCCTAGTATCCGATTACAAGGTATAGGTATCTAATAATTGTCTTAAAATGTATAATTATGTAGATTCAGAGCCTAAACGAGTTCCGGAATCATTGACAAGTAAGATCGATAAAAAGGGAAGATAAGAGATTGGAATGGACTAGTGAGGCCAGGTGAGTGCATACAAGTTAGTTTATGATGTTTAATGGAAATAAGACTTGCGACGAGTCTATTTCCTATATTATAATGCATTAATTTATGATCATAGGCATATGTTTGATTTGGGTATATGTGATATATATACAATATGTGTTAATGATTATGTGAATACATGTATTGTGATAAGTATAGGAATTAATATGAATGGTCTATACGATTGCATGGGAATGTGAAATAGGTTATATGATAAGTGGCCATACATGTTAATAGTATAAGTGATCAATTATAAGCATTTATATAATAGATTTATATGACTACATGAGAAAGGTGATGAGTTAAATAAGATTAGACTATAGAGTAATATGAGAATAATATATTAGTGAAGGGAATTGAGTATAAATGATGATACCAAACCATAAGATAAGTATTTACTTATAGGATAATATGATATTATATGAATATAATATATAACTTTATGAGGAAGAATTGGGTGTTATATGATTTAGGTATGAAAATGATCTATGCGTAAGTATATTACGTGATTATATGACTATGTGTGAAATAGAGTAAACTAGGTAAGTATAAGATATGTAAATATGGCTATGGAACAAAATGTTATTTGATTTATGATTTGATATGTGCATGGATACATGAAATGGATATAGGTTATTATATATGTTACATGATTATATGCATGTGTGATATATGCTATGAGACATGCCCAATGTGAAATGAAATAAGCCAAGTGACTATATGAAATATGTGAGATATGATATAAATCATATGAGAAGTGAAAAGAATTACATGAAAATAGACTAAGTGATTACATGTATATGTGAAAGAAGCTATGAGATTATATGAACATATGATATGATATGGAATACATGGTTACACATACATATGGTATGTGACAGAAGAGAAATGACAAGTAATGTGAACTGTTAAATGACAATGCCCATGTTATGTGTCATGAGAGCTAGGGGTATAGTTGGCATGCCAAGAGTCGAGGGTCTATGTGGTCCTTCAGGACATATATGTATTCTTTGGAACATGTGTGAAGTCTGGTGAGACACATACTTGATCCTTGGCATATGTATATGATTCTTAAGGAATGATATGTGGTCCTTCGGGACATTGTAGTCCTTCGGGACATATATGTATTCTTTGGAACATGTGTGAAGTCTGGTGAGACGCATACTTGATCCCTAGTATATGTATATGATTCTTAAGGAATAATATGTGGTCCTTATGGAGATTATTATATGGCACTACGGTGCAATTCTACGCGGTACTACGGTGCAATTCTATGTGGCACTTCGGTGCATTTATATGAGCTGTAGTGACAACATTAGTGCACAACCTCCATAAACTCACATATCTATAGTTCTCACATATGTACATGGGCTAATCTAGAGATATGAACAAATATATGTTAGTGGTATGATAAATGTTTTAGAAATGATATGATGTTGTGTGTGTATAGTGTTTGATTGAAAAGGTTAAGCATAAAAGTATGTGATTATATGATAAACTGTTAATGATGAGTTATGTGTATGTATGTATTTACTGTAATTAATCTCATATGATTTTATATGATACGAAGAAAGCATGTAATTTGGTATAACATGATATAACAGAACATGCCTGTATTGATATATGTTATAAAGTGCATTATAAGTTTTTATGCCTCACTAAGTCTTCGACATAGAATGTGATTATTTCACACGTAGGTTTCGAGAAGAGTAAAGAGTAATGCGGAGCAAGACAGGTCAGTTCTCCTTACCAAATGTCAGATCAGAAAATATATATATTGTATATATAGTGTAGTTGGCATGTAGTCTAAAGATATAAATTGTATGAACTCTGATATATTTTGTAAACGTTTTGAATAAGTTAAATGTTATAAAAGTTTTTAAATTACTCACTATTTTATAAGAATAAATGTTTGAAAAGTCAATGTGACACTTTGGACTCGTATCCGGGTCGGGTACGGGTTGGGGGTGTTACATTTAATGGTATCAGAGCTAAGGTTTAGCCGATTCTCGGCATAAACCGAAGTCCAAAGTGTCATAAAAGGTGTACATGCCAACATAGATTGAAAATTTTCTGATCTGATAGTGTAAGGAATATGTTGTCTTGCTAATAGAATAAGAATAGTTTAATACAGTAGAAATCCGATCGTGATAATTTTGAAGTAAGTGAAAGGTGATATTCCTGATTATGATAGCTATTCACCTGCCCTGGCCAGGTAGGATGAAGAGCGGACACCTCAGGAAATGCCTAGTAAGATCAAAAGTTGATTTCAGAAAGTTGAAATCATATTTGAATAATGATAGAAAAGTTTTCATTGTTTTGAATCGGAAACACGATATAGAGTAGTTTTGTTATTATGTGGATAAGATAGAATATGGTGAACAGGTGTCACCATAAGAATGTTAAAAAGATCTAATGATGTGGTGAGTACGTATAGAAGAACTCAAGGATAAGTGCATCAGTGACAAGTGTATAAGATGTATAAAGTCAGAGCTTATGAGTTTGAAACGAAGTGATAGTATTACGCATAAACAAGAGTATGTTTATGGTAAGGGTTTGCAGTTAAGATGGAAATAGTTAGCATTGGCTAACTAGAGTATGTGATAAAAATGTACTGGAATTATAAGATTATAAGATATTGTCAGGATATGATAACCAAATCTGCAATGGATCTGGATACAGTTGCATATTTGGATCATAGTAATGTGGTATAGTAAAGGAAAAGGAAGTAAGAATTTGTATATTTAAGTAAAGCTGAGGATTGACAAGAAGAGTTTGAGAATGTGTATATCGATGATCAGATTATAGGACACAGGAAGTCAGAATGTTGAGTTTGAGCAAAAGAAATTTCAGGATGTATTGATAAGTTGAGTAAACGAATTTTGAGATAATTTAGATTGGAAAGGATGTATATGATTGGTATAATAGGGCTTGTGCCCTAGATTGAACAAAAGTTATTATCTAGCTGTCAGAGTAAAGGTGCTAGAGTTATAAGATTGGAGGAAAGATAAAGTGGAGTTAATCAAATATGATATGAATCTGGATGTGGTTATGTATCTTGATCATACCGATATGATGTAGGCAAAGAGATAAGCATTGGTATGTTTTAAAAAGTGGCTTTAAAGAAGAAAATACAAATACAAAAGATGATAAAGAATAAAGATCGGTAGAAAAAATAGGGATATCAAAGTTATGAGGATGCAATGAAGATGGTTACACAGAGATAAAAATAAGTGATAAGACAAGAGTATGTGAACATGAAAGGAAAGATATGATTTGTATATAAGAAGATTTTGATAATAAAAGGATAAATGGATAAAGAAATGAAAAGATGTGTTTAAATGAGTAAATATGATAAAGGGTTATAAGGAAGTGCAAATTATAAGTTTGATTAGAAGTAAGAAAGTAGTAAGGTTATATGAAGAGATTATGTGTATCGTAATACAGACAAGGATGAAGAATGAGTAAAAGTTTGGATTGTGGGAATTAATTAGAAAATGAGGAAAGAAATGAATTGATTGATTTTTGATTTTTAGTGATAAGAATTGATGTTACTGTCTACAGGATAAGTAACATTATATGAATAGAATCAGAGTTATGAATCTGAAACAAAGGGATAGTATTGTGTATAAGAAAGAGTGTGGAGATGATAAGGATTTGTACTTTAGAATGAAAGAGTTAGCGTTGACTAACAAGATTTTGTGATGAAATTGTATTAGATATAGTTGTATATTTGATTACATAAACGTGATATAGTGAATGAAGTAGGATTGTATGGAAGTGTAAATGATAAGTTCGATATAGAAACACGAAAAGTGTGCAAGGTGATGTGAAAATATTGTTTGACTCCTTAAAGTATATGTTTAATCACAATTGAAAAAGATTTAAAGTTGTGTTTTGGTCAAATGATGATGAATACAAGTTGGTATGGTTATAAGGTATTAGAGAGTTATGAAGAAATAGATGGATTCATAATAGAGTGATGAGATGGATGTTACTGTCAACGTGATGAGTGACATTATATGGAATTTTATAAAGGTCAAAGGAAAAATGCATAATCGAATGAGAGAAAAGACAACAATGGATTGATATTACTGGTTATTGTTTATATGATAAGCAACAGAAGATGAATGTATAAACGAAAAAAGATAGTTGGAAAACTAAAGGATTGAAAAGTAAGTTTTGATGATGACAAGAAGAATAAGTCAGGGAAGCAACATAAGAACATTAGAAGATATGTTCTTATTAAGATGTGCAGTGAAAATTCGAGGACGAATTTTCTTATAAGGAGGAGATTTGTAACATCCTCCATACCGGGTTAGTGATTAAAGTGTAAGATTTTAAAATGTCAGTGATCAAATTCAATTAATCGAAAAGTGAAGGAATTAAGATGTTGGGTAGGATGAATTATTAAGTGAATGAACTAAAAGGGTAAAAGGGTCATTGAGCAAAGGTAATAATTAAATAATAGATAATGGGTATTATAATATCCAAGTGAAAGAAACAAGAGTTTCCAGATAACTCTTGATTCTTCTTTCTTCTTCAACGTGAAGAGCCAAGCTAAGGTGAGTTTAATTTCTCTTGATTAATCATTCAAATTCAAGCATGGTTTTAATTATGGAAGCCTTAAGAAAGATTATAGAAGGAAAAAGAGTTGTAGAAACTCAAAGAATTGTAAGTTAAGGGAGATTAAAGGTTAGAAGCCATTGAATGAAATATTGGATTAGAGGTCATAATAAGAATTTGAAGTTTGATTTGACTTGTTATCAAGCTAATTAAGAAGTATAAGGTGGTAGAATTAAAGTTAGAACATGTTGGTATTTGAGTATGATTCTTGAATATCATGTAAAAGATAGGATTTTGAGTTTAAGGAAGTGATTATGGAGTAGAAACGAGTTTAATTATGTGTATGAAAGTTAGGAATATTAATGGAAGTGAAGTATGAGGTATGGAGCTGAAAATGAAGGGATTTTCGAATTCAAAAATGTAATTCTGGGCTAGGGGAATCGGTACCCATTCAAGGGGAACCGATACCCCTTCAAGCGAATAAAATTTCCAGAATGTCATGGGGGAACCGATACCCCCACAGGAGGGAACCGATTCCCCCTAAAGGAAAATTGTGAATATGGGTTTAATAAGTTCGTTTAAGTTTCTAGTATCCGATTACAAGGTATAGGTATATAATAATTGTCTTAAAATGTATAATTATGTAGATTCAGAGCCTAAACGAGTTCCGGAATCATTGACAAGTAAGATCGATAAAAAGGGAAGATAAGAGATTGGAATGGACTAGTGAGGCCAGGTGAGTGCATACAAGTTAGTTTATGATGTTTAATGGAAATAAGACTTGCGACGAGTCTATTCCTATATTATAATGCATTAATTATGATCATAGGCATATGTTTGATTTGGGTATATGTGATATATATTACAATATGTGTTAACTGATTGTGTGAATACATGTATTGTGAAAGGAATTAATATGAATGGTCTATACGATTGCATGGGAATGTGAAATAGGTTATATGATAAGTGGCCATACATGTTAATAGTATAAGTGATCAATTATAAGAATTTATATAATAGATTTATATGACTACATGAGAAAGGTGATGAGTTAAATAAGATTAGACTATAGAGTACTATGAGAATAATATATTAGTGAAGGGAATTGAGTATAAATGATGATACCAAACCATAAGATAAGTATTTACTTATAGGATAATATATTATATGAATATATATAACTTTATGAGGAAGAATTGGGTGTTATATGATTTAGGTATGAAAATGATCTATGCGTAAGTATATACGTGATTATATGACTATGTGTGAAATAGAGGTAAATAGGTAAGTATAAGATATGTAAATATATGGCTATGGAACAAAGTATGTAATAATACAATGTTATTTGATTTATGATTTTGATATGTGCATGGATACATGAAATGGATATAAGTTATTATATATGTTACATGATTATATGCATGTGATATATTGCTATGAGACATGCCCAATGTGAAATGAAATAAGCCAAGTGACTATATGAAATATGTGAGATATGAATATAAAATCATATGAGAAGTGAAAAGAATTACATGAAATAGACTAAGTGATTCATGTATATGTGAAAGAAGCTATGAGATTATATGAACATGTGATATGATATGGAATACATGGTTAAACATACATATGGTATGGACAGAAGAGAAAATGACAAGTAATTGAACTGTTAAATGACAATGCCCATGTTATGTGTCATGAGCTAGGGGTATAGTGGACACATACTTGATCCTTGGCATATGTATATGATTCTTAAGGAATGATATGTGGTCCTTCGGGACATTGTGGTCCTTCAGGACATATATGTATTCTTTGGAACATGTGTGAAGTCTGGTGAGACGCATTTGATCCCTAGTATATGTATATGATTCTTAAGGAATGATATGTGTCCTTATGGAGATTATTATATGGCACTACGGTGTAATTCTACGCGGCACTACGGTGCAATTCTATGTGGCACTTCGGTGCATTTATATGAGCTGTGGTGACAGCATTAGTGCACAACCTCCATAAACTCACATATCTATAGTTCTCACATATGTACATGGGCTAATCCAGAGATATGAACAAATATGTTAGTGGTATGATAAATGTTATAGAAATGATATGATTGTGTGTGTGTTTGATTGAAAAGGTTAAGCATAAAAGTATGTGACTACATGATAAACTGTTAATGATCTGATATGATTTTATATGATACGAAGAAAGCATGTAATTTGGTATAACATGATAGAATAGAACATGCCTGTATTGATATGTTATAAAGTGCATTATAATTTTTATGCCTCACTAAGTCTTCGACTTAGCGTGTGATTGTTTTCACACGTAGGTTTCGAGAAGAGTAAAGAGTAATGCGGAGCAAGACATGTCAGTTCTCCTTCCAAATGTCAGATCAGAAAATATGTACTGTATATAGTGTAGTTGGCATGTAGTCTAAAGATATAAATTGTATGAACTCTGATATTTTAGAAAGCATGTAATTTGGTATAACATGATAGATAGAACATGCCTGTATTGATATGTTATAAGTGCATTAATTTTTATGCCTCACTAAGTCTTCGACTTAGCGTGTGATTGTTTTCACACGTAGGTTTCGAGAAGAGTAAAGAGTAATGCGGAGCAAGACATGTCAGTTCTTACCAAATGTCAGATCAGAAATATGTACTGTATATAGTGTAGTTGGCATGTAGTCTAAAGATATAAATTGTATGAACTCTGATATATTTTGTAAACGTTTGATAAGTTAATGTTATAAAAGTTTTTAAATTACTCACTATTTTATACGAATAAATGTTTGAAAAGTCAATGTGACACTTCGGACTCGTATCCGGGTCGGGTACGGGTTGGGGGTGTTACAAGCAGCAACCTCTTCGAAACCTGGGGGCTGGTGCATAAACACTTCTTCAGATAGCTCCTCGTTCAGAAACGCGTTGTTTATATCAACTTGACGTATAGACCAATTCTTAGTGACAGTAAGGGAGAGCACTACATTCAGTGTGGTAAACTTCACGACTGGGCTGAATGTGTCTTTAAAATCGTATCCAGGAACATGCAATACCCCTTGGCAACCAACCTTGCTTTATATCTTTGAACTGACCCATTTGGGGTTCTTTTTTATCTTAAAGAGCCACTTGCAACCGACAATGTCACGCCCTCTGGGCAAATTAACAAGAGACCAAGTCTTGTCTTCATGTAACACATCCAGTTCGGCATGGATGGTTGTTTTCCATCTAGAAGATTGTAGCGTTGCACGAACAGTTGTTGGGACTAAATCATCATAAAAACTAATATATACCTTTGGCTTGATGACACCACACTTATTGCGTGTGAGCATTGGGTGCCTGTTTGCAGCAAGTTAACCATCTGCTTGCTGCTCTTGAACACGCACTGATGTAGTATGCTCATCATCCGCATTCAGCTCTTGAACATGTACTGTTGCATTAACGTTATTAGAGTCACCATGAACATGACTGTGGGACTAAGCAGTAGGGTCAGCACTGTTGTCACCTAAGCTAAACCTTGCTGTCCCTAATACTTCCTCATGCTCAGTTATTGAATCTGCTTCAACTAGGGACAGTCTGTCGCTATTGGACCTCTGTCTTACAACCAATGGAGCAGCATTACCACACCCACTGAATTTTCCTACATCTGCTACCACTTTAAGAGATCAAGGTTGTTGGCCATTTTTGCAAGCCGAGAGCCTAAGACAAGTGGTGCCTGCAAAAGGAAAATTTAATTCATTAAATATCAAATGACGTGATACATATATCCGACCATCAAGTGCGAGGCACTGAAATCCTTTGTGATTGGGACTATAACCAAGAAAAACACACGGCTGAGACCGAAACTCAAGCTTGTGTTTAAAGAATGGTCGTAAGTGGGGGAAACATTGGCAGCCAAACACCTTTAACGCCCCATAGTCTAGTTTCTTGCCAAACACCTTTTCAAAAGGTGACATCCCTTGTAACACCTTTGTAGGCAGCCTGTTAATCAAATGCACTGCCATGATAATTGCATAAGACCAAAATCGGATTGGCATGGACGCTTGAGCAAGGAGCACAAGTCCAAGCTCAATAATATGTCGATGTTTGCGTTCGACCACACTATTTTGTTTTGATGTGTGTGGGCATATTACTCTATGCATGATGCCTTTTTTGAGCAAGCAGCTCAACAAGTGTCTATATTCCCTTCCCCAGTCGCTTTGAACTGCCTTAATATGTAAGACAAATTAGTTCTTGACTAGTTGCTGGAACAGTCCAAATGCAGTGATGGATTGTGCCTTGTCCTTTAACAAATACAGCCAAGAGTGCCTAGTATAGGCATCAACAAAATTAACATAATATTTGAAGCCATTCGAAGCGACTGGTGCAGGTCCCCATAGGTCTGTAAACACAAGTTGAAAAGGTGTATCGTACACTGTTTTTGAATCATGGAAAGGCAACTTATGATTCTTTCCCATATGGTAAGCGACACACACTTTATTCATTTCATTTGAAATGTTTACATTCAAGTCTTTACAAATCTTAACTAAACTATCATGTGAGGGGTATCCCAACCGCCTGTGCCAAAGCTCATAGGAATCAAAGGATGCAGCCATGACACTTGATTCTGTAGCAACAAGGGCTGTTACTTGAGGATCAACAGCAAACAAATACAAGCCATCTTCTTCTTTCACACGAAGCAACACCGGTCTCTTCATCACGAACACAACATTCTCGTGCATGAAACTCAAAGAAGGCATTATTATCCCTAACAAGCTTTGAAACAGACAAGAGATTCTTTGTTATCTTGGGCACATGAAGCAAATCATTTAGTAATAAGGCTCGTGAAGATGAGCAAAGAGTAGAACTACCAACTGCCTTAACGCCCAATGCTACTCTATCACCAACTATCAACTTACCTGGGCTATTATAGTCATCTTTATGACTAAAACCTGCTCCATCAGGTGTGACATAGTGCGTGGCACCCGAGTCTTTCACACATTGCTCACGGACTGCTGTTGAGACAAGGGCTTGGGGGCATGAATCAACATGTGAACCATTGTTTCGAGTATGACAACACTCACACTCATTGGTATTTGTTTCACACATGGAGTAATAGGCATTTCCAGTTTGTTCCTTAGAGTAAGCCTTACTGCCAGCTGTGACTCCAGGGAAATCTTGGTCAAAACGGTGCCAACAGCTGTACAAGATGACCATTTTTACTGCAGAGTTGACACTGCATGTGTCGACCACGACCTCTGCCTCTTCCACCAGCCCGTCCACCAGAATTGACCGACTGCCAAGAGGGTTTATGATCATAGTAATAACCAGAGTTGGAAGATTTGTTCGAGCTTGTCCCTTGAGCAATATTTGCACTCATTGGGAGCATCTCAGTTTGATCACCAAACCCAACTAGTTGGGTTTTTGCATCCAATAACATAGTGTACACAACATCAAGAGATAAGGATTCTCGCGTGGTGGTTATAACGGCCACAAAGGGTTGATACTCATGAGGGAGGCACTTCAGTATGCTAGCAATATGTTCAGCTTGAGAGACAACGCTTCCACATGATTGTAGGGCATCACACACTTCTTTTACACGTGTGATATACACTTTCATCGAATCATCTCCTTTCTTGAGAGATTGCAGCTTATAATGTAAACTGATCACAACCGTTGTGGACATGTTTCCAAAGAACTGGAGGACTGTGTTCCAAACCACTGAAGCCGTTTTTGCACCCACGAACTGTGGGAGAAGCTGAAGACTAATCGTGGAGAGTAACCACGATGTGAGGGCACTGTCTTGTGCCACAAAATCCTCGTAGAATTCATTCGACACAACCTCACCATCATTGTTAACCACGGTTTCAGGCGGAGACCTTACTGTTCCCATCAAGAACCGTTCAAGGTGATGGCTGCGCACCGTTAATAGAACTTATTGCTTCCAGAGGAGGAAATTTGTTTCATTCAGGACCACATTGACCTTCTTATTGGAGAACGCCTTAGCACTTCTTGCGGAGAACTCCATGAACGGAGACGACTCACCACTGTTGAACATGGCAGGCAACAAGAACCAATTTGCAACAGAGGAGAGCTCCTACGTAGTGAGAAACAATAATATTTTCCCAGGAAAATTGGCTCTGACAACATGTTAGTAATCTGGGCTAAGCATAGAATTCAACAAACATTGAATGCGTCTTCCCATTCATTCCGGTAACTGAGTACATTGCTTTATATCAACTTAACAACAGTTTAGCCCTAGTCTAGAAGCTTTGTAACTACTCTAACTGATTACTAACAACTCTAACAAGTTCTAACTGACCTCAGCTTCTTAGTTCTAATAGCATTGCACAACCACTACATGCCAAAGCAACAAAAGGGGGGGGGATCACGAGCAATAATAGTCTTTTAACTAACGTGCCTACGAATTATGAGAACACTTTGGAGAATACAGCTTATGAAGGTTCTCGAGGTTAAAAAATAGCTGATGGTAAGTTGCAGGCTTTAGTTGCATTTATTCCCTCCATAAAGAGAAATTTTACAAAAAGAAAAAAAAATGTGTCAACCCGTAAAAATTCAAGTAAAATTATTAAGTCTTTCCCCATCAAATCTCCGAGCAACATTTGGTATTTTACTGTAGAAACCAGGAGACAGTACATATAATTTATTTTTATATAGTGTAATTGTACCTATTGAACAAGGCTTCGAATATAAGCAAAGTCAGGAAGGTGTACCTATTGAACAAGGCTTCGAATATAAGCAAAGTCAGGAAGGTCCAAATAAATACAGCATTTACGGCATTTACAGTCACAGATAGGACGTTTCACAATTGGAAAGTGGTTTGGAAGTGTACACCTGATCATTGTGCCATGCACAACTTCAAAATCGACTATAATTGAGAGTCATTTGACAATATTTTAAACTCTGATATTATTTTATTTGTCTACAATTTTATTTTTATACTTGAGTCATTCTTTAAGAGACCAAATATTTCATTTGCTTACAGCTTCCATATCTTTAAGATTTGGTTGAGGTTTGTCTCTTCTTGTTTAGTGGCACTCCAACCAGTTATTATACATAATAGTTGTTGGTTGTTTGATGATTTTCTTTCTCTATATCCAACGTATTTAGCTATACTTTTTATGTTGATGGGGCTCTTTTTCTTTTTTATTGTTTCTTTTAAACTAAAAGTTGTCTTCTGTAACGTTGTTATTTCTTTTGAAAAAGGTTTCGATTAAATAAAAGTAATCAGTTTATTTTGATCCAGGTCGGCCTTGCCCGGACCAGGCTAACAGCACAGAATGGGCAATCGGCCCATGAATATTATTGGTCAGAGTCAATTCATATTTGGAACGAATGGTTCGGGTTATGCTATTCGGGTGTCGATGTAATTATTCTAAAACCTGCTGTGCCTTCCAAGTTGCCTCTGCCTTCTTCCGGTTCCTTTGTAAATCTACTTTCATTAGAAGACGCTTCACAAAACTCATCTGATTGACTCACCAACTGATTCTATCACCGAGACCGAGGTCCCGTTTCTTTACTCACATTCTCTCTTTTGTTCCAGTGGGGTTTTCTTTCAGCTTGATCTTTCGGAATTGTACGTTTGATTTTGTGTTTTTCTTTCAAGGATTCCTGGGTTCTTCTTGTTTCCCAGTGTTTTCAAATTATTCAAATTGTTCAAGATTGTATAATAAACATGAATGGAACCCCGTTGAAGTAGAAGTAAATGAACAATGTTCTCTTTAGCTTCAATTCTGTTGAAATTATGGTTTTTCATTGAATATCGGAAGTTATTATTTAAGCGAAACAGGCCCCTCTAATTTTATTTGTTTCATAATCTTCATTGTTGAGGACTCGTTTTCTATGTTACTGGGATTCAGTAACCAGTGTATATGCTCAATTTTGTATAAGTTGTTTCATATAATTCAAGGATCATATTCATATTCCATGCTCATTTCTGAATATGTGTTACACATAGGTACTTTGGAGAAAATGAAGAATTTGGGTAACATAAATCATTCTATTTTATGTAGAAAGTGAAAATGAGCTTTGTTTTGTAGGCAATCGTTGTTGCGAGAATGGCTTTCAGGCTGGTTACTAGGAATCTCAGGAACAGAATTTCGTTCAAGCTACGTTCTGCTTCTTTGTTACATTCACACGCCACGAGTTTTGGTATTTTGCTGCTTCTTTCTTTCTCTACATGAAAAAATTATTCTTGCTTATTGATTCTATTTTGCCCATCAGTTTATTTCAGAAGCTTAGAACATCTTTATGCTTGTTTTTTATGTCTGCATCCATGCCTTAGTTTTTCTTCCGACAGACCTTATGCTGTTCTGTAACTTCTGTTTGAGCCATGAAATTTGAAAATATGAATTACTGTTGGCAACTTCACTTTAGTTGGAAATATGACACTATATTTTGTAGCACACAAATTGTAAAACAGATGGCTGATGGATGGTTAATAGGATACCCAAAGATGGAACCATGAAAATTTGGGTTTAGGAAGTCGTTATTTCTTATAATGAAAAGACAAACTATGCATTTTTCGTATTCATAAACTACAGGGCACAGGCATATGATATGATTTTCTTTTCTCTGAATGCTCAAATACTTCACCCTATTCATGTATCAGAATTCCTACAATTTTACCTGTTTCACAATCATTGGCTTCTATGGAATGAAGGTTTGCAGTGTCAAAATTTCAGGGTTTAAAGAAGTACGAGAAGAAGATAAAAGCCAAATGGTTGGCAAAGTCTTTAGCAATGTTGCTTCAAACTACGATCTCATGAATGACTTTATGAGTGCTGGACTACATAGACTGTGGAAGGATAGGTTAGATTTTCTACGGATCTTTCTACTTCTTATTTCATTTTTATCATCTGCTTTGCTTTCTCTTATCATCTTTGTGTGTGCTATCCAATTTATCAGACTGGTCTCCAAACTGAGCCCATTTCCAGGAATGAAACATCTTGATGTAGCTGGTGGAACAGGTAGGTTTTCTTTGTTAAACATAGCATATGCACATTTTTTGTAGTGGAGAAAGCATAAACACTGTCAAATAGTAAATTTGGTGAGTTAACTTGACAGATATAAGAACTGCAAATGTGAAACAATGAGTTACACTAGCTGGTATGGTACTAATGGTTGGGTGATTAATTTGGCCTATGTGAGTACATTGAATAACACCCATAATGGGATGTGAGTTCGAAGTTAATTAATGTGAATTTGAGCTCCTTTAGAAGATATTTATCTGTCATTTTCTATAGTAAAATCGAATGAGGCAAGTTTGGGAGTGCTGTTATGCTTCATCCTATTTTCATGATCTACAATGAACATGTATTCCTTAGGTTAAAATTGCTGAATTTGCAGGTGATGTTGCTTTCAGGATTCTGGAAAGTATTAACAGCATCAGGCACAGAGCATTACAAGATACAATCAACGACGACTTACGGGAAGAAACTCGGATATATGTGTGTGACATCAACCAAAACATGTTAAATGTTGGAAAAAATCGTGCCCTAGAGAGAGGTAAATAGAAGAATAACCTTGTTGTCGAAGGGATTATTTGTATCTCCTAAAGGAGAAGAATTATTTGGCAGGGAAATTTGAATTTCACCCCAACACTAAAATCCTTTTCTTTATATATATATATATATTCCGTTTCCCTGCGCTTTTAGGTCTTGGAGAAGACAAATCCCTTGTATGGGTGCAAGGAGATGCAGAAACCCTGAGTTTTGAAGATAATTCAATGGATGGTTACTCCATTGCGTTTGGAATTAGAAATGTCACCCACATAGAGAAAGCTCTTACTGAAGCTTATAGGTAAGCTTTCAACTTTTGACCTCCTTTTATCTATAATATATTTTAATTCCTCAAAGAAACCAAGCCTGTGTAGAGAAATTAGAGAGTTTAGAAAAGGGTATTTGCTTTTCTGTGACCAACAGTAATCTTGAGTTTAGTTACTGCTATGAATTAGTGATTAAGGAATTCAGAACCTTTTCACCTTTTAAGCTGTAAATTCTGCAACTTTTGGTTAAACTGTAGAATATCCACTTAGCTTTATAGCCTATATTCAAAGTAGTAATTATTGGACTATGTTCAGCGATAGACTTTCTCTCTTCCCGGTTTGTGTTATAACATATATAATGCTATTGCTTATCTCTCTCTCTTTCTCAGGGTTTTGAAACGGGGAGGAAGATTCCTTTGTCTTGAACTGAGCCATGTTGAAATTCCTGTATTTAAGGAATTGTGAGTATCCTTCACACTTTTCATAATTGGATATGGTTCATATTTTAATGTATATACGATAAAAGCAAGTGGCCTAAGGACTAGTTATTTGTATTGGCAGATTTGTCCACTCCGTATGGACTGCATATTGGAGGAATAGTGTTTAAGATTCTTGCATTATCTTCTTCAGCAAATTAACATTTCCCCAACTATTTGCTGTCTATTTCTACTGAGAAATCCATCCCTAGTTTCAAATATTTTGTATAATTACCATCTTCTAATCTTGTCGATTTTTACTGAAGTGGTCAATTTTTCCCTTTCTTTTAACCGCTTAAGTGGTAACGCAGGACTACAAATACGCTTCTCTGTGAATTTTGTCTAGCTGCTGCCTGTCAGTTTGAAATTTAGATGTGATCTCTGTTTGTTTTTTACACACAAATGTCTGACAAACTTGAGATTTTGAGAACTTTATATCGAGTTGTAATAGATAAGTACCGATCTTGTTCGGTTTCAAAAATTAATGTGAGAAAACACAGCTAGTCTTAGTGGATCTTCAGCCTTATTCTATGATATTTTTTTGCCCTTCATGCAGGTATGAAAACACAGCTAGTCTTAGTGGATCTTCAGCCTTATTCTATGATATTTTTTTGCCCTTCATGCAGGTATGATCTTTATTCTTTCTCTGTCATCCCGCGACTTGGAGAGGCTGTTGCAGGTGATAGAGAATCCTATCAGTATCTAGTCGAAAGCATCCGCCGTTTTCCACCGCAGGTCATAACTCAATCCTCCATACATTCTTATCACTTTAATATGTAATTATTTAAACCTTATTTTTGGAAAATAAGTTATTCCAAGAAGGTTGTTATTCTTCCTTTTTAGCCATAATATGGGTTCATTGAACCAAAGTGTTTTCGTTGTGTACTCGCTTCTAGGAAGCACACTGGTGTATATGAAATGTGAAATTCTGGGATTTTCATTTTAAGTGAATTACTCGAGTTTTTTCTAGTGTTATTCTTTTCTTTAATGCAGGAAAGGTTTGCTTCAATGATTGTGGATGCTGGATTTCATAAAGTCGAGTACGAAAATCTTGTTGGGGGCGTGGTTGCCATTCACTCCGGTCTAAAAATTTAACTGTCTATCAGGCAATTCTTTGTCCGACTTTCTCGAAAACCGATTATTATCCGAATTTTGCAACAACCGGTACCGTAAGCTTGCTTCTATTTGGTTTAGATGAATGCCATTGTGACAAGGATCGAAGTTCAAGCATGTTCATCTGTTATGCATTCTCTGCATTTTTTATATTTCTATTAACGCGAGAGAGTTCTCTGCATTTGTATATTGGTGTGAAATAAATACACTTTGAAGTTTACTCTATTGGAAGCGAACTTTGAAGATTAGAGCTTTTATGTTAAAAAAATATTTGATCAAATTTAGGGTAAGTACACCAACTATACTTAAATGATCGTTTTGGTCACTAATTTTTTTAAATTATACGATAATCATTAAATTTATAAAATATTTATTATTCTTTTGAATTTTAGAATCATTATAATATTATAGTGATTATTTTTATAATAATTTAATAAATTTACAAATTATTTTATAATTTTTTAAAGGTTATTAATCAAAATATCATTGATCTACCGCCAAAAACAATATTTTTGTACCACCAAGATTAATTAAATTGATATTAAGTTGTATGCAAATATAAATGAATTTAGTGTTGAATTTGATTTATATAATAACAAATATCTTTAAAATAAGATAAAATAACTTCAGTGACCAAAAATGCCTTATAATATACGATTTTAACCAACTTTTTTTGGATTTGCCAAAATGACCAACTAAATCGCAATGCGATCGATAATTCGCAACGCGATCTCCAGTATCGCAAATCAGTTTCCATATTCACAACGCGAACTTCGACTATCGCAATGCGAACTTGGACTATCGCAATGCGATTTACATATTCGCATTGCGATAGTCCAAGTTCGCGTTGCGATTTTCCAAATTCGTTGCGATTTTCCGAAACGAAACGAGACGAGACGAGACGGACGGCGGCGACTGCGGCGACGGCGCGCGAGAGTCCCCCTTGTTTTCTATCACTCAACAAGGAAGTGGGAAAGCCAAGCATTAAATACCATTCCCAATAGTGTTTCCAATACTATGTGGGATTGAGCATTACCAACACTTGTTTCTAATACAATGTGATTATTCAGAAAACAATTAACAATCATGCACCTTAAAACAACTGAATCATCAGCAACCAATTGTATTAGTTATACGATTAAATATGTCATAATTAAAAGTCAATCTATAATCAATCGCGATTATTGCAATTTTAAGCAAAACATTCAAAAACAATATCACTATTTAAGGCTCAATCCCACATAGTATTGGGAACAAGTGTTGGTAATGCTCAATCTCACATAGTATTGGAAACACTATTGGGAATGATATTTAAGGCTTGGTTTTCCCACTTCCTTGTTGAGTGATAGAGAACAAGGGAGATTCTCGCGCGCCGCCGCCGCCGCCGTCCGTCTCGGGTCGGGTCGTGTCGTGGTCGTGGTAATACGTGTATTGGACACGTCCGAGCGAATACTATCTTTTTAGAGAAAATTCTTAAGAAACAAATGCAATACCACTAGTCGTTGCGATTTTAGACTATCGCAACGAATTTGGAATAAATCGCAACGCGAACTTCGACTATCGCAATGAACTTGGACTATCGCAATGCGAATATGTAAATCGCAATGCGATAGTCGAAGTTCGCGTTGCGAATCTGGAAAGTGATTTGCGATACAGGAGATCGCGTTGCGAATTACCGATCGCATTACGATTTAATTGGTCATTTTGGCAAATCCAAAAAAAGTTGGTTAAAATCGTATATTATAAGGCATTTTTAGTCACTGAAATTATTTTCGGTTAAAATAATGTAACACTCAAACCCAAGTTAGCTGTAAATTAGATCAAGTACACCACATAGACTGATTAAAATTTAGTTGAAATTGAATCAAAATAAAATCCAATCATAAAAAAATTAAACAATAATAAGGCCATCAAAATTAGACTTCCATTTTATGTTTTTGATTTTCTTTTAAACCCCGATGTTTAATGTGTGTTAACTTAATCATTGAAGGGTCTCCACGGAAGCTGCTCTCAACCTGGCGTTGGGGGCAGCCTACTACTCTACCTCCCCCTTATCTCATTACGTATGAGAATAGGGTTTTCTTGTTGTTGTTGTAACTTAGTCATTGAAGGAATATTTCGAATTCTCTCTGTTTCGAAACTTCTAAACTTTCTGAATTATAAATAATATATATAGGGATATTATTCTTTTACGTGTCGTAAAATTCTTTAAATTTTACACAGATTTATGATCGTTAGATGAGTGAAAATAGATGACTGAGATTAACAGTAGGAAAAATGAGTATTCATAGGGGGAAAAAGACGGAATTAATCTCAACTATTTTTTTTCACTCATCTAACGGTCTTAAATTTATGTAAAACTAAAAGAATTTTACATTGTCTAAGTGAATTATAACCCATATATACGTATCAAAATATTTATAAATAATTTATCGAACATAATATTTATTTTATTTTATTTTATTCATTGCAAGCGGTGGGTCCGATAAGCATGGATTCTAACAGTTATAATAGCACATACATATATTTGAACTAGGTATCCCAACCATCCTGGTGCAAACGCCATGGCCATCAAGAAGCCCTCCATATTGGTATGCACACTGCTGGTTGCAACACGCATCATTGCACTTCTCACTGCATGGTCCAATTGCCACATGGCATTCTGCACCGCTCACTTCCCCTGTTTTTTTTTACAAAGCAAAAGTAAAATTTTATAAATATAAATAAATAATTAAAATTAAAATTTAATATGTTTTTTTACCTAATGTTAAAAAATTCAACTCATCAAACGACTTTCGTAGTAAATAGAGTATTTTTTTCTCAAAAAATTTCGAGTTTGAGTAGCTACATCTACAGAGTCTGTGCGAGTTACCTCAAACTATTAAAAAATTATGTTAATATTTTACTAAATAATCACTTTAATCCTTATTTTTAGAACACTTTGGAGCAAAAAGATCTTTTTATGGATAGAAACCGTTTGTCACCAAACAATTAGTACTCTAAAATAAGGACATATTTTTTTAAATGAAACGTTAAGGGTCAAAATGTTTTAAAAAATGAAGATAAAATTAATTATTTAGTCAAACATTAGGGACTTTTCTACCCTAATATAAAATGTTAGGGATTAAAATACTTCAAAAAAATATGAATCAAAATAATTACTTAATCAAACATCAAATATATTTGTTACCTAACTTTTTTTTACTTGTAAAGATTTATTTATTTGAATTTTTTGATGAATTGATAAAAATTTCAAATAATTATTATAAACGTTTCAATAATTTTTTTTATCTGATCAAAACATAAACTTAAAATATCAAAAAATTCAATAAAATTAAAAAAAAATACAATAACTAAGCCGATAAATTAAGGAATCAGAAAATTCAATATGTCATTATGATTAGGATTTAATACATAGTCATTGGTTTTAAGAGATTAAATCTTAAAAATCTTATATATACATTACGTTCTTAGAACTAGTATAGCAAATAAAATTCAAATTTAAATTTTTTGATTTCGAAACATATTTTTTTTATTAGTTTGGGATAAATACAAGAAAATATTTGTTCAAAGACTCATACCCCCTACATACATAGTACTCGAAGCAGGAATATCAAAGAATAACAATAATTTCTTAACCACCGAGGTCGTTTGATTCGTATCGATTTCAAAATATTATATAAACAAAGATGCCTAATTTTAGGGAAATAATAGTACCTGAGGTGAATAGGAGAAGGATGGCAAGAATGTAAAATACTTGGATGAATTTCATCATTTTCCCACTAGAAATTTCAATTCCTTTTGCTTTTCCTTTTGTTTGTTTCCAAAAAGTTTGGTTTTATAAGCAAAAAAGAATTGTGGTATTAAATAAAAACGTTTATATTTTCTGGAATTTAGTAGTACATACTAAAACTACTCTATTGTTGTATTTTATCGACACTTCTCTCTGTCCACATATATATTAATTGTATATATTATCATTACTCAAAAGGAAAATGTCTCAAAATAGTATATAATTTTACATTTAAAATGAAAGTATTTTTTTTGGAAATAATTTGTATGTATATGGTAACTTATTTGAAATTAAAAATAAAATTGTATCAGTTAAATCATAGCAATACAAGTAGTATCTGTTCAAATACTCTCAAACCTGTGACAATGAACACTCATATCTTTGAGTGTGTGGTGTTTGAACACGTGACCTCAAAGGATAACAATAATTTTTTTAATCACTGAGGTCGTCGATTGGTTCGTGCCGCTAAACCTATTAAATGGAATTTATTGAGTGAACTCAATAATAAAAGAGAATGTTGTTCTCGCTAGAGAGTCCTAGTTAAGCGAATATGTATGGTGTATATTGTCAATTGACTAAGAAAATTCTGAACAAATACTCTCTTTTTATCATCCCAGACTAAATAAACCTATTAAATGAGCTTTAAATGATTCATAAATATTCATAAATGAATTTAATGTTTGGATTTGATTAAATCCAAAAAAAAACCTAAAATTGAGTAGTATTCGGTGTAGTTCACCCTTCATTAAAAATAGCGAATCCAACAACAAATGCTAGATATGCTTTGTTTTTTTTAAACAATTATAATAGCAAAGGCATTGTGAACCAGGTACACCACCAATATCCACGCAAATGCCATTCCCATCCATTGAGGAGGGGGGCGGGGGCGTATTCAGCGGCACAGTTTTGGTCACAACAAACATCATTGCACTCCTCCCCGCATGCTCCGATTCCCATGTTGCATATTTTCGTTTTCCGGCGATGAATTCCCGATCCCATTGTCGCCACTGCCACCACCGCATTCATACAAGCATTTGCATGTCTCCACTTCACTTGGGTGACGATTTCTTGCATATTCCTTTCCCGTTCTTTGAAGTTTCAATTCTCGTTACAGATCCCCATTTCTTCTTCGCATCGTGCACCACTCACTTTGGCTGTATTTTACAAAGCAAAACTAAGATTTCATTTTGCTAATTTAGAAATCTGGGTTTTAAAAAGTAGTGTAAATTGTACCTGAGGTGAATAGGAGAAGGAAGACAAGAATGTAAAATACTTTGATGAAATTAGCCATTTTTTTAGAATTTTCTAATCTCTTTTCTTAATTTTGTTTGGTTTTCAACAAGTTCGGTAGATCTTTTTTATATGTAAAAAATAATTGTGGTCCTAAATAAACAAATTAATGTTTTTTTTTTAGTTTAGTAGTAAACACTAAATCTTCTCTTTAATTGTATTCATTAATGCTAGATCTCTATTTTTAGATTGTATTTATTTAGTTATTTATTTTGAGCAATTCCTACTTAGGGAAGGAAATGGGAATTTCGCTCCTAATGAGTATTGAACCCATAGACCACAACAGAGAGGAGAGGAGAGAATGAGAACTTTTAACCAACCGTTCTAAATATTGTTCACTAAATTGTATTTATTATCATTGGTGAAAATAGTTTTTCCTCATCTTCTCTATTTTATCTTTTATACCAAAAACTTAGAGCTTTGAGTTGGAAGGACTAAATTTATCATTATATTGTTTTTTATTTCAACATAAATACCGAAGAACAAATGGTAGATATGCTTTGTCTTCAACAATTAAAATAGCAAAGGCATTGGTATCCACCCGGTATACCGCCAACATCCATGCAAGCGCCTTTCCCAGGGGGGTATTCAGCTGCACAATTTTGGTCACAACAAGTATCATTGCACTGCACACCGCATGGTCCGATTCCCACATTGCATCTTTTGTTTTCCGGCGACGATTTCCCGACGCCATTGCCGTTGTAGTTGCCACCACACTCACACAAGCATTTGCATGTTCCCACTTCATTCGGTGACGATTTCTCACGTATTTTTTGTTGCGGAAGACGGCTATCGGATAGAGCAAAATCGTAACTGATAATTTGAGAAAATAAAAATGAAGATAAAAGAGACACAAAATTTACGTGGAAAACCCCTAAAAAATTTAGGGTGAAAAAAAACGGGCAACGGCAACGGTAGAAGAATTTCACTAGAGAAAATAGGAATTACAACCTCTCTCGATCTACCAAGGAGGAAACAATGATAATTCTCTGATAAAAAAAAAGGAGAAAACAACTCTCAAGAAACTCTCTAAATCTCTCTAGTATTGGAAGAAAGCTAGAAGCTTGGGATGGTTTGAAGCTAAATGAGCTAGGGTATTTATAGTTGAAACTTAAGGATTAATCTTATAAATACCCTAAAGTTTAGTGACTAAAGTTTATAATTTACCCATTTAATTTTCAAACATTATTACACCTAATTTTGACATTGTTGCACCTAATTTTGACATTGCATATTAGGTGCCTAACTTGAACCAATTTTCTGCCGCCCAAGCTTTGACATTCAACAATCTCCCATTGAAGATTTGATTGGAACATCATATCTTCACACCATTCTTTCTACCTTGTACCATCATGTTGCTACGTCTCTGACAGACCACAGAGGATCGACACCAGGTAAATTTATCAACGTTGATCGCCTTCGTCATGAAATCTGCTATGTTGTCTTTGGTATGGATCTTCTGTATATCTACCGTTCCTCTTCCTTTCACGAATGAAATGGTACTAACTGTATGTGCTTAGTCCTGAATGAAATGATGGATTCCTGCTAATGCAAGGCGCTTTGACTGTCACAAAACAGAGACTACTCTGATTGTGCCCAAGCTCCTCCAATAGCATCTTCAACCAAATTGCTTCTTTACTGGCTTGTGTAGCTGCTACATATTCTGCTTCTGTTGTGGACGTAGCCACAACTGACTGCAATTTTGAAAACCAGCTTACAGCTCCACCAGCAACTTTGAACACATATCCTGTAGTAGATTTGCTTTTATCCAAATCCCCTGCATAATCAGAATCTACATACCCAATTAGTAAGTTTGATCCTCCGTAACATAATGCAACATTTGAGGTCCCTTTGATGTATCTTAGGATCCTCTTTACAATATTCCAATGCTTTGCATGGATTCGCCATGTACCGACTAACCACTCCCATTGCTTGTGCATGTCTGGTCTTGTGCATATCATAGCGAACATTAAACTTCCCACTGCTGATGCATACGGTACTCGAGACATCTCCATCCTCTCTTCACTGCTAGGACTCATACTGGAGGATATTTGAAGTTATAGGAAGAGGGGTAGAAATTGGCTTACAATCTTGCATGCTAAATCGTGACAAGATTTTCTCAGTATTCTTTGTGAAAGACAAATCTTCCTATTACTTCTGTCTCGGTGAATTTGTATCCCTAGAATCTTGTTTGCTGATCCCAAGTCCTTCATTTCAAATTCCCTAGCCAGTTGTGCCTTCAATTCTTCAATATGATCTTTGTTGCCCTACAACCAACATGTCATCCACAAACAGCAATATAACAAAATCGTTATCACCAGACCTCTTGAAATAAGCACAAGGGTCTGCATTAAGTCTGTTGTATCCAAGGCACATAATGAAGGAATCAAATCTCTTATACCAACACCTCGGCGCCTGCTTTAGACCGTACAGAGATTTGTTCAACCTGCAAACCAAGTTCTTCTTTTCATTTTCTTCAAAACCTTCAGGCTGGAGCATGTAAATCTCTCTTCAAGATTTCCATGAAGAAAAGTTGTTTTAACATCTAGCTGCTCTAGATGTAAGTTCAATGTAGCACACATTGCCAAAACTACTCGAACTGTTGTTAGTCGAACCACAGGAGAAAATATTTCATTAAAATCAATACTTTCTTTTTGAGCATATCCTTTGACCACCAGTCTTGCACGATACTCTCAACTTGATCGTCACCATTTCGCTTGATTTTGAAGACCCATTTTTACCAATTGGCTTCATTCCTTGTGGTAGTGGCACAAGGTCCATGTATTATTTTTATGAAGGCTTCGATTTCTTCTTGCATCGCCATCATCCACAGTGAAGCATCTGAGCTGTTTATTGCCTCCTGGTATGTTGATGGCTCACCGTCCTCTGTTAAAAGACAGTATGCAATATTACCTTCTATAACATAATCTGAGTGCCAATTGGGACGTCTTCTCACACGATATGATTGACGAGTTGTTGGAGCTTCATAATTATCTGGTTCTTGTTCATCATGTGCTGGTTCTGCTTCAGAAGAATCTCCTTCTTCAAACTCTTTTTCCACATGTATCTGTATAGTCTCTGACTTTTCAGTGCTATCATCGTTTCTTTCTTTGTAGCTTATCTTCTACAAAGATGAATCCTGCTGATGATCACTTTACGGCAGTGGGATCCCACAAGCGATACCCCTTTACTCCATCAGCATACCCCAAGAATTTGCATTTCCTGGATTTTGGATCTAGCTTTGAGATTTCTTGGGAGTTGTACATCACGTACACAATACTTCCAAATATATGGAGGTTTGAATAATCAGCTGGTTTACCAGTCCACATCTCCATTGGTGTTTTCAGCTCTATTGCAGTTGATGGAGCTCGATTCACCAAATAACAGGCGGTATTGACTGCTTCTGCCCTGAATGATTTTTCTAGGCCTGCATCCCTCAACATTGCTCTTGTTCTTTCTAACAAGGTTCTGTTCATCCGCTCTGCCACTCCATTTTGTTGAGGAGTGTTCGCCACTGTGAACTGTCTTTTGATGCCTTCTTTCCTGCAAAAGTCATCAAATTCTTCACTTGTGTATTCTCCTCCATTATCTGTTCTGAAACACTTGATCTATTTCCATAATCAAGTTCCACCGCGCTTTGAGTTTTTGAAAGTTGAAAACACGTCTGACTTCTTCTTAATAGGGTACACCCAACATCTCCTGGAGTAGTCATCAATAAATGAGACAAAGTATTTTGCTCCACCTAGGGACGTTACCGGTGCTTGCCATACGTCAGAGTGAACCAATTCTAGAACACTTTTGCCTCTAGAATTTGATGTGTTGACCGGTGCTGCCTACTTGTTATGCAATGCTCACACAAAGGAAGTGATACCTTTGTTAAGCCTGAAAGTAGCTTTTGCTCCACAAGGACTTTCATTCCTTGTTCTGACATGTGTCCAAGTTTCTGATGCCATAGCATTGCCGAATCTGAACTACATGAGGCAACAGAGGCTTCTGCTTCTACCAAAGTCTCTCCCTTCAGCATGTACAAGTTTGCAACTATTTTTCGCCTTTCAGTACCACAAGCGCTCCACGTAACACTTTCATGATTCCTTTCCGTGTTTCAATCTTGCTTGCATTATTATCCAACAATCCGTAGGATAATAAATTTTTCTTTAGGCCTTTCACGTGCCGCACATCTCGAACAACTTTAATTGTTCCGTCATACATCTTTAATTTGATGGTTCCCACGGCAACGATCTCTAAGGCATGATCATTGCAACTATAAACAGATCCTCCTGAGACATGTTCATATTGATGGAACCATTCTCTTCTTGAGGTCATGTGATATGTTGCTCCTGAATCAATGAGTCATATATCTGCAAATCTTTTTCTTCCTTCCACGGTGGTTGACGCTTCACAGCATAGAACATCTCCATCATCTGAAGTGTTGCGGTATTACCTTGTGGATTGGAATTTTTATTTAGACTCCAATAATCCTTCTTCAAGTGACCCTTCTTTCCACAGTGGTAGCACTTTAAATTCTTCTTGCTCCTCGACTTCGATCTACCATGTTTATGACTGATGCTTTGACCACGTTCTGTTGATCTCCCTCTCATCGTTGTCAACGCTTTTGCTTGTTGCAGATTTACTTGTCTGTCTTCCTTGTGCTTGCGTCGATTTTCTTCTTGTAGGACAACAGCTGCAACGTCATCGAAGACTAGACTGGTGACATTACTGTTTGTCAAGTTGATGATGAGTTGATCATACGAATCCGGTAGACTTTGAAGTAGAAGTTCAGCACGTTCTTGTTCTCCTATTTTACAGCTTAAGGATGTAAGCTGAGAAAATAAGGTGTTCAGTATATTTAAGTGCTCCGTCACTGAAGTAGATTCTGGCATACGGAGAGTGTACAATTTCCTCTTAAGGAAAATTTTATTGTGCAACGATGTGGCCTCGTATAATTTGGTGAGATGATCTCATATCTCCTTAGCTGTCTTTTTCTCCTCGATGCTTGACAATACTTCATCTGCTAATGCTAGATGAAAGTTTTCCATAGCATTCCCGTCCATCTCGTTCCATTTGATGTCATATGCGAAATCCACCGGCCTTTCATTGATAGCCGCTAGACACCCGTCTTTCCTTAGGATGGCCTTCATCTTTAATTTCCACAATGAGAAATTTCTCCCATTGAACTTTTCAATGTCAAATTTTATTGTCATAGCTTCTATTATTGATAGCTCCCACTATTTTACTATTGTGAATAGTTCTCTAGAACCTCAAAGAATGGGTGATAACTTCTTATTTTCTAATGTTTGAGGATCCACCTTTTAGTGGCAACCACAAAGATAATAAGCAGATATTACATACTCAAATCTGGCTCTGATACCAATTGTTGCAGAAGACGGCTATCGGATAGAGCAAAATCGCAACTGATAATTTGAGAAAATAAAAATGAAGATAAAAGAGACACAAAATTTACGTGGAAAACCCCTAAAAAATTTAGGGTAAAAAAACCACGGGCAACAGTAGAAGAATTTCACTATGAGAAAATACGAATTACAACCTCTCTCGATCTACCAAGGAGAAAACAATGATAATTCTCTCTTGATAAAAAAAGGAGAAAACAACTCTCAAGAAACTCTCTAAATTCTCTCTAGTATTTGAAGAAAGCTAGAATGTTTTGGGATGGTTTTGAAGCTAAATGAGCTAGGGTATTTATAGTTGAAACTTAAGGATTAATCTTATAAATACCCTAAAGTTTAGTGACTAAAGTTTATAATTTACCTATTTAATTTTCAAACATTATTACACCTAATTTTGACATTGTTGCACCTAATTTTGATATTGTAATATTATGTGCCTAACTTGAACCAATTTTCTGCCGCTCAAGCTTTGACATTTCAACATTCTTTTCCCGTTCTTTGAAGTTTCACATCTCGGACTGCAATTTTCATCACAAATCTCCATTTCTTCTTCGCGTCGTGCATCATTTACTCTGCCTATTTTGTCACAAAACGAAATGATTAGTTTTAAATTTTTGGGTTTTAGAAAATAGTGTAGAGAGCGTAATAAAAAACATATAAATATAAAACTTATGAATTAAAAATCTCAATAGAAAAAATGCTTAGTTATAGTGGAAAAACAGTACTTGAGGTGAAGAGGAGAACGATGACAAGAATGTAAAATACTTGGATGAATTTAGCCATTTTTTTTCAAATTTTGTTTTCAATTTTCAACAAGTTTGGTAGAATATCTTTTTATACGCAAAATATAATTGTGATATTAAATAAAAAATAATAATAATTTTTTGGAATTTAGTTAATATTGAGTGACCTCAATAATAAAAGAGAATGTTATTCTCATTAGAGGACCCGAGTTAAGTAGCGTGTCTGCTGGATACGTTGTCAATTGATTAAGAAATTTCTAAACATTTACTCTCTTTTAATCATCATAGACTAGATAAACCTATTAAGTGAGCTTTAAATGATTCATAAATGAATTTAATGTTTGGATTTGATTAAATCCAAAACAAAAAAAATGCAAAAGATTTAATATATCTAGTTATATATAAAATTGATAGGGACTTAATAAGTATTTAAATCAAAAAGATGAGAGGATCCAAAGATTAATTTGCTAAACTTCAACATTGATAGGTTCCTTAGAAAGAATTAAACCAAAATTTCAACATGTAATGTAGTTTGTTCATAATTTTTTGGGTAAACTATGTATATAAGTCACTCAACTATTTCCACAATTCCATTTTAGCCACCCAACTTTTTTTTCAAAATCATCACTAAACTTACGTTTTATTCCGTTTTGGTCACCATACGTCAAAAAATAAACAGAATTATTGATGTGACATTTTTTTCATTGATGGCATGACATTACCTATGGTGACACATTAACATCACCGTTAATTTTTTAAAGATTGGTGACCAAAACAAAACAAAAACGTAACATTGATGATTTGGAAAAAGAATAGTTGGATGATCAAAATGAAACCGCAAGAATAGTTGAGTGACTAAATAAGTAGAGTACCTTATTTCTTTTTAACATTTTAATACGATTACAAGATAACGTCTCGTGTCCAATTTTGAATGAGTAAACTCACGCACACCTACACACAAAATTACTTGAACTCGAATAACCTAAGGAGAACAACACCCACATCCCCGTTGAGACCACTTCCTGAATTTATAATAATTTGAAACATTTACGAATAATTCATTCAACACTAATTTTATTCGATTGTAAACAGGGAATTACAAAACAAAATCTAGATATGCTTTGTTTCTAACAATTATAATAGCAAACACATTGATTTGAAATAGGTATCCCAACAACACCAATGCAAACGCCATACCCATCCATAGGGTCCGGGCATTTCGCTGCACAATTTTGGTTACAGCAGACATCATTGCAACGCTCACTGCATGTTCCAATTGCCACACTGCATTTTTTGTTTTCCGGCTACGGATTTTCGTCGTCGTTACCGTTGCCATTACCACTGTCGTATAAGCATTTGCATGTTCCCACCTCATTCGACGACGACTTCTCACATTCTCCTTTCCCATTCCTTGAAGCTTCACATCTCGAACTACAATTTTCATTACAGATCTTCACATCTCGAAATATCAATATGCTTGGTTTTATGGGGAAATAGTACCTGAGGTGAATAGGAGGAGGAGGACAAGAATATAAAATATTTGGAAGAATTTAGTCATTTTTTCCTGGAATTTTTAGTTAATTTTGTTTTTAGTTGTGTTGGTAATGATCTTTTTATATGGAAAAAAAGAATTGTGGTCCTAAATGAAAAAAATAATATTGTTTGGAGTTTAGTGGTAAACACTAAATCTTCTCTTTAATTGTATTTATTAATACGAAATCTATTTGAAAATTGTATTTATTATCATTGCATAAAATGATATTTTCTCACGATACTACATAAACTAATTTTGGATAATTTTATCTAGCATAATAATACCTTCAATAAATAAGATAAGGCATACCTATAAAAATTAAATAAGAGTGTTTAATCCTTGATTATATAATGAAACCAATTCAAAGGAGTCATGGGTCGGTCAAGTTGGATTTTTGGTCCATCCGAACTGAAATATTAAACTTCTCAACATACATTCGATTTGATTCAGGTTTAGGAGGATCCAACTCGATCTGAAACTGACCCAATTTTTAAGTTAAAATTCACATCTAATCCGATCCGACCCAAACCATATATATACATGTAAAATTTATTTTTATTAGGTAAAATATTGGAAAATATAATATAAAGATGAATATTATTACAATTGTCCCTAAATATATAAGAGATAATTATAATATTTTCTTGAGTCGAGTCGAATTTTTTCACCCTAAACCTAAATTTGACCCAATCTCACTCTTTAAAAAACCTCGACTGACCTGAACCCAAATATTTTAATGTCAAAATCCATCATATTCGAGTTAAATACAAATCCCAATATATAATAAAACTGTCTTAGTTAAGTAATGAGTCATTTTATGATGATAACAAGAGCCACCAATCGTGATAAACCACTAATAACACCTTATATTTGGAATTTTTTTATAAAAAAAAACTAAATTTAGTTAGCAATGGCATACCTTGTGGTGAATCCTTATAATATAGTTTCCCTACTTTGTTAATTATCATCATAAACCAATCCCTTTCTCATTCTATCTTCTCTCTTATCCTCAATAATTTCTTTGATTCCATATCATCCATGGAATCAAAGCTTAAGCCATCGGAGCTGATGGCGATTTCGGTGTTGTTAGCATTGTTGAGCCTGCAAAATTGGGCAAATGCAACTCCCCAAGTGCCATGTTACTTCATATTCGGGGACTCGTTATCGGATAGCGGGAACAATAATAAACTCTTGACGTCAGCTAAAGTAAACTATCCACCTTACGGGTTTGATTTTCCCCAAGGACCGACCGGAAGGTTTACCGATGGTCGAACCATACATGATTTTATTGGTATGACATTTCTCTCTTCTCCATCTCGATATGTTCTCGAAGTTTTTTTAATGATTGTTTATCGATGTTTTGTTCGAAATGTTTATGATGATAGTTAAGCGTTTGGGGTTCAAAGATTATATGCCTCCTTTCGCCGATTCGGAAGGGAAGAACATTCTCAACGGTGTCAACTATGCGTCCGGTGCCGCAGGCATTCTTGACGCAACTGGATATCATCGGGTAAATTCAAAAAGCCATCCATCATCAGATACTGGTACAACGAACTCGATCCAGCCCGAGTTTCGAATATATGATTCGACATTCTTATTATTGCATATAATGATATAATTTCTGATGTGTCCTGCAGGGTGGTCGGATACCTTTTAATGAACAGATAAAAAATCACAAAATTATAATCTCGAGAATTACAGATTTAATGCGAAATGATTCGGCGACGAAATTGCATCTAAGCCGATGCATTTACTCGGTTCAAATCGGAAGCAATGATTACATCAACAACTATTTCAAGTCGGCGTTGTACCACAGCGGCCGACGCTACACTACGCAGGAATTTGCTAATGTACTCATTGAGCAATTCTCTGTTCAACTTAAGGTAATCAACATTTAAGCATTTAATATATGCGTGTATTGAAATTTAAATATGAACCAATTTCTCCATATACTATACCAGACTTTGTACGATACCGGTGCAAGAAAGTTCGCCGTGTACGGGCTGGGGCTGATCGGTTGCACTCCGGATGCACTCTCGGTGTACAGACCTGATGGAATGCCTTGTGTGCAGAAATTAAATGATGGTGCAACCCCTTTTAATGAAAGACTCAAGCCACTTCTCGATGAATTCAACCGCAATCTAACCGATGCTAAATTCACCTATCTCAATCCTTCCGGAAATCCGGCCGGTCTCGGTAAACATCACTAGCTTTGCCTCTAGTAGGAATTTCGGTAATCGGATGGATGATTTAATTAACTTGTTTCGGATTTCGGTTGCATGTTGTTCATGGCATTCAGTGACGAATAGTTCATGCTGCCAAACCGGGGGTGGTGACGGTGAGCTCTGTCATCCCAATTCGAAGCCGTGCCGTAACCCGAGGCAGTACTTATTTTGGGACGGTGCCCATCCGACCGAAGTTTGGAACGAGATGATCGCGAAAAGTGCTTACGACTCCGAGAAACCCGAGGAAGCTAATCCATTTAACATTCGAAAACTAGCAATGCAAGTCATGCCCTTAAGCTTTGAGAAGCATCGATTGTAAATTTGAGAGGGGAATTCAATCATTTACTGAGTAAAGAATAAGAAAGGGGATGAAGTAAAGAAATATATGTATTGTCGTTCGTATTATTTTTGTGTTTAAAGTATTAAAAATCACATCTTTATATATTAATAATCCTGAGTATTTATGTCATGTTAATGAATTTCATGTAGCTTACTTTGAACATTAGTTTCTCATGAATCATTTTGAATATATTATACATTGTTTAGGTCACGTTGAGTAGAATATAAATTATAATTTTATTATTCCAACATCCAATTTTATCAACTAATAGCATATCTCAAAGTTGAAAAAAATTCATTATTTTTCAATAAAAACAACACTTACCTACACTATTTGTGTCCTCGTCGTCTTCGTTGTCCTTATTAAGCTTTATTTCTCTGCTAATTGTTGAATGTTAAAAGGAGAAGCTTCGAGGGGGGACTTGGAGCTATAAGCACTTTCGGCGATGATCTGATTCCAAGCCTCGGCTGGATGGACGCCATCCCAAAATACGTATCGCCTTGGCTTATTGCACGGTTTGGAATTACGAAGGCAAAGCTCTCCGCCACCTCCTCCGATTTTGCAGCACAGACCATTTGTCACTAAATGTCCCAACAACATGCAACCAAAATACAACACCACCTTTAATTTGTTTTTCATTAAAAAAATTAAAATAGAAATTTTATATTTTCATCCTTGTGTCACATCGACGCTGCAATTATCATTATCTAGAGTCTTCTCTAATCACTCAACATATCGATGAACTCGCCTTATTATCTACTACCACTCTATCAATTCTGATTTTACCTAAATCACTTTAAACTCAACCCTAAACCCAAAACTCATAAAACCCCAAACCAATCTAATATATAATATCCACCATTTGATCAATGTATAATTAATATATACAATTCACTTCCTCCTTCTCCATCTCCTCACCATTGAAATTTGGAATAAGATGTTTCATTATCGAGAGATCAAAGGAAATTTGAAGCTATGAGTTTTTTTTCTCAAAATAATGAAGAAAATTTTGAGATCATTTTATAATTTTGAAAAGAAAAATATCCAATCATAGCAATGTTCAGTATTTGACGGTTAATTGACCAAAACATGAGCAAATTGAAAAATTTTAAATTTTAGTAATCAAAATAAGAGTAAGAAGAAAGTTGAGTGATGAAATTTACAATTTACTCTGAAGATAAAATTGATTCGGCTAATGGGTATTTGAATTCAAACCTATTATTTGCAAAGGTAGGTTTGGATAAGGGACATTCTAGGGTAGAGATGGATACGAGATTTTATATTAGGAAATGCATATTTGTAAGAAGTTATATTAAAAATTTAGAGGGTGAAAAATTACAAAAAAAATCAGAGATACAAAATTATAATCAACAAAAAAAAATTCTTAAATGATATGTGAATTTAAAATTTCTAAGGATGTAAATATCTACAAATATCCGAATTCATACTAGAGGCAAAGCTAGTGATGTTTACCGAAACCAGCTGGACTTCCGGAAGGATTAAGATAAGTTACTTTAGCATCGGTTAGGTTCTTGTTAAGTTGATTGACCAGTGGCTTGAGCCTATCATTGAAATAGGTTGCACCCTCATTTAATTTCACTACACAATCTGACCCATTGGTTCCGTACACCGAAATTGCATACGGGGTGCAACCGATCTCTCCTATCCCGTACACAGCAAACTTCCTTGCACCATGATCGTACAAAGCCTGGCATTTACTTCCTTTGATTAGTCTTAATTTGATTAGAAAAACAGGAGAAAATTTAATACTAATCACCTTAAGTTGAAGTGAAAGTTTTTGAACGAGCAGCGTAGCGTACTCTGGCAGAGTGTAGAGTCGGCTGCTGTTGTAAAATTCGGGGTTGAAATAATTGTTGAGGTAGTCGTTGCTTCCGATTTGAACCGAATAAATGCATTGGCTCAGAAGCGAATTCATCGTTGAATCATTTCGCGTTAACCTCGTCAGCATTGAGATTATAGTTTTGTGATTTTTTATCTGCTGGATGAGAGGTATCCGAGCACCCTGCACAAGAATATGTTCAAGTGTTGGGTTAAATTTTAGGTGTTTAAAGGTGGAATTGAATCAAAACTATCGAGAATTTACCAAATGTTTTCCGCTTTCGTCGAGAATGCCGGAAGAACCCGACGCATAGTTCACACCGTTGGAAATGTTTTTCCGTCCTAACTTGGCAAAAGGAGGCATATAATCTTCAATTCCGAGTCGTTTAACTATCGTCACACAAAAAATTATAACTTCATCCCTGACCGTAATACTAACATATAATCGTAAAATTTGTGTATATAAAGAAACGGGAAAAAAGAAGGTTGTACCAATAAAATCTTGCATGTTTCGGCCGTTACTAAACCTTCCTGTTGGCCCTTGGGGGAAATCAATCCCATAAGGTGGATAGTTTACTTTGGCCAATGTTTCGAGGTTATTATTGTTCCCGTTATCCGATAACGAGTCCCCGAATATAAAGTAGCATGGCACTTCGGGCTTTGCATTCACCTTGTTCGGAAAACTCGACAGTGCTAACAACACCGAAATTGCCACCAGCGCTGATGGCTTAAGCTTAGATTCCATGGAAGATATAAAAAGAACGAAAAAAATGGAGTTTTTTTGTTTCACTAAAATGGGTGAGTTAAGGAAATATAAGGTTGGAAGATAATAACAAATTAAACAAAGAAACTATATAGGGAGAAACGAGTTTCGATGTTATTTAATCACTGGGACAATGAGATTATCGATTCCGTGTCAAAAATTTTAAATATATCTATCTATATATTAAACTCATGCATTGTGAATGAGTTCGGTTCAAAATTTTAATGAAGTGGAGAACTTGATCGTGCACGTTATAATCAATGGGGATGTTTTGTTTAATGTTTTTAGGAGTTTTTTTAATTGTTTTAAATAATTATTAAGGATACGTACTGGTTTAGAATTAAAAAAATATTTTATTGAAAAATAAATATCGAAATTATACCTTTTGGATGCTTAAAGGATGAGGACACAAGTCGTGTATGTAAGTGTTGTCTTAGCAGATGATTGAATTACCCTCTCAAAATTACAATTGATGCATCTCAAAGCTTGAGGGCACTATTGCATTGCTAGTTTATGAATATTAAACGGATGAGCTTCATCGGGTTTCTCGGAGTCGTATGCACTTTTCGCAACCATCTCGTTCCAAGCTTCGGTTGGATGGACACCGTCCCAAAATATGTACTGCATCGGGTTACCGCATGACTTCTAATCCGGAATGCAACCGATCAGCCCCAGCCCGTGCACGGCGAACTTTCTTGCACCGGTATCGTACAAAGTCTGGTGTACATGAAGCAATTGGTTAATGTTTAAATTTCAATACATGCATATATTAAATGTTTAAATGTTGATTACCTTAAGTTGAACCGAGAGTTGCTGAACGAGTATATTAGCAAACTCCTGCTAATTGTAGCGTGGGCCGGTTTGGTACGACGCGGACATGAAATAGTTGTTGATGTAGTCATTGCTTCGACTTGAACAGAGTAAATGCATCGGCTTAGATGTGATTTGGTCGACAAATCATTTCACATTAAAGCTGTAATTTTCGAGATTATAGTTTTGTGATTTTTTATCTTCTCATTTAAAGGCATCTGAGCACCCTGCAGGACACATCAGAAGTTATATTGTTATATGCAATAATAAGATTGCCGAATCATATATTCGAAAGTCAGGTTGGATCGAGTTCGTGTATAGTATCCGATTATGATGATTTCCAGTCACGTCAAGAATGTCACTGAATTAGGTTTTTCTTTCTCTGAATTAGGTCTTTTATAACAATTAATATTATTTTATAATTTACATTTATGTAATTGTATAATTACAGTTTATACATCAGCTATGACCTAAAGAACTAAGAATGTTCTTCCCTTTTGATTCGGCGAAAGAAGGCCAATCATCAACAGAACTTCGAAAATATATGGAAATGGAGAAAAAAGAATATCATACCGATAAAATCATGCATGGTTCAGCCATCGGTAAACCTTCCGGTTGGTCATTGGGAAAAATCAATCCCATAAGGTGGATAGTTTACTTCGGTCGACGTGGTAAGATTATTATTGTTCTCACTATCTGACATCGAGTCCCTGAATATAAAGTAGCACGGCACTTTGGGACTTGCATGTGCCCAGTTTTGCGAATTCAACAATTCTAACAACACGGAAATCGCCACCAGCCCCGATGGCTTAAGCTTTGATTCCATGGAAGATGAAGAACTAAAGAAATTAAAATAGTATAAAATTTTGAAAAGTTTTTTCTTTATAAATCGAGTTCACTGTTCATTGTCTCACCCAGTTATGATTCATATTTTAAATTTGTCCCTAAACTATGGTCTCATTCTTATATTAATTCTAAAACTTAAAAATGCTCTATATCAATCCTTAAAATGTTAGTATCATTCCATTTGATCGTACCGTTAATTTTATTGATTTTTTAAGGCCGTCGAAATTGAAGTTGTTACGTTCTGAACAGATAATTAGGATAAAAATTACATTTTGCTATCTAAATATATTTCGGGAATTAGAATTCAATATAATTACACAAAGAGTGTAATTATTATTAAACATTACTGCGTTGGTAATTTATGATTGCTAAATGGAAGACCCTAAATTAAGTTTAGGGGTTGATTTTTTTATTTAAAGGTGAAGAGGTGACCGTTGAATATATTTGGGTCTCTAATGTGTCTAAGTAAGCTTTAAACAGTCAACTATGCATTTTGTCACGACTGTTAAAGGCGAATAACGGCGAGTGACCAATTTGTAATAAATCGATAATATTAATGACCAATTTCTAACTTCTAAAACTTCAATGGGGAAAATGAAAACTCACTCAAACATTAATGATCATTTGTGTAGGTTACCCTATTTAAAAAGTATAGGTTAACATTGTTAGTAAATTAGTGCTAAAAACTAATTTATGCAACGACAATCATAAATGCAATTAGATATACAATAAAACTAAATGACTATAATTACAATTAATCTGTTGTGGAATTCGGGTTAATTTTCACAAATAATAACAAATTCACTTTGAAAACTATTATCAAGGTGACTAGTGTGAAAACGATTGTACTAAAAATCACCCCAAGGTAGATTCCCAGGAAAGAGGAGGGGTCACAATGGTCCCTCTTAAAATCCACTTTCCTTAGACAGAACTACCAAGACAAGTAATTTTAATAGGACAATAATTAACAACTATACCCGACAATAGCTATTAAATAGACATAAAGAGAACACCAAAATTTAACGAGGTTAGGCCAAAATTATGCCTACCTCGTCGAACACTACTAAAATAATATTTCACTAATAGAAGAAATATTACAAAGAGAGAAAGAGTACAAATAGCCTTTAATAGTGAAGAAGGCTTATATTTGTGGGATGCAAACTAAGGAGGATGAGGGCTCTATTATAACAAAAGAATTTTCACTCCTCCTTATACAAAACCAATGTGGGATATTTGCCAAAAACCAACAAATCTCCACCTTGGCAAATTCCACACATGTCTCTCAAAAAATCCAATCTTCAGTAGTGTCTGCAAATTCATCTTTCAATTTATAACAATATTGACCAAGTCTAAACAATGTTTAAACTTGATCGCAGTTACCACTTTTGTCAAGATATCAGCAAGATTCTCAGTGGTCTGAATCTTCTGGATTATGACTCCATCTTCTTCTAGAATCTCTCGTATAAAGTGATATCGAACATCGATGTGCTTCGTCCTTGCATGGTAAACTTGGTTCTTTGCTAAATAAATAGCACTCTGACTGTCACAGTGCACTTTGATGTGCTTTTGTTCCATTCCCAATTCACCAAACAACCCTTGAAGCCAAATTGCCTCCTTCACAGCCTCTGTAACTGCCATATACTCTGCCTCTGTAGTAGACAAAGCCACTGTTGACTGTAAGGTGGACTTCCAACTGACTGGTGCTTTTGTAAATGTAACACATAACCAGTAGTTGATCGACGCTTGTCCAAATCACCTGCATAGTCTGAATCACAATACCCAACTATACACTGACCATCTTGTTTGTCCTGCTGAAAGACCAAACCAACATCTACGGTGTTCAGAATATATCGCATAATCCATTTCACAGCTTCCCAATGCTCCTTTCCAGGATCATGCATATACCTGCTCACAACCCCAACTGCCTGTGAAATATCGGGTCTCGTACACATCATTGCATACATTCAGCTACCAATAACACTTGCATACGGAACCTTTGATATGTATTCCCGTTCTGCATCATCCTTAGGTGACATGGATGCACCGAGCTTGAAATGAGGAGGAAGAGGTGTACTAACTGGTTTTGACTTCTCATTCATGCCAAAACATTTTAGTACCTTCCTCAGATATTCTTTCTTAGACAAACAAAGCCTCCCCAATTTCTTATCCCTTGATATCTCCATGCCTAGAATCTTATTTGCTTCACCAAGATCCTTCATCTCAAACTCCATGTTCAATTAAGTCTTTAGTTTCGCAATTTATATCTGACTCCTGGAAGCTATCAGCATATCATCAACATAAAGAAGAAGATATATATAGGATCCGTCATGTAGCTTGCGTAAATACACACAATGATCATATTTTCTTTTTGTGTACTTCTGCCCTATCATAAACTTGTCAAATCGCTTGTACCATTGCCTTGGAAATTGCTTCAATCTGTATAGCGATTTTTCTAATTTGCACACCATCTCTTCTTTTTCAGTAACTTTGAATCTATCTGGCCGAGTCATGTAGATTTTTTCATCCAAGTCTCCATGTAAAAATGCAGTTTTTACATCCATCTGAACTAGTTCCAAATCCAACTGTGCTACCAAAGCCAACAAAATTCTGATGGAGGAATTTTTACAACTGGAGAAAATACTTCATTATAATCAACTCCCTCCGTTTGAGCGTAGCCTTTAGCCACCAATCTTACTTTGTAGCGGATGTTAGTTTTGTCAGGAAATCCATCTTTCTTTGCATATACCCACTTGCACCCAATTGCCTTCTTTCCCTTCGGAAGACTAGCTAGTTTCCACGTCTGATTCTTTTGAAGGGATTTACATTTCTTCATTCATGGCGATCTTCCACTTTTTATGTTCTGAACTTTGGAATGTTTCATTAAAAGTGGCAGGAACGTCATCAATTGCAATTGGTGATGCAAAAGAGACCATATCAGCATAACGAGCAGGTTGTCTAATGATCATCTTTCCCTTTCTAAGTGCAATTGATTCATGTTGTTGTGGAGGTTCTTGGGTCTGAACCTCTTCTTCATCTGACTCTTCTTCTACCATAGAAGAGTCAACATCAGTTTCTTTACTGGCTGAGTCAATTTTGCTTCCTTTAAACTCCACCTGTTTGGGAGTTCCATCTGTCTGCTCCAATTTTTCTAAAGTCACCTTTCTCAACATGGTAGATTCATCAAAGGTAACATCTCTGCTGAAGATTATTTTCTTTGTTTCTGGACACCAAAGACGATAACCTTTCACACCAGAGGTGATCCCCATAAAGATCACATTCTTTGCTCTTGGATCCAGCTTTGACTCCTTAACATGGTAGTATGAAGTAGAACCAAACACATGTAAGGAATCATAATCTGTAGCAGGTACTCCAAACCATTTCTCTAATGGTGTTTTACCACCAATAGTAGTCGATGGTAAACGGTTAACAAGGTGACAAGCATAGACCAAAGCCTCAACCCAAAATTCTTTGCCTAACCCAAGCATTAGACAACATACACCGAACCTTCTCCACTAATGTTCGGTTCATACGCTCTGCCACCCCATTCTGTTGTGGTGTACTTCTGACAGTGAAGTGTCTGACAATACCTTCTTCTTCACAGACTTTCAGAAATGGATCATTTTTGTACTCTCCACCATTGTCTGTACGAAGACGTTTGATTTTTCTGTCTGTTTGAGTCTCCACCATCTTTTCCCATTTAAGGAAAAATCCTAGCACCTCATCCTTTGTCTTCATTGTATACACCCAAACTCTCCGGGAAAAATCATCAACAAAGGTGACATAATAGTGTGTTCCTCCCAATGAAGTTGTCTTGGAAGGCCCCCATACATCTGAATGAACATAATCTAAAATACCTTTAGTATCATGGATTGTTGTTCCAAATTTCACCCTCATCTTCTTCCCTTTGATGCAATGCTCACAAAAAGCTAATTTGCAAGCCCGAGCACCCTTCAATAATCCTTGATCTATCAGCAATTTCAAGTATTTTTCACCAACATGCCCCAAGCGCATATGTCATAACCTGGTTGCTTCTGACTCCTGTTCATCAGTAGAAGCTGCCACTGCTGCTGTCCCAACAAATGTACTACCCAGAAAGTAATACACATTGTTTCTTTTCCGGATTCCCTTCATTATCACCAGTGCACCAGAGATAATCCTCATAATCCCATCTTTTGCCCTCACTTCTAAACCTTTTGACTCTAAGGTTCCCACAGAGATGAGATTTCTCATTAAATCTGGTACATAATGGACACCTGTTAAGGTTCTGATTGATCCATCCTGATTCCTCAAGCAAATTGAATCAATCCCAAGTGTGTCAAGAGGGGAATTATTTACTGTGTAGGCAATTTCACCTTTTAGTTCTTTAAAAATCAAAGAACCATTCTCTATTGGGGGTCATATGGTGGCTACAAGCTGAATCTAACAGCCATGAACTGGAACAGTTGGTTGACGGCGTAGCAGCGAATGCGAAATCTGAATCTGCATCATCATACTCGACCACATTTGATTCTGATACAGTCTTTCCCCTTTCAGGTTTGCCTTTGTTCTTTAGCCTGGGACATTCTTTCTTCCAGTGCCCTTTTTCTCGACAAAAGGCACATTCATCTTTGCTCAATCTGGACTTTGACTTCGATCTTCCTCTCCTTCCTTTATTCTGACTCTTCGAACGACCTCTAACAAAAAGAGCTTCTGCTTCGAAACTTATGTTTTCTTTTTTGTCTTTCTTTCTCAATTCATAACTATACAAGGCATGTAACATCCCCAAACTATGGGTTAGTGACCAAATTGTAAAGTTTTAGAATTTGGTGACTAAAGTAGAAGAATGGATTAGTTTAGTGATTTATTTGGAAGTATTTCCTAAAAGTTGTTAGTAATTATTAAAGGAACTAAAGGGTAAAATGGTCATTTGATCATTTAAGGAATTAAAAATGTGATAGTGGGGATATATATATTTTTACACGTGGGTGTGTAGGAAACCAAAAACAATGTTTCCAGAATTCTCTTCTCCTCCTTTCTTCTTTGTGCGTGAAGTTCCAGATCAAAGGTGAGTTTCTTAATTAGTTGGTTATTTGTTGAATTAAAAGTTGGGTTATTATTCTTAGGTGATACTTAAGCTTAAGGAAAGCTTAAGTTATCTTAAAATCAAAAGATAAATGAGTTAGGGAAGATTAAAGATTTGGAGTTCTTGAGTGAATTTCCGGAATGGAGTTGATAAGTTGAACTTGAAGCTAAATTTGACTTGTTATCAGCTTAATTAAGAAGTATTAAGTGTTAGAATTGGATTTGAAACATGTGGAAAATAGGGTATGATTCTTGATGTTCCTAAAGAGGAGAGGATATTAAGGTTAAAGATGAGATAAATGAATATTAATGAGTTTAAGTATGTATATGTAAGTTAGGAATATGAAAGGGGTTGAAATATGAAGGATTTAATCCAAAAAAATGAATTTTCGGGTTTAAAAAGGGGATTTTGGGCAGAGCGCATCGATGCATATTCATAGTGCACCGATGCATCAAGGTTAAAACCCATAAATTGTTTGAAGGTGTATCGATGCACTCTTTTAATCTAAAAACATCGAATGCAATTGGTGCATCGATGCATAAGGCATGCATCGATGCATCCCAGTAATAAACAAACATCGAATGTATTTTGTGCACCGATGCATAAGTAGTGCATCGATTCATCGGTAGGGAATGCATCGATACACTGTGCAGTGCATCGATGCATACCTTCATTAAAAGATGAAATGGGCTTTTCTTTTAGCCTAAGAAGTGACAATTTAGAAGATATCAATTAGTTTACTGATATGTATCAATGTATTTTTTATGATGTAGATATAGAATGAAGCTTGTTCCGGAACAATCTAAGAATTAAGATTGATTCAAAGCAAACAAGGCTAAGGTGAGTGCACATTCTCTAGTATATGAGGCTCAATGGAAAATAAGACTTGCGATAAGTCTATTTCCAATAGTGAAAAACATGAATTCATAGAAGTATGTATTTGTTATGATTTATATGTGTGCATGAGTATATGTGTTATTGATATGAATATGGTAAGTAAAAGGGATTAATGGTGATGATAAGAATAATAATAAGGATAATGAAATGATAGGTATATGTGAATATATGTATTGAGGTGTTTTTGTATGTATTGTAAGATTATATGTTTATGTGATAACATGATGAGATGACAGTGATTTACATATCATATGAACACATGAGAAATGTTATGAGCTATATGAAAGAGAAAGTACATGTGATACGTGAAGGTGAATCATATGTTTATATAAATATGAACTCATATGAGAATTGACATGAACTACGTGATTACATGTATATGTGAATGAAACCATGAGCTTATATGAATATATGATATGGTTACATGAATATGTAAAAGGATATAAAAGATAATGCCCATGTTATGTGTCATGAGAGCTAGGGGTATAGTTGGTATGCCAAAAGTTCGAGGGTCTATGTGGTCCTTCAGGACATATATATATTCTTTGGAATATGTGTGAAGTCTGGTGAGACACATACTTGATCCTTGGCATATGTATATGATTCTTAAGGAATGATATGCGGTCTTTCGGGACATATATGTATTCTTTGGAACATGTGTGAAGTCTGGTGAGACACATACTTGATCCCTAGTATATGTATATGATTCTTAAGGAATGATATGTGGTCCTTATGGACATTATTATATGGCACTACGGTGCAATTCTACGTGGCACTCCGGTGCAATTATATGTGGCACTTCGGTGCAATTATATGAGTTGTGGTGACAATATTAGTGCACAACCTCTATGTACTCGCATATCTTTAGTTCTCACATGTGTATCATGGGCTATTAAATAGATAATATTAATAAAAATGAGATGATTATAGTTGCCTGGGTGTACGTGTTTTATGATAGTATATATGGTATATGTTATATGATATACATGAGTACAGGTTAAGGTATATGTGAATATTATAGTTGCCTGGGTATACGTGTTTTATGATAGTATATATGGTATATGTTATATGATATACATGAGTACATGTTAAGGTATATGTGAATGAGTATAATTGATTGAAATGATGATATAATAATAAGTTTATAAGATATATGATATGGACATAAGAGATCATAGGAACATGAGATAAGAGATATGAATGATAATGACATATATATATGTATATATATTTGTTACATGTAAAAGTATGAGTTGTATGAAATGATAATAGTAATTGTTTATGTATGATTATTAGTTACCATTTACTTTATATGTTTATTGCCTCACTAAGTCTTTGACTTAGCGTGTAAGTGATTTACACGTAGGTTCCGATAAGAGTAAAGAGCAATGTGGAGCAAGACAGGTCAGTTCTCCTTACTAAAGGTCAGATCAGAAAAGAGGTGAATAATATGTATTTTAGTATATAAAGTTCTAGTTGGCATGTTTTCAAAAGAATGTATTGTTTAAGCTATGAACAATTTTATAAATGTTTTGAATAGTTATATGTAAATAAATAAGTGAAATATACACGCTCTGATTGGTTTTGTAATAATGAAAATGTCTTTTATGTAAATTAGTCATTTATATGTTATAAAAGTTTTAAATTACTCACTATTTTATACAAGTACATGTTTTAAAAGGTCAATGTGACACCTCGGATTCGTATCCGGGACCTCGGATTCGTATCCGGGTCGAATATGGGTTGGGGTGTTACAAGGTAACATTTACTTCACTGAGAGACACAACAACTTTCCCATGAAGTAGAGTCGTTTCAAGATACTCAAACTCATCAGGAAGTGATCCCATCAACATCAGAGCCAGATCTTCGTCTTCAAAAGTCACGTCCATATTCATCAGATCAGTCACCAACTGATTAAAGCTAGTAATGTGATCATTCATAGTGGTATCTGGTACATAGTTGAAGGGAATAATCTCTTTTTCATGTAGAGCTTGTTCTGACCGCTTTTCTTCAAAAATTTCTCCTCCAGTGCCTTCCACAATTTACTTGCAGAAGTTTCCTTAGAAAATGCATACTTCTGCTCTTTAGAAAGACACGATCGAATAGTACCACATGCCAATCTATTGATCCTCTTCCATTCTTTCTCCTCAACATCATCTGGTTTCTCTCCTTCAATAGCAATGTCTAGACCCTACTGAAATAGGGCATCTAGAACCTCACTTTGCCACATGCCGAAATGATCGGTGCCATCAAAAATCTCCACTGCAAATCTAACATTTGTCACAGCTATTGACGACGATGTGGATGTTTTTGTTGCGTCTGCCATTTCTGCTACAAATTCTATTTAATAGTTGTCAATGCGGAATGCCAATTATCCCAAGGAAATTTTTTCTGATGTGGAAGATCAGCCTAAGCCGCAACCACAGAGCATACTAAAATAAACCAAGAGCGCTGATACCAATTGTTGTGGAATTCGGGTTAATTTCCACCAATAATAACAAATTCACCTTGAAAACTATTATCTAGGTGACTAGTGTGAAAACGATTGTACTAAAAATCACCCCAATGTAGATTCCCAGGAAAGAGGAGGGGTCACAATGATCCCTCTTAAAATCCACTTTCCTTAGACAGAACTACTAAGACAAGTAATTTTAATAGGACAATAATTAACAACAACTATACCCGACAATAGTTATTAAATAGACATAAAGAGAACACTAAAATTTAACGAGGTTAGGCCAAAATTATGCCTACCTTCTCGAACACTACTAAAATAATATTTCACTAATAGAGGAAATATTACAAAGAGAGAAAGAGTACAAATAGCCTTTAATAGTGAAGAAAGTTTATATTTGTGGGATGCTAAACTAAGGAGGATGATGGCTCTATTTATAACAAAAGAATTTCCCTCCTCCTTATACAAAACCAATGTGGGATATTTGCCAAAAACCAACATAATCATTACATTCAAACCGATAATCAAAATTTATTCAGACCTAGACCAGAATAAATATGAACATATAGAAAGACTTAAACTAAAATAAATTTAAAGAAAACTCAGACATGATTTACACATGTTAAAACCCGAACATAGAACCTTATAGTTCCTACGACGACAACGTTATCATTAAACTAAAACCTCATCGGTAATAATACAAAACAATACTAAACCGATCTCCAAACTAAAATTATTATTAAATCAGAGCATTGCTAAATTATGAATGTTGTATGGAGAAGCACAAAGAGTAGAGTTGGAGCTATAAGCATTTTTGGCCATGATCTCCATTTGATACTCGGTAATATGGACTCCATCCCAAAATATGTGCTTCTTTGGGTCACTACATGGCTTTGAATTACGAACACAAAGTTCTCCGGCACCGCCTCCGGTTTTGCAGCATGCACCGATTTTCACTAAATGCCCACAACAACACCTTAATTAGTTTTTTCGATCGTATCATGTTGTTCGATCCATGAAAAAAATCTAATTGTAGTGATTATAAGAGAGGCAAAGCGATGGTTGTTTACCGAATTCCGCGATATCGACCGGAGCTCCGGGTGGATTAAGATAGGTAAATTTAGCTTTGATTAGAGTTCTGTTAAATTCACGGATGAGTTGTTGGAGTCTTTCATTGAAAAGGACTGCAGCCTGGTTCAGGATGTCTACACAAGGTGACCCATTGGTTCCATACAGCGAAATCGCATTCGGGGTGCAACCAATCGGCGGTACTCCGAACACGGCGAACTTTCTTGCACCGTTATCGTACAGAACCTGGTAGTATGTCGAAATTAGATCCGAAAATGAGTTGATAAATCAAAATAAATAAATAAAACATTGGTAAATAACCATAAGTTGGCGCGAAAGTTGTTGAACGAGCATTGTGGTATATGCCGATAGACTATAGCGTCGGCTGCTGTCGTAGAATTTCGGCAAGAAATAGTTGTTGATGAAGTCGTTGCTTCCGATTTCAATAGAATAAATACATTTGTTTAGAAGTTTTTTCGTAGCCGATAGATCGTATCGCATTTCCTTAGTAATCGAAGAAATTACAGCTTTGTGATTTTTCAAGATTTGCTCGTTCAAGGGTATTCGATCACCCTGCACGAGACATCAAAAGGGTATGTAATGTTATAATAAACATTGTTTCCATTTGAAAAATTATGTAACGGACGCATCTAAAATTACCATATTATATTTTCCGGTTTCATCGAGAATGCCCGCGGAACCGGACGCATAGTTCACGCCATTAAGCATTTCTTTTCCTTTCCCCACTGCTTGGGCAAAAGGTGGCATATAACTTTCGAACCCCAAAAGTTCAACTATCAGCATATACATATATAAATGAATAATAATACATAAACTTTGATTAATTAAATATGTAAACGGAGAAGAGTGGAGAACAAACCAATAAAATCTTGTAGGGTTCGGCCATTGGTAAACCTTCCGGTCGGTCCTCCAGGGAAATCAACCCCATACGGTGGATAGTTCACCTTGGCCAATGTCTTAAGGTTATTATTGTTTCCATTATCCGAAAGCGAGTCTCCGAATATAAAGTAGCATGGCACCTCGGGTTTTGCATTGGTCGAGTTTGTTTGATTTGCATTTGTCGAGTCTGTGTGATTTATTTTTGTCGAGTTAGAGGGCTTTGCATTTGTCGAGTTAGAGGGCTTTGCATTTGCCCAGTTTTGCAAACTCGACAATGCTAACAACACTGAGATCATCACCAGCTTCGATGGCTTAAAATGGGGATCCATGGACGATGAAGGAAAAACGAAGAAAAGAGGGTAACGTGGGAAGATTATAATTAACAAAGGAACGGAAGTATATATAGGGAGAAATAAATAGGCATATTTTTTACTTGGACTAGCGTTGATTCCTCGCTAACGCAAGGGGGATTTTTTTAAAATATATTATAAATTTTTAAAAATGTGGATGTGAAAAATGAAAACAATTTCATATCGCTTGTGGAAACAAGAGAAATAGTTCTTTATATCTATATAGAGTGTAACATCCTAAAATCCTTTTTTAGTCTTCTAATTGAAAGGTTCTTTAAAAGATTTAAATATTAACTTAAATCTTTAGAAAGGATATCATGTTCAATTGATGTTAGTTGGTTAAATCATTAGAAAGCAATAAATGAAAGTATAAGGACCAAATTGAAAAGAATACACTAGAAAAATTAAAAGCTTAAGGACTAACTTGTAAATTTCTTAAAAAGAGAGTCTTGCATGCCAAATTTTCCAATAGTTATATTAATGGGAATTTGATGAATATGTGCCCATCATTGAATGTTTAAACATTCATATGTGCCCATAGTTCTATAATTCCCTAGTGACTATCTATCATTTTAGTACCTTTCATCATAGTATCAAGGTTGGGTGAGCGAACCCTAAACCCTAATTGAAGTAAGGGATTCAACAATGTTAGTTTTAATGTTTGATTTTGGTTTTTGATGTTTTGAATTACCTTTGGCTGTGTTCTTGTCATTGAAGCTCAAGTGAATTTAGTGGAATCCTTCAAAGCTCGGGAAAATCGAAGGTTATCGAATAATCGACAATTCGAGGCATACTATAAACTCGGATTAGGTGAGTATAGCCTAAACCGAGTATGTAATTGTGTTTGATTTTAATTTATACAGGAATGCATGTTTAAAACTGTCTAAAATTTAAGTTCAATTCAATTCGAACAACTGTATAACACGTCACTTGCTAAGATATGCCTTGATATATTTCGTTATGTAGGTTCCATGTTTCGGTTTTTCTGAGTATGTTAGCAAATTTTGTAGAATTGATATCCATATGTTAACTTGTTAATTTTCTATGGTTCAATATGAAAATTAAGCTAAAAGCTTTATCCGAGAAACTATCATGAGCTATGTGCTAGTGATAATGTAAATGATAATTTCCAATATTTGACTATATGTTAAAGTGAGCCCCGGTTATCAGTTAGTTCCATTTGTAATTGGCATGTCATAGAGTTTATAGCGCTTACGGGTTAATTTAAGACTTCAGTCTTGACGAGATGAATAGATGTTATGTATTTGGACTATGTGTCCCGACGAGACGGAATGATGTCTATTAAATTTGTATGGTATAGATACTTGATAAGAAGAGAAGATTCAAGTATCCATAATTTACTAATAAGCCATCGAGCTAAAATAGATAACACTAACCCTGATTACTTTGCATACATGGATTTCTTGTTATGATAATGTGCTTATTGCTTATGCTTTAGTTAGATTGCATACATGGATAAATTAATTTGTTTTGCTTTGATATATTCGGATATAGATCGGAATAAATACAAATATTGTCGACACATAAAAAGATTAAAACTATAATACATTCAGAGAGAATTCATACATGATCTATGTAAGGTGAAATCCGAACATAAAATCTTAACGTTCCTACGATAATAACCTTATCATTAATCTAAGATCTCATCGGAAATTATTATTATATCAAAGCATTGCTAATTTATGAAGGTTAAATGGATTAGCACAAACAGGAGAGCTGCAGCTATAAGCATTGTTGGCCATGACCTGCATTTGATCCTCGGTAAGATGGACACCGTCCCAAAAAATGTGCTTCTTCGGGTTACTACATGGCTTCGAATTCCGAATACAAAGTTCTCCGGCACCGCCTCCGGTTTTGCAACATGTACCATTTTTCACTGAATGCCCACAACAACATCGTAATTAGTTTTTCGATCGTAATGTTCAGTCCATGAACAAGTCTAATTGTAATGATTATACCATGCAGAAGCAAAGAAAGGGTTGTTTACCGATTTCTGCGGGATCGATTGGAGACCCGGAAGGATTGAGATAGGTAAATTTAGCATGGGTTAGATTGTTGTTAAGTTGGTAGATAAGTGGCGTGAGTTTTTCATTGAAGATGACTGCAGCCTGGTTCAACTTGTCTACACAAGGTGACCCATTTGTGGTCCCATACAGCGAAATCGCATTCGGGGTGCAACCGATCGGCGGTAGTCCATACACGGCAAACTTCCTTGCACTGTTATCGTACAAAACCTGGTAGTATATCCAATAGTTAGGGTTTAATTTCTCAGTTTAACCGATCGATCCGGATTTTGCAATCGTACAAATTAACAGAAAATAAGTACTAATTACCTTAATTTGGTTTGAAAGTTGTTGAATGAGCAGGTCGGTAAATGCTGATAGACTATAACGTCGGCTGGTGTCATAGAATTTCGGTATGAAATAATTGTTGATGTAGTCATTGCTTCCGACTTGAATCGAATAAATGCATTTGTTTAGAAGCTTTTTTGCCGCTGGTAGATCGTTTTGCATTCCCTTAGTTATGTCTTGAATAATAATTTTGTGATTTTGTATAATCTGCTGGGTCAAGGGTATCCGAGCACCCTACACACGACATCAAAAGTGTATAGTGTTTCATAATATTAGAATAAACCTCATTCCACAAGACACAATATACGAGACAGATATATTGAATCAGAACGAATAATTAACTCATATAAATTTATAATACTCGAATTATGAACGATTTTTGAAATTACCACATTATATTTTCCGGTTTCGTCGAGAATGCCTGCAGAACCGGACGCATAGTTCACACCTCTAAGGATGTTTTTCCCGGTCTCTTTTACTTCGGAGAAAGAAGGTATATAATTTTTGAACCCCAAAAGCTCAACTATCATGATACACATACACATATACATACATAAATGAAATGTTAATTTTAAACGAGATAGTAATATACATAAACTTTGATTAAATGTGTAAATCGAAAATGGACAAACCGATAAAATCTTGTAGGTTTCGGCCATTGGTAAACCTTCCTGTTGGTCCCAAAGGAAAATCATTCCCGTACGGCGGATAATCTACCTTGGCCAATGTTTTAAGGTCATTGTTGTTTCCATTATCCGAAAACGAATCCCCGAAAATAAAGAAACAGGGCACTTCGGGCTTTGCATTTGCCCAGCTTCTCAACCTCAATAATACTAACAACACTGAAATCGCCATCAACTTCGAAAGCTTAAGATTAGAATCCATGGACGATAAAAAAAATAAAAACGAGGAAAGGAATGTAAGATAATTAAGCAAGCAACGAAACTATATATAAGACAAATAAACAATGTTAAAATGGGAAATATTTTTACTTGGAGAAGCGTTGATTACTCGCTAATGTTGGGGTATTATCAAACATAAAAACATATATTTAGTTAAATATCATTTGGGGATGATTGCTTGTCGGAGTCGCGTCATGTTCATCTGTTATTAAATAGTTTCAAAGGCTTCAGTATATGCTCGTTGCCCGTTCTTTGGATCCCTGGAGTGTTAACTAGTTAAGAATTATCACGGTTATTATCCTCTTCTTAGAAAATGTATAATGATAAAATTAACCTCGACATTCGTATAAATGATTATTTTAACTCATAACGTTCTAATTTTTTTATCAAAATAATTCATGTCGAATGAAAATTATTAGTTGACTAACGATCAACACTTGTTGTTGACATGACATTTTTATATACATTTAATTGATGATAGTTGACTAACGATAACATAATATTTTCACATGTATTTAATTGATGACATGACATTTGACACGTCATCAAAGTGATGATATGACATATGTCACATCACCCAAAATGATGATATAATATTTGTCACATCATCCATGTGATGATGTGACATTTATCATGTCAACCAAAATGACTGTGTGATATGTGTCACATCATTCAAAGCGATGATTTTGGATATACCACATCACCAGTTAAGCATATGTAAAAGTGTCACATTAGCAATAAGTGTTGATCATTGGTTAACTAACGATTTTGCATTTTGATCTTAATGTTATTTATGATTTTATTTTATTTAAGCACTTATATTGTTATGATACTTATTTTTGGGTATTTGCTTTTTTATTGTGTTTATATTTTTGTCATTATAGTTTAAACTTTCATCATCTAGCATGATTAATATAAATTGGATAAATTGGTTTAATTTCTTATTTTGGTCGAATCAAATTATCTAATTTCGAATTCTTAAGAGAAATTATTATATTCCTTTTATTTCAGTTGGAAAGAGAAATATTTTTCCTAAAGTATTTTAGGGATTATTTTCTCTTCAATTTGAAATATTAGAATATTTTTATTTATCTCTAGAATATTTCGTTAAATAAATCCAACATGGATTATTTTAACTAAAATTAAAATATAATGTCATCATGCCTTATATATATAATGACATTATTTTTACACTTCAAACCTTCTCATTTCCTCTAAAGGGAGGTTAATGCATTTCATCTTCCTCTTTTGACAATTTATCTCCTTTTAGAACATAAGATGTAATATTCTTCATCATTTAATTTTTTTCTAATTTATTAATTTATTGTAATGTGAATGTTGGACTGAATTATCACGCCGTCCTAACTTTAAATTAATATAAAAAAGTTTAATCATTATTTTAACAACAATAATTAATAATTTTAGACGAATTGTGATAAATTAATGTGAAAGAATTAAATTTTGAAATTCAATGTAAAACATAAATTTTAACATAGAAAATAGAGTGAATCTTATTTAAATCAATTAATAACAGTTTGAGACGACAATAAATATAAATATAAATATAAAATATAATATGAATAATAAAAATTAAAGTACATCGTTAACTATTAAAATTTATATAAATATAAAATGTTTTAAATAATATATAGAGTTTAGTTTAATGGGGAGAGTGAACAATTATTGCCTTTGCCTTTAAGAAAATAGAATCCAACTTTAGACTTGGCCACCCTGTCCGGGGTTGGCGGTGGTGGTCGGTGTAGGCGGCGCTGGCCTGACCGATGTGGTTGGACTTGGACCAATACAATACCGAGAAAAAATAGGAATTTCTATTTTCCATTTTCTTGTTTAAAATCTATATTACCGTTATACCCTTATTCTCCCTTTAAACTTTTCAAGTAAAGTGAGAGAAGACAGTATTCCTCGAGAAAGAAGGGTTTCACGAGATTAAGGCACCAAAGTAAAGTATACACATGAAATATCGATTATTATATATTATTTTATTTAATCTTCGATTATTAAATATTATAAAATAATATTTAATTATAAGATATTATTTTGTTAAGTATCTCGATTATTAAAAGTTATAAAATAGTAACTCGACTATTTTTATGTTTTAAACTTTTTTAAAATTGATTCGGCGACATAATATTTCAAGAATTGACACAACGACATAATGTAAATAGAGATTTGATCTATAAAATACAACTTAAACAGTTCTGAGATTAGATTTTATCATATCTTAATGAGTATGTTAACGTCTAACTCAAACAACCGTTAATATTTTTAAAAAAATGACGAATTTGGAACATATGAATAATTGGACGAATATTTTATAACTTTCAATAGTCGAATGACCATTTTATAACTTTTAATAATAAAAAGACTTAGCAAAACAATATCGTATAATTGAGACCATTTGTGCATTTTATACTAAAATCTTATTATTAGTATCCCGTTAAAAAATTTCTCAAATTAAAAAAATTAAACCTGGACTTGAGCCTTATTAGATATAATTGCCGTATATGATATTTATATATCAGACCTTAAATTATAATTAATTTTTTAAATTTTTAAATATTTTATAAATTATAATTGCCGTATAATTATTTTGTCATGTTGTTATTTTTTTTCTGTTACAAAATTTATTTTATCCATAATATGTTTATTTATTTTTTATTTGTAGTTTTTTAATAATATAAAATAATTACAAGATAACATATATTTAAATTTTTTCTTAATTTATTAATAACACACATAATATAAATATAATTACTTAAATTTAAGTATCTATATAGAACAACATTCTTTCTTAGAAGTTTTTCCATTTTTATTTTTATAGGTTTATAATTTATTTTTAAAAAAACAATATATATTTTATATTTATATTGTATTACATTTTTATAAGTTTTTACTCTCATTATATTTTAAATATTTCTTCTGTATTCTTTTGTTCAACGTCTAAAATTGCTCGATGTGAAAGTTTTTAGCATTTCTTGGACCGTTTCCTTTCAGTTTCTTAAAATATTTAAAAATCAAATGAAAATATTAAATTCAAATTGCCACGTGTTCTGTACTTGTCGAGCATTTAACCATAGTAAGAGATTTTTTTATTAATGTATGGTGTAACACCCCAACCCGTATCCGACCCGGATACGAGTCCGAAGTGTCACATTGACTTTTCAAACCTTGACTCTTAAGAAAAATCCCGGGAAATTTAAAACTTTATTTAAAACAAAATACAGACTTTATCAGAGTGCTCGTACTTAATGACTTATTACATGCCAACACTTTATACATAAACAAATACATACTTTGTCAAACATTTCTGATCTGATCTTTTGGTAAGGAAACTGACCTGTCTTGCTCCGCATCACTCTTTACTCTTCTCGAAACCTACGTGTGAAACAATCACACGCTAAGTCGAAGACTTAGTGAGGCATAACGACTTATAATACACTTTCAAACATATATCGATACATGCATGTTCTTTTCTATCATGTTATAGCAATTCCATGCATTCTTCGTATCATATAAAATCATATCAGATTAATTACAGTAAATACATACAGACACATAATTCATCATATGGTTCACGTAACACATTTCACATATACACTTTCATATCACATGCCATATAAGCTCATAGCTTCTTTCACATATACATGTAGTCACATAGCTTCTTTTCATATTCTCATAGGATCACATAGTTCATATCTTATACTTTGTTTTCTCATGTTCACATATATCATGTCGTATGGCTCATATCTTTCTCATGCAGTCACATAGTTCAGTTTCACATATGTTCATATATATACATTACATAGCACATACTTCTCGTAACATTACATTCAAAAGCATGTTAACACATATAATCATGCATACATACAATTCATGTCATTCATATACGTATAATCATATATTCATGCATTCTAACAGAGGAAATAGACTTGTCGCAAGTCCTGTTTCCATTTAGCACCATAAACTAATTAATATGCACTCACCTGGCCTCACTAGTCAATTCCAATCTCTTATCTTTCCCCTTGATCGATCTTACTTGCCAAACGTTCCGGAATTCTTTATGCGTAGAATCTACATAAATGTACATTTCGAGGTAATCATTAGATACCTACACCTTGTAATTGAATACTAGCAACTTAAACGAACTTATTAAACCAATATTAACATTTTTCTTTAGGGGGAATCGGTTCCCCCCTATGGGGTATCGATTCCCTCCAGACATTCTGGAATTCTGTCGTTTGAAGGGGTATCGGTTCCCCTTGAATGGGTACCGATTCCCCTTGCCCAGAAATCATATTTTCAACCCGAAAATTACTTCATTTCCTCTCAAACACTTCATATATCATCCCCTTTTCATTCTTAACTCTAGTACACATACTTAACCCAATCTATATTCATTTATTTCATCTTAAACCTCAAAATCCTATCTTCCATATGAGATTCAAAAATCATACCAAATTTTCAATATGTTCTAAATCCAATTATATCACTCCAAATCTCTTAATTTAACCATTGACAAGTCAAATTTAACTTCAAATTCTACTTATCAATTCTTTTCCAAAGTTTCATATAAAAACTCCAAATCTTTAATCTCTCATAACCCCTCCATCATTTGTTTTTAAGATGATTTAAGCTTTCCTTAAGCTTAGTTATCATCTAATAATCAAAACCCAACCTTAAAATCAACAATTCATTTACAAACAAAGAAACTTACCTTTTGTAGCTAGCCCCACGTGAAGAAGAGAAAGCAAGAAGAAGAAAGCTTCCAGATAGCTCTCTTCCCACGTTTTTCACTCTTATAAAAGGGGGAAGAATATATTTTAAAGGAAAAGACCATAATACCCTTAATTTCCTTTAATAATTACCAAATAACCTTCAATATATATATTCAAATAATCATTGAATTATTTCATTCTTCTACTTTAGTCATCAAATTCTGAAACTTTACAATTTGATCACTAACCCGGTATTGAGGATGTTACATATGGTGCATAGATAAGATGAAGAAGTTAATATGTACCAAGAAAAATAAAGAAATTAATTTTAAATTGAAAAAAAAATAAATTACCGTATAATGAATTAATATACATAATATATTATATTTTATCTTAAATATCTTATTTTTTATACTGATAAAAAATTGAATTTTAGATTATATTGTATTTTTATAATAATTTTACATTAATACAAAAAATAATAAATTTACAATAACCTAATACAACTTATACATGAAACAAAAGTTATTTATTAGCTAAAAATTAAATTATGAATTAATATTTTATTTCTGATGTGTGTGTATACATATACTATATACAAATTAAATATCGAGGTTCAATAATGGTGTTTTTGGGATTAAATTTTAAAATAATATTGTTTTATTATTATTTCACTAAACATTTTTTTACGATGAATTCAATTACGGTGATAACCGATATGTTTAATGTAATATTTAAAATTATTATTTTACGATTAATAAAACAAATTTTATAGAGGATAAACTTAATTATGATGAGAATCGAGTTTTTAAATATAATATCCAAAACAATGATTTATCATCACTAAATAAATTTAACTATGATATTAATCGTATTCTTTAATATATTTGTGAAGTATTCGACTATGATTATAATCGTATTTAAATAATAATGCTTCAATAAATTTTAGTTGCCTCTTAAGTTGAAACTACAAGAAATATTTTTCCATAAAAATTATATAAATTTAAATTTAATCAGAGTTAAATTTTCAATAAAAGGGACTATTATGAAAATAATAATAAAATGATTCTACATAAAATTATATGTAGTATATATTTTAAATTAATATATAAATGTTGAATTAAAAATAATCAATGAATTATCTATTATTAAAGCAAGTTAATCAATTTTTGTAAAAGAAACAAAGTACTATTCAATGTTCTTACCGAGCACAAAGATTCTGAGACATAAAACAAGGAAATATGTTTGTAAAACGATTAAAAAGCCGTCGAGAAAGGCAATAACCCTTTTTGATTTGCATATTCCATTTTTAATGTGAATTAATTGCTATTATCATATTTTTCCTGAGAAAATTTTAACTCTGTTGTCACTGTACTCTTAATTCATCTTTTAACTTTTTCTACTTGCATTATTAATTAATTAATTATTAATGAGATTTTACAGTTCATTTTGAGTATTTTTTTATAAATAATTTTGGTTGCCATTAGTGATAAGCACGACTGGCACTGGCAGTCATCATTCCCTTTCAATTCCCTCAACCCTTTTCTCTCTCTTTTGTTCCTTTCCCTATCTTCAGTTCATGCGTTGTTTCGCCGTCTAAAGCTTCCATTCCCCTTTCAATCTACTCCTTTTTGGGTTTGTTTTTTTACCCCCAAAACACTCTCATATGTTTTTTCTTTGATTTTTTTGGATCTGGGTTCTGCTTGCTTTCAGATTCTCATTTTCAACTTCAACACCAGGTAATTGTTATTTTTATCGTTTTTAATTTTTGTTCTGCTGGTTTTTGGTATCTGGGTATTTTGAATTGAAGTTCTATCTGCTAAATTCAAGAAGATATATTAGCTTCAATTGTGTATTTTCTGGACTGGGGAGTTTTTATAAAGTTGGAGCATTTTGGTGTTTAAAGATTTGATCTATTGGTTGATGGTGTGGTGGGGGTTTAAAAGAGCAGCTCATTTTTGATGAATTAGCTTCATTTATATGCCTGATTTTTGCTGAGTAGGAACTGATTTTAGGGAGCGTAATTTAGCTATGTTTTTATTTTCTTTTCTTTTGTGAATTTTCAATAAAAATATGACCTTTTTTTCATTTCCATGACACTGAATTTCGATATATGGGGAACTATAAAATCTAAAACACAGTGATGGAATGTTGGATTTCCCAAAAAAAAAGGAAATTCTTTTTTTTTTCCTGGGTTTGGGAAACATGGATCTAGAGGACTGAACAGTCAAACAAACGGTCTGCTTTATCAAATGGAATTCCATGACAGCCTAAGCTTGGTCTTAGCTGATTTATTTATGAATATCTTTGAGTTGATCGTATTCGAATGCTACCCAAGCTAAAATTAGCTCTATGGTTTAAAATGGGACTAAAAATTCCAATTAGAGCTGATAAAGAAAAGAGAAAGGGGGATTTATAGGCGTTGGAACTTGGGATTATGAGTCGTTAATGTCTGAACTAGTTCGACAGATTTAACTATTGTTACTCTTACCGGCCAGTAGCTATTTTGGGTCCATAATGAAGAATTTTGTAGATATTTCACCTTTTTCAGAAAAAAATAAAAAAAAGGAAAGAACAATGAAGCTACATGCTCGTCCTTTTGTGGCAATCAGATAAGAGATGTGGGTGGTTTCTGTTAATTTTTTATAAAGTGTTTGATGTGAAAGTGTAATACAGTGACAGATTCTGTACATTTAAGAATTGGCTTTGTAGAGTGGTACAAGACATTCTTCCACTTAATGAATAACTAATATGAATAGAGGATCCAAATTTAACTGATGCTTAAATTTTTTGCTTCTAAAATCATGTTGAAATCCCATTTATCATGATCGGATGTGGTGGGATATTTGGTCATTAGAAAACATTGCTTCCAACATAATCAGGAATCAAGTGTATCTGGATTCTATTATCTCCATGTTTGATTTTTTATTCAATAAATTTGATTACTTTTTCGATAGCAATACCATGAACAATGTCGTGAGAGAATGTTATTTTTTTCTTTTCCATATAATTAATGGTGAAAATTATGTTTCAGGTTAAATCTATTACTTCCTTCAAACTTAAGACCCAGAAGATCAAAACATAAATTTAAAGCTGCATAAGAAGTATGGCGGTTTCCATGAGAGATTTAGATCCTGCTTTTCAGGGAGTCGGGCAAAAAGCGTATCCTTTACTTTTGAAACTTGCTGTGTTACATGGATCATCATCCTGATTGTTTATTGTTATTTAGATCGATATTCAATATACATTTTTTGTTTAGGTTGTATGCTTAGTGTAGGGTTAGAGTTTATAGATAGCAATCTGCTGCTGTTTTAATCTTGGGTATATTTGCTTTTGAGTTGCTCTTCTTCATGAATTATTCTCCTTAACAGTGTGAAGCGGAATTGAAATCTGGCGCATTGAGAACTTCTGCCCTGTTTCAGTTCCGAAGTCATCTCATGGCAAATTTTTCACAGGCGATTCCTATGTTATTTTGAAGGCAAGTTATTTTGTTAGGAAGGATCGTATTAGATTTTAGATATTGCATGCTTCTATTGGCACCAAAATTTGAAGCTTTTGGACTCATTTTTATTTTTAATGCAACCACTAAAGGCAATGGTAATTCAGAAAACAATCTGTTGGAGGATTTTAATGACCATGTTATAAGCATTTGGCTAATGTTCTAGTTTCATTCCCATTGGGTTTATTTATAAAAACAAAGTACTCATATATACTTGAATATACTTGTAGTTTGAGGCTTTAATATGCATCTAAGTTTTCCTTATCAGATTAATGTTATTTTATTTTACTATTTTTTTCTTGGCCCAGACAACTGCCTTAAAAAGTGGTGCCTTGCGTCATGATATCCACTACTGGCTCGGTAAAGATACATCCCAGGTAAACCTTGTTCTCTCTAAAGTCATTTTTCTTGTTCAACTCTTGACATTTTAGTAAGTACGGATTGAATTTCAAAACTAAAAGGAAATAGTAGATAAATTTTTTGACCACAACTCGTTTAACATAGGATGAAGCAGGTGCCGCTGCAGTCAAGACTGTTGAACTTGATGCTGCCCTTGGAGGGCGTGCTGTTCAATATCGTGAAGTCCAGGGCCATGAAACTGAGAAGTTTCTTTCCTATTTTAAGCCATGTATCATACCCCAGGAAGGTGGAGTAGCATCTGGGTTCAAACATGTTCAGGAAGAGGAACATAAGATACGTTTGTTTGTCTGTAGAGGCAAACATGTTGTCCATGTAAAAGAGGCAAGTCTTTTGACCTCATTTATCTTCTAAGGACTAACGATGCTCTTTCTTGAGTGCAATTCAATACTTTTCTTTCAAGAAGTTGGATGACATGTGTCAAATGGCAGGTTCCATTTGCTCGATCCTCACTTAACCATGATGACATCTTTATACTGGATACAAAGTCTAAAATATTTCAATTTAATGGCTCCAATTCATCCATTCAAGAGAGAGCAAAAGCCCTAGAAGTTGTACAATACATTAAAGATACTTATCATGATGGGAAATGTGAGGTAGCTGCCATTGGTGAGTAAACCAACAGATACAGATCTTGAAGGAAGGGAATAATTAGATAAATGGAGTGAAAAGTGGATACTTGTATATAAACTAATAGATTCTGTCCTATTACTCGATGCAGAGGATGGAAAGTTGATGGCCGATGCTGAGACTGGAGAATTTTGGGGATTCTTTGGCGGCTTTGCTCCACTTCCAAGGAAGACTGCTAGTGATGAGGATAAACCTATTGAGGCTCATCCTGCCAAGCTACTTAGGTAATTTTTATTCTTGGTTTGGCGATGGTGATTATGGCCATTCAATGTTTGGTTGATTACCTCAACAAATGCAATTTTTTGCTTTCTCTAGATAGACCAACTAGTTATCTTTGAGTGAAAGAAAATAGGGCCTTCTTTTGGGTCCTATGATTTTGTAGTTTGAAAAATGCTCTCATTCTATCATGTTTGCTTTTCAAGTGTTGAGAAGGGGCAGGCAAAGCCTGTTGAAATTGATTCCTTGACGAGGGAGTTGTTGGACACAAATAAATGCTATGTTTTGGATTGTGGGTTCGAAGTGTTTGTATGGATGGGGAGAAATACTTCTCTTGATGAAAGAAAGAGCGCAAGTGGAGCAGCTGAGGTAGTAGCTGTCTAAGGTGATTTAGACTAACTTTTATTAGGATTTCTCATTCACTCCTTTTGCATTGTTGGTGTTACCGAGCAGGAGTTAATCCGTGGTTCTGATAGACCAAAATCCCAAATAATTCGTATAATTGAGGGGTTTGAGACTGTTTTATTTAAGTCAAAGTTTGAGTCCTGGCCCCAGACCACTAATGTTGCTGTTACTGAGGATGGTAGAAGCAAAGTTGCTGGTCAGTAACTGAAATATCTTGCAATTTTGTTGTTTTTGCAGTACAAACTGTACTTGCTTAATATTTTTACCATCTTAGTCATGACATAATAATTATGTTTCCACTTGAAACATCAACATATTTCAATGGTTTTTGTAGCACTTTTACGACGCCAAGGGCTGAATGTCAAGGGTCTAGCAAAAGCTGCTCCAGTGAAGGAAGAACCCCAACCGTATATTGATTGCACTGGAAATTTGCAGGTATGTTTATACTTATATTGTTTATGTATATTTTCCTATGTGCTGAATCTTTGTATGCATCGTGATCCTTTACTGCGATGCTTCCCAGAAAGTGGAGCTAGAAATTTTATCTTGGGGGGTGTTGCACTGACATTAAAGTAATACATACTTGAATATGATTGAAGTTAAAAATAAAAACTGAAAACAGTATTTTTTTTTGAAATAAAACTGAAAAAAGTAAATTCAGATATAAGGTAACATTTTTTGTTATTAACATTAGTAAGAAACTGTCTTCCTAAATATTTGTCATCAATTTGTTTATTTGATTTGATTGGAAAGAACAATTCATGATACGAATTAATGGTCATGTGCATTAATATTTATACTATACAAATGTAGAAAAAAAAGCTACCATTTGGTTGTTAGACTGAAGATCTGCCGCCATTCGAAGCTGTTGAAGAACATTACTAACTCATCTTTTTGGTTCTGATGAGGGGCTTATATCACTGTTAAGAGTTTTGTTTGTTCTGTCTTTAGGCATGTTATCTTGCTTAAACATACAGCAAGCTTAGTTCCTATGTAGCAGTTTCCCACCCTCCTGCATTTGGATTAATAAACATTTTACTTATCCAAAAAAGGTGAAAGAGGAAGTTAAATAATTATTTTTTTGAAGGAAAATGAAGTTGGTAATTGTGTATGACAAATTATGAATTACTATGTCAGTTACAAATTTCACATGAGCTTTGAATTTTCATACTGTGAAGTTGGGAATACATCTTGCTGAGTCTTCAAAAGATAAGGGGCAGGGTTGGCCCCCACCAACCCCTTGTATAGCCAAATGTCTTGTATAGCCAAATGAGTGATATTGGTATCTTATTTCATGGAAAATTACTGTTCTACTTTTGCAATGATCGATGGTTTTTTTGGACTGCATTTAATGGATAATCTCTCTTTCTTATATACTAACCATGATTAGATAATGGTTCAAAATGGTGCGGCTGGATTCGTAAATGTGTTACTACAGCTTCGGTGTCTGTTTTAGTTAATGGTGTCCCTACGGATGAATTTGCTATGGCTAGAGGTCTTAGGCAGGGCTGTCCCCTTTGTTGTTTAATGTTGTTGGAGAGCTCTTAAATTTACTGCTTGTAAAGGCAGTTGCTGAGGGTTTGTTTTCTGGTCTGGTGGTTGGCAAAGATGAGGCTTTTCTGAATTTATCTCATCTGCAATTCGCAGATGATCTTATAATTTTCTGTAATGCTTCGAAGACACAGATTCTTAATGTTAAGATTATTCGGGTTTTCGAAGTAATGTCAGGCCTTAGACTTAATCTCACTAAGAGCAAATTATTTGGTATTAATATCAGTGAGGATGAGTTAACGTAGTGGGCTAATGCTGTTGGGTGTTTAGTTGGGCACTTCCCTTCGGATTATCTGGGATTGCCGCTTGGTGCTAGGAGGAATTCTATTCTTTTGTGGGATCCGATCGTCCAGAAATTTTATAAAAAGTTAACCGGATGGAAGGCTAAGACTTTGTCTTTGGCAGGGAGAGTGGTTTTATTGAAGTCCGTCTTGTGCTCCCTACCCATCTATTTCATGTCCTTGTTCAAAATTCCTTCCTCGGTAGTTACAAAACTAAATTCCATCATGGCCAGTTTTTTATGGGGAGGAGGGGCAGTGGTTAAAATAATTCACTGGATTAATTGGTCTACAGTATGCTCTGCTAAAAAAGTTGGTGGTCTTGGCGTTTTGGATCTTAATCTTATGAATAGAGCCCTACTAGGTAAATGGTCGTGGAGGTTTGCAAATGATAGGGAGTCGGTGTGGAAGAAGGTAATCTGCAGTAAGTATAATCTGGACATTGGATCCCTGTTTTTCAAGGATAATCTCCCTTCTCATTCTTCTTGAATCTGGAAATCAGTAGATCATAACCATTTCAATGAGGATCAGTTTGGAGCCAGGCTTCGAAATCAGTTCAAAGTTCGAGTGGGGAATGGTGAGAGAATCAGTTTCTGGTTTGATAGTTGGGCGCTTGACTTCCCTTTAAAAGATGTTTTCCCGAGACTGTTTGTCCTCTCTTTAAACAGGGATGGGAAACTTAATGAGTATGGAGAGTTTCGATCATCTATTTGGTCTTGGCATGTTCAATTGAGAAGAAATTTGAGTGACTGGGAGCTGAGTCAGTTTACCGATTTATTGGCTATAATTCACAATATAACTCTTTCTTCTGAGTTGTCTGATGGGTTGGTTTGGAGAGGGAACAGAGAAGGAATTTATTCTGTTAAATCCAGTGTGAAGTCTTGCTGTCCTGTTTCGACATCAGACCCTTTTTGGATGAATAACATTTTGATGGGTTTGGTGCCTCCTAGGGTGGAGGTCTTCTTGTGGAAGGTGGTGCACAACAAACTGCCTGTTAAACAATAACTTCTAAGGAGAGGAGTCTCCTCTATTGTTGATGTTGCTTGTCCCTTTTGTAAAAAAGGAGGCCGAATCTTCTTCTCATTTATTTTTCACTTGTGTTGTGGCATGGACTCTTTGGAACAAGTTTTTGAAATTCTGGGGAGTGTGTTCGGCTTTGCAGGACAATGCTAAAAGTTTTATGGTTGCTTGGAAAGATATGGTGTTAGATTCTAAAATCTGGTCCTTCATTCCGGGAGTGGTTATATGGACTATTTGGAAAAGTAGAAATGACATTGTGTTTGATGGGGGAAGGGTAGATCAGACTGATCTGTTCTTTATGGCAAGGTGCAGATTGGCTAATTGGTTTTTAGCAAAATTTAATGATGTTTCTATTATGAAGGACTCTCTCATTTCTGATCCTACTCTTGGGGACTATTGCTTCTCTTCAAGGTCTTCGATCATCAAAACTGTGTCTTGGTCTCCTCCTCCAAATGGTTTTATAAAACTGAATGTGGATGCAGCAGTGAGTGGTGATTGGAGGAAAAGTGGTGTTGGTGGCATTCTTAGATTGGAGGATGGCTCGGTGAAGGGCTCTTTCCTAGAGGCTGCTGGTCCAGGTCCTCCGCTGTTGGTGGAGATTTTGGCAATTAAGAATGGCTTATCTTTCTTTGTCTCTTTTCTTCCGAGGGTTCAGGATCGTTTAATTGTTGAATCTGATAGTAAACGAGCAGTGGAGTGGGTCAAGAACTATGATCGATGTCCTGTTGTCTACAGAGTTTTAGTGAGAGATATTGGTCTTTTGCTAAGAGATTTAAATGGTATTATTAGATGGGTTCCTAGATCAGCTAATGTTGAGGCTGACAGTTTAGCTAAGGCCGGTATCGGTTAGTTCTCGTTTCTCTAGATTCTATTAGCCTTTGGGTTTATTATTGTAAGGGAGAGTTTTGTTGTTAAACATTATGTAACTTTTGATTATTTATGGTTATTAAGGCACTCTTTTCCTCCTTCCGCTGACTAATTAACGAGGCCTAACTTCTTATCAAAAAAAAAAACCATGATTAGATAAGGCGGCAGTGGTGCTTGTCTTTCCATGCTTGGGACATAATATATGTATCTCAGTGACTTTGGGTTTGAAGCCAGTTTAATGATGATAGTATTGATCTGTGGCTGTGCAGGTTTGGCGTGTGAATGGCCAGAAAAAAGTTCTCCTTCCAGCTTCTGATCAGTCAAAATTTTACAGCGGGGATTGCTATATTTTTCAATATTCTTATCCTGGAGAAGACAAAGAAGAGTATCTCATAGGAACATGGATTGGAAAGCAGAGTGTCGAGGTAATTAAGTATTCTTTGACTGTCTTTTGTCTCAATTTTCAAAACTGTTGAGTGCCATAATGCTTTCACTTCCTGTGACAAAACTATCTTTTGTCCAAAACAGGAAACACGCATATGTACCATGGATGATAATTTTCCTACTATAAATATATGTTATTTGCTGTGTGTTTGTCTTTATCATGATTCCTTTTCCTACAATGTTTGTGTTAGGGTTGTTACTCTTCTGATCACGAGTTTTTGCTTAACAGGGAGAAAGAGTTTCCGCAATCTCTTTAGCAACCAATATGGTTGAAGCATTGAAGTTCCAGGCTACCCAGGTAGCTTTCTTTTAAATAGAGCATTGTTCTTTTGCTGTATGTTTCTATTTTCCTTCTGATGTTATCTTAACTGATTAACAGGCTTGCATCCACGAAGGAAGTGAACCCATTCAATTCTTTTCTATCTTCCAGAGTTTTATTGTGTTCAAGGTTTGAGAAATTTTGATTCACAACTTTTACTTCCTTCAATAGATACTTATGTTTTTAGGTTTTCCCTAGATGATTCGGTTATGTAAAATTCATCAGGGTGGTCGTAGTGAGGGATACAAGAATTATATTTCTGAGAAGGAAATTCCAGATGGCACATACACAGAAGATGGTCTTGCACTGTTCCGGGTTCAGGGTTCTGGACCTGATAACATGCAAGCAATACAAGTCGAAGCAGTATGTCCAAATTTCATCTACTATCTTTGTTTCCTTAAGAACTTGTAATACTATGATCCTGATAGAACTAATTTTTATGGGAAGTGTAAAATCTCCACCTGACTACGGTTGGGTACTTGTTTTTATTGTTTTTTTAATTCTAAAAAAGGTGACTGTACCTTGTTTTGCCTTTTCCTTGACCGGACAATGTGAAAGCACAAGTCCCAAAACAGTTGCTATTATAAATGCAAAAATATAACCTGTTCTGCAGTATGTTAATTGTTTGTAGGATGGAACTTATGCTCTCTTCCGTTTTTTCTGTATTTGACTTCTATCAGGTCGCGTCATCTTTGAACTCCTCCTACTGTTACATATTACATAGTGATTCCACCATATTCACTTGGGCTGGAAACCTAACTTCCCCTGATGACCATGAGCTTGTTGAGAGAAAACTAGATATCATAAAGGTATGTTTTATATTTTGAACTTCCTTCCTGGAACTTCATTTTATTAGTGTGGGTAAATGGGTAGTTCCCCTTTATTGTTTTGAATGTTATGATTCACTTTGGGTTCAGTTATTTGAGTTTTTGATTTGATTAATGTTCATGTTTATTTCGTTGATATTCCTTGGGTTTTTTATTGGCTTATGCTACCCTTCTGATAATCTCCAGCCCAATTTACAATCCAAGCCACAAAAAGAAGGATCGGAATCTGAACAGTTTTGGGAGTTGCTCGGAGGAAAATCCGAATACCCGAGCCAAAAGATTGCAAGGGAACCTGAAGGTGATCCTCACCTATTTTCCTGCTCAAAAGGTATGGATAACTCTTTAATTGTTATATGGTTATTCATGGTATCTTAATTCTAGATAAGTAAAATGTTTATTCATATTATAATTTTCTAATTTCTTGTCTTTCTTCATTGCCATGTTTAATTGCAAATTGTACCTCAATCTGCAGGGAATCTTAAGGTGCGTATCTACGTCTCCACTACTTTCTAAACTTGCAGTATAAATCCTTATCCCAAAAAAACAATGCTAAAATATGGAAAACAATGTTGTACATTCTTGTCTTTTGTTTGCACCGTTGGCTTCAACTTAAATTTGTTTGCAGGTGACGGAGATATATAACTTCACCCAAGATGATTTAATGACTGAAGATATATTCATCCTAGATTGCCACTTGGATATCTTTGTCTGGGTCGGACAAGAGGTTGATACCAAGAATAAATTGCAGGCCTTGACCATTGGTCAGGTAAGATCAACTGATATATAGGTGGACTGTTGTTGCACTGTATTTTTTGAGTGCAACCACATATGCTTAAATCGTAAAACTTAAATCCTAATGTAAATAGACTTTTCCTTGGTCAGTTCATACAGTATCTTTTAGGAACTTGAAATAGATTGTGGCAGAGTATTGCCACGGGTGTTCTTACTTTTCCTTCTGTTGTTGCTCAGAAATTTCTTGAGCTGGATGTTCTCCTAGAAAATTTGTTCCATGAAGCTCCGATCTACATAATCATGGAAGGGAGCGAGCCACCCTTCTTCACACGTTTTTTTGCATGGGATTCTGCAAAGTCCGCGGTAAGTATATTTACCACTACTCCGGAAGTGCTCATGATTGATATAATATCTTTGCAAGGATCTTAGTGTTTTTACTTCCTTGCAGATGCATGGAAACTCGTTTCAAAGGAAACTTACCATTATGAAAACCGGCGGTACACCAGCAATTGATGTAAGACTTCACTTTAGTCTGTGTCATAGTAGTTGAAGTTTCACTGCTCTCAATACCGAGTGACCAGTATCCATGTTTCACTCTTCGTTTTCCTTGGAAGTATTCATGCTTGACACTCGTGTCCAAAGCGTATCCAGATATAGATATGGGAATATGAGTGTATGACTCTCAAGAGACTTTCTAATTACATGGGAAAACTTAAAAAAAAATAAACATACTCATATTCGACATTCACATTTAATGGAGTCCGAGTAACATAGCATGTTTGTACGTTTGTGTTCTTGTTACTACTTTAACAATTGTATTTGGAGTTAATTCTCTGATTACCATCATATTACATGTTTAGAAACCCAAGCGGAGAACACCTGTATCACATGGTGGAAGGTCTAGTAGTGTGCCAGATAGATCACAACGTTCGAGAAGTATGTCCTTCAGCCCTGAACGAGTTCGTGTGAGGGGAAGGTCTCCTGCTTTCAATGCACTAGCTGCTGCATTTGAGAATCCCAATGCTAGAAACCTTCCTACTCCACCCGTGGCTAAAAAACTGTATCCAAAATCTGTGACTCCAGATTCTGCAAAGAAATCTGCAGCGATAGAAGCTATTACTGCATCTTTCGAACGACCACCACCAGCTCGAGAGACCATCATACCTAGAGCCGTGAAAGGTATGCGATTTCTATGTTTGGAGATAAAATCATGTTATTTTCTTATTTGTACTCAAAACCGCTAGTATGTTTCTTGGTGAAGTGAGCCCACCAACACCCAAATCAACACCAGAGCCTAACTCTAAGGAGAATTCCATGAGCAGCAAACTAGAATCCCTTACTATACAAGAAGATGCCAAAGAGGGTGAGGCTGAAGACGAGGAAGGCCTTCCAATATACCCTTATGAACGTCTCAAAATAACATCGACTGATCCCATTTCTGAAATAGATGTGACCAAGCGAGAGGTATAGTTTTAAGATGGCATTATGTTCTAGGCATTTATGAATCATTTCTTCTCCAAGACTCATAGTCGAAATATGCACAGACGTACCTGTCATCCAAGGAGTTCAAGGAGAAGTTCGGGATGAAAAAGGATGCATTCTATAAGTTGCCTAAGTGGAAACAAAACAAGCTAAAAATGGCTCTTCAACTGTTCTAAGGCCCTTTTGATTCATCATCTATTTATCACAACTCCCTGCAAATGAGAGTGCAGGTGGAACAAAACATGCTTGCAAATTTGCACAAGTTCTTTTCATTTTTCATCAAGTTTGCTTCTTTTTTTTAATCTTAAATTGAATCCGCATATCACTCTAACTGCACCATTTTGTTCGGCAGCAGTGGGAAAAACCCGAACCCCGTTTTCGCAGGATCGAAAAAGTGGGACAGCATCAGTGCATATTTAGCTGCTTCTGCTCCCCTATGAAGCTTTTGGTTTTCTTTTTTGGTCATTGATAGACATATTTGGATTTCAACCCTTCCCCCCCCTCATGTGGTGGTTTGAATGTCTAGAAAATTCTTCCCTTTTTTTCATTTGTTGTCTCTGGTTGAGTTAGCTTATGGGTATTCTTTATGATTGTGAGGTTTGTATTTTTGCATTTTTTTAATTTATTTTTTTGGGTGTCCAAAATAATAAAAAAATAGAACAAATATTGGGAGTTTGCAAATGCCAGACAATTTAGGTTGTATTTTTGTAAACTTTGAGGATGAAAAGTTTGTACAGCAGAGTGTAAGAACCAAGAACTAGTTCATTGTCTTTTGTTTTGAATAATAAAAGTGTGCTTATTATTATTATTACTATTATTATTTAGATTTAAAGAATATATCTTTGGGAGGCCTTAAATTTCCCAATTTTAAACTTCTTTAAGAGAGAAATGTTGCATGTTTACTACTATGTTAATCTTGTTCATATATTCGAATTCGAGTCGCATAAAATCATCACATTTAGCTTAGTGGTCATTAAAATCAGGCTGAACCTCTGCATCCATAATGACACCAACCATAACTCGCACATGTTTTCCTCTTGGACTTCACACCTTTAACAGCAGAGCTCCTCCAACATAGCTCGAAACGAACAACTCGAACTGCTACAACGAATCATATTATACCTCTATTGACAGGCACCATGCCTAGCATGCGAGGGATCACCGCACATGTATCATTCATCTTCTTTCTGATGAGACTATCGTCCATGTTAAACTTTAAATTGTGTTCGAAAGTAGTCAATGGTAATACCTGCGTGCGAGAGACTTTTGAGCACGATTTGAAGTTTAATAATGTACCTAACACACGAGAAATCACCTGGCACGTGTAGTGTTCATCTTCTCTCTAAGATTGGATTTTAGAAGCATGAGACAATGGTGATAATGGGATTTTAGAAGCATGGGACATAGAATGATGGCCAGAGACCTTGGTATTAGGATGTTCTGATGGTGGCATCGAGGAAGAGTAAGAGAATTGATGGTGACTCGAGGTGTTAATGAAAGATGGCATAACAATGGAGTATTTGTAGATTAAATTGATAGTCTGTAAATAAAAGATTAAATTAATTGAATTATTTTTAATAAGGGTAAAATACACGTTTGGTAACTGAACTTTCTCCTATTTTACTCCTTGTACTTTCAATTTTTTTCATTTTACTCACTGAACTTTATAGATTGAATTTTTCTAGTCGCTCCGTCGTTAAATAATTAACCCGCGTTATGACACGAAGAATTGCATCAAAACGATGTCGTTTTGAATTCTTAAAAAAATTAAATTTTAGACTAAAACGATGTCGTTTTGATTAAAATACGACAATGTCATAACGAGGTTAATATTTTAACAGCAGAGTGACCAAAAAAATTCAATCTATAAAGTTTAGTGAGTAAATTGAAAAAAATAAAAGTACAATGAGTGAAATAGGAAAAAGAGTGAAGTTCAGTTACAAACGTGTAGTTTACCCTTTTATTAAAGATCAAATTAATCGTAAACAATAGGAATTAAATGTATTATTATATCAAGTTTAAAATCATGTCAATAATGAACAGTGATTTGATTGATATCAAAATAAAAATTGATGACTTAATTGATTATTATTTTTATTTAATGAAGAATAAAAACGACGTCGTAATCTAAATAAGTAATTTATCTTCAGCCAGAGTGGATTGGGTAGGCTGGGGTATTGGGCCAATGGTGGCCATTTAACAGTTCCGCCAAACCTCCATGGGTGGCGGCCAGTTGTGTAGTAGATTCAAAGCTTCGTCGTTATCGAGTAAAATTATAAATCAAGAAATTCAAGCAAAAAATAGTGTAAGAGCCAGAAGAGTAAAGCGTAAAGAAACAAGATTGACATAGTTGAAAATTTCCTGGCTTCCACTACTTAAATTCAACCAGTTCACAAGAAGGCAAACCACCAGACTTCGATTTTCTTTTTCAATTTCTCACCAGCAGAGATTCTATGTCGAGCGAGAGAGTAGCTGTTGAGTTGGCCAAGGGCGTTAATGGCCTCGATAAGATCATCCTCCGCAATACTCGTGGAAGCTCTGCCGAGGTAATTTTATAAGACTTTCGGTTTCTTTTTCTTCTTTTTTTTGGCAGATTTTATTTATTTATTTATGGATCTGTTCAATCTGATCTGCGTTAGTGTTTTTTTTCTTTCATTTCTTTGAATTTTTTTTTCATAGATCTTTCACTGTTTAATACTGTTTCGAGTTGCCTCTTAGGTGTATCTGTATGGAGGCCATGTGACATCTTGGAAGAATGACCATGGAGAGGAGTTGCTTTTCGTCAGTAGTAAGGTGCTTTTCAGTGACAGTAATTTTCTTGTCTAAATATGATGAATAGTGTTTATAATAAATTATTCAAGTCCTTTGAATCGATGCTTCATTTAGACCTAATCTTTTGTTTGTTCCAATGAAATTCCGCGTTTAATGCCTAATTGTTGATATTGCGAAAGAAAATCTTCATCTGTGGATTTATACTTTATTAACTTGTGAGTACTAGATTTAGGTGTAATGGTTCTAACGTCTCAGCCTCTCACGGATACTTATTTTTGTTAGTGCATTTATGGATATGATCTACTTCATCCTCTAATGGAAGCATATCTGCTTCCCCTGTTGCCTGTGGCAACTTGTGATCCGTCTATTTTTATTGTGGGCAATTGCAAAAGTTAGATAGAGTATGTATTTTATAGATTGTAAACATTTACGAACTATTTTTTAAAACATAAAGAGCTGATTCGTTGGTTATCGCAATAACATGAACCCATGGATTAACTGTTCAGAAAAACCAGATTACAGTAATGCAATGTTTAAAGAAATTGAATGAATTATATTACTTTCCTTGAAACTCCTTGCGCTATTATGAAATGAAGTGTTTCTGGAATTTTTAGGAAAACTTGCTGTTCAATAACTTATTTTGTTTGCTTGTCTTTCTTTTTCATTCCATTCAGTGACTATATAAGGTAGATGGGAGGAAGACATTTTTTGGTTTAATGAAATATAAAATGATAGTTGACTTTAAATTATTTTGGTGAATCTGCTTAACAAATAAGAAAAATGCATTAATCTATAGTTGCTGTTTAAAGTGATCACTTGCATGTGCAAATGCAAGTGTTTAAGAAGACAACAGTTGGAAGTTATGTGAATTTTTGTTTCTGATGTACTAAATACTTTTCTTCTGCAGACACTGTTCAAGCCTCCGAAGCCAATTCGTGGAGGAATTCCTTTGTGTTTCCCCCAAGTATGTGCAGATCTTGTATTGACCTACTTGTTTAGACCTTTATCATCCTGGTCATGAAAAAATGCTCTGTGTTTGCAGTTTTCAAATCTTGGTCCTCTTGAGTCTCATGGTTTTGCCAGAAATAAAGTTTGGAGCATTGACACAGACCCACCTGCTTTTCCAACAAATTCATCCAGTAAAGCACACATTGATTTGATCCTTAAGCCTTCTGAAGAAGATATGAAAATTTGGCCTCACAGGTAGTGTCATTTTTTAATATTTTAATTTCATTTCACAAAGAGAGATCCATATTCAAATCTTCATGGCATTATTTTCTTGATCAATTAACTTGTCCTCATGGCTGTCTTTTTTCTCAGCTATGAGTTTCGCCTGAGGGTAGCTTTGGGACCTGGAGGAGATCTAATGCTAACATCTCGCATCAGGAATACTAATAGTGATGGGAAGCCGTTTACATTTACATTTGCGTATCACACGTATTTTTCTGTTTCTGATATCAGGTAATTAGAAGGATTTGTTTTATATTTTAACTTTTCTGTGATAAGATGCTCTTTGGTGTTACTACTTTCAGGTTTATATATGCATATCTTGTAGTCATTTTTGCATAGGTCACACTATCTTCTTCCTTGTCTCCTTTTCATATCACAGTTCATTAACATCAACCGTTGACAGCTAAGCTATTATACTCCATCATTAGTGAGTTCTAACGAGTCAACTATCATTACTAGTGACGTCTTTCCTATTCCTAGTTCTAGTTTATTTCGGTCTAAAATTCCGTCTTCTATTGCAAGCATGTCTTCTTACTTCCAGTAGTGAAAGTAGCAAACGTTCTTCTGCCTGCTTACTTTTCAATTATGAATTTTCGCACGATTCTTAGTGTCAATAATAAGGTTTTTGGTAATGTAACAATAACACTTCTTAGTGTCCGCCCCCCCCCCCACCAAAAAAAAGAAAAAAAAGGAAAAACATTTCTTAGGTTTAAATCACTAAAATAAAATATTATTTTTCATAATTTCTTTTTGGATATAAGTTTTGGTTGCTTGTTTTGTTTTCTTGATCCTTTATTTTGAATTTATTATATTCAGGAAGTCAACTGTGGATATATAAAATCATTTAGTTTGTCTTTTAAATATAACTGCTTTCTAAATATTGATATGGGTGCTAATTTAAACTGCACTCTTACATTTTCTCTTACTATTGCATTGCACCTCAACTAGTAAAACTGATTCTTGGTATAATATGTTTGTTGGTGACTTGACGTTTGTCTCGTGATGATTATACCATTGCTATTGAGCAATCAGGGTTTAAAAAAAACTATGTTCCTTCTGTACAGTGAAGTTCGTGTTGAAGGATTGGAGACACTTGATTATCTGGATAATTTGAAGAACAGGGAGCGATTTACTGAACAGGGAGATGCGATAACATTTGAAGGAGAAGTGAGTTTGTGATTGATTTGCCCCTCAGTCTGCTCACATTTTAACCTAGTTTACTGTTAACATATTCTTATTTCTGCTTAAAAGGTGGACAAGATATATCTCGGTACTCCTACAAAAATTGCAATTCTGGATCATGAAAAGAAGAGAACCTTTGTATTACGCAAAGATGGGCTCCCTGATGCTGGTGAGGTTTATTTTCTCCAAGTTTTTAATTTATGTTCATACTATTTATATGGAGTCTGATTATGCAAGACTTCTATTTATACTCTCAAATACACACACACACACACGTGTACTTCATTTTTACATCGAGTTGGAAAATATTATCATTGCTGCTTAATGGTAGAGGTACTTTTTTACACTTTTTATAGGCGTAAATCTATGAAACCCGTCTATAATAGAATTATGGATTATTGTTGGATCGTTTCAAGTGGTTGGATTACAAGTATCCCGAAATGCCTTTCTGTATGTTAATATGAGTTGTTCCCTGCTTTAATATTGTTATTTCTTTTGCCTGCAGTGGTATGGAATCCCTGGGATAAAAAGGCAAAGGCTATGTCTGATTTCGGAGATGATGAATACAAGCATATGCTGTGTGTGGAAGCTGCTGCTATTGAGAAACCCATCACATTGAAACCCGGTGAGGAATGGAGGGGAAGGCTGGAACTTTCTGCTGTTCCGTCCAGTTACTGCAGTGGCCAACTTGATCCTCAGAGAGTCCTCCAGGGTAGCTGAAGATCCCTTACTGTGGTCGATATATGTACAGGTAATCATGCTGAATGTTTAAAACCTGTACTTTATTTATTTACAAGTATCAGGTGATGCTACTGATGCAACTGTAAACTATGATGCTACTTCCATGCTGCTTCTGTTTTTTCGTTTCTGGTCCGGAATTTAATTTTCAACCTAAAATAGGAACTGAACCTCGAATTGTGAAAATCAAAGAAAACTTTTTCTAAATGGATCAAAGCGAATTTCAATGTTCAGTACATGCATCATAGTTCTTTTTCTTCGATGTGTTTCAGCGGAACGGTTTTCATTTCAACCTTGCATAAAGAAACTAAAATGTGTAGAATACATTTAACATGCCGGTTCTTAGATGGCTGTAACCTTTTGCGTCTGGTCATTTGCAGGCGGTGTCCTTTTTTACTGGTATGTATAAGTAAATTTTAGAACAGTTTTTGTCCTGTCTCTGATCACATTGTCGAGTACAGTCCTTATTGTTGGCCCTGTTTTTATTATCCACTGCAATTTATGCTGCTTCACCTATTCGTAACCGAGTTGAAAATACCTTTGGTGGTGTTATTGGTTTTTATTTTAGCGAAGTGAACGGAATCGTTTATAATTACGATGCAACATGCAGGTACCATGAGGCAACATGTTGTGGATGAATCCTGGATTTTTGGTGGATGAATGAAATAATAAGGAGCTTAGTGCATTGTGGAACAATGTTATAACTGTTATCAATTACACTATTAGAAAACGACAATATTATTTTGTTGCTGATATTGAAGCACTGTTGGTTATTTCAGCTGTGGATGAGCTTTTATTTGTCTATGGGCTGCCTTTTGATTTGTAAGAACTTCCTTATTCAAATTGAGTTGGATTTTCCCCTTTATTTTATTTTTATTATAATTTTAGTTTAGAGTTTCTAATGGGGACTCTGCATAAATTATATTTTCATGAATTAGTAAGGGAATTACATTAACATATATTATAGATTAGATATATTAGATAAGAATTGCTTTTGTTGGTTGTGTAATTTGGTGTCGCATTTATTTATTTAAAGTCTATCAAATAGGAGGGCTACAAGGATGATTTTTTTTTTCTTCCATTAAGTGTTTAAATTGAAATTTTTATATATTTTTTATTGTTATAACTATCAACATCCGATTTATTAGTCGATTAATTTGGATTGAGAACTGTAAAATTTATTACAGATCAATCTTCTCAATCCAATTTGTTTTTTTTAAATCCAATTTTTTTTCTTCATAATATTAGAATTTGAATTCTGACTTTATTTAAACGATTTAATCTCATATTAAATCTGTTAATATATTTTATGGTTGTTGATCAAAATTAAAATATGTTAAAAGTAGTGAAATTATAGTTTACTCTTATAATGTTGGTTAAATGTTTTCAATGCCAATATCTTAACAATGATTTTAAAACTTTTGGGTTGTTAGAAATTTAAAGATAATAAAGAAATAAGAACATTGCAAAGAATGATGATAAAACAAAAAGACGATGGATTGAATCGAGAAATAATTGGTTTGATAGTTTAATTATACATGTTGGGTTTGATAGTTTAATTTTTTTCATGAAAAATAAATTATAATTAATTTATTTATTTTAGAATAATTCAACGGAGAACTAAAGATACTACTGTTTAACCTTCAACCTGGTTCTAACAAAAAATTGAATCTCCCTCTCGAATCTAATGCCAATTGGATTGATCGTTTCCATTTTTTTTCCCCGTGAAATTCTGATTACATTGCTGAAGAAAATTGTTTAAATACTTTCGAATTCGGGTATTTAATTAACATTAAAAACTGAGATAAATTAATTTAATCAGATATATCTACGAATGATACAAACAGTACAAACTAAATATTGTTCAAAGGTGTCAAATCTTGTTTATGCTTAAACCATGGAGAACTCAATAACGAAGTGTCAGGTCCATTGAAATCTTCTCCTTTCTTTGATTTAAACGAACCTGGTGAACCAACTTCCCTGATTTCTTCACCATCGGATTGATTATAGGCCTTGGATTGGGAGTTTTTCACCGTCTTCTTCTTCTTGCTTGAACCGCCGCCGATGCTTAATGTCAGCTCGATTTCACTATCTTCGTCGGAGTTTTCTCCGACCGGTCTCCCCAGATCGAACCCCATTTCCGTTTTCGTGACTCGGATGTGATCGTCGGAGCAACTGCCACTCTTGCCCCTGGAGTGGGTCGTTGAAGTTGCCCACAATTTGTTTGTGCTGATTTCCCTTTCTAGTTCATCCATCAGCATCTTTTGAACATTGTACAGTCGATGAAGTTCTCGTACCTATAATTTAGTTGGTAACCCTTGCTTAGTATAATAGATATGCTCGATTAATTCGATTAATTTTTTTGAAAATATATAATTTAATATGTTTATATAGAGTTAGTTGTTTCGGTTATTGGTTAAAAAATAATAGTCATTGATTGATTTAACAAGTTTTAATCGTTAAAGGTAGAAATATTGCTGATAATACCTTACTTGCCCAGGAAATTGTTAGGGTTACTCTAGGAAAAATCTCTCCTAGGTGCTCCATTAAAATAGATTTGCAAAAGGCTTTTGACTCAGTCTGCTGGGATTTTTTGTTAGTTGTTCTGGATGCTTTGGGGTTGCCTGCTACTTTTTGTAGTTGGATTAAAGCATGTGTTACTACCCCTAGGTACTCTATTGCTCTTAATGGCACATTGGTTGGGTACTTTGAGGGTGCTAGGGGAGTCAGGCAAGGAGATCCCCTATCTCCATACCTCTTTGTGATTGTGATGAATGTCCTTTCTTCTCTATTGAACATGGCTGCTAAGAATGGCATTTTTAAATTTCACCTGAAATGCAAGAGAATTTCCCTCACCCATCTGTGCTTCGCTGACGATTTGCTCTTATTCTGTCATGGGTCTCTGGATTCTGTATTGGGGGTTGTTAGCGTTTTAGGTAAATTTTATGAACTTTCTGGCCTAAGACTGAATGCTATGAAGTCTGAATTATTTGCTTGTGGCCTGCCTATGAATATCTTGGAGCATATTCAGTATGCTGCTGATTTTAAAATTGGCCAACTCCCTGTTAGATATTTGGGAGTGTCTTTGGTCACTCGTAAGCTTACTAGTAAAGATTGTTCAACACTTCTTGTTAAAATCAAAAGCAGAATTGATCAATGGGCTAGTAGAAAACTCAGTTTTGGAGGTAGATTACAGCTTGTCAAATCAGTTATGTTCAGCATTTTTGGTTACTGGAGTAGGCAGATTATTCTGCCTAAGGGTGTTATTAATGATATTGAAAAACTGTGCATGCGGTTCTTCTGGAAGGGCTGTGATATCCCAGCTCGTGGTGCTCGAGTGAGCTCGAACCAGGTTTGTGCTTTAAAGTCTGAGGGTGGTTTGGGTTTAAGGAAGCTAACAGATTGGAGTAAAGCTTGTTGTCTTATGCTTGTCAAAAATATTCTGGCAGATGAGGGTTCTCTGTGGATAGCCTGGATAAAAGATTATTGTTTTAAATATGTGGACTATTGGAATGTTGATTCAAAGCCTCATTTCAGCTGGATTCTGATTAAGCTGGTTAAGTTGAGGGATGAGGTTAGGAGGCTGTTTAGCCTGGTTCCTATCTGGTCACAGATCAAAGGCGGTTGGATTTGGGATAGCATTCGTACAACAAGAGACAAAGTTGGGTGGCATAAGCTCATATGGTTTCCATCTCATATTCCTAAATTCTCTATTATTGCATGGATGGTGATTCTTGATAGATTGCCAACTAAGGATAGACTTACCCGCTTTGGCATAGGAAATGATAATATTTGCGGACTGTGTTCTGGTAGTGTGGAATCTCGTAACCACCTATTTTTTGAATGCTCGTTCGCAAGTGAGATTTGGAATGCTATTTTGCGAGATTTTGATCTTAATCCTCAGGCGTTAAGCAGCTGGGATGAGGCCCTGCGCTGGTTGATTTCGAATCTGAAGGGTAAGCCACTTCTTGTTCACATCCTTAAGTTGGCGTGGACTGGTTTTGTTTACTTTCTTTGGGAGGAACGTAATCACAGGTATTTTAGGGGCGTGATTCGTTCGACTACGGTAGTTGTGAATAGGATTCAAGAGGCTGTTCGAATTAAATTGTATAGTCGTTCCATGAATAGGGTAGATGATGTAAATAGGAGATTATGTTTAAATTGGGGACTGGTTTAGGCTATTTGCCTTGTTTTTGTAGCAGCTTGATGCTTCCTTTGGATATATAAAATTCTACTTATCCAAAAAAAAAGTTTTAATCGTTTCTTTAACTCGATTTAAAATCGAAAATTGACCCATACAAGAATAAAATTAGGGTTAAATTGTCTAATTTTAAAACTGAAGGAGGTTTAAAAAGTGTTTAAACTAACCAAAAAAACGAGATCTTAATTTGTCTAATTTTAAAGCTGACGAGATTTTTCATGTGTTTAGTGAATGGATAAAGCAACATTTAGTCCTTAAACTTGGTAATTTCCCAACTTGATCCTTGAACTTCCTTTGTCCACATTGATCCATGAATTTAGATTTTGTTACATTTTAATGACATATTACAGTGAGGTTGTGCAATATTTTATAATCTCATGGTCTCATGTCATCCCAATGAATAAAATGGAAAGATTGTCAACTTTAGGACTAATGTGGATTAAGAAAAGGTTAATGGACCAAATTGAAAAAAGTTAGCAAGTTCATGGACAAAAATGGAAAAACATGATGTTTTCATAGTCCATACCTGGTGTTTGAACATATCTTCATGCATTTGCATCGTCTTCTTGATCGACTCCATGTTAGTAACCCTAATTTTCAGCACCCCATCCATGGAACTTTCTTTGAAATAATCATCCATGAAATGCAGAGAAAAATTGCGGCCGCCCTGTGAATTTGCTATTGTGGTTATCCCACGGTACCCGACTTTGGTTCCCATGGCCTGAAAATGGTATTCAGAGGGTGAGCTGATATACACGGAACATACTTAGAATTTTATGCTAGAGTTTGAATTTGTAAAATTTTAAAAGAGAATTTATAAAATTTTAAAAGAGGTAAATTTATAAAATTTAAGAATAAAAATAGATCATTATTAAAAATAAAATATATGAAAACTTAAAATTTTAAAATTTTAAGAGTGACTCTTCTCACCCGAATATAGATATATATTTGATACCGTGAATAGAGTAAATTAAGTTGGTAGAATTGTTTTCATTATGAATATTTATAATATTTGATCTATATTAGTCCACTAATGTCGATTATACTAAGAAAAAAACTATTAAATAACTCAACTAAGAACAGGGTATAGAAGCAGAGAGATTGAGTTTCATGCAGTAATTTGCAGAAGTTGAAAAACATGGCTAAAACTACTATGTAGTGTTTCAATTCAACTGCAAATAAATCAAACGATCAGAGACAATTAATCAAACATTTACCGATCAATCAAAAACTCTAAGAAATCGGCTATCAGCCAATCTCCATGCAAAAACAACCATCAAACAAGAGATTAACACAAGAAGAATTGCGGAAGCATCAGTCAGAAGAGTGGATGAATTCGATATTCAAAGTGAGTTTATACCTGCAAGAGAAAATCTCTTCAAAGAAGCAATTCATTGAACAAAAGTGCTCAGAGCTGAAGCATCTGATATTTTCCCATCCGTATAAGTAGATCTATTGATGAAGAAGCAAATGCGGAGAACACCCAGATTAGAAGGGCTAACAACGATGAAACCCTTTTATTTCGAGGACGGAGATAACTAAAAACACGCAGCCAAAATGGATTGTATTGTTTAAGACATGGAAACAGCTCTTCAGAGTTTTCAAAGTTTGTTTTCTTAGTGAAAAGGATTCAGGGTTTGACAGGCTGTGAAAGAGGCAAGAGCAAGAAAAAAGCTGGATTAGTAGCAATAATATTATTTTTCTAGGAGAGAGAAACCTATATACGTGGGAATCTCTGGATTAATTTGGTTGATTCATGCAATTATATATAACCCTATTAAACAAACATTCAAACTAAATCACAATACATATGAAAAGAGTATTCATGTTGATAAAGTTGTGTTTTTCCATATTAAATTTTAGTGTTTTTTATTTTACGTTTATTATTATCGTGCTTGTATTATTAGTTTATAGTCTCGAACCTGAAATTTCAGATTTCTTAACATATCATCGTCATCAATCTAAGATTTCATTGGACAACATATTTGAGTTGCTCGTAAGTCATATGTGCAATTCTTGTGTTATTCTTAATATTATGATTGTTATTGATTTACAACTAGTGGGGAGAAGGTCGGTGGTGTTTAATTGAGTGGAGAGTCGTTGAGAAATGATTTTGAGACTTCGATCGGTGACAAATTAATCTTTCTGATATAAACGGAAAATCGTTGAAAAATGAAGACGATCGAAAGCAAGGATTCCATGAGAATAAGGATTTTACCCCTCTACATGAGAGATAAAGTCTGCTTATATACTTTGACCAAAGATTATTCATCAATGTCGCATAATTATTGACAGACTAATTAGATATGATTAATTTCGGCAGACAATTTACGATTTATATTATATATAGATATATAAATAAAAGGAAAGAGGTGAGGTGAGACAATGCCTCTGTGTTTCGAAGGCACTACTTTGACTAAGATATTGCCAATCTAACCACATTTGCACGTTCCTCTTAAAGCTGAAATATGCTGCATTTCTGGGTCCACAATGTCCACCATTTGCTATTCAGTATTTTGAAAATACATTAATAATATATTTTAAAAATAAATAAATAAATATAATTATCTGTTCATCATAAAATATAAAATAAAGGTGATAATTATTCTTCCTTATCGTACAACACAAGTGAAGATGATGAAGCGTTCACTTTGTGATTTTGACATCAACGAAGGTAAGTTGATTAGTAAGAGATTCTTTCAAGGGTTGCTCATCAAAACCACCAATATTCCACTCTTATGTTTAATCTGTAGGTAGGCATGTTATGCCTTTAAACCTAATTTCCACCTACACTAATTTAATAATTAATATTTCGATTAACAATTTACATTAATTCAGTTGGAGATTCGACAATGAAATAAACACCAATTATTATTTATAAAAAAATTATTTTAATTATTTTTTAATCAAACTAACATTTTCGATTAATAGATGATACCATCTTCATGAAAGACTTAATAATAATATGAATAGATTATATATATTTGAATATAATATATTTAATTTAGGTCTGTGGTTTAATCTTGAATAACTTCTTTCTCTCTTTTTATAAAAAAAAATATTATATATTTATATAAATTTCAAGGCCACTAAACCACTATGGTTGACTAATTAAACACTTTGATCGGTCTTTTTAAGCATAAACTTTTTATGAGATGATAAAAGTTGGTAAACGTCTCTTGTTAACCCATTAATGGATGCTTTAAGCATATTGTTAATTAATTAAACCCCAAATTTATTTTAATGCCAAACATGCTCTCGTCTTAGCATATTCTCGATTGTCGATCGAGTATTAGGTCGCATGTTTAAGCATGTAAATCTTCAGTTTTAACTCAAATTAAATTTAATACGATTAACCCGAATTTAAATCTAACACAATTAGATTAGATCATAATAATTTTGACAATTTAAACTCGCTCTAGTAGAAAATGACATCGACCTAAAATGACTTAGACCCAAATGTCAAATCAAATAACAATTGAAATGTCTCGAGTCTAAATGACTCTTACCGAGAATGATTCAAATAAAAAATGACATAACACGGGACGTTAAACCTAAATGATAGTCCAAAATAACATGAATCTAAGATGATTCAGTTCGGAAATTGACTATTATAACATCAAAACTATACCTAAAATTGTCCCCAAAAAATATAAAGATTAAAACTAAACCTTAATTTAAATACATTCAATTCAACTCGACTCGAAATAGATCAATCTCCGTCTAATTCATAGCAGCTTGTTTTTATTTAATTATAGCATATATAAAACAAGCAAGTTAGGGTAACAAGGGAAAGATTCTTGCAAGGCATCAATGTTAGAAAAAGGCTAAAAACATGTTGCATCCACTTCCCCTTCATTGCATCAGATTCCGAGTATGACTCCTTACTTAACCAATCAAAAACATAATATAATTAATTAATTAAGACTTTGATTGTTTTAATTTCACGACAAACCAAAAACATAATAAAATAAATTAATCTTATCTTGTTGCGATCCCATCCCATCATTTTAACAACAATATCTTCTCATCCCACGTTCCTCTACTTCATTTATTATTGGGTTTCTCATATTATTATTGTTATTATAATTTTGATCATTAAGCCATTATGACTTAAATCTCGGGTTTGATCTGAAAATTTTATAATATGACTCGTTTAGTGAATAGATAAATAAAAAGAAAAAATAATATAATTTTATTCAATTAAAATAATTGTGTCCATACAATTATATATATGAATAAAATTTTTAAGACTTGATTTTTTTCTTGTAATATTAGGAATGGAGTCTAAATCAAACGTCATGAGAGATCAAATTATTAAACTTAAAAGATATAATGAGTTATTAAGTATTTAATTTCAAAATTTAGGACACAAGACCTAATTTATCTTATATTTAGACTTACAGAAACTTAATTTATCATTAGATCAAAATATTTGAAGGACACGAGTCTCTCCCACTCTTTTTTTTTAATTCTGTCAGTGAAAGAACTATCTTATAATTTATTGTCAATTATAATGAAAAAAAATTATCAATATTTTTATGCAAGATTATGTATTCTTATTTTTCTTTATTTTTATTATTTAATGATTGTTTGTTTATCGTTATCCATAACATCGTTTAATTTTAACAATTTGATAATTTTGTGAATAGTCTAAGAACGATCATAAGACAATATTTGTTCAAAATCTTTTTAGTTAATGAACAATACACACATGACATATCATATAAACGTAGTTACTCAAACCTAAAACTTCAAGAAACAATAACACTTTTTTTGAATTAATCACTAGTATTCGATCTATTGACCGACTAATCCAGATCGGATATTACATAGGCGAGAGGAACTCTCCCAACCCAGTTTGTTCCATTCGCAAACGTCAATATTCAAACCCCTGACCTTGCTTAAAAAACTTATTGTCTCATCCCACTCGATCAACTGGTTGTTGATAATAACATTTTATTTTATTAATAAGATAGATTGATTGATTTGATATTTTAAAATTTACAATGCAAAAAAATGGGCATAACATCGCACCGAAATAAATACAAATAAAAAAAGAGGAGGCTAATTAAAAGTGGAAAATTATTAGTTGTTAGATATAATTAAAATAAGGAGGAGCACATGGAGGCGGCATTGCTCTCCACAAGTACGTGTAAAGTATTAAGGAGGGATCAAGCAGACAACAATCTTAAATTCCGATTGCCTTGTTCTTAGCTACACATACATACACACAATATAAGCTGATACGTAGTATTTTTTTTCCTTTCTAAAAATATAATAATTCATATTATTTTATAATTTATGATTATTTATGTTATAATTTTAATAAACAATATTAATATGACTCATCTCAACTTTCATTCATCATTGTCATCGATAATCATTTTATAACTGTCATTCTAGATCAAAATACAAAATTATCATTATGTTAATATGAAGCTTAAGAGGAATTAATACACAAACTAACAATTTATGGAGCCATTGCAAGTGTTTATAGGATGAGTAATCGGTTGAGTCGAGTGGAAAATAGTTCAATTAGTTAAGTTTTCGAGTATTGTTTTATTATTCAAATTTTATTTAAGGTATTTTAGAGTCGAGTTAAATTTATGAAATTCGAATTGAAATGAATATATTTATTCGAGTTTATGTTCAATTTTAAATATAACGTTATAGTACTGAATGTCTCCAATTTAAACGACTCTCTCTATTTATATCAATGTAGATATATTTTTTCTTACACATATAATATTTATAATGTTATTTATTAAATTAAATATCATCAAAAAAATATACAATATATATGTAACCCCTAGACCCGGTCTGTAAGTTAGACCCAAACCTAAGTGTTCACATATCTCATTCAGAGATTTTTTTTAAACAACTTGTAATACATTAGATATAATACATATATATCCAAAACGATAGCAAATACATGTCACCAAACACAACTGAAAAACATATAGAGATATACATTCGTACAAAATAAGTAGTTGATCTCCCCTGATGCCAAATCTGCTAGCTTACGGTTTGTTGTTATCTGAAAAAGGTAAAAACTATAGAATGAGCTAAAAAGCTCAGTGTGCCCCATACAGTGTATAAAACATACATATAAAAAAAATTCAAATAAAATAAAACAATTTATCAATTTCATTTTAATAATATGCACACTACCCCATCCAATCATCAAAATGTGTAAGTTCATATGAACCATACACCACCTATACACCAGTAAGGCTTAACCTGTGCACAAAGTAGAGGAGCCTAGGAAAACTGTAAGGTTTACCCTTGCACACAACAAAGGGACTTGGGAAATTGTAAGGCTTACCCTTGCACACAGCAAAGGGACCTGGGAAACTGTAAGGCTTACCTTCGCACACAGCAAAGGGATCTGATAATACTTCCTTCAATCATACCTCCAATGACAAAAAAATAACATGTATGCATTAGAGTAAAAACGGTAATTAATCCATTAAATATGGAAATGTTCCATATTTAGAAATCATGTACAAAAATACTATAACTATAAACCATATAAAAAATATATGGTAAATCAGACATTAAATAAACATTATTCAAAACACCAGATATTTTCTCATAAAATATATTATATTCCCATAATATAAACCAGTTCAGATATATAGTTTTAAAACTGTAAGATAACACTGTCAGGAAACACACTTGTAATAGTCTGAGAAATCAGATAGAGAAGCCTATTACTGGGTTTCTCGATCACGCTCTGCTGCAGCGCTAGATCCTACGAATTGGAAAAATCCATATTGGAATCATAATATAAATAATATTAATCTTTATTTAAAAAATATACGAAAACCTACGGGTAATTCTTGTAGTACGCGGTTCGGGCTGATCTGACGAACGAACAACTCCAGACCTAACTGATCATCGCTCAGGTGAAACACAAGTACCTTCATAAAATGTTTTATTGAATCAATTCCTTAACCAAAACTCAAATAAATAATCAAAATATTAAAATACTAAGCCTTTTGGTTTCACATGCTCGATTCAGGGATTTCGGGTCAGAATTTGGTAAAACGGACTTCGGAATCAGATTCAGAACGTCGAAAAACATAAAGTATGACATTTCAAAATTATGAATTCTTGGTCAAAATTAAAGTCAACGGGTTTAACTGACGATTTGGAGACTTCCGGGTTTGAATTTGGTGAAACGGACCCCAAAAACAGATTTAAGACGTCAAAAAATATTAGGATAGGAATTTTCGAAAAAGATTAACGGTTGTTTAATAGTGTGGTCAAGATATGAACAACCATTTTACGAAAATAGCATCATTTTCAAAAAAATTACCAAAATATCACAATTTTCAAAATAATTACTAAAATATCATTTTTTTTTAAATTACGAAATTATATTTTAAAAAAAATAGAAAATTAGCACCCTTTTCAAAATAATTACCAGAATAGCATCCTTTTCCAAATAATTACAAGAATACCACTCGTTCAATGGTCAACAGTCAACGGGTCGGGTCGGGTCGGGTTGTAACCGGTCAAACCGGTCATTTTGACCTTCCCCACGCGTAGTGGCGGCGCGTGGGAGCGCGTGGGACCACTTCCGGCAGCGTAAAATTCACAGAAAAATTTCTAAAAATTATTTTGAGCGATTTCGAGATACTTACAAAGCTCGGTTCAAATTTTTGAACGGCGGATAGCTCGATTTCATCAAATCGGAAACTTTGACCGCTTCACCTCCCCACGCGCCGTCGTCGACGGAGACCAAGGATAACACCGGCGGACTCGGAATGACACAAGGAACACGATGGTGCGGGAGGTGTCGTAAACGGAGCAACGATTAGCGATGAATTTAAGATTTCCTCAGCGATGGAGCTAAAAAAAGTCGAGACTTTGACTTAAAATTCACGACGTTTGGCAGCGTTTCACTTCAATTAATTTAAGGGATTTGTTCCTCGCTCGATGATGAATACGGTGGTGTTTTCAAATCAACGATCAGAGGTCGGACGGCGTCGGGATCGTGGTTGGAAGATGGGAGTTGGGAAGGGAATTTTGGGAATGGGTTTCTATTTGGTTTCACATGCTCGATTCGGGGATTTCGGGTCAAAATTTGGCAAAACGAACTTCGGAATCAAATTCAGAATGTCGAAAAACATAAAGTATGACCTTCCGAAATTCTGAATTCTTGGTCAAAATCAAAGTCAACGGGTTCGAATTTGGTGAAACGGACCCCAAAAACGGATTCGGGGCGTCAAAAATGTCAGGATAGGTATTTTCGGAAAAGATTAACGGTTGTTTAATAGCCGGTCAAAGTTCGGGTCAAAGGTGGTCAAGATATGAACAATTTTACGAAAATAACATCATTTTCAAAAAAAATTACCAAAATATCAACATTTTCAAAATAATTACTAAAATATCATTTTTTTTAAAAAAATTACGAAATTATCTTTTTTTTTAAAAAATTACGAAATTAGCACCATTTTCAAAATAATTACCATAATAGCATCCTTTTCCAAATAATTATCAGAATAGCACCCGTTCAACGGTCAACAGTCAACGGTCAACGGGTCGGGTCGGGTCGGGTCGGGTTAACGGGTCGGGTCGGATTGTAACCGGTCATTTTGACCTTCCCCACACGTAGTGGGGGCGCGTGAGACCACTTCTGGTAGCATAAAATTCATAGAAAATTTTCTAAAAATTGTTTTGAGCGAGTTCGAGATACTTACAAAGCTCGGTTCAAATTTTTGAACAGGAGAGAGCTCGATTTTATCAAATCGGAAACTTTGACCACTTCACCTCCCCACGCGCCGCCTTCGACGAAGACCAAGGATGACACCGGCGGACTCGGAACGGCACAAGGAACACGATGGTGCGGGAGGTGTCGTAAATGGAGCAACGATCGACGATGAATTTAAGATTTCCTCGGCGATTGAGCTAAAACAACGTCGAGACTTTGACTTGAAATTCACAGCGTTTGACAGCATTTCACTTCAATTAATTTAAGGAATTTGTTCCTCGCTCGATGATGAACACGGTGGTGTTTTCAAATCAACGATCAAAGGTCAGACGACGTCGGGATCGTAGTTGGAAGATAGGCGTTGGGAAGGGAATTTTGGGAATGGAAACCACGTATATAACATGGTTTTCATACACTTCCAAGGTAAATTCAGGACTTAGTCCATGAATTTATCTCATCTCTAAAACATGCTACAAGTTTTGAGAATTTTTAATTTAGTCCCCAATTTCACCTAATTACTTAATTAAATCCTCAAATTCCAATTAAATATATATATTTTTCAAAATTCCGGGTTGGTACAATATCTATAATGCTATTTCTAAAAGAATAGATTTTAAAGAATAAATATTGATGAGAGTGTAAAAAATCATAGAAATGTTGAGAAAAAAATATTTGTAGCTATTGTAGTCGAAGAGAAATTGAAGATATACAAGTACTTTAAAGTGGGAAGCGTACGTAATTCAATTTAAATATTATTTTTGAAAAGTGATTTTGAAAAATGTTATAAAAAGTACTTTCAAAAGTATTTTTAAAATTTATAATTTAAAATTTGATTGTTTGAAGATTCCAGATGAAAAGTTATTTTTAAAAAATAAAATATTAATTTTAAACATTATGTCCGTAAATTAAAAATATAATATTTGAGTATAAAAATATAATTTTACCTTAATATTGATTTTCCACAACAAAAATTAAAAATTTGAGCTTTTGAGATTAAATTGCAAATCAATTTTTCAACCATAATTTTAAATAATACTTTTTCATTGCCAAAAGTATTACCGAGTTGAAACGTAAAAGTAAACTGCTAAATTATTTAACTAAAGATTAAAATAATACCGTTTTAATTTTTAATTTTTCGACTATTCTAACTTTACATATTCAAACTATTTCCACTAATATTCATCATCATCTTCATTTCTTGATCCGAAAAATTTCCTTGCAACAGCTGCAAAAGCACCCAGAAACAAAAAGAATAGGAGTGTATCGAATCCGCCTCCGACGCCGACTGCAACACTAGGGCCAGGAGCAAAGAAGGAGAATGGTGACCAGCCCCATCCGCCATAGAACGGAACACCGTAACCGTATCCATAGCCTCCGACTAGAGGTGGGGCAACCGGTGGATTAATGTAAATGTTGGTCCTGAACAAACATTAGTTTAAGCATTAATTTCAAAATTATTAAACATATTTATATCCGACACTCGCATGCGTATGTAAACAACATAGTTGTCCGTAAAAGCAAATAATGAAGGTAATTAACTCCTTATTTTTCTTGAAGTATTTGTGTGCGACACTCACATCTGACCCTTATTTTGGTACGAGGATATGAACTTCTAAATTTGTAAGATTTTTTTTAAAAAAAATGGATATATTCGTATAAGACACATATCCGTATGAACACCAACATTCAAATTAGACTTACGAACACATAGCAAATAATCAGAATCTTGGCTCAACTAGTTCATGTAAATGATCTCAAAGAGGTAGCATCTAATAGGTCCGGTATTCGAAACTTAATATATGTGACTCTTTCGTCCGAACTTAATCATACGTATTTCTAACCTATGTCAATTGGATTCGGGTTCAAGTGTCAATACGAGTATGTCTTCGAGTATAGTCAATAATGTTAAAGACAATAAAATCATACATACACAGTGGACGCCAGGGCCAGTGGCCTCAAACAGAATCACAACATAACTAAATAGCTCAAGCCGATGAAATTACCTAGAATTGCTTTTGGCTCTCGGTGCTGAGCGAGGAGCCGATGACCGGAACGCTTGACCACCAACTCGACCGCCGGTTTTGGCAGCAGACGCGTCGTCCACCGAGCCGAGAGTCAACACTCCAGCAGCCAATGTCACTATTGCTAGCTTTGCTAACTGTTTCTCATTTCTCCTGTAAAAAAAAAACACAATCCAACACCCCTAAAGACAAATCCTCGGTCACGTAACACACAAAAAAATCATTTAAAATCAACATATTAAATATTTAATCATTTTAATGGCAGGAACAAACTAATAGTATTATCAATTTCATCTTACTGATAACCTAATTATCAATTTATGTAAAATTAGAGTAGAAGGCTAAATTCTAAATGAAAAACACGATATAGGGACAAAAACCATAATTAGACCCATATGAAAAATTCAATCCCAAACCCTAAAGTAACAGCTAGACTCGAAGAATAAAGTAAAAGGAAGAAGAAAGGGCTTATACCCCATGGAAACGAAGCAGTACCAGGAGGAATCTTCGTGGTCATCTGACTGAAACTTGAAGGAAATGAAGGCAGGGGAGCTGGGAAGCTTAGCTCTGGGTTTGTGAGTGAATGTGAAAGCGTTGGTAAGGAAGGTTTGATGAGAATTTGAAGATGATGATGCTAAGGACATGTTTGGTTTGTTTCCGAGAAATTTATGGGATTCAGCTTCTGGTGAATTCCGGCAAATATAATCACTTAATTTTTGTTAGTTCTTGAAGCTTACATTTTTTGGATGAAGCGAGTGTTGCTGAGATTTTTGTTCATTCCTTAATATCCAGATTGCCACGTGCTCGAATATTTATGGCCCTACGTTTCCAGACTATATATTTATCTGATATCACTTATTTTATTTTAAATTATCACAAAAATAAAAAATAAGAGTGCATTAAAAAAACGTGGCTAATTTATATAAATAATATTTTTTATTGCACAAATCAAATAATATCAGAGAGAGAGAGAAATCATTTTTATTATTTGAGGTCTATTATTCGAACATCATACATGTTAGGGATGTGGTTGTTCAATTTTAAATGGTTAAAGAGCTATCTTTGGACAAATATTATTTGTAATTACCTCATATTAATCAAATAACAAAAATAATAATAAAGATGCGTCACGTAAATAATATTATTTATAAGATATATTTTGTGGGATTAAAAAATTATAATAAAATTAGATATAAACAATATGAAAAATTTTATAATTAAATTAATTGATTTTGAGCTATTATTTTTTTTTAAATTAAAGAAAAAAATACATTTTCGAACTTTTAACACAGATTCTATGTAGAAGAGAATAAGATCATAGTTAATAATTAAAAAAAAAATACTTATAGAATAGGATCAAACTGCAGATAGATGGAGTTTGTATTATTTTCTTGTAATTTGAACATGTAGTTATAAGAAAAACAAAGATTACTTACAAAAATAATGAAATTGAAAGAAAGATTTACAAGTAAATTTATCCGATTTTTTAAAAACCAGACATATTCGAATGCAAATATCCAAATTCTTGTTCCCTAATATTTAACCACGGACATGTTAGACTGTTCCGGTAACTAAATTACATTCTCCTTTCCCCCTTCACAATCTTCTGTAAATGACATTGAAACGCCGGTCTTCAATTTTATACGGGTAACCGGTATTGGTTTCCTAAACGGTGTAATGCTGCTGGATCGTATCAATGCCGATCCCCTTTAGCTTCACCACCGACTCGACATGTCCTTTGAGCGTGTGAAGCTCTCGAAGCCTGTAAACAGATATCAGTAATTCGTAGTCGTGTCATAGAGCGAAAGATCATGGCTTGTCATGTTAGTGAATGTTAGGCGTGATAATGATTTACCTAGTAACCTTGGCTCGTCTCTTGGCCTGCTCAGCGATCTCAGGATAAAGGTACATGTACTTACAAGCTGTGCAATAAGGAAGGCAGATACGAATAGCATCCCGGGGCGCTCGACGAATGACCAGCTACGTGATCGTGTCACAAAGATCAAAGCCTGGCTCACAATGCTTACTTGCAAGTATAAAGCACCAATCATCTCATGCTCCGAGCCCCTTAGAGACCTAACACCGAATTTGTCCTGCATTCATCAATACGAACTGTTACGAGACTAAATTCAAATCGAATATGAACTTGAAATCCTTTCAGAACTACATACCGAGAAGAAATCAGTATCATGCATTACCCAGAAGAATATGGCAGTCATCAATGCAAAGTAGCCTCCAAGCACGATTTCGGTAGCGAAAATTTCTCAGTTTCCAGCTATCGGGCTAGGGAGATGGCTTGACTCGGTCCTTCGAGATTGTCATGATAGTTCCTGGAGTAATATTCGATTTGATCGTCAATACTCAGATTCGAGCCGATAAAGCATGGAAGAGCAGAAGAATCATGTGCAACTTATGTAATAATCCACTTACCATCGTTAAGAATGGCAATGATCAGAACCATGAATGGAGAAAAATCAAACTTCCAGATAAGAGCAATAAACAGAAATTCAAACTACAAAATCAGAAACAAAAGATCGCATAAACAAATCGATACAAGTAGGGTAATGAGTTCGATAATCAATTAGTATAAAATCATTTAATCATGTACTAACCACAATACGTATTGTGATCGAAACTGCATAGATCTGTAAAAATAAAAAATCAAAATCAAAAGGGTCATGCATTGCAAAATATAATGTATAAATCTTAAGAAATATTATTAGAGAGAAGAGATCAATTTACGGTATAGTTCTTCATCCTTTGGAAAATAGCTCTGCTAGTCAACACTGTCAGGGCCGTGGCTAGGTTTTCGGGGGCCTGTACAAATTCTTATAAAGGGGCCCTATTTTTTAGATATATTTGATTTCGGGGCAACAATAGTAGCATTTTTTTGAAAAAACGTCGCAATAGATCCATCTATAGTGGTGTTTATTGGAAAAACGCCACTATATATTACTTTTTTTTGGTATTTTTTGGGCCTGCATAATAATAGTGGCATTTTTTGAAAAACGTCGCAATAGGTCCATCCATAGTGGCGTTTATTGGAAAAACGCCACTATATATATACTTTTTTGGGGCCTTTTTTGGGGGCCTTGTGCGGTCGCGCAGTTCATGCCGCCCCAGCACGGCCCTGACACTGCACTAATTATAACACTCAGCCTGGGTTATGTGAGAACAATGTCGGAAGCACTTCCTGCAGCATCAGTAGCATCTGCTTCAGCAATTTCGATATCTGCCTTCTTTAAAGTAGGAGCGTCCTTAACACCATCTCCGATCATTCCACAAATGTGCTTTATTTCCTGCAACTTCTTCACAATTTCGTATTTGTGCTCTGCATGGTAAGTATGGTAAGAAAGCGTCGTGTTATTCGAGACCCCGAAACATAAAAGAAGAGTTTCTATTTGCAAATACCTGGAAATACACCGGCAAATCCATCGGCCTTCTCGATCAACTCTTCCACAGGAATGGCAGCTATGTTTGCATCCTTATCTTGACCTAGCAAAGACAGATGGATACATGTTGGTTCCCATTCCAAGCCTGCGGCCAGTCTCCTTTGCAATTGCGAGTTGATCACTTGGACAATAGAACGAAAATATAAGTACTAAATTGTCACAATGAACATTTAAAGAAATCCTTCAAAGGATAGTTTACCGGTGATCATCATCTTGACATTCACAACGAGATGAAGAACTTGTCAAATGGTTTCGGCACTGTCATGCCTTGGAGGATCAAACAGAGACAACAAACCAGCCAATTGTCATGGAGTATCCGACTCTTAAGTTTTAAGATAAAAATTTGCATATGCACCCGACATGAAAGATATATATATATATATTCATTTTTTTTAAAATCAAGTTGAAAAAAAATACATAAATATTATTATAACTATCTTTATATGTATAAAAGTCAATTATATTATTATTTTCGAGTCAAATCCAGTACTATTACCCTAAACTTGAACTCGATTTTAATTCAACCTTATGCTTAAAAGAAATTAACCCAATCTAATTCAAATTTAATTATTTTTTAAATTAATCATATAAAATCAAATCAGATCAAAATCTGTTGAATTCAAATCAAATATTTATCTTTATTTTTAGATAAGTCTGACATCGGAAGGGAAACCCTTTCCCCTAATCAAAAGTCCCTAAACTTTCCAGTAATTGTCTTTTCGATTTAATTCAATAATAAATAAGAAGTGTTTTGTTTTTTACCCAAATCCTTAAATAAAGTCTTTTTGTAACACTGTAGGGCTAAAACTAAGTATGCCTTAATTTATTCAATTTGGTATAAATATATTTTTTAAAATTCAATACTTTAATGGTTTATATTTGAGATAATTGCATTATTTTTTTTATTCAGATCATATTTAAATTATTTTTCATTATTATTTTCCTTTGAAGGGAATGATTACGAGGTTTACAATTTATTTTCTCATATAATATCTAAGTGTATTCATAATTCTTTTACCATTAAATTAGAAGTTATTATATAATTAAATATGCTTAATATTTATATATTAATAATATGAATTGAATTAAGATTCGATCAACTTGTATTAGTACGAAATTAAGTGAAAAATAATGGTATATTTATATATTAATAATATGAATTGAATTAAGATTCGATCAACTTGTATTAATACGAAATTAAGATCGAAATAATGGTATATTATATCTTTCAATTTTTAATGAAAAAAAGATAAAATATGATGAGAAGATTATGAAACCAACTGGGATTTATTATTATAAAACTATTATTATTATTATTCTAAGTATTACATGCATTATATAATTATATAGGAGGTTCAGTCATAGAACCAAATTATTTGACTTCATGTTGCTGATAAAATTAGATGTGTGTACGTTAATTTATCTATACTTTTTTTTGTTTGTTATTCGATTCTTCAGAGTTTTGTGTTGAATAATTCAAATCGACTTATGTTGCACACTTAATTTTGGTAGATGAGTCTTATATCAGGGATATTTTGCACACATAAGATTTCAAACTCGAGATCTGCTTAAATGATATTAAATTGATTACATGTATTTATTTAATTTGTTGTAAAGTCTTCTTCTATGTTTCTTTTATTTATTTATTTCGAGAAAAATATATGAATAAAAAGAAAAAATAAAAATTTTATATATTGATAATGAAATTTCAAGAAATAGAAAATATTTCTATATATGTCAGATATAATAATAAAATATATTATATTTTTAAAAAGATAATTTAAGTTCAAATATTAAAGATAACACTGTTAAAAAAATAATCATAATTTTAAAACATAAATCACAAAATCAACATAAAAATAAAAAAACTGTCAAAGGTCCATAAATTATAATAAAATTAGAAAAATAGAAAAATAACATGAGACGGCCATCTAAATCAATGTGTGTAATTTGTTAAATATATGTGTAAATTTTTAATTTGAATAATAATAGGATAAATTATACTATTGTTCATCAAACTATTGTCATTTTTCTACATTGGTCATTGTACTTCCTTTATAAAATCAGCATTAACTTTATGTTTTTTTTAGTTTGGTCCTCAATTGTTAAAATATTAATGATGATGATGTTAATGTAATATATTTTATTTTCACGCTATTTCTTCACATCAATATTATCTTCTTATTCAAGAGTATAAATGACATGATAATAATGACGTGAAAATAAAAAATGTATGAAAAATACAAAACATCATATCAAAACCGTCGTTAACTTTTTAAATATTGATGACCAAAATAGGAAAAAAGTGTAATGTTATTGACAATTTTGTCAAAAGAAAGTTTGATGACATGGTAAAAACGATAATAATTTAGTGACCAATGATGTAATTTATCCTAATAATTAATATAAATCTTAAAATAAGGTTGGATGAAAATTAAAGGATTAAGATTATTTCATCGACCTTTCTATGATGATTGAGCCATAGGAGTCAATTTTGCATTTATATTATTATTAGGATAAATTAACTTTTAATACATAATTTTTTTTTGTTTTGGTATCTAAATTTTATTTTTTTTGAAACTATATATAACGTCTAATTTAGGCTTAATTTTGGTATATTGAAGTTAAAAACGTAATGACGATATTGACGTGTCACTATATAGTAATGTCACATCATCATTGAAAAAAATGTTATGTCAATAGTTCTATTAATTTTTAAACTACATTTACCAAATTAAGACCTAAACTAAATGTTAGACATGATTTTTTTTAAAGAAAAAGTTAGATTCCAAAACGAAACACAAGTAATAATTTAGATATTAAACTTATAGTTTACCCTTATTATTATCATCGATACGTATTTGTAATTGCACGACAGACTCTATAATGTATAAATTTGTAATTGTTTCTATAAGATCAGGATTTTATGAGACAAGATAACGTACCGTTTATCTAAATGTATACATTATTGTTTACTACATATAAAACCTCTAATTACATTACATGGAAGTCTATGCTTGCCAAGTATTTACGGGGATGGGGATGGGGATGGGTCAGGTTAAGTCAGATTTTTAGTCCACCCGACCCGACCTGAGAACAATGACTCCTATATCCAAAATCCGATCCGACCTGCATAGTATATACCCTCCACCCGACCTGATTCGACTTTTTGAGATAAAATCCGAACTCAACCCGACCCGAAATAATAAAAAATATTATTTTTATTCAATAAAAATAATGATTTAATTGAAAAAATAATATATAGAGGGGTATTATTGTAATTATTTCTCAATATATAAGATAAAATTATATTTTTTTGGGTCGGGTCGGGTTGGGTATTTTCGTCCTAAACCTGAATTTGACCCGACTCGAACACTACCTTTAAAAAATCCCAACCCGACCCGATCTCAAATTTAAAAAAAAAATAACCCGATCGGGTCGGATCAGAACACATTGAGTTTGGATCACATGCCCATACCTTAAGTATTTATGTGAAATAAAGAGTTTGTGTGTTCTAGTCTAATATGAGACACATTCAACCCAGTACTGTATACAAAGTTTAAAGATTTAAACATGTACTTATGTCGGTACTTACAAATTAGATCGAAAAATTTTATTGTTGTTGGAACTTGCAATGCATAGCACTAGAGCATGTGGGAAATTACACAAGAATGGATACAAAGCTTGAATTGGTGAAAAAGCCCATGGAATGCTATGCTTGATTGGTGGAAGTGGGACGACACCCAATGACCCACATCTAGTCATCCACAACAACTTCATGGACAGGTAGAAATCCCTTCAAAATACACACCCAGTCCCTGTACTTTCATTTACATTTGAAAAGTTCAGAAGGCAAAACTACCTGACAGGTCCCTCTATTATAGGATCGGGTTTAATTAGTCCGTTTACTACTAAACGAATCAATTCGATCTTTCTATTATAAGGATCGGTTCAAATTAATCACTTTATGATTAAATGGATCAAAGTACATTTTAATTACAAATAATAAAATATTTGCAATAATAGAGGGACTAATTTGAACCAATCCTAAAAGCTTTTAAATGATTGTTTCATTTTAACTACCCATGCACGGCTGTTGTCATAGGTATGTGCTACCGACCTGGTTTGGTAGGTCCTGCCTATCTAAATAAAACTTTATTTTTCAGATTCATATTAATTTTGATTTGATTTCAATAAGTATTTATATTAATATAAAATGTTTTATTTAAATTTTATCACATCTTGCATAAATATTTGGACTAACTCCAACAAGAATCCTCAACTATCGCTCAAGTTTTAAATTGGTCCCTAAACATCAACCATTTTAATTGAATCCTCAATGCACAGCATTGTACCAATTAGGTATTTCCATTTTATTGAAACATTTGAACGTTAGCTTGAATAGGATGCAAAGAATATTTAAATAATACATATTTAATTTTAAACAAGTATATACTTGTTAGACTACTACAAGGATAAGATAGTAAACATGTTATCATATATGTATTATCGTATTCTAAATACAAAATTTAGTAATAATACTTCATATACACTTGATATGCATGTTACCATTTATCGTCTTAAGTTGATGATTAGGCTGAAAAGATCTGATTGATATAATACTAATGCTTCAAATATTCAATCAAAAACTTTAAAATGCAGTGATTAATTTAAAATTCATGCCATAATTTAGGGACTTATGGGTAAATTAACCCATCGGGTCAACCCGACCATGAAAGAGAAAAGCATGTGCAGATTTTTATGACACAAAGCAATAAAAGATGGCGGTGACAGAGGACTGCACAGAACTATCTGTGCAACTCTTTCGTTCTCTCTTTCTCTTTGTCTTTGGCCCTTCCCCTTTTACTTTGGCGTTTAGCTTAAAAATTTCACACACAAAAAAGAAATACACCGCTCACCACTCAAAATATCTCTGCAACCACCTTTCAGAACATCTCCAATTCTCTCTATTATCATTCTCTTTCATTTTCCCTTTTATTCACCAGCTTCCATGGGTTTCCCTCCTGGTTTAAGCCCTTCTTAGAGACGTGTATATACATATATATATAGATGGAGTGGGATAGTGATTCCGATCTGAGTGGGGACGAAGACGAGGGCTTCGTCTTCAACGACGGCGACCCACTTCCTTTCCCTGTCCAAAACTTGCTTCAAACGGCTCCTTGTGGCTTTGTCGTCACCGATGCCATCGAACCCGACCACCCCATCGTTTATGTCAACACTGTCTTCGAGATGGTTACTGGGTATCGCGCTGAGGAGGTTATTGGCCGCAATTGGTTAGTCCTTTTTATTGTTTTTTTTTTGGCTTGGTTAGGTTGGTTTAGAATTGTTACTGATTTTTGTTCCCTTCATTTTTGGCGGTGTGTTACTTGAGATTTGGAATGGTGTTTGGTTTATAGTTTTGTTTTCTGGGTGGTATATGAAATGAGAACCGATTACAATGTGTTTTTGGTGACTGGGTCATGGAGTTTGTTGGATGATGAAAGCCCTTATTGATTTTTGTTCCTATTTGGTTAATTACCACCCTTTAGGAGGGATTTTAGTTATGCAGTAAAGGTTTTCGAGTATATTCGAGATAGGAAGTGTTAATTTTCCTTTTCTGCAAAGAGAAAGCAAAATTACTTTGCAGTATAATGAATTTAGGTTTGGGAATCCCCTTTTGAAGCTCCCAAACAAGGGTTTTTTCAGTTAAGATAAATGTTTCATGCGCTCAAACGTTTATGTTGCTCCAATTCTTCATTTTGGTTCTAGTACCCAACTACCCATATCTGAGATCCGTTTCTGTTACATATTCGGATATGGGTATGGACATATCATCCTCTAAACACGTGGGAAAACTTAAAGAAAGTTGAAAAAACACATGTGGACTCACAATGGAATAAAGTAATGTACCTAAGCATCTACATCATATCAAGTGTTTAGTGAAGCCCTTTATCATCTATCCCAAACTGACTTAAAATTAATGGTGGTCGAATTGATTCCCTTAACTTAGAATGTTTGAAGTGCTGCAAAGTAGATATTAAATAGGAAGCAATCTGCTGTGGGGAATTTCTGGCGTGAACTTTGAGTTCCTTGTATACTTGGTATCAGCCATAATTCACTGGGATGTTCTGTAGTCTTAGTAAGAAAGGGGAGGGTTGAGGATTCCCATGGCGTGAGATATCACATTGCAAAGATTCCTTGATGCTTGAGTCAAGCTACAATTTTCGATTTCGAGTCAAACTTGAAAATTTTAAGCTCGCGAGTTTTCCAGTAGAGTCTCAATTTTTTTCGAGTTCGAGTTGAGCTTGACAATTTTACGCTCGTGAGTTTTCAAGTCGAGCTCAGTTTTACATTTTTCGAGTCTAGTCGAGCTCAACACTACTCGAGCTCGATTTTACTCGTTTACAGCCCTATGTGCGTCAAAACTATCTTGGTAGTATCATATGAGACTGAAATTCATGATTGCTTGAGGAATCATAATGATGTGGTGAAACATATTTTTTAAAATTTGGTCAGCCTCTCATCATTGACATATTGTGTATCTCAACAAGAATTTGGCTTTGGTTTGGGGCTGTAAAAGAGAAATTGCTTGGGGTTTGATATTGAAAGCTTAAAATAGATGTAGTTTATATTCACTACCACTCGGAATTTTTTTTTAAATCGCATTTGTACTTGTCAGCCTGTGAACAAATGGTTTTCTGGAGAATTTTTATAAATATTTTGAAACAGAAAATCCTTAAATTCAATGTTGTTTTGATAGTGGGACAATGAGTTTTAGAGATGCTGCACATCTCTTGACAAGGAGAACTTCCCCTTTTCTTGTTGAAGTTGTCGGCGAGTATCTGAGTGTATTATTATTGAATCTTTATTTTGTTTTTGCATATCTTAGCTACTGCTGAGTTAAATGTCCTTTAAAATGTGTTGGTTGTACACTGAAATTGGATGGACTTAATGAATCAATCGACTTCTGGTTAATTTATACTTTCTTTGTTGATGCTTAGGTCTCTAAAGTTGCATATATGTTTACTTCAGTTATGCTCCTTACAATTCTTAACATTTCTTGTAGAAATAGAAAAATAATATTTAATGTTCACCTTGTGATCAGTTCTGCATTGTTCTGACATCTGTGTGATTTTGTTTCAGCCGGTTTTTACAGTATAGAGGGCCATTTGCTAAAAGAAGACATCCTTTGGTAGATTCCTCAGTAGTTTCAGAGATACGGAGATGCCTTGAGGAGGGCATTGAATTCCAAGGCGAGTTGTTGAACTTCAAAAAGGACGGGACTCCTTTGATGAACAGACTGCGCCTTACTCCTATATATGGAGATGATGCAATAATCACTCATGTTATTGGGATCCAATTCTTCACAGAAGTGGACATTGATCTAGGTCCAGTGCCTGTATCTTCAATAAAGCAATCTATGAAGTCAACAGACAGTTCTCGTACTGGTTTTTCTGCTTTTCGGCCTGTAGTGGCTGGGGACCGAAATGTGTATCATGGGTTTTGCGGGATACTGCAATTGAGTGATGAGGTATTATCTCTCAATATACTTTCACGACTGAGTCCAAGAGATATTGCATCTGTTGGTTCTGTCTGTAGGCAACTAAATGACCTGACAAAAAATGAAGACCTTTGGCGGATGGTCTGTCAAAATGCATGGGGTTGTGAAACTACACGTGTTTTAGAGACAGTTCCTGGTGCAAAAAGACTTGGGTGGGGTAGGCTGGCTAGGGAATTGACCACTCTTGAAGCAGCTGCATGGAGGAAGCTTACTGTTGGAGGGACTGTTGAACCTTCAAGGTGCAACTTTAGTGCGTGTGCTGTCGGGAATCGAGTTGTACTTTTTGGTGGTGAAGGAGTAAATATGCAACCGATGAATGATACCTTTGTATTGGATCTAAATTCGAGCAACCCAGAGTGGCAACATGTCCAAGTGAGCTCTCCTCCACCTGGTCGTTGGGGTCATACACTTTCTTGTGTGAATGGGTCTCATCTGGTTGTATTTGGTGGTTGTGGAAGGCAGGGCCTGCTCAATGATGTTTTCGTGCTAGATTTGGATGCAAAGCCTCCAACCTGGCGAGAGATCTCGGGATTGGCTCCTCCACTTCCAAGATCGTGGCACAGCTCCTGCACTCTTGATGGAACGAAGCTCATAGTTTCCGGTGGTTGTGCAGATTCAGGAGTACTTCTTAGTGACACCTTCCTGCTTGATCTTTCAATGGAGAAACCTGTCTGGAGAGAGATACCAGTTGCATGGACCCCACCTTCTCGTCTGGGTCACACACTGTCAGTATACGGTGGTCGGAAAATATTGATGTTTGGAGGTCTAGCTAAGAGTGGTCCTCTCCGGTTTCGTTCTAGTGATGTCTTCACAATGGATTTAAGTGAGGAGGAACCGTGTTGGAGATGTGTAACTGGTAGCGGCATGCCTGGTGCTGGAAATCCAGGGGGAATAGCTCCACCTCCAAGACTTGATCATGTTGCCGTGAGCCTTCCCGGTGGAAGAATTCTCATCTTTGGCGGGTCTGTTGCTGGTCTTCACTCTGCTTCCCAACTTTATCTCCTGGACCCAACCGATGAAAAACCTACATGGAGGATACTAAATGTGCCCGGACTGACACCTAGGTTTGCTTGGGGACATAGTACTTGTGTTGTCGGTGGAACAAGGGCTATCGTACTCGGTGGTCAAACAGGCGAGGAGTGGATGCTAACCGAGCTCCATGAACTATCGCTGGCAAGTAATGTTGTCTGATTACTTGCAGTCATGGCCAAAAGATGATTCTGCAGATGCATATGATCCATGTTATTAACGAGTCTCGGTAAAAAAAAAGGAGCAACTCCACAAGATGAGATAGAATTCTGAGAACAAACTGGATTGGTGAACATAATTGGAAAATAACAATCCTGACAAACATTCTTCTGGTCGCTTGAAGCATGTTCATGTACTGAGGCTGTTCCGGTCCGGCTGGCTGGCTCGGGGCAAAACTTGCAAACGAGTGGCTTGAAACATGTTTGGTTTTTTTTTTTTTGTTTTTTTGTAAGGTTTTGTATGAACCGTCTAACAATGCTCACAATGGTTTATTCTTGATTCCTAGGATGCTAGTATTTGATACAAGACAGACTGAAACAACCTAGGTTATTTACATATATTATAGTATATATATATATATATATATATATGTGTAGGCTCTGTAGTTGAGAACAAAGGATGCTGCATGTTTATAGTAATCTGTTGCTTTAATATTTGATTTTGTAAAACCAGCATCGGCGAAGTATGACTAAACTCGTTATTAACCAGAAATTATAAATATAATCAATGCATCCTTATATGCATAAATGAATGAGTTAATAATCATAATATATTCAAAATGAAGTCTACACATATTAGGATTGAGACTTTATTCCTTCTCGTAGCTTGCTATCGTTGATTTTTGTGTATTATTTTTTTCATGTTTATTTTTTTTTAAATTTATTCAGGTCTTATGTTTCTGTCTATATGCAGAGATTTTTACATAGAGATTTATTTGCAGGGATTACTTCCTATTACATACCTGTATCTGAAAACTGCATAAAAAGACTGTTCAACTATGTATTTATTTATTTATACATGAATTGTGTTTTATATTTATTTTTAATTTTCTGACTGTCGGAGGTCTTCTACGGAAGTTGTTCTCAACCTGACGTTGGAGGTAACTTACTACCCTACCTTCCTTTATCCTATTGCATATGAGAATAGTGTATTGTTGTTGTTGGATAAGACTCAATCTTTTTTTGAAACAGTATATTTTTATGACTCCACGTTAAAAAAATTGATTTGACTTTATTTCATATTTTGAATTGATTTTTAGTTTTTCAATTATGTATCATGTAGTTATATTATATATGAAAAAATATAAATGTATATTATATATGATTATAGAAAATCATTTAAATTATAATAAATTAAATCATAATATTATAATTATTTATAATTAAATTTAAATAAAAATTCAAACAACTTGACTTGACTCACATTTCAAAAATTTGATTTAATTCAAAAAAATTAAATAAACTTTAAGTTGTAAAATCACATTTATTAAATCGAATAATTTTTTTTAATTCAAATCCATTCCATGGAGTACTCACCCCTGAATTATTTATGTATAATGGGACTCAAATTTAAGTATCAGGGATATTAGTCCCTAACTATTAATTGGCAACAATTGATTTTCAGTTATTATAAAATTAAGGAACTAAAATTGTAATTAAACCAAATATCTTAAACAGTGAAAGTACAATAATGAAAAGACGACATTAAAACAGCAGCTGTTCTTCTCCACTTGGGTTTCGTGACATTGACACTCCCTTCTTCTCAGCTTTACTTTTCTCTCTCTTTACACACACTTTCACTCTTCCTTTCCTTTATCACAATGCCGATCATAAAGGATCCGTCGATTCCTCCGCCGACGATCGGCAAGATCGGCCCTTACACCGTCTTCATTACCCCTCCTTCCACCCCTTCTCCCGCTGAATCCCCCGTTTTTCAATCTCCCACCAAGGCGCCGCCGCCTTCTCCCCTCACTCCTCCTCCCGTACAACCGCCGCCCCAGCAGTTCGACAAGTCTCTTCTTGCTTCTGAATCACATTTCGATGGCTCCTTTCTGGGTTTCTTCAAAGACGCTGCCTTCAAACTCCAAAACGGTATCTACTTTATTTATTGGAAAGAAGTATATGGGTTTAAAACCATAAAAATAATTCACTTTTTCTCTCCTGTTGTGAAGTTTAAAGAAGAATCGAGATGGGTTTATCTATGGAAGCTTAAGAAACAGCTCAATTATGTTCACACTTGGTTCATTTTGTTAAACAATAAACAAAAGAAATTACTGGGTTCTTTTGTTGGCAGCTCATTCAAGCTTGGATGATCATTTAGCGCGCTGGTTTGGTTTAAATCAATCAAAATATCAATGGGCATTGGATGACTATTATGAGAGCAAGGGATTGGTAAGTGTTTATAGATTTTCGTTTGTTGATTCTTTTTCTCGGGAAAATTTTAGGTTTGAACTCTTTTCGACTATGCTTTTTCTCGGGAAAATTTAAGTTTCCAGATCATAACTTTTAAGCTCTTTTTAGTTTGGTCTGCGTTTGGTGAAATCAAAGTACTGCTGAAGTAGCTTTTAAGCAATTGCTCCTTTTGTTATAAACAATGATATGTCTTGCATTATAATAATGTCAATTGTCATACACATAACATTTGACAGTTCGGACTCATATCCGTATATGACACACTACTACTTGAACCAAAGTGGCATAGTTTCGAAGTACTACTACCCGAACTCGAATAAGTATATGATTTATACGATCAGCTTAATGTCTAAAGGTGTGATTAAGCCTATTGAAGTGCATGGCTTTTTGTTATACTTTGGAGATGCACCATGGAAGTAACATCGAAGTATTGAAGTGAAATGCTGTTCATGTTATAGTTTTCTCCATTTTGAGTTCACTTCTTGTCATATCCGTCGCAGCTACGCAATGCATAGGATATTGATGTTGTTCAACTTTTTACATCATTTTTATTTCAGGAAAAGGAAGGTAAGGTGAAAGATAAATCGAGCAAAATACAGAGTGTGTAGCATATTTGTTCTGGTAACGAAAAAATTTCGACATCCCTGTCCTTTTCCTTTTCTATTTTCATCATTTCTCAAATTTGTTTATACATGTAGTGTGGATGTTCGAAGTTCTGATTGCCATGGTTTTTTCTGTTTCTGCAGAAATTGCACCAAGGATGGTTGTTGCTTCAGAAAGACATCTGGGTTTCTGAAAGGAACTTTGTTGAAGTTTCGGGATCGGATCAGATTGTATTCCCTTCTCTTCCTTTGCTAGTAGCTAACTGAGCTTGTTTTTGTGTATTAGGGTTGGAATTGTGTAATATCCTTTACCTAGTCAATCTCTAGCATAGAGATTGTTATATGCTTTGCAGGACACACTCTGTCATGTGTTGTTATTTTATTGAAAGCATTGTCTAATGTCTTGCTGCCTAAGTTTCTCATTCGTGTATACGTGCAATTGAGACTATAATCTTATCGTATGTTATTTGAACTGCGATGACTGGGACCATGAACTAGAATGAAAGGGAGAACAGACACACACATGAGTGGTTTCCCATGAATTCCTCCTGTCGCATTTGCTGCATTATATGAAACACGAGCAGCTAATGGTGAAGTGTAAAATATCATTGACAGTCTACATGAAGAATGTAATGGGTCTAAAAATTTACTGTTTACATCAACAATGTTATCCGTATCCTTGGAATATATGCCGTAATTCTCTGCCCGGTCATCATTTTGATCACCGTATGGAGTAATGTTATTAGTTTCATCCTCAACCGAAGATGAGGACTTCATTCCCACTGCAGGCTGTTGAAATCGGAACTTCCCATGGACCAAACTCTCTCGTACGACTTTGAAAAGATATTCTGTAGCTGGAGTCAGTCCCATGACAACAAACCTTGTGTTCGGCACCAACATGGTACAAGTTGATTTAATAGGGTAATCCCGATCACAAGCCTTGCGATGCCATAAGGTGTAACCGATAATATGCCATAAGGTGTAACCGATAATACTACCCTGTAAAGGTTCTTCAAAACCCACAATCACAGTAACAGAAGTTGGACAAACATCTTCGAATCGTACTGTTGCTGGAGAAATTGAACATAAACTTGCTGAAAAAGGATGAGTTGATACATAAATCAATAAAACGAAATCCCTTAGAAAAATTATTTTGATGGTTGGAAATTAAAGAAAGGCACATGATTAGCACTTCATCTGAGATTACGGAAAACCATTCAACCATGTGTGTTGTAAGCTAGAGATTACCTGGTATTGAATGATTTGGTGAAGAATGTGAAATAGCATCGAAAAGCATGTTGTCCAGTGGTTCCACTGCAGAAGAACAGAGTTTCTGAACTTCGGGGCCCAAAGAGAGCCTGTTGATACCCCTACTTGTCTTCATGGGCACACCAGTCAACAGACGAACCTCAGCTTCAAGCTTCTGAACAGCTTCATCAACAATCTCATAAAGTTTATGCTATTTTTCAGTCCTATTAAGAAGATTTTGGCCTAAAGCGACACGATAACAAAGAATGTCCACCCTCCTCGTATCTTTTGCGGCCATCATTTGTTTTCTCCAGCATCTAAATGAATAAACGAACTCATTAATCGGACTGTATATCGGCATTAATAGTAAACACACAAGTAACATTCACTAGTAGTGAATAACTCCTATATATGTAGTTCATTTTAATGGGTGAGAAAGAGTGAACATGCAGTAGTATTTACCCGAGCAAATCATTTACTTTCCCACATGGCACACAACAAAAGCTCCCATCAAGAAAAACATGTCGTTTATCTTTTCTAATGCTGGACTTTTCTTGTTTTAAAGCACACTCGAGATGACACGACATGGCACAAGAATTTCCTAGGAAAGGAGGCTCCGATCTGCAAATTAACCATAGACTAGGATCCTTGTTGTCATCAAACTCATAACATATGCAGCAGGAACACCTCTTGCAAAATATATCGTATTGTCTCAAGGTAGCTTTGCAAGCATACTTTTTGCAATAAAAAGCATTGATCGTATCATTGCCACCATTACCGATTCCGGGATCATTCACAGGAATGGGCAGTCGGGAAGGATAATCAGCTTTCCACTTCCTTTTGGCTGTTCTCTGAACACCTGTTGGGTACGAAGGCAATTCAGGATCTGTTACACCTGAATTCTTTTCAGCTACAATTTTCAAAAGGTTTTCAATAATTTTCAGCTTGGTCAAACCCGTATATTTCCTTTCCTTCCCCATCTCGGCACATAGGACCTGTAAAATATCCTGACGGCTCCATGATTGTAGCATTTCAGAAGCTCTACTTGTTCTCTTTGACAATTCATAAACGAGTTCTCTCTTTTCATCCATGCTCAATCTACTACATTTGGTTGGATCGAGCGCAACTCCCTAAAGCCAAAGGAACATAAAATTGCAGGTTAACAAGTAGAAGCATGAGAAAGTTCGAGCGGAATAAGAGATCCTAACACTAATATCAACTTGGCAAAATGTCGGGAACGTTAAACAAGAAATCTTTCTATTTATTTATGCAAATGAAAAGGTAAACGACATTAATACGAGAGGAAACGATTAAAACCCCTCATAAAACCAAAAAAAAAAAAATCAACAATATCCTTGAGGCCTATCTTTATCCGAGTTCGACTAGGAAATAACAGTCACCGTTCATCCCATGCACTTGACATTCAACAATGACGAAACCAAAAAGATTACCAAATTAAAAACAATTAGAAAGAAAGAGAATAAAACTCCAAAATTTGCCCAACCAATTACGAAAGCCATCCAAGAACGTCTAATGAACTTCATTAATCAAAGTAGAACGGGAAAACTCATAAGTCATAATTGACTTGCATTAACTAAGGATGTTCCGAACCACACCGCACTCCAAGGATTGTTTACTTCACAATTCAACAAAATTGGACATAAGAACACTCATTGCCAGTTCCAGTAAGGGATTGAACACAATGCCATTTGACTTTTAAAACCTCTGGCCATTCATATGTAGGCGGACAAGGGTATGGGGACAATAACTCTCCAAGGATCATCCAAATACATGGGAAATTTCCGAAGATAACAGTGTCGGACACACCAAGCCCAATTCAATGGCATACATATATGCACGGGAAAGTCACTGCTTGCATCATCCATGATGAAAGGAAGCAACAGTTGGATTCATCCACCAGTTCAACACGATGAATTTGTTCGAAAATGATAAATCAGAATGACAGAATAAGGTCAACAGACAAGATGATCCCAGATATCCACCAAAAACAATTTGTTCAGCTGAAAACTATGTTTGAAGTGAAACTCTTTACTGGTATGCAGACCAACCCAATAAAATCTAGCACGCAAAAGATTAACCTTTAAGACCTTCAACAAACTATTAAATCATAAGCAAAACAAAACATTGAACCCCAGATTACATATCACTCGGGAAAATCAAAATCCAAAGAAGGAAAAATAATACCTTCAAAAGAGGAAGTCCATGGCAATAGAACACTCAAACCCAGATTCTCTGTCACTCAAAAAATCCAAATAACAAGAAAGAAAGTACTTTCAAGAGAGAAATCCAGTGCAAGACCGACGGAAACTCAAACTCGAACCCTGCTTAAACGATATTAAATTGTACTTGAACCAATCTCTTTGGTATTAAAGTTATATTTTGATTCTATTATAATCACTCATTATTAAAAATTTAATGATAAGAGTAACATGATATTTTAAAATTAATTTTAATATTAACTTGGGTAAAAAATATATATTTTTAAATATTTTTAAAAAATAATAAAATATATGATATTACCTAAAATCTATTTATAAAATTATTTTGTCTCCCAGTAATATATTATATGATAATCCAAAATAATAAATAAAATATTTTAAAAAAATTCTCAATATTTTTTATTTCATATATATATATATATATATATATATATAATTATACAAAAATGTCTCAAAATTCAATTACAACTTTTAATAGTTTTCCCTCCTAATTGTCTCACATATATATAAAATTAAGAACTCCCTCCAAAACCCTCAAAAAAAAATTCGCTCTTTCTATGGAGAACTTCGACGCACCATCATTCTCTCTTGGGCTCGATCTCGACGCCGATTCGGAGCCCAGTTTACCGGCCGACGACCATCCCGGACCCATCTTAGCCCTTAATTCTTCTCCGAGCTTCAACTCCCTCGAAGAAAATGCTGAAGAGCTCGAGTCTCGACAAGTTATGGATTCGGATCCTGATACTCGGCCCGATCCTCCCCGCGTCTTAAAGCGGTTGCGCCGGGCCGCTGATGCATATTCGGCGACGAAGAAAGAATCAGAAAAGACAATGCCTCGGAATAATGTGGACGATGAGATTGAAGAGTTCTCTTCTTCTCAGGAAACAAATGGTATTTAAAAAATATATATTTAGCTGATTTTGGATGGTATATTGATTAATTTAAAGTGGGTTCTCCTTTTCTTAGTTTGAATATAAATTTTCTGGGTTTCCTTTTTGTTTCAAATTTATTACGTATTCCTTAGTTAGTGGGAAATTTGAGGTCCAGTAGGGCTTAATTTTGGAAGGGAAAGTGGAAATTTTAGTTCTTGGGGGTAAAAGAGATGTACTGTAAAATTAAGGATTGAGGTAAAAGGAAAGTTAAAATATATTTTTTAATTGTAATTGTTTTTGAGTATAGTGATTCTTCTAATATTCTGAGATTGATTATGGTGGAATGATTGTCATTTGTAGAACTGTAGACCTGTAGATACGATTGTAGTCAATTAATTTTAAAGCTGTGTACTTGGCTTTAGTTGATTGTTGTATATGGATACATGTCCAATATGGGAGTACTCAAGCCTTTAAAGTTTTTTGATATATTTGGAAAATTGTGCTCCTATACTCATGTATTAATGTGCAGCAGAAATGGTACTTCAAGAAAAACAAAGAGCTCAAATATCATAGTTTTGAAGCATGTATTTTCATTGTTTATTTCGGGTTCTGATCTTTGTTTAAAATCAGTAATTTGTGCGTGTGTTCCCTGCTTCTGTAAACGGATTGCTGACGAGTTTGTAAAGTTTATCTTTGTTAGCAGACATTGTTTCTTCAACAAAGTATCATTCTGTATGTAGCAGTTCCAAGGTCCCATTGAAGAGATTCAGGCTTTTAACTACTCAAGCATCCAGCCAATATAGTACAAGGAAAAAGGAAGAACCGGTTGCCCCAGCTTCTGCAAATTTAAAGGCCAGACGTGATGGGTTGACATTTCCGAAGTTAACCATCAGTCCTCTTCGAAGATTCCATTTACTTGACTCTGATTATGATGACCCCTCAGACCACGAGGATAGGGGCAAAGGAGCTCATAAAATTGATCCACTGTCTAAGGAACAACAATCTGTAGCCAGTGATGAAAAGAGAAAGACATCCTTTAGTACACCTCAGAATGAAGATTTCTGGAAAGATTTCTCTCTAATGGGTAGTTCTCGTATTCAAACACCTGCATTTGATGAGGTATGTAAAGAATATTTTCATTCTTTGCATGATAAGAGTGCTTCTCAGATACTTGGGAACGGTAAGAGTGCTTCTCAGAAACACGAAAGCCAAAAGGTGGAGCAACTCCAGGATTTAGATGCCTCCTTACCTCCGGCACATTGCTACTTTTTCCATGCCGATCCAATGATCCAGAAATTAGTCCGTAGTCGCCTACCCTTTTTTACCCCCTTGAGCATGGTCAACAATGAACAACATCAACAACCTAATGTCTTAATTATGGATTTCACGTGAGTAGCTTTTATATGCATCAGTTTTTCTACATTGAACTTCTCTTTGTTTACTTTGAGTTATATAACATTACTGCAGGAGTCAATTCAACAAAGGAGAATCGTCAAAACAGAGAGGAGCCCAAAAAGCAAGTGGTAATAATAGCTCAACAAGTAGAAGAAACAAATCAAAGAAACCAAATGCTGAAAATGGTGCATTTGAAGGATGGGTAAATCCAAAAAGCAGCGGAGCTATTCCGAAGAATGCTGGGAAGAGAAGAGTTCATGCTAATGGCAGTCAATCTGCTGGCCACTGGTATACATCTCCTGAGGGGAGGAAGGTATGCTGAAATGCTTACCACTTCATCTTTTAGCACACTTCTTGTAATACATCAATGCATAACTATAAATGTGCAGCTCATGCACTTATGATACTAGTCATTTTCAACTCTGTTTAGGAAATTTGCTACAATTTTTCTTTTCTGTTGTGGTAAAAATTACGAATGAATTTGCTGCAATATTTTGGTTTTGATAAACGTAAATCATATTATAATCTTCTCTTATGCTGCAGGTTTATGTTACCCGGACTGGTCAGGAATTGTCGGGTCAAATGGCCTATAGGCATTATCAGAAGGTAACATATTGAAACAGTTTTACTTTTCTCAAGTTTAAGCCCCTAGCCTGCCCTTAGCTGAACTCTACCATCAAATAGGCTAAGGCCTATTAAGCTTTTGAATATTGATTTTAATGTTAAAGAAATATGACTCTTAAGTGAATAATTAACAAAGCTATATATATTTGACATAATTGTAGTCTTAAATCGGTTTTTTGCTGATTAAGTTAATGAGCGGTTTCATATAGTATATCGGACTTGTTAAAGAGCCGATTCTTGGTCCAACTAGATAATTTGTTTTATTTAACAAACATTGGTATCCTACTTAAATCCGGTTTTGTTGGTAATAGGAGAGTGGAGGTGGCTCTAGGAAGTCGAAAAAGAAAAGCAACGCCAAGAAGAAGAAAGTATGAATATTTTTTGTGGTGTAAATTTTGTAACATACTAACATGATTCAAATGTGTTTTACTTGCTTTCTTGTTCGTCGCTTGAATGATATGGTGATGCGGTTCTATATTTTATTTTCTCAATAAGTCAATTCAATTAGGAAAGACAAATGTTAATGCTATTTTTTTATGTAGCATAATACTAATAAATTTAAATTTTTTTTAATCAATTTATTTGTTACTCTAAAATAAAATGTTACAAAAGTGTTGACTTTATTCATTTTGAAAAATAAGTCCAACTCAACCTACATATAGACTTAGCTGTATTAACTGGTTGACTTTTTTTTTTGTTCCATGAATTGGTTGACTTGAAGCGGGTTATAAGCATATAGGAAATTTAAATCTACACTCTCACCTTAACGTTCCTTTGATTCTTACATTTGTTTGTTTCTTGAGGGGAAAAAATGGGAATTATTTGCCTGGTATTGTGTTAGCGTTGCATCTTTCATGCATTTTCTCTTCCATTGTTCCTCCATCCTCTCATCTTTGTCTCCCAGACCAGAGGGCTGTTCTGCTCCAATTTAAAAACTCCATTTCTCATGATGATTACTGTGGTGATGATTACCCCAAGACAGAGTCATGGAACAAAAACATCGATTGTTGTTCATGGGACGGAGTCAAATGTGACGAACTGACTGGGCATGTAATTGGAATCGATCTTAGTCAATTGCCTTACCGGTTATCACTTTGCAAACAACAGCCTCTTTCGCCTTCAAAGCCTTCAATATCTTGACCTGAGCTCCAACTACCTCTATGGTTCTCTTCTTGAGAATACCAGCAGCCTGCTTCACTTTCATGGACTCCGGCGACTCAACCTTGCCTCCAATGATTTGTATGGCACCGTATCATCAGAGCTGTTTAGTCAGTTGGTGAGTTTAACCCATCTTAATCTCTATGGTAATGAATTCTTTGGCAAAATCCCGAATCAAATCAGTCTCTTGTCGAGTTTAGTTTCACTCGATATTTCCTATTCATCTGCTGATTTCAGATCATTTGAAATTGATGGTCAAGCTTTTGACATGCTTGCAACAAACTTAACCAAATTAAGATACCTTGTGCTTGAGGGTGTAGATATGTCTGATGTTGCAGCCACTTCCTTTCTAAAACTGACTTCATCACTAAAACAGTTGAGTCTCTCTGGTTGTCGATTAAATGGGGAATTTCCAAGTCAAGTTTTTCAGCTTCCGAACCTCAAACATATAGATTAAAGTTGGACTGAAAATCTCACAGTTCATCTTCCTAAGACAAACTGGAGTAGTGCCCTTGTGTCGTTGTACCTTCCCTATTGTGGTGGTTTCAAAGGATCAATTCCACCATCGTTTGGAAATCTCACTCAAATCGTTTCCGTAGATTTATCTGGAAATCGGCTTCGAGGATGGATTCCAGATGTTTTTGGGAACCTTACCAGATTAACTTCCTTGAGAATTTCTCGCTGTAATTTGAGTGGTCCACTTCCATTAGCCATGTTCAACCTCCCAAAAATTACCACTCTGGATTTGTCACATAATCACTTGGAAGCTCCCTTTCCAAATCATGACAGTGATTGGCTGTTTAATCTCCCATCTCTGCTAGATTTAGACCTCAATCATAACAAACTAGCCGGTCCCATAGATCGAATTCAGATGCCTAGTTCTCTCCAACGTATCAATTTAAGTTCTAATGACTTTCATGGTCCACTACCGCATTCTATTTTTGATCTTGTCAACCTTAGTAAACTTTATTTGTCATCAAACAACTTGAGTGGCGTCATCGAGTCGGGTATGCTTTCGAAACTCTTGAGTCTTGAAGTTCTTGATCTTTCGAATAATAGTTTACTATCATTAAGCACAAGGGGCAATGATGTGAACTGTTCCTTCCCTCGGCTCGAAATAGTGTCATTCTCTTCTTGTGGCCTAAGACAGTTCCCGAATTTCTTTCGAACCTCGAAGTTGAAGTCTTTAGATCTTTCCTATAACATGATTTCTGGTGGAATTTCCAAATGGGAAGCTCAAGGGTGGGAAGAATTGCAAGTGTTGAACATTTCCCATAACTCTCTGACCACACTGGAGCAAGTTCCAGGAAAGAGATTGGCATCTCTCGACCTTCGTTCCAACTTGCTTGAAGGGCCAATTCTCTCAACTTGGTTGGATCTTCAAATACCAGATCCACTGTGGTTTCGTGTGTTATTAATTTCAAAGAATAAATTGGCAGGAAACATTCCTTCTTCCATTTGCAGTTGGACTTCACTTTTTATTCTGGACTTGTCTAGAAATAGCTTGAATGGAACCATTCCTGAATGTCTCGGAAGCTTCATTTCTATCGAGTTAATGAATTTGCAGATGAACAACTTGTCTGGCAAGATCCCTGATTCTTTTGTGAGTACTGTATTGACCTATCTTCTCCTCAATGACAATCGATTGGAAGGAGTAGTACCACCATCTTTGTCTAATTCTACTTCATTGGAGATTTTAGATTTAGGAAACAAGAAGTTAACTGATACGTTTCCCCATTGGTTAGCTTCACTCCCAAGTCTGCAAATTCTTATCCTGAGACATAATAGATTTCATGGATCACTGCCTCATTCTGCAGCTTCGACTAACTTCTCCGCATTACGAATGGTTGATCTCTCTGGAAATGAGTTCACCGGCATCTTGCCCTTGAAACTCTTTGGAAATCTGAGAGCAATGATAGATAAACCTGAACACAGACTTTCAAACATCTTATATGCTGGTATTGAAGTTTATGCTGTTGATATTCAGGATTACCACACTTCTGTGAAAGTAACAACGAAAAGACGGTAGCTTGAATTTACGAAGGTCATAAACATTTTTGTGTCCATGGACTTGTCCAACAACAAATTCTCTGGACAAATTCCCGAGGAAGTCGGACAACTTATTTCCCTGAAAATGCTCAACTTCTCTCATAACAACTTCACCGGTTCTATCCCAGCGTCGTTCGGAAATATGTCGGCACTTGAATCATTAGATCTTTCATCCAACAAGCTTGGTGGGAGGATTCCTTCTCAAATGAAGAAGTTGACATTTCTTGCGGTGTTGAATCTTTCAGAAAACGATCTTGTTGGACCAATTCCCCATGGGAATCAATTTGATACCTTAGGTAATGATTCCTACATCGGTAACTTGGAATTGTGTGGTTTACCATTGTCCAAGCAATGCAACAATCATGGGGAGGCCGAGCCACCTGCACCATTGGTGGCGGAAGATGAGGATGCTCAAGTACCCTTTTGGCAGGTGGTAATGATGGGGTATGGAAGCGGAGTGGTGCTAGGGCTGAGCCTTGGTTACATTATATTCACGACCGGAAGACCATGGTGGTTTGTTCGAATGGTCGAGAGAGATTTGCAATACAGATTCACAAATTGGATCAGAAGAAACAAACCAAAAAGAAACTAGCTATGGGTCCAACATCGGTGAGTTTTTTATAAGTATTAGCTTGTAATACGTATTTTGTTTTTGTAAGGCAAAGGAGTATGTGAGGCTTTTGTACTTTAAAAAAACTAATGTGGTCCTCGTATTTATTTTTGCACCTAATGTGACTCTCAAACTTAGAAAGCGAATCTAATGTAGTACTTTGACCAATGATTTTTACCGTTGACCATTTTGATACTGACGTGACAGTCTATAGTGTCTGGTGACATGACAAATGAATTAAATTAATTATTTTAGTAGAGTTTAAGGGTCAGATTGTGTTTTTTAAAGTTCAAGAGCTTATTTGATTTTTCAAAAAAAAATATTTTAAATTTTAAATTTAAACTATACAAATAAATAAAAAAAATTAAATATAAAGATACTAAAAATAAAAGTTAGATATTAAAAACATTAAAAATATAAATATTAATTAGAATGATTGAAAAACGATGGTTGTGTAATTTTCAAACTTGTCACGAAATTTGATTCATTTGAAAAGTTGGATAATTTGAGTTATGGATGATATGCTAAAGCAGAAGGTACAAACGGTATAAAATGTTTAAAGTTTGTGATAAAAAAAATGGAAGAATTTGTATAAATCGGCTCGAAACAATAAAAAACATAATGTTAATATCAATTTATTTCTTCGAGTCATTTTATTTAATTATTATTTGGATATTAATTTAGTTGACATTATTATTATAATTGAAAAATAAGTATTTATATGTATTTAAATTTATCATTTTTAATTTAAAGATTGGGATTTAAAAATAATTTAAGTATCATAATTTAAAAAGAAATATTCCCGAGCAAGTATATTTGGTTGAGTGGTCAAGTTACTCATTTTTATTCTTCATATTTCTATAGTAATTTATTTTTTTTAATTTTTTAAAATTATTTTAGTAATTTAATTTTTATTTTTAGTGTTTTTATATTTATTTTTTCCATAGTTTAAATTTAAAATAAAAGTTTTCTAAAAAATCAATAAACCTTGAACTTTAGAAAACCCAATTTAACCTTCGAACTCAACAAAAAAAAATCAAGTTAGCCCATTTGTCACATCATCATCTACTGTAAACTACCATATCAGTATCATAAAGTATCACGTTAGCACCGTAAAATGTCACATCAACACCATAACAATCAACGACGGAAAATATTGGTCAAAATACCACATTGAATTTGATTTTCTAAGTTTAAAGACCACATTGGATGTAAAAAAATTACGAGAGCCATATTATTATTTTTTTAAGTACGAAGGGCTCACGTACCCTTTTGTCTTTTCGTAATTTCTTCTTGTCCAAATTCCAATGTCAAAATCTAGCTATTATTTATCTTGCTGATTTCAATTTCAAAGTGAACTAACCATTGTGCTTAGAATTTCATAATTTAATGGATTAATAACTAAATCAAGATAAATATTAGTTGAAGTTAATACCTAAGCTCAAGTTCGGACAAATTTGGGTGATGACAACCCTAAAGAGAAATGCACTAGGAAAAAGGTCTTGTTCATCAAGATTGTGTTTCATACAGTCATGTGCACTGACTGCAAGTTGATACAAATAAGTTGTTATCTTCCTTAAGGTTCTGGATTCGAACGGTCGTTATACAGGATATATGCACGTTATTAATAGCTATGTATGTACGTTATCTTGAGACACAATAGAAAGTCTCGAACTGAATCCGATTTTTTTAAAAACCCAACCCTATAAAATCGAATTGAATTGATAATCCATCTTTAATTTTCATCCAAACAAAAACATGCTTTGGCACATGGATGGGGAACAAAAGCAGTTTGTACCAGGCAACTTTAGCCCTTTTGATTCTAATCTAAGATCAAATCTCTTTCATAAACAAAAAAAGAAAAAAGAAAAAAAACTTCGTTCTTTATCTTAAATAGTTTCTTCAAGATCCAACTCATGATATTCTTACTGTTCATATGCCAAAAGTCTTCTACATTGAGGAATAAAATAACATGGTATAAAGTGTTGACTTTATTTCTTTTTGAGAAATTATTCCAACTCACCTACAGATAGACATTTGGTTGACTTTTTTTTTGGGTTCCATGAATTGGTTGAATGAAGCGGGTTATATAAGCAAGCATATTGGAAACTTAAATCTGTACTCTCACCTTAACGTTCCTTTGGTTCTTACATTTGTTTGTTTCTTGAGGGAAAAAAATGGGAATCCTTTGCCTGGTACTGTTGTTCATGTTGCATCTTTCATGGAGTTCCTCTTCCACTGTTCCTCCTCCATCGTCTCATTTATGTCTCCCACGCCAGAGAGCTGCTTTGATCCAATTTAAAAACTCTATTTTTCTTAATGATTACTGTGGAGATGATTACTATAATGATTACCCTAAGACAGAGTCATGGAACAAAAGCATCGATTGTTGTTCATGGGAGGGAGTCAAATGCGACGAGCTGACCGGACATGTAATCGGCATCGATCTTAGTCACAGTTGCCTAACCGGTTCTCTCTTTGCAGATTCAAACAATAGCGTCTTTCGCCTTGACAGACTTCAATGGCTTGACCTGAGCTCCAACCGCATCGATGGCTCTCTTAGCAGCCTGTTTCACTTGCATGGACTCCAACGTCTCAACCTCGCTTTCAACAATTTCGATGGCGCTATCCCTTCAGAGTTATTTACTCAATTGGTCCGTTTAACTCATCTTAATCTCTCTTTTTCTGGCTTCTCTGGCCAAATCCCGAATCAAATCAGTCTCTTGTCGAGTTTGGTTTCACTTGATCTTTCCTCTTTTTCTTTTCCCAACTTTACATTTGATGGCCGAGGTTTTGACATGCTTGCAACAAATTTAACCAAATTAAGATACCTTGTGCTTGACCGTGTAGATATGTCTGATGTTGCAGTCACTTCCTTTCTAAACTTAACTTCATCACTACAACGTTTGAGCCTCACTATATGTGAATTACGTGGGGAATTCCCATCTCAAGTTTTTCAGTTTCCAAACCTCAAACTTATAGGTTTAGGTGGGAATCAAAATCTCAGAGGTTATCTCCCAAAGACAAACTGGAGTAGTGGCCTTGAGTCGTTGGACCTTTCCTATTGTGGTGGTTTTAGAGGGTTAATTCCATCATCATTCGGAAATCTCAATCGAATCGCTTCCATATATTTATCTGGAAATTTGTTTGAAGGACAGATTCCAGATGTTTTTGGGAACCTTACCAAATTAACTTCCTTGAGAATTTCTCGCTGCAATTTGAGTGGTCCACTTCCATTAACCATGTTCAACCTCCCAAAAATTATCACTCTGGATTTGTCACATAATCGCTTGGAAGCTCCCTTCCCAAATCATGACAGTGATTGGCTGTTTACTCTCCCATCTCTGCTAGATTTAGACCTCAGTCATAACAAACTAGCCGGTCCCATTGATCGAATTCAGATGCCTTCTTCTCTCCAACTTATTGATTTAAGTTCTAATGACTTTCATGGTCCACTACCCTATTCTATTTTTGATCTTGTCAACCTTACTTCACTTCGTTTGTCATCAAACAACTCGAGTGGTGTCATCGAGTCGGATATGCTTTCGAAACTCACTAGTCTTCAATTTCTTGATCTTTCCAATAATAGTTTACTATCCTTAAGCACAAGAGACGATGATGTGAACCATTCCTTCCCTCGTCTTGCAACTGTGTTGTTCTCTTCTTGTAGGGTAAGTCAGTTCCCCGGTTTCTTTCGAACCTCGAATTTAGAGGTTTTGGATCTTTCCAATAACACGATTTCTGGTGGAATTTCCAAATGGGAGGCTCAAGGGTGGGAAGCACTGAAAGTGCTGAACCTTTCTCATAACTCTCTGACCACTTTGGAGCAATTTCCAGGAAAAGAGTTGGAACTTCTCGATCTTCGTTCCAACTTGCTTGAAGGGTCAATTCTATCAACTTGCATGAATCTTCAAATTCCAGATCTACATCAGTTGCGTGCGTTGTTAATTTCAGAGAATAGATTGACAGGAAGTATCCCTTCTTCTATTTGCAATTTGACTGTACTTCTAATTCTGGACCTGTCCGAAAACAGTTTCAGTGGAACTATCCCTGAATGTCTTGGAAATTTCAGCTATAATCTCCGGTTGATAGATTTGCAGATGAACGACTTGAATGGCAGGATCCCCGACTCTTTTCAGAATAGCGAGTTGACTCATCTTTTCCTCAATGACAATCGATTGGAAGGAATAGTACCGCCATCTTTGACTAATTCTAGTAAATTGGAAGTCTTAAACTTAGGGAACAACAAGTTAACGGATAGGTTTCCTCATTGGTTAGCTTCACTTCCAAGTCTGCAAGTTCTTATCTTGAGACATAATAGATTTCATGGATCACTGCCTCATTCCATTGGTTCAAGTAACTTCTCTTCATTGCGAATGATTGATCTATCCGGAAATGAGTTCACCAGCACCTTGCCAACGGAACTCTTTCGGAATTTGAGAGCAATGAGAGAGAAACCTAAAGGGAATCATTCAGATTTATCATTTTACAAATATGAGGATGGTAAATATATCACCGAGTATTACCAAACTTCTGTGAATGTAACAACTAAAAAATTGGAGATTGAATTGATAAAGACTGCAGCCATTTTCGTCTCTATGGACTTGTCAAACAACCAGTTCTTTGGACAAATTCCTGAGGAAGTCGGACAACTTATATCCCTGCAAATGCTCAACTTCTCTCACAACAACTTCACCAGTCCTATTCCTTCATCGTTCGGAAATTTGGTGGCGCTCGAGTCATTAGATCTTTCATCAAACAAGCTTGGTGGCAGGATACCTTCTCAAATGACAAAGTTGACATTTCTTTCAGTGTTGAATCTTTCAGAAAATGATCTTGTTGGACCAATTCCACATGGGAATCAATTTGACACATTTGGTAATGATTCCTACATCGGCAACTTGGGATTGTGTGGCTTACCATTGTCCAAGCAATGCAACAACCATGGGGAGGCCGACCCACTTGCACCATCGGTGGCGGAACATGAGGATTCTCAAGTACCCTTTTGGCAGGTGGTAATGATGGGATATGGAAGTGGGGTGGTGCTAGGGCTGAGCCTTGGTTACATTGTGTTCACAACCGGAAGACCATGGTGGTTTGTTCGGGCGGTCGAGAGAGATCTTCAATACAGATTCACAAACTGGATTAGAAGAAAGAGACCAAAAAGAAACTAGCTCAAGGTCTAGCATCTTACTTAGGTAAGTTTCTAACAAGTATTTCAAAAGTTTCATCTTCGTAATATAATAGTTAAGTTATAATATTCTTTTGTTTTCTTAATTTCTCATAGAGGCATTGGAACTTCAAATGGAATTCGATGGGAAGGTTCAGCTTGTTCAGTTTACTTGGAACCGATTTGAATAAATCATTGTGGTGCTCTCAATTTAGCAGATGGCTAGCTTTACTTGTTCAGATTTGAGTACATAATACGAGTGCCTTTATCTTCATTATTTCTAAGTTTGTATTTGTGGGTCTCTTGTAATTCTGAAAATGTTTTAAGTACTGTATAAACCTAGACTGTTCTTGTAACTTTCAACTTAATGTAGTCTAAATTTCAATGCCAAATTCTATTTCCATTCTTGCATTGCACGCAAGCTTTATTCACAACGGCCAATCAAATATGTAAACAAAATTTAGACAGGAAAAATTAGACAGAAATATAGCACCTATTATGTAGGTTGAAGCTTTAGTATATATCATTCTTTTGTCTGTTCGTTCCATTGTCCGGTCCTGTTGCGTCAACTTGATATCTTTACCTTGAGCTCAACATTAGTTGTTGTACCATTAATGTTCTCACAAACCAACTACTGGTTGATCTAGTGAGATGATACGTTAGATCTTTTATCATGGTCCATGGATCTGATATTGAGATTGTGAATGGAATAAACTGGGTTGTGAAGGTTGCCCTTGTAATCATAGTAGGTATTTGTAGTATCCGATCCAAATCACCAACGAAATATCCACCTATAAAGATAAAAAAGATTGTACCTTGGGTGGAAGAACGCTTCCAGCTTTCTCACAAGTCACATACCATAGTGTCTACAGGCGCATCTTTTGAGGACCTCATATTACAGATTCCGTAGGAAGATGCTTTGCCTGCATCATATTACATATAGAACAAATCAACAGTAAATGCATCGGCTTTTCTGTGCTTTAACCCTCAAAAGAAATGCGTTGGGAAAACAGTCTTGTTGATCAAAATTGTGTTTTATGCAGTCATGTGCACTGCATGCGAGTTGGTGCTAATAAATTATATTTCGATACCATGAGGAATTCCAACTCAACTACAGATAGACTAATAGCTGTATCGATTGGTTGACTTTCTTTTTGTTGTTTGATTCCATGAATTGGTTGACTTGAAGTGGGTTATAAGCATATAGGAAATTTAACTCTGTATTCTCACCTTAACGTTCCTTTGGTTCTTACATTTGTTTGTTTCTTGAGAAATATGGGAATCCTTTACCTGGTATTGGTGTTCATGTTGCATCTTTCATGCAGTTTCTCTTCCACTGTTCCTCCTCCATCCTCTCATTTATGGCTCCCACGCCAGAGGGCTATTCTTATTCAATTTAAAAAACACCATTTCTCATGATGATTACCGTGGTGATGATTACCCCAAGACAGTGTCATGGAACAAAAACATCGATTGTTGTTCTTGGGAGGGAATCAACTGTGACGAGCTGACTGGTCATGTAATTGGCATCGATCTTGGTCACAGTTGCCTTACAGGTTCTCTCTTTGCAAACAACAGCCTCTTTCACCTTCGAAACCTTCAATATCTTGACCTGAGCTCCAACTACCTCGATGGCTCTCCTCTTGAGAACACCAGCAGCCTGTTTCACATTCAAGGCCTCCGACGACTCAATCTTGCCTACAACAATTTCTATGGCACCGTATCATCAGAGCTGTTCAATCGGTGAGTTTAACCCATCTTAATCTCTCCTTTTCGGGCTTCTCTGGCCAAATCAAATCAGTCTCTTGTCAAGTTTGGTTTCACTTGATCTTAGCTTTTTCTCTGAATATCTTACCACGTTGACACTTAATGGCCAAGGTTTTGACATGCTTGCAAGAAACGTAACCAAATTAAAATACCTTGTGCTTGACGGTGTAGATATGTCTGATGTTGCAGTCATTTCCTGTCTAAACTTAACTTCATCACTACAACATTTGAGTCTCTTTCATTTTCAATTACATGGGGAATTCCCAACTCAACCTTTTCAGTTTCCCAACCTCAAACATATAGATTTAAGTTGGAATGAAGATCTCACTGGTTATCTTCCTAAGACAAACTGGAGCACTGCCCTTGAGTCGCTGTTCCTTCCTTATTGTGGTGGTATTAGAGGGTCAATGTTGGTTTTTGGCAAATATCCCACATTGGTTTTGTATGAGGAGGGGAAATTCTTTTGTTATAAATAGAGCCTTCCTCCTCCTTAGTTTAGCATCCCACAAATATAAGCCTTCTTCTATATTAAAGGTTATTTGTATTCTTTCTTTCTCTTTGTAATATTTCCTCTATTAGTGAAATATTATTTTAGTAGTGTTCGAAGAGGTAGGTATAATTTTGGCTTAACCTCGTTAAATTTTGGTGTTCTTTTTATGTCTATTTAATAGCTATTGTCGGGTATAGTTGTTATTAATTATTGTCCTATTAAAATTATTTGTTTTGGTAGTTCTGTCTAAGGAAAGTGGGTTTTAAGAGAGACCATTGTGACCCCTCCTCTTTCCTGGGAATCTACCTTGGTGTGATTTTTAGTACAATCGTTTTCACACTAGTCACCTAGATAATAGTTTTCAAGGTGAATTTGTTATTATTGGTGGAAATTAACCCGAATTCCACAACAATTGGTATCAACGCTCTTGGTTTATTTTAGTATGCTTTGTGGTTGCGGCTTAGGCTGATCTTCCACATCAGAAAAAATTTCCTTGGGATAATTGGCATTCCGCATTGACAGCTATTAAATAGAATTTGTAGCAGAAATGACAGACGCAAAAAAAACATCCACATTGTCGTCAACAGCTGTGCAAATGTTAGATTTGCAGTGAAGATTTTTTATGGCACCGGTCATTTCAGCATGTGACAAAGTGAGGTTCTAGATGTCCTATTTCAGCAGGGTCTAGACATTGCTATTGAATGAGAGAAACCAGATGATGTTGAGGAGAAAGAATGGAAGATGATCAATAGATTGGCACGTGGTACTATTTGATCGTGTCTTTCTAGAGAGCAGAAGTATGCATTTTCTAAGGAAACTTCTGCAAGTAAATTGAAGGCACTGGAGGAGAAATTTTTGAAGAAAAGCAGTCAGAACAAGCTCTACATGAAAAAGAGATTGTTCCGCTTCAACTATGTACCAAGTATCGTTATGAATGATCACATTACTAGCTTTAATCAGCTGGTGACTGATCTGATGAATATGGACGTGACTTTTGAAGACGAATATATGGCTCTGATGTTGATGGGTTCACTTCCTGATGAGTTTGAGTACTTGAAACTACTCTACTTCATGGGAAAGTTGATGTGTCTCTCAGTGAAGTAACTGCTGCCTTGTATAGTTATGAATTGAGAAAGAAAGACAAACAAGAAAACACAAGTGTCGAAGCAGAAGCTCTTGTAGTTAGAGGTCGTTCGAAGAGTCGGAATAAAGGAAGGAGAGGGAGATCGAAGTCAAAGTCCAGATTGAGCAAAGATGAATGTGCCTTTTGTCGAGAAAAGGGGCACTGGAAGAAAGAATGTCCCAAGCTAAAGAACAAAGGCAAACCTGAAAGGGGAAAGGCTGTCTCAGAATCAAATGTGGTCGAGTATGATGATGCAGATTTAGATTTCGCATTCGCTGCTACGCCATCAGCCAGCTGTTCCAGTTCATGGCTGTTAGATTCAGCTTGTATCCACCATATGACCCCCAATAGAGAATGGTTCTTTGATTTTAAAGAACTAAAAGGTGGAATTGTCTACATAACAAATAATTCCCCTCTTGACACACTTGGGATTGGTTCAATTTGCTTGAGGAATCAGGATGGATCAATCAGAATCTTAACAGGTGTCCATTATGTACCAGATTTAACGAGAAATCTCATCTCTGTGGGAACCTTAGAGTCAAAAGGTTTAGAAGTGAGGGCAAAAGATGGGATTATGAGGATTATCTCTGGTGCATTGGTAATAATGAAGGGAATCCGGAAAAGAAACAATGTGTATTACTTTCTGGTAGTACAATTGTTGGGACAACAGCAGTGACAGCTTCTACTGATGAACATGAGTCAGAAGCAACCAGGTTATGTCATATGCGCTTGGGGCATGTTGGTAAAAAATCCTTGAAATTGCTGATAGATCAAGGATTATTGAAGGGTACTCGGGCTTGCAAATTAGCTTTTTGAAAGCATTGCATCAAAGGGAAGAAGACGAGGGTGAAATTTGGAACAGCAATCCATGATACTAAAGGTATTTTAGATTATGTTCATTCAGATGTATGGGGGCCTTCCAAGATAACTTAATTGGGAGGAACACACTATTATGTCACCTTTGTTGATGATTTTTCCCGGAGAGTTTGGGTGTATACAATGAAGACAAAGGATGAGGTGCTAGGATTTTTCCTTAAATGGAAAAAGATGGTGGAGACTCAAACAGGCAGAAAAATCAAACGTCTCCGTACAGACAATAGTGGAGAGTACAAAAATAATCCATTTCTGAAAGTCTATGAAGAAGAAGGTATTGTCAGGCACTTCACTATCAGAAGTACACCACAACAGAATGAGGTGGCAAAGCGTATGAACCGAACATTATTGGAGAAGGTTCGGTGTATGTTGTCTAATGCTGGGTCAGGCAAAGAATTTTGGGCTGAGGCTTTGGTGTATGCTTGTCACCTTGTCAACCGTTTACCATCGACTGTTATTGGTGGTAAAACACCATTAGAGAAATAGTTTGGAGTACCTGCTACAGATTATGATTCCTTACATGTGTTTGGTTCCACTGCATACTACCATGTTAAAGAGTCAAAGCTGGATCCAAGAGCAAAGAAGACGATCTTTATGGGGATCACCTCTGGTGTGAAAGGCTATCGTCTTTGGTGTCCAGAAACAAAGAAAATAATCTTCAGTAGGGATGTTACCTTTGATGAATCTACCATGTTGAGAAAGGTGACTTCAGAAAAATTGGAGTAGACAGATGGAATTCCCAAATAGGTGGAGCTTGAAAGAAGCAGAATTGACCCAGTCAGTAAACAAACTGATGTTGACTCTCCTATGGTAGAAGAAGAGTCAGATGAAGAAGAGGTTCAGACCCAAGAACCTCCACAGCAACATGAATCAATTGCACTCAGAAAGGGAAAGAGGACCATTAGACAACCTGCTCGTTATGCTGATATGGTCTCTTTTGCATCACCAATTGCAATTTGATGACGTTCCTGCCACTTTTAATGAAGCAGTCCAAAGTTTAGAACATAAAAAGTGGAGGATCGCCATGAATGAAGAAATGCAATCCCTTCAAAAGAATCAGACGTAGAAACTAGCTAGTCTTCCGAAGGGAAAGAAGGCAATTGGGTGCAAGTGGGTATATGCAAAGAAAGATGGATTTCCTGACAATAATAACATCCGCTACAAAGCAAGATTGGTGGCTAAAGGCTACGCTCAAACGGAGGGAGTTGATTATAATTAAGTATTTTCTCCAGTTGTAAAACATTCCTCCATCAGAATTTTGTTGGCTTTGGTAGCACAGTTGGATTTGGAACTAGTTCAGATGGATGTAAAAACTGCATTTTTACATGGAGACTTGGATGAGGAAATCTACATGACTCAGCCAGATGGATTCAAAGTTGCTGAAAAAAAAAGAGATGGTGTACAAATTAGAAAAATTATTGTACGGATTGAAGCAATCTCCAAGGCAATGGTACAAGCGATTTGACAAGTTTATGATAGGGCAGAAGTATACAAGAAGCAAATATGATCATTGTGTGTATTTACGCAAGCTACAAGACGGATCATATATATATCTTCTTCTTTATGTTGATGATATGCTGATAGCTTCCAAGAGTCAGACAGAAATTGCGAAACTAAAGACTCAATTGAACAAGGAGTTTGAGATGAAGGATCTTGGTGAAGCAAAGAAGATTCTAGGTATGGAGATATCAAGGGATAAGAAATTGGGGAGGCTTTGTTTGTCTTAGAAAGAATATCTGAGGAAGGTACTAAAATGTTTTGGCATGAATGAGAAGTCAAAACCAGTTAGTACACCTCTTGCTCCTCATTTCAAGCTCGGTGCATCCATGTCACCTAAGGATGATGCAGAACGGGAATACATGTAAAGGTTTCATATGCAAGTGTTGTTGGTAGCTTGATGTATGCAATGGTGTGTACGAGACCCGATATTTCACATGCAGTTGGGGTTGTGAAATAGGTATATGCATGATCCTGGAAAGGAGCATTGACAAGCTGTGAAATGGATTCTGCGGTATATTCTGAACACCGTAGATGTTGGTTTGGTCTTTCAGCAGGACAAACAAGATAGTCAGTATGTAGTTGGGTATTGTGATTCAGACTATGCAGGTGATTTAGACAAGTGTTGATCAATTATTGGTTATGTGTTTACATTTGCAAAGGCATCAGTCAGTTGGAAGTCCACCTTACAGTTAACAGTGGCTTTGTCTACTACAGAGGCAGAGTATATGGCAGTTACAGAGGTTGTGAAGGAGGCAATTTGCTTCAAGGGTTGCTTGGTGAATTGGGAATGGAACAAAAGCACATCAAAGTGCATTGTGACAGTCAGAGTGTTATTCATTTAGTAAAGAACCAAGTTTACCATGCAAGGACGAAGCACATCGATGTTCGATATCACTTTGTACGAGAGATTCTAGAAGAAGGTGGAGTCATAATCCAGAAGATTCGGACCACTGAGAATCATGCTGATAGGTTGACAAAAATGGTAACTGCGGTCAAGTTTAAACATTATTTAGACTTGGTCAATATTGTTATAAATTGAAAGATGAATTTGCATACACTACTGAAGATTGGATTTTTGAGAGACGTGTGTGGAATTTGCCAAGGTGGAGATTTATTGGTTTTTGGCAAATATCCCACATTGGTTTTTAAAGGAGGAGAGGAAATCTTTGTTATAAAGAGCCCTCCTCCTCCTTAGTTTAGCATCACACAAATATAAGCTTTCTTCTATAGTAAAGTCTATTTGTATTCTTTCTTTCTCTTTATAATATTTCCTCTATTAGTGAAATATTATTTTAGTAGTGTTCGAGGAGGTAGGCATAATTTTGGCCTAACCTCGTTAAATTTTGGTGTTCTCTTTATGTCTATTTAATAGCTATTGTCGGGTATAGTTTTAAGAGGGCTATTATGACCCCTCCTTTCCTGGGAATCTACCTTGGTGTGATTTTTAGTATAATTGTTTTCACACTAGTCACCTAGATAATAGTTTTCAAGGTGAATTTGTTATTATTGGTGGAAATTAACCCGAATTCCACAACAGTCAATTCCAACATCATTTGGAAATCTCACTCGAATCGTTTCTGTAGAAATTTGTTTGAAGGACAGATTCCATGTTTTTGGGAGTCTTACCAAATTAGCTTTTTTGAGATGTTCTTCATGCAACCCGAGTAGTCCACTTCCAATTACTATGTTCAACCTCACCAAAATTATCACTCTGGATTTGTCATATAATCACTTGGAAGCTCCCTTACAAATCATGTTAGTGGTTGGCTGTTTACTCTGCCGTCTCTGCTAGATTTAGACCTCAGTTATAACAAACCAGCCGGACCGATGGACCGAATTCAGGTGTTGAGTTCTATCCAACACCTTGATTTAATTTCTAATGACTTTCAAGGTCCAATACTCGATTCTATTTTTTATCTTGTGAACCTTATTGAACTTCGTTTGTCATCAAACAACTTGAGTGGTGTCATCAAGCCAGATATGCTTTCGAAACTCACAAGTCTTGAAGTTCTTGATCTTTCGGATAATAGTTTAGTATCATTAAGCGCAAGCGATGATGATGCGAACTATTCCTTCCCTCAGCTTATATTCACGTCGTTCTCTTCTTGTAGTGTGAGTCAGTTCCCGAATTTCAGGTTCAACCCTTGCAATCCTTCCCACCCTTGGACCTTTCTTATAACTTTCTGACCACATTGGAGGATGTTCTAGGGAAGAGATTGGATACTCTTGACCTTCGTTCGAACTTGCTTCAAGGGTCAATTCTGAATCTTCAAGTCCCAGATCCACTGCGGTTGAAGGTGTTCTTAATTTCGAAGTAAATTGACTGGAAATATTCCTTCTTCCATTTGCAGTTGGAGTTCACTTATACTACTGGACATGTCTAGAAACAACTTGAGTGGAACTATTCCTGAATGTCTTGGAAATTTCGGCTCTAATCTCCAGTTGATAGATTTGCAGATGAACAACTTGAATGGCGAGATCCCCGACTCTTTTTGGAATAACGAGTTGAGCCATCTTTTCCTCAATGACAATCTCTTCGAAGGATTAGTATCACCATCTTTGGCTAATTGTACTAAATTGATAATTTTTAATGTAGGGAACAACAAGTTAACTGATAGGTTTCCTCATTGGTTAGCTTCACTTCCAAGTCTGCAAGTTCTTATCTTGAGACATAATAGATTTCATGGATCACTGCCTCATTCCATTGGTTCAAGTAACTTCTCTTCATTGCGAATGATTGATCTCTCCGGTAATGAGTTCATTGGCCCCTTGCCAACGAAACTCTTTCGGAATTTGAGAGCAATGACAGAGAAATCTAAAGGGAGTAATCCAATTTTATCATTTCAACGAGACGAAGATGGTAGATATATGACCGACTTTTACTGACTCGCTGTGAATGTAACAACTAAAAGATTGGAGATTTAATTGTTGAAGACTGCAGCCATTTTTGTATCTAAGGACTTGTCAAACAACCAGTTCTTTGGACAAATTCCGCAGGAAGTCGGACAACTTATATCCCTGCAAATGCTCAACTTCTCTCTCAACAACACCACCAGTCATATCCCAACATCGTTCGGAAATCTGGCAGCACTTGAATCATTAGATCTTTCATCAAACAAGATTGGTGGCAGGATACCTTCTCAAATGACGAAGCTGACATTTCTTTCAGTGTTGAATCTTTCAAAAAAAATCTTGTTGGACAAATTCCTCGTGGGAATCAATTTGGTACCTTTGATAATGATTCCTACAGCGATAACTTGGGATTGTGTGGCTTACCATTGTCCAAGCAATGCAACAACCATGGGGAGGCCGGACCACCTGCATCATCTGTTGACGAAAACGGGTAAAGAAAACAAAAGAACACGAGAATTTTACGAGGTTCGGCAATGTGCTTACGTCCTCGGTGCCTAGGCGGTGCTAGAAGTTTTTATTCAATGATATTTTAGGTCTAGGTTACATCTCTATTTATAATAGAAAACCCTGGTACATAATTACAAAATTAACCATGTACCGTACCACAGGGGCTGCGCCCCCGCACCCCCAACCCACATAATTCGTAACCCCACAACGAGACTTTCTTTGTAAGGACAGTTGATGTTCGCTGCGTTCGCTTCGCTCACTCCGCTCCATCTCCTGTCCTCTTTACTGGTATATTTATGAGCCATACCTAACAAATCTCCACCTTGGCGAATATCCTGCCTCTTGGAAAATTCAATGTGGGTTGGGTTACCTTGATTCTTTAACAACTCGAAACATTCAACAAGTCCAAGCAATGCTTGAACTTGTCTGTCGTAACTGGCTTAGTGAACATATCAGCGGCATTTTCATCAGTATGTACCTTCTGAAACAAAACCTCTCCAGATGCAACCAACTCTCTGATCTTGTGGAACCTTACATCAATATGTTTAGTTCTAGCACGATACACCTGATTCTTAGCCAAGTGAATAGCACTTTGATTATCACAAAGCAACTGAACTCCACCTTGTTGAACACCCAACTCCTTCACTAAACCAGTAAGTCATAAAGCTTCTTTTGCAGCTTCAGTCGCTGCCATGTACTCAGCTTCAGTTGTAGATAGAGCCACAATAGATTGAACAGTAGACTTCCAACAAATAGGCCCTCCACCAAGTAAAGACATACCCTGTCGTAGATCTTCTATTATCCAAGTCACCTGCATAGTCTGAATCCACATATCCTACAACCAAAGGATTATCCCGCTGACTCCCAAAAACAATTCCATGTCCCACAGTACCCTTTAAGTACCGAAAGATCCACTTGACTGCTTCCCAATGTTGCTTACCAGGTTTAGACATGTACTTACAAACTTGACTAACAGCATGAGCTAAATCAGGACGAGTACATACCATCGCATACATCAAGCAGCCAACAGCATTAGAATACGGAACCTTTGCCATATCTTCAGCTTCCTTATCTGTCTTGGGGCACTGTTCTGATGAGAGCTTAAAGTGATTCGCCAATGGAGTGCTAACTGGTTTCGCGCTGCTCATCGCAAACCTTTCTAGTTTTTCTCAACATAACCCCGTTGAGATAGCCACAGTTTCCTTGAGTCCAACAGCATTAGAATACGGAACCTTTGCCATATCTTCACTTCCTTATCTGTCTTGGGCACTGTTCTGATGAGAGCTTAAAGTGATTCGCCAATGGAGTGCTAACTGGTTTCGCGCTGCTCATCGCAAACCTTTCTAGTATTTTCTCAACATAACCCCGTTGAGATAGCCACAGTTTCCTTGAGTCTCTGTCCCTGCAAATTTCCATTCCAAGAATTTTCTTTGCAGCACCTAAATCTTTCATATCAAATTCCTGACTCAATAAAGTTTTCAAACCGATAACATCATCCATGTTCTTCGCAGCAATCAGCATATCATCAACATACAGTAATAAAAATAAAAGAACCATCATCAAGGCTCTTAACATAGACCAACAATCATACACATCGGTTGTAGCCAATCTTGATCATATAGGAGTCAACCGTTTATACCACTGTCTCGAGACTGTTTCAACCCGTACAAAGATTTCTTCAATCTGCAAACTACATGCTCGTTTCCAGGTTGAGTGAAACCTTCAGGTTGCCGCATGTAGATCTGCTCCTTAAATCACCATGCAAAAAAGCAGTTTTAAACATCCATCTGCTCTAAATGCAAATCCCACTAGCCACCAATGCAAGTACTGCTCGGATGAAGTGTGCCTGACCACAGGAGAAAAGATTTCATCATAATCACTCCTTTCTGCTGTGAAAACCCTTCGCTACCAAACGAGCCTTGAATTTCCCCCCTCTTTTTCTTTACTACTGGTTTCTTTATACACCCATTTGCAACCAATCGGCTTCTTACCCTCAAAAGGGGAACTAACTCCCATGTGCGATTGTGATTCAAAGACTCCATCTCCTCAACCATGGCTGCCATCCACTTGTCGTTTTCCTGACTAGTAACGGCATCATGAAAAGTAACCGGAGCATCACTGCTAACAATAAGTGCAAAAGATACCAAGTCTTCAAAACCCAATCTGTTCGGAGGCTTTATATTCGTCCGTCTCACCCTGTCTCTGGCGAGACTATATCCTGCAAATCATCCGTAGTGGAACCACCAGAATCGGTTGAGAAGTTTCTGGTTCTCAACTGGAAACTGCTCGAAATCCACCACTGTCGTGTCTTGCTTCTGCTGCAACATGGATTGTTCATCAAAAACGACATCTCTACTAATCACAACTTTCTTCGCAACTGGATCCCAGAACTTGAATCCTTTGACACCTTTCTTGTAACCCAGAAAAATGCACTCCTTCGATTTTGCATCAAGTTTGGATCTCTCATCAGCAGGTACATGCACATAAGCAGGACAACCAAAAATCCGTAAGTTATCAAAACTAAATCATGACCAGTCCATACCTCTTCTGCAACTTTCCCAGCAGCGATGCCCTTGGCGATCGTTGATAAGGTAACACGCCATGTTAACAGCCTCAGCCCAGAAGTGTTTGGGAAGCCCCGCATTCAACCGCAAACATCTGGCTCTTCATTCAACGACCTGTTCATTCGTTCCGCAACACCATTCTGTTGTGGTGTCTTGCGCACTGTAAATGCCTCTGAATCCCATGCTCCTTACAGAATTGTAGGAACTGTGAATCTGTGTACTCTGTACCATTGTCAGACCGCAAACACTTGATTTTTCGTCCTGTTTGGTTTTCTACCTCAGCTTTCCACAGCTTGAACTTCTCAAAAACTTTAGATTTCTGTTTCAAAAAATACACCCAAACTTTCCGTGAAAAATCATCAATAAAAGTAACATAGTACCTAGATCCACCCAAAGACGATGTCGTGGAAGGCCCCCATACATCAGAATGCACATATCAAGAATCCCTTGAGTTGTGTGCTTCGCAGTCTTGAAACGGACTTAGTCTGTTTACCAAGAACACATACTTGCAAAAGTCGAGCTTACAACTTTTGACACCATGCAACAAGTTTCTCTTGTGTAATTCTGCCATACCACGTTCACTAATGAGCAAGGCGCATATGCCACAATTTTGTCGTATCATCACAGACTCAACAGAGTGAACTCCACCTGCAACGGTACTCCCTAACATATGTATATATTCCCTGCAGTCATCTTGCCTTTCATCACAGTCAATGCTCCTTTAACAATCCGAATGGTTTCCCTATCCTCGTCAGCCTTAGGGATAAAACCATTCTTGTGCAAAGTGCCCAAGGAAATCAAATTCTTCTTCAAGTCTGGGATATGTCGAACACCACTCAACGTCCGAACGTCGTGCATCTTAATTCTGACATCACCAATACCAACAATATTGCAACATCGATCATCACCCAAATAACCGAACCAGAATTAACCGCCTGTATGTCGAAAACCATTCCCTATTTGGCGTGATGTGATAAGAACATCCAGAATCAAGAATCCAAGCATCCGTCAATTGTGTCGTTGAAATAGAAGCATATCACCTCACTGCAATCAGAATTATCATCCTCGACCACGTTCACAGACTTGGATGAGCCATCACGCTTCTCATCTGTCTGCTTTTTCAACTTCGGACAGTCTCGCTTCATATGTCCCGCCTCCTTGCACTTGTAACAGTGAATCGTCTTCTTATCCCTGGATTGGATCTGGAATTCCGCTTCCCGGACCCTTTCTCTGGCTTCCGTCCACGATCTCGATTACCCTTGACATATAAGCTATCGGCTTGAGAGCTTTCCCCTGCATTCTGCTTCCGCTGGTTGTGAGCCAACAAGGCTGTAGTAATCTCCTCAACATTGATATTCTCTTTCCCATATGTAAGAGTAGTCACCATGTGTTCGTAAGAGGGAGGCAACGAACACAACAGAATCATCGCTCTGTCTTCATCCTCAATTTTCACATCAAGCCGAGCCAGATCAGAAACGATTTGATTGAAGACATTCACGTGTTGCGCCAAATCGTGATCGTCCTGCATCTTCAGCCCATACAGCCGCTGCTTCAGATACAGTTTTGTCGTTAAGGATTTGGACATAAACTGACTTTCCAACTTCCTCCAAATTTCGTCTGGAGACGATAGATGCATGACGTGATGCATGACCTCGTCCGCCAAGCATAATCGTATGGTTCTTGCCGCTCGCTGCTGCAATTCTTCCCAATCTTCCTCATCCATCGACGCCGGCTTTGTAGATCGCAAAGCCTTCAAGATCCCTTGCTGCGCCAATAGATCCTTCACCCTCGTTTGCCATAATCCGAAGTTACCCTGACCATCGAATTTCGCGACTTCGAATTTTGCTCCTGACATCTGATACCAATTGTTGACGAAAACGGGTAAAGAAAACAAAAGAACACGAGAATTTTACGAGGTTCGGCAATGTGCTTACGTCCTCGGTGCCTAAGCGGCGCTAGAAGTTTTTATTCAATGATATTTTAGGTCTAGGTTACATCTCTATTTATAATAGAAAACTCTGGTACATAATTACAAAATTAACCCTGTACCGTACCGCAGGGGCTGCGCCCCCGCACCCCCAACCCACATAATTCGTAACCCCACAACGAGACTTTCTTTGTAAGGACAGTTGATGTTCGCTGCGTTCGCTTCGCTCACTCCGCTCCATCTCCTGTCCTCTTTACTGGTATATTTATGAGCCATACCTAACACCATCGATGGCGGAAGAGGAAGATTCTCAAGTACCCTTTTGGCAGGTGGTAATGATGGGGTATGGAAGTGGAGTGATGCTAGGGCTGAGCCTTGGTTACATTATGCTCACGACCGGAAGACCATGGTGGTTTGTTCGAATGGTCGAGAAAGATTTTCAATACAGATTCACAAACTGGATCAGAAGAAAGGGACCAAAAAGAAACTAGTTTCAACACCAAATGTAGAAAAAAAAATTGAGGTAGATCTCACTGTATAATTAAGACTTGATTGACTTGGAAATGAAGTGTTGACTTTTTCTTTTCTTTTTTGTCCATCAAAGTGTTGACTTTACTCTCTTCTTTATCTTTTTGAAAAAATAAAATAAGTCCAACTCAACTATGGATAGACTTTTGACTTGAACATTAAAACCACTGCTGAAACTTTCATCGAAACAGTTTGGCATTGAAACGAATGATAATGAACATCTTGGTCATGATCAGGTGAGTAGATATCATAATGTTGCATTGATTTCTCATAAATTACAGTCGGAGAAGATTAAGAATCCGGGAAATATACAGATTGCATGTTGAATTTGGAGATAAATTGTGTTGTTCATGGTAATCAGCAACATCAGTTCTTTTGTTCCAGTGATTCATTAGTTGGAATCTAAAACATACCATCTTCCTTCATATGTTAATATGAAGTTATGGACCAAGATTTTGTGTCACGAGTTCATGTAGTATATTAAAAATCTAAAGGGTACGAATTAAAAAAATTCATGGACTGCGAAATTAAAACATAATTTAAAGGACGCAAATTACAAAATTTTACGAAACTAAAATATATATATAAAATAAAATATTTAAAATATATGATGATTTGAAATTTCCAAATGAGCCTCGATGGGGTGTTTACTTTTGGTGAACGTCAATGTTCATAATTTCTCTTTAATTAAGGACAAGAAATCCATCTATAATGTGGTTAGCCATGGTCATGGATCGGGTCGAGTTAAGTCAAGTTTTTGATCGATTCAAACCTAATTCGAATAAACCGAAGAAGTGTTGTTAGTTTAGCATACATCAATATATACATGTTCAGGGAGTGGTGATACGAGTGCCTTTGTATTCGTCATTATTTATAAATTTGTATTTATGAGTCTTCTGTAATCTGAATATGTTTTAACTTGAACATTTGATCCCTGTTGATTTCTTCTGTAATCTGAATATGTTCAAGTATTGCACAAATCCATACCTACTCCTTCCTGAAGCTGCATCGATCTTGGTATGACCCAAATCCTGTGAACCATATTAATCGGTGAGTTGTAGAGTGCTTTTAAGTGGCTAAGCCATTCTGGAAAATAGGTTATATCTGGGTCAACTGCAATGGGGAAAGGTAATGGGAACTAGTGGAGCTCATGGCCTTCCATCCAAAAAAAATATATTATAAATAATAAATAAATATATATATATATATATATATTAAATTATTAAATTTGGCCTTCAAAAAATATTTATAGTAAATTATAAAATTTGATATTACTTTGAAATTTATAAACCACTTAAATATCATTTATTAAGAAGAGTTAATATCTAATTTTTATATTATTATTTAATTTTTAAATGAATGAAAATCTATTTTTATTTGTTATTTCTGATTTCAATATATATATTTTTTGTATTTCTCTATGTTTGATTGTTATCTCCTTTAAGTTGAGACTTTTTTTTTTTGAAAATACTTTAAGTTGAGACTTGAATCAAGTGATCAAGTACTTCATTTCAGTTGGAAGTAAATATTTTTTTTTAATATTTTTTATTTTTATGATTTTATTCCATATATCTATATTTATTAAATGGGTTTGAAATTTCGTCTCCAAAAATAAAAACTTAGACATAAATTGATATATATGTGTATAAAAGAAAATATTTTAAAATGTCTCTAAATATCTTGATTATATAAATATAGATATAAATTTTAAAATGGATTGATTACATTTGTATATTATATGAATTTACTATAAAACTAAATTGATATATTTTATGGTTATATGTAAATTGAGTGAAATTATTGGGGGGACTAGATGAATTTTATTTATTTATTTATTTGAATTTTTATGTAAACATGTGAATTTTTAGAATTTATAAAATTTTATTTTATTAATATGATATTTTGATATATAATTTACATTACAAAACACTAAAATATTTTAGTTAATATATAGAATTTTTTTAAATGATCCCCACAGGATAATATTGAATTTCGCCATTGACCAACTATTATACATATAACATTCATAGGATCACTACTTTGAATTTAGAACGGTACCAAAATTTTAAATTTTCATATAATTTAAATATATTTTTTATGTTTTTAATTGCTAAAATTAAAATTTTATAAGGTAACTCTTTCTAGAATTTTATAAATTCTCTTTGTATAATCTTGCATCCGTCATGAATATAAAGTTTAGAACTTCATCGTATCTCCTCCAAAAAAAAACCATCCAATCTGGAAAAGACACCGACAAGGGAAAAGAAAGTATCTCAGTTCAAAAGAAAGTATCCGAGTTCCGACGCATCACTCTCAACCAAAGATGGAAATCTGGGCATTTGCATAACGTAGAATTCCACACAATTTGCAAATGTCTGGACCCATTGTTGTACTTTGAACCATCAGTCAAGCTAACTAGAATTCAACCAATAAATTCTAACCAAAAAAGAAGCCTGTATGATAAACGCTAGTATATGAGAACCACTGATACTCACAAAGTTGGTCTACAAGCAATGTGGAAGTTCGGGCATTTGAATAGCCAGCCGAAGACTTGACTTTGTTTTGGTTAGAGAATGGTCCTACGGTCCTACCTTTACCATGGATTGTATTAATATTCACATTCAATGAATTACTATATATGAAATGCTCTCACCATAATTTTCTTACCTTCTCTGTTTGTTTCTTGAGAAAAAGGAAATGGGAAGGCTTTGCCTACTATTGGTGTTGTTGCATCTTTCATGGAGTTTGTCTTCCTCTGTTCCTCCTCCTTCCTCTCATTTATGTCTCCCACACCAGAGAGCTGCTCTGCTCCAATTTAAAAACTCCTTTTTTCTGAGAGATGGCTGTGGGGATGATTACTCTGATGAATACCCCAAGACAGAGTCATGGAACAAAAGCATTGATTGCTGTTCATGGCAGGGAGTCACATGCGACGAGCTGACTGGTCATGTAATCGGCATCGATCTTAGTCATAGTTGCCTTACCGGTTCTCTCCATGCAAACAGCAACCTCTTTCTCCTTCACAACCTTCAATGGCTGGACCTCAGCCGAAATTACCTCCGGGGCTCTCCTCTTGAGAACACCAACAGAAGCCTCTTTCATCTCCACAACCATCAATGGCTTGGCCTCAGCTACAACCACCTCATTGGCTCTCCTCTTGAGAACACCAGCAGCCTTTTTAACTTTCATGGACTCCAACTACTCAACCTTGCTCAGAACTCTTTCCATGGAGCTATCTCATCCGAGTTATTGAGCCAGCTGGTGAGTTTAAACCATCTTAATCTCTCTTATAATGAGTTCTCCGGCTTCATCCCGAATCAAATCAGTCTCTTGTCAAGTTTGGTTTCACTTGATCTTAGCCAGTACTCACAAGATTTTGCCAAGTTGAAATTTCATGGCAAAGGTTTTGAGATGCTTGCAAGAAACTTGACCAAAATAAGAGTCCTTGTGCTTGCCAATGTAGATATGTCTTATGTTGCACTCACTTCCTTTCTAAACTTCACTTCATCACTACAAAGTCTGATTCTCTATGATTGCCACTTACATGGGGATTTTCCATCTCCAGTTTTTCAGCTTCCGAACCTCAAACTTATAAGTTTAGGTAACAATGAAAATGTCAGAGGTTATCTCCCTCAGACAAACTGGAGTAGTGGCCTTGAGGCGTTGGACCTTTTCTATTGTGGTGGTTTTAGAGGTTCAATTCCGCCATCATTCGGAAATCTCACTCAAATGGCTTTCATAGATTTATCTGGAAATTCGCTTCAAGGACAGATACCGGATGTTTTTGGAAACCTTACCAAATTAACTTATTTGGCATGTTATTCATGCAATTTGAGTGGTCCACTTCCAACAACTATGTTCACTCTCCCATCTCTGCTACGTTTAGACCTCGGTTTTAACAAACTTGCCGGACCAATCGACCGAATTTGGATGTCAAGTTCTATCCAATATGTTGACTTAAGATATAATGACTTACATGGTCCACTACCCCATTCTATTTTTGATCTTGTGAACCTTGGTTTTCTTATTTTGTCATCGAACAACTTGAGTGGTGTCATCGAGTCGGATATGCTTTCGAAACTCACAAGTCTTGAAGTTCTTGATATTGCGAATAATAGTTTACTATCATTAAGCACAAGCCGGAATGATGTGAACTATTCCCTCCCTCAGCTCAAAGCTGTGTTATTCTCTTCTTGTGGCGTAAGGCGGTTCCCGAGTTTCTTCCGAACATCAAAGTTGGAGTATTTAGATCTTTCCAAGAACATGATTTCTGGTGGGATTTCCAAATGGGAAGCTGAAGGGTGGGAAGCATTGCAAGCATTGGACCTTTCTCATAACTTTCTGACCACTTTGGAGCAATTTCCAGGAAAGAGATTGGAATCTCTAGACCTAAGTTCCAACTTGCTTGAAGGATCAATTCTCTCAACTTGTTTGAATCTTCAAACTCCAAATCGACAGTTGCTCAAGGAGTTGTTGATTTCAGAGAATAAATTGACAGGAAATATTCCTTCTTCCATTTGCAGTCGGAGTTCACTTACACTACTGGACTTATCTAGAAACAGCTTGAGTGGAACCATTCCTGAATGTCTTGGAAATTTCAGCAGTTCTCTCAAGTTCATGAATTTGCAGATGAACAACTTCTCTGGCAAGATCCCTTCTTTTGTGAACAGTCAGTTGACCCATCTTTTCCTCAATGACAACCAATTGGAAGGAGTGGTACCACCATCTTTGGTTAATTCGACTTCATTGGAGATTTTAAATTTAGGGAACAATAAGTTAACTGATAGATTTCCCCATTGGTTAACTTCACTTGGAAGTCTGCAAATTCTAGTCTTGAGATCTAATAGATTTCATGGATCACTGTCTCATCTATTAGCTTCAAAATACCTTGGGTTACGAATGATTGATCTCTCCGGAAATGAGTTCACGGGCTCCTTGCCAACAAAACTATTCCAAAATTTGACAGCAATGGCAGATATTTTTCAATGGGGACTTTCATACCCAGAAGGAGGCGACATTTACGGTATTGACAGTATTCATTATGACATTAAATATTACCACCTTTCTGTGAATGTAACAACGAAAAGATTGGAGCTTGCATTGACGAAGACGGTGGACATTTTCGTATCTATGGACTTGTCAAACAACAAATTCTCTGGACAAATTCCTGAGGAAGTCGGACAACTCATTTCCCTGCAAATGCTCAACTTCTCTCACAACAACTTCACCGGTCCTATCCCCGCATCGTTTGGAAATTTGGTGAGACTTGAATCATTAGATCTTTCATCAAACAAGCTTGGTGGCAGCATTCCTTCTCAAATGACGAATTTGACGTTTCTTGAAGTGCTGAATCTTTCCCACAACAATCTTGTTGGACAAATTCCCCATGGGAAGCAATTTGATACCTTTGATAATGATTCCTATAGCGGTAACTTGGGATTGTGTGGCTTACCATTGTCCAAGCCATGCGTCGACCATGGGGAGGCCGAACCACCTGCACCATTGGTGGTGGAACATGAGGGTTCTAAAGAGCTATCTTTCTGGCAAGTTGTAATGATGGGGTACGGAAGCGGAGTAGTACTAGGATTGAGCTTAGGTTACATTGTGTTCACAACCGGAAGACCATGGTGGCTTGTTCGAATCATCGAGAGAGATTTACAATACAAATTCATAAAGTGGATCCGAAGAAACAAACCAAGAAGACACTAGCTATGGTTCCAACATCTTGTCTAGGTGAGTTCTTAACAAGTATTTCGAAAGTTTCATCTTCATAATCTAATATTTCAATTATAATACGTATTTTATTTTTGTAATTTCTCGTAGTGGCATCGAAAACTTCGAACTGAATTCGATGTGAAGATCGTGCTCGTTGAGTTTCCTCGGAATAATGAATAAACCAGGGAGGTGATGTTAATTTAGCGTATAACTATATTTACTTGGTCAATAGTTTGGTGATATGATACGAGTGCCTTTGTTTTGTAAAATTGTATTTGCTGGTTTTCTGAAAATGTTGAAATACTGTATAAAAAGTTAAAACTGTTGCGCAAATATTACTTTTAACCATCAACTTCTTGTTTAGCTTCCAATGTCAAATTCTAGCTAAATTTATCTTGTTGATTTCGACTTCAATTTCAATGCGAACTATTGCTAAAACTCAAATAATTTCTTGAAAACTTGCTTCAAATATAAAACTTTGAGTGTTCAGGGATGCTACCAACGTGTCAGATAATATTACTGTTAATCTTATTCCCAAAGATGATATAACATCATGTGAACCAAACGCCCCCTAAGTACTAATTTGGTAGATGAAATGAAAATAGAGGGGACAAACTCACAAAAAAAATGTAGGACCAAAATGAAAGTTTTACTAGTGTAAGGGACAAAATAGGTATTAAGCCGATGACTAGAGGAGGATGGGTTTAATGGGGTGGTTCAAAATGCTGTGCATGATCTAAAAAGGGAGAATGCCCGAAAGGGTATGCTGAGTATTCTTCAGGGAACAAAGAAAGCGATTAAAATGTGGCCAAATAGTAACAATATGGGAATTTCAGAACAGATATCAGAGCTGGAAAACAGGATAAATGACTTGGAATTAAAGTCTCAGGGTAGGGGAATTTCTGCACAAGAATGGGGTCAACTATTATCTTGGAGGAATGATTTGTGGAGTTTGCATAGGAAGGAGGAGAGTATTTGGTTCCAAAAATCACGTCTTAAATGGATTAAGGAAGGGGATAAAAATATCAGGATTCTATCACATATGTGCTCTTAATAGGAATAGAATTAATGTTATTTCGTCTTTGAAAGTGGCTGGATAGATATCTCTGATCCTACTCTGATTAGATCAGCTATCTTTGATTTTTTTAAAGTCAATTACAATGAGAAAACTTCTCTGGAGGTGGATGAATGTAATCTGAATTTCGCAAAATTGACAGAGGAACAAAAGACTGGGTTAGAGGCTGATTTTTCTGAACAGGAAGTGTGGGATGTTGTATTTAAGTCGGACAGTACTAAGGCACCTGGTCCAGATGGGTTTACAATGGGTTTCTTTAAAAATTTCTGGACTATATTAAAGGACCAGATCATGCAGTTTGTTCAAGATTTTCATAGAGGGAAAAAATGGGAAAAAGGAGTGAATCATTCCTTTATTACTTTAATTCCCAAGAAGGTGAATCCTCAAGGAATTGAGGATTTCAGACCTATTAGTCTTGTTGGCAGTCTTTACAAGATTATTTCTAAAGTACTCTCCAAAAGACTTGTCTCTGTTATTAATGGTTTAGTAAGCCCTTCACAGTTCGCATTTATTCCGGGTAGACAATTGCTAGATTGTGCTCTTTTGGCAAATGAAGGCATTGAATATTGGAGAAAACTAGGGAGAAAAGGAGTTGTCTTTAAAGCTGATTTCCGTAGGGCCTATGATTCGGTTGAGTGGCCTATCTTATTCAGAATTTTGAAGGTTATGGGTTTTGGGGAAAAATGGATCTCATGGATTAAATGTTGTGTTTCTTCTGCCTCTATTTCGGTGTTAGTTAATGGTTCACCTACTGAGGAATTCAATATTAGCAAAGGGCTGAGAAAAGGGTGCAGTCTATCCCCTCTCCTGTTCAATTTAGTGGGAGAATTATTAAATCTTATGTTGATTAAGGTTGTTAATATAGGTCTGTTTCAAGGGTTCAGTATTGGTAGGGTTGGTAATTCCTTTCAGTTGTCACACGTGCAGTTTGCAGATGATTTAATCCTTTTTTGCAGAGATACTCCAATGCAAATTCTAAATATTAGGAGAGTATTGAGGGTTTTCGGCGCTATGTCTGGGTTACACTTAAACTTGTCTAAGTGTTCATTATTTAGGGTTAATATGGAAGCTGACAGAGTTAAAGATTGGGCTATGAAAGCGAGCTGTGGAGTGGGGTCTTTTCCAATGTCTTATCTTGGTTTACCGATTGGAACTAGGAAAAATTCAGAGGGTATGTGGAAACCAGTTGTCCAGAATTTTAATAAGAGATTAGCTGGGTGGAAAGCTAAATCGCTGTCGCTGGCGGGCAGACTTGTTTTGGTTAAATCTGTATTATCATCCTTGCCAATCTTTTTTCTATCTATTTTCAAGATCCCTCTAAAAGTGACTCAGAAGTTGAACTCGTTGATGGCTAACTTCCTTTGGGGTGAAGATCTTGATAAAAAACGAATTCACTGGGTGAATTGGAAATCGGTTAGTAAACCAATCGAAGAGGGTGGTCTGGGAATTCTTGACTTAAGGTTGATTAATAGGGTCCTACTTGGGAAATGGGTTTGGAAATTTGCTAATGAAAATATACTATGGAATATGATTGTTGCAATTTCAATTTCAAACGCGGCTTACCTTTAGACTCTTGGATATGGAGAGGTATCCTCGTAACTATGCTAAGAATGATCATTGGTGATTGTTTGAGACAAAATTCAAAGATAATTGGGAAATGGTCGGTCATTGCTTTTGGAGTGATGTTTGGATTACTAATCTGCCTTTAAAAAACCATTTCCCCAATGATTTGCTTTGTCGACGAATAAATGGGGGATGGTTTCTGAGTTTGGGATAAGATGATGTATGGTTTGGAACATTCAACTTAGAAGAAATTTGTGTGATTGGGAATTGGACCATGGATCGCTTTAATGTCATTGATCGACAAAATTTCGCTGGAACGATCTGTGGATGACTTCATGGATGGTCAGGGAAAGGGGATGGCATGTTTCGGTCAAATCCTGTGACAGTCGTTACAAAGTAGGTCGAAAGAGATTATGAGTGAAGAAGTGGGTTTGGGGATGGATTGACACCTCCTAGAGTACAAACTTTTCTATGGCAGATCTGTCATCAAAATTAGCTGTTAGAGTGGAATTGAAGAAAAGAGGGATTCAGATTTCGATGTTTTGTGTCCATTATGTCTTTCTCAGGATGAGTCTATTGCACACCTATTCCTATCGTGCACTGTTGCCTCGGATTTGTGGAGCAAATTCCTAAGGTTAGGAATATCTCTTCGGTGTTGCCTCAAGAACCTTCTGCTATTCTGTGCTCGTGGTCAACCTATGTCTAATTCACTTATTTGGAGGTTTATTCCGGCTGTCATCTTCTGATCTATTTTGGAAGGCAAGAAATTGGTTGTTTTTTAAAACGGCAAGTGTGACTCTAATGTTCTTTCTTTATCACTAAATTTAGATTGGCGAAATGGTTCTTAACTAAATACCCTGGGGTTCGGATCGACCGACCTTCTAATAGGGGATCCTACGCGGGCTGATAAACTCCTCCATAGTACGATTACTAAAGGTTATTGGCTGGACTCCTCCACCATCGGATATGTTCAAACTTAATGTTGATGGGCAGTGACTGGAGATGGGATGCAGGGTCGTATTGTGGTGTTTTGAGAGACTCCTTTAGTTGCTCTTTAGCTAATTTTTCTTCTACAGTAGGGTCAGTCTCCCTATAGTGACTGAACTGAAAGCTATTACGAATGGATTGGTTTTTTTTCTTTTCTTCCAATTGGGCTAAAAAGGGTAGACTTATTTGGAAAGTGATAGCAATGTGCAGTGGATGGATTTTAAAGCTACAACCTGCTCCTACTTTTTTCAGTGATTTGGTGAGGAAATTGGAGTTCTTGTACTACTAAGGGCGTCGTTCTTAGATGGGTTCCTAGGAGTTGCAATATGGAGGCCGACAGGTTAGCTAAGCAGGGGATCGGTTGAGTGTTGCAGACTTTCTGTTGAGTCTGATGACCTAGCTGAGGATGGGTTAGGCTAAGGGGTCTTTGTTTCCCAACGCTATTTGTATTAATGTCTTGTTTTATTATCGAGGGTTAGAGTGTTATGTATATCTTATGTTATTCAGGCTAGTATTGTGTGTATCTTATGTAATTCTGGTCTATTAATAAATTGAGGTACTCTTTTCCTCCCTCAATTAGTTGCCACTTTTCAAGAGTCAACTATGAGAGAGGTTTTTAATGAGACCTCCTATTCCTATATAAAAAAAAAAGCCGATGACGTAATACACTAGTACTCTGATACTTGCATATCATTCCTCCTGTATATATATCTAACAAAAAAAGCTTAAAATTTCTATTGGAAAACTCCATTAAATCACGACAAACTCTTGTCTTGCAATGTCAAAACTAGATTATGATCAATGTTCTAGCATAAGTGTAATGTGTGAACTGTAAACTGTAAACTCGTCGATGATTCTTATGCATTCAATCTTATCCTCGATGGTCCTAGTCGTTGTTGTCGACATCCTGATCAAGAGCCTTCCGCGTTACGATTTGCTTGCATTTCCTGAAATCCATTAAAAAAAGATTATTATAATTGTTCCAACAAGCCGGACTCTAATCGGAATCAGACCAAGAAAAATTACATGTTTAGATCCTCTGTCATGCTCCGAATCTCACTTGACCATAAGAGTGGGTCAGTGTTCTTAGGTAAATAGTCTTGCTGCTGAGTTTTCTCGGTCAGCCACTGCTCGGCTTTATAGCACTCATTCATTATCTGGAAAACCGAGCATTGTGCAATGAATTCAAACTTTGAGTAAGTATCGCACTTATAATGTGTAAACCAGTAATTAACTTACCGCTTCTCTATCCTCTTTTGGCAAAGATTTCGTCGACATTCGTAAATCCGCAATGCACTTGAGTAGATCTCTTGAAGCCTGTGTTCTTGCTTCTTCATCTTTATATCGAATCTCAATCGGATCCACCAACTATAACAAAGAAAAATAGCAGAAGCAAGATGAAGTTGGCCACAACGGAGTAAACCTTTATGATTATATAAAGAAACAACGATAACCTTCTTAAGAGATTCTAATTTGGAAGTGTAAGCGCCTTCAGTTTCATCCTCCCCTTCATCGTAAAGCCACTCCTCCGTCTCCTGTAGGCTCCTGGAAATGCCCTCTCTCTCATTTTCAGATGCAAAACCCCGATACGTGTTGAAAAGCTTCACATAAATATTATTAGACTGATATCAGTATGTCGAGAAAAAAAAAGACAGATATGTATAACACCTATTGTTTAGATCAACCCTATTTACATTATTCCGCATTTCATAGACGTAAGCCTCCAAGGCATTTTTTTTCTCTTTCGTTTGTTCCATAGTCCGGTCCTGTTGCGCCAACTTAAGTTCTTTGTTTTGAGCTTCCATCAGCTCAACCTTTGTCATTGTACCATTTATGTTCTCGCAAACTGGTATCTCAAGCCTCTTGGCTGTTTTATCACCATCACCCTGCATCAGAAAAAGAAACACGAAAAGACTAAGAAGTTAGAACCTACACAGTTTTTCCACCATAAATATTGAAAAAGAGACCGATTTATCTACATGCTCATTGAAAACATGACATGAAAAGTGAAATATCATGAATTACTAACGTATCAAAACCCTAAACCATAGGGATGACACATAAAGATCAGAATCGAATGACGATACAGACTTACTGAAGCATTTGAGGTACCATCTTCACTTCCATTCATTACGTGTCGGGCATCCTTTGTGCTAATCCCGGAATCATCTACGTGTTCCTTGATCAGCCGAAAGCAAAATTTCTCAGAAACCATATATCAATAAGATGTTCAAAGAGAACGTGGAATCCTACTTACCATAGCCGACACAACAGTGGCGATGCCATGAAGGTTTAGTTCAACTTTGACTTTAACCCTTGCCCTTTCACTATTGGAGCCTTGGAAAGGGCCAATCTGTAAAACCAAATGATGATTCTGGTCAATTCCATCGGAAACAAGAAACATTCGTTAAAGGTTAGACATACCGTGAAGGATCTTATTTTCAAGGGTACGCTGAAAGGGAGTTCATTTGGATTGGCATAGAAGGCTTCCAAATGGAACGTACTACTTCTCTGTAATTGCAGAACTTTAGCACTAGGGATTGGCTGGCCTCTAGGGAACATCACGTTATTTGTGCCTTGCAAAATTTGGGTTTCATCCAAAGATAATCCTATGGAGAATGGAATACAATCTTGAACCTCATAATCTCTAACCCGAAAAACAGGACTGAGCATTGCACATTGGAGAGCACATCCTCGTGCCACACACTCACTTGCATTTATGGTCCGGCCAGGTTCTCTTCTAAATAAAGAAGCTAACTGCCTTGTTATAGCTGGTATCCTGGACCCCGATCCCACAAGCTCAACAGCATGGATTTTCCCCACAGTTAACCCTGCATCAGCTATAGCTCTAGCACAAGGAATGTTGATCCTCTCCAACAAACCCGTAGCCAACTTCTCGAATTCCTCCCTCTTAATGAAACCTTTGACATCCTTTTCATCCATCAGACACTCGATATTTAGAGGTGCCTCTGCATTTGCACTCAAAACCTTCTTCAGTTTCTCACATGCTACCCTTAACCTGATAGCAGCCCGGATGTTAGAGTATACATCTATGTTATACTGTTCTTTGAAACATGCCGCAAAATATCCAAACAATATCTCATCAAAGTCCCTTCCACCGAGGCTGCTATCAAAAGCATGGGACAGTATCCTCATTTGCCCAGCCTCAAACGACACAATCGAGACCTGGGTATCACAGTGGCCAATATCCACAAAGGCAACATATGTCGGACCAGCAATGGAGAAATCTGTTTTGTAAATCCCATAACCAAGTGCAGTCGCAGTACAGTCATGGATCAATCTCAGGGCCTTCAACCCGGCAATTGTAGCAGCATCCAAGTACGCACGTCTCTGCAAGTCGGTAAAGTATGAAGGAATCCCGATAACACAGTCCAAAACAGGAAGTCCCAGATTCGTCTCCGTCATATATTTCAAATGTGCAAACAGCATCGCCATGATCTGCACCGGAGAAAAATCGATGTGTCTCACCTAAATACTTCAAGTGAATCAAAATGCAACCATCTTGACCCTCTGACGTTTCAAATGGTAACATTCTTAGCTCATTTTGAACATCAGGTTCCTGAAACTTCCTACCAATCAACCTTTTCACTTGGGATACCGTAGTTTTCGGGTGCATCATGGCAGAAGCCGCTGCCGAAGAGCCAAGGAATCTCTGCTTCTCTCCGAAGCATACCAAAGCCGGGGTTTCACGTTTCGATTCATCATTCAGCAACACATCTACACCTCTTTGCTTTACAGCAGCAATTACACACTTTTCATTTCCAATATCAAAACCTACAACACTCATTTTAACAAACTAAAAGCAACAATTTTATCAAAAATCCTTAAAAGGAAAAATCAAATCTGGATTCAATTAAACTCTACAGTAAAATTGCAAAATTTCCTCCTTAAACCTTAAAGCATCACCGGCAGAAACTACAGAGAAGAAAACAAACATTAGACAATGGACAATTTATGTATTTTCTATAAAACCAAAATCACAACTTTTGTTGCAGAACAGAACAACAAAGCTTCAATGACCCAATCTTCTATTTTCTTTCCATTTAATCATAAACCAAATAAAATCCATTCTTAAACAGAATTAAACGTAAATAAATCCATACCCAATAAAAGAGAATTCAAACAAAAACAAAACAAAACAGAAATCCCAAGTTGGAAGCTTTTTTGCATCCTTTTGGCCATGAAACAACGAGTCTCAGCGACCCAATTCTCCATTTTCGTTAAAATTTATATCTTCAACAAAACTAAACGGGGAAAAACTCAAACCCATCAAAGTTTTTTCCCCAAAAACAAAGGTCTCAGCTTTAAGTAACGGGACGATGATTTTACCTGACAGAGGAATAATGTGTTGATAAGAATGAGAGGAGAAATTCAAATTGGTGAAAGACAAAGAAGCTGAAAGTGGAAGATCAGATGGAATAGAGAGAAAATCTGCTATTTGCTCGCTTAGTTTTAAGCCAAATAAAAATAGCCGCTTTTGAGAAATCAATATTCCATTTTTGCACGTTGTGCGAGATAAGATCAGGCAAGGTTTTATCTGTTTAATAACTGGTTTTACATGAACTAATATCAATTATTATAATAATATGTAATTAATTTTTTGACGGATTAATTCAGATAAAAAAACGTTAATATTCTTCATCAAACCATCTTTTTAATTTAATTTTTAGATTTATTATAATATTTCGTGTATATTAAAATATTGCATAAATAATTTCAAAACTCTTCTTTATTACACATTTATCTTATTATTGGAATTACACAAAGGTCACTCTGTAATTTAGGTTGGTTCTATTTTGTGTTATGATGCAGAGACATCAAAGAGAATAAACTCTTCAACAAATAGGAATGATCAATGGGAACCTCAATTCTCATCCCAGAAACAAGAGGTATGAAATCCTCATACCAAAAACAACGGGAGAAGGATCACAGTCAACAAGCAAAGATTGAAAGTATTCACCAGATTAATCAAAATTCAAATATGATTTAATTCCATTTAATCATAAAATTTAATAATTCAAACTCATTCTAAAACAATGCAAATATTGAAGGAGGGTAATGATGTGTTTAAGAACTAACATTAATAGAATTTGAAAATGTGAGTTTTTTTGTTAAATTCTTTAGAATTAGTGTAGTAGGTGTAGATTCAGATTCTTGAGGTGGCAAAGTGTAATGGGTTTCGACTGGTAAGGTTGAGGAGGCCGGGGCGAGGTAGAGTTACACACTTAACTTACCAGACTTGTCTCAGCTCTGGGTTAGAATGGAACCCAGGTTGGGGTGAACATGGTTGTAAACGAAAGAGTTGAACGAGTCTTCTGTGAAAATTCATTAAAAACTCACGATCTTAAAATTACTATATTCAACATGAATTTAAAATCAAAAATTAAAACTCGAGCTCGAAAAAACTAAATTTAAAACATTTCCAGACTTAATCCGATTCAGACCCGAACTCCGATTAATGTTCAGACTCGAACTCAAGCTGGGTTCAAATTGAATTTGCCGGTCTGCTTATAGAGATCCAAAATTTCGAAGATCATGAGAGTATATTTAAAAACCTTATTTGAGGGATTTGATAGAAGAGGTTGACCGAGTGAACTGGGGTTGGATCTGAGTCAACATATTCAAATTCGAGTCTCTTGATGGTCAATAGGCATGGTATAATTGGGTCTAGAGATTTTAAATCATATTGCAATATTGTAAAATAATTAAAACACGATATAAATAAATATTGAATAGTGACAATCCGTACAACTAGTACTATAGAAATATATCCAGAGATATATAATATTAGAAAAATAATTCAGTAGCAGCGTATCACAGTTGAACTGAAAAGATGTGAAAGAACCCAAGAGAAGGGAAGCCAAAACAAACCATATATATATATAATGAAGAAGGGTAAACAGGGAACAGAACTCTCTCCAAAAACCAACCACCACGAATTCTACAACAGATGAAAGACTCACAAACCTTCAAACATGTCTGATCAAACCAACACCGCCTACAAGTGCCCCGGAACGAGCTGAGACCGGTTCCGAATGATGGTTAAAGCAACTGCAACTCACTACAATAGTACAAAGAAAACAAAATAAATTAGCCGTGCTAATAAATCGTTTGTTAAATGAATGGGCAGATTGTTTTTCAGATTTCAAGGCTTATGAGTGATAAGGTTCATTCAGTTAGGTTGATTCCTAGGGAGTGTAATGGAGAGGCAGATATCTTAGCTAAGGAAGGGATTGGGTGATTGTAAGGGTCTTTTTATGATTTTCTTCTTTTGTGTGTTTTTATGATGGGAGGAGTGTTTCAGTCTTATGTCAAGCAATTTAGTGTTATTTTTAACTATTATGTAACTTTCAATATTTATAAAAGTTCCAAGGCACTCTTTCCCTCCTTCCTATGATTAAAGACCTTTCTATAAGGTCCTTAGTTAAGAAGGGGGGTTTTAATGAGGCCTTTCTTTCCTATAAAAAAAATGAATGGGCAGATGTTGTAGAAGTCACTTTCACCTGTTGCGGTTGTTGATAAGCCCCTGGCTGCTGGTAATTCCCATATCCGTGATAGCCTCCATAGTACATGTTAGGATCCTGGGGAGGAGGTGCATATCCATATGCTTCATATCCTTGAGGATATCCATAATATCCGCCATTCCAATGAGCTTGATCGGGTTGAGCCTGAAACATGAATGGGTTCCCATCTTAGTTTGCAAAAATATGTGTAGTCTGGTTTTAATTGCGAAAGAACTACAGTTCAAATACACAACCTGTTTTGTTGAAGGACTCCGTCCCCATGAAAGTCGAACATTCCTTCCTCCAAAACTGGTACCATTCAGAACTTGCAAAGCTTGCTCTGCACTAGCCCTGAAGAACATATTGTCGAATATCTTAATGCCAAGCAAAAATATATCACATGCCAAAATCCATGAAAGTATCTAACATTTACCTGTTAGCATATTGAACAAAACCACAATTCTTGTTAGCAGGAATTTTTACATGAACAACTTCACCAAGTTGGCTAAATATTTGTTTTAATTGGTCTTCTGAAACACTGGGATCCAAACCACCAACAAATATCTGGCATTTAAGGATTTAAGGTTTCAGTTGGTCATATCATGAAAAAATGCAGTTTAAAATTTAAACAAAAGCTACCCACAGTGGTATTATTTGGATCATTCTCACCAGTATTTCCTTGCGCATTCTGGTAAGTAGCTGCAAATCACACACACGTTTAAAACACAATAGCATGGGATGACAATAATAGATCATGAAATAAAATGTAAAGGCATGCAAGTGCCATCCCTGAATTATGTTTTCATATTGCTATAATAAAGCAAAACCGATTCAAGGGGAAAGGGGGAAAAGAATCATCTAAAGAGCATATTGCATGTTAACTATGAAAGCTCCCAGCCTGATTACAGATATCATGTAAACTCAAATTAGACATTTTTTGAAATAATAATAATGCATTGAAATAAGGTAATATTCTAACGGATACAAAAACTAATTTAGTAAGCAGTTCAAACTAATTCCCTCCATGGCACGGAAAAGATAAAAATCCAGCCCACCAGATCCTTTGGGCTACATCAAGACTTTCCATCACCAGGAGGAGACAAAAGTATATTAGAAGAATTCAATAATAACTGAAAAATAAAATGTTAATTACATTAAACACGAGGAACAACAAAAGTTTCTCCTATAACCTTTGGGTGAAAGGGATGAGAAAATGGAATCAGAAACTCATCTTTTCTCCTTAATTGAGATGAAGTATTTCTCTCTTCCTTTATTTATTCCCTTATAACTTAAAACAATATTCTTAACTAGATAAAACCTATATTCTAAACTAATTTCAACAAAGCTTCAACATTCTCTGCATGCCATCCACATTGACCTAGTGTATGTAGCCAAATAATGGCAAGATGAAGCACCTATTAAGAACCAACGAAATTTGTCTAAACTTGAAATAATTGCAACCACAAATGAAAGGTGGAAAATAAAATGTCTTCAAGAGGCAATTAGTATTGTAGATTCATGGGCATCTGATCCATTATTTAGGCTTACGTAACATAGAAGGATCACTCGATCACTTCCATTGAGATTAAATCCGGTAACTGGATAAAGGACTTCAACTACAATTTCTGGGTTTCTTTCTGGACTCATTATGTCGTCAAGTGCAAAAGAACAATAGAATGAGGACAAAGGGGTTACTAAAACTGTAAAAAGCAGAACAAATTGAAATAAGGTTCCTCAGCAAAACGGTGCATGATAATATGCATGGAAACTTTAAAAGACACAAAGGACTGTGTAACCATATGCAAGTACAGAAAGGTAACTGATCCATGAGGAAAGAAGTTTCAGGACTTGTAAAGAAAGTAAAACAAGAGATAAAGGAAACGTGTTGGGAAACTGAAACAAATTGAACTTGACTGGAAACTTAATAAGGAACTGGAAAATTAATTTACGAGCGTAGGACAAATACTGCCGGGATAAAAATGAAGCTTACTACATAAACAAAGTAACTGACCTAAAATGAGGCCATGCATTAAAGTGGAATCATTTCAGCTGATATCACTTCCAGGCCCCCCAAAATGAGAGCCTCTCGGTGTCCTGCTTTAAGACAACATGAGTTTTATATAAGTTTTTGCCTGTTCTAATATAATTAGATGTGCCCAACTTTACAGAGGTACACTGGAATGAAACAAATTTCTGTAAATTCCGCCAATCTTCATGAGCATAACTTAAAGTACTCTAATTTTAAGGAAAATGAAACAACTGCACCTTAGAAAAGTAAAGGTTGCAAGAAAAAGCTAACCAACTAGCATTCAATTTGGCAAGTCAAAGTACTCTAGCATAATCGTGGCCAACAAAACCTATATACAGCAACAAAATTCATATGGAATTCGAGATGAAGATAGAACATAAATAAACCACAGGGGAGTACCTTCCTGAAACTGCTGACCAGTTACAGCCTTCTTATTAGAAGCTGGTCCAATCCGCATTGCCCTCGTTGAACAATACATCCCATTCATTTCGGTCATGGCACGAATCTGTTCAGATTCATCACCAAACCTCACAAACCCATAACCTTTTGAACGTCCTGTAGTCCTATCAGTAACCACTTTTGCACCCTTAACAGAATGGTAAACAGACTTAAAAGTCTCTTGTAACACATAATCCGAAACATCTGAAGCTAAATCCCCAACAAAGATTGTGTAGTCAGGACCTTCATCTTGCCTCTTTTCCCCGGATCCAAGAGATGCCCAATTCAACCTAAAATTCTGCTCAGCACTTGGCATTGGCACGCCGTTATATGACTGCAAAACCCTCTCAGCTGCCGCTCGAGACACAAACTCAATAAATCCATATCCTTCAGGTAAAGCCGTTTGCTTATTCCTAATCACCTTAGCCGAAACCACCTAAAAAACCAAAAGATTAAGTTCTGTTGAATTGTAACTTTTACTATATAATTTTGCTTTCCTAAGAGCAAAAGGAAGGAAATTCATTCAATTATTAAAAACTATAAACATTAACAATAGACTATAGCATGCGCGCTCCTAATTAAAAATGATTTTTAATTTGTTTCTATTTAATTGGGACTTCTTTAATTTTAATAATAAAACGAACAAATCAGTTACTTCTCCAGTTTGAGCAAAGATACTGATGAGGTAATTCTCATCCATCCACGGCTGAAGGCCACCGATCCAGAGAGATCGAATCTCGCCGGAGCCAGCAGCAGCAGAGACGGTGGAGTACTGCTGCATCTGAGTTGGCGGAGGAACGGGCTGAGGAGTCCAACCAGAAGGCGGAGGAACCGGCTGTTGTTGTTGTTGAGGCATCATCATCCACGGCTGCGACTGCGGTTGTTGCTGGTACTGATGAGTTTGAGACTGGTCAGCTTCAATAGACGGCCGTGGAGCCACACCTCCAGCTGCTGGTTGTTGCATCATGTTCGATAAAAACAAAGAGATGATATTTGGGAGATTTCGAAGAGGAGAGGAAACCCTAGATTAATTTTAGTTCGGCAATCGAAGTTCGTGGAGGGTCGCTCGCTTTAAAAAGAGGCGATCCTCTTTTATTTTAATAATTCTTTTAGGTGACACGTGGATAATGGAAATTGAATTGGAATTTGAAGGAAAAGTAAATCATATAAGGGTAAATCATATAAGGGATTGTATTTAGGTCTCTTAACGTTTAAAACTTGTAATACAGTCCCTTAACATTTATTTTATTTACAATATGGTCCCCTAACTTAAACCATCATTAGAAAATTAAGATAAACTATATAAATAGTCATTAAACTTTTCAGGCACTTGAATTTAGGTCCCCCAACTTTTAAAACTTACAAAACATTCCTCAATTTCATTCTAAATCCCAAATTCCAAAGTAATTCAATTTTATTTTAAACCCTAAATTCCAAAATAATTCAAACAAATTTTAAATCCCAAATTCTAAAATACTTCGATTTAAGGTTTAGAATGTAATTGAATTATTTTGGAATTTAGGGTTTAGAATGAAATTGAATTACTTTAGAATTTTGAACATGAATTTACTATTTGACAGTATCATGTTCGTGTCGTCGGAATAAAACATGACATCGATACACTACAGTTTTTGCAATAATAACAAACTTTACATTCAATATTCGGTCAATTTTAATCAGAAACTATACATATTTTGAAATATTATGGTAATCTCTAATTTGTCTAACCTCATACGTAAGCATACCACCGGAAGCATCCGGCTGACGAAGTGTAACGCTAGATATTACTCCGTTAGCAGATAGGATGCAAATGGCTCTTGGTCCTTGTTGAGAAAACGACATCACCTTCATTGTTACATCCTTAAACACCAAAGAAAATCAAGATGATGAAAAATAATTTAGATTCATTGATAAGTGAAAAAGAAACAATCCTTTACATCAATCTCATAGTTCTCCTTTACATCAATCTCATAGTTCAAGAAGCATATAACGATGATAGGAATGAATCATAAGATTGTTTGCTTAGATAATTAACAAAACCATCTCTTTCCCGTATTGGAACATACCTCACCGGGATTGACAGTGATGATATACGGCGTAAAATTTGTTCCGGCAGAAGTCCCAGCCAAGTCACCTACAAAACAATATGTAAACATGGAATTTTGCTGCTAAAAGTACAAAAATTATTTGTTGATATACACCAATCATTCCCGGAACCAGCATTGTTCTTCCAAATCCGAACAACGACATTTTCAATAAATCCCCACGAAATCACAAATTGAACTTAGTTTGAGGCATACCATGAAGAAACAGAAATCAGAAACATTAGCAAATCTATAACATGGCAAAACTTGAAACCGAAAACAGCTTGCAAAAACCTGAACTAAAAGAAACAAACTTTCTTCGAAAGGGTGACCTTCATTACCTAAGTTTTCCATGTCCATTCCCTTATGATGTTTAATCTGATAACCACTGCCTCGGCCTCTCCCCTGCTTTCCACCACTTGAGAACTCACCCGAAACCGACAGGATAGAGGACAAAATATGCATAGGTGACAATGCCCTTGTCATTGTCCCATCCGGTCCATATTTCCTAGGCCTACCTCTTTTCTTCTTCTCTATACTGCCAGTTAACCCATCGCTAACTGGCGGAACATTGACAGCCGTTATTCCACCAGCGATCTTGTAACACCCCCAACCCATACCCGATCCGGATATGAGTCAGAGATACTACATTAACTTTAAAACACAACTCTTAACAAATAATAGTAAAATATTTGAACTTATATTAAGAAAATACAATAATATACATATTGTAATATAAGTTTACCAAAATATTCAGAGCATACACAACTTAACCCTTTAATTACATGCCAACTGCTATTTACATAACAAAATGACCTACTGATTAAGTTGCTTCTGATCTGATGGTTGCAGGAGTAATACTGTCAAGCTGCTTCACCTGTCGTATTTCCTCGGATCCTACGTGTGAAACACTCACACGCTAAGTCATCGACTTAGTGAGGCAATAATAACAAGGCAATGTAAATGAGATGCAAACATGTACTTAATCAATGTAGTATACATCATTAATATCCATACCTGTAAGCGTATGACTGTAACATTCATGAATCTGTATTAATAAGTTTATTGGCCCATGATAGCATATTGAGAACCTAAGGTATCAGAGTAATGTGAGGTTGTGCACTATGTTGTCACCACAGCTCGTATAATGCACCGAAGTGCCCCGTAGAATTGCAACCGTATGCCATATAATGATGTCCATAAGGACCACATAGATTCCTTAAGAATCATATACATATACTATGGATCAAGTATGTGTCTTTCAAGACTTCACACATGTTCCAAAGAATATACATATATCCCAAAGAACCGCGTAGAATTGCACCGTAGTGCCATATAATAATGTCCATAAGGACCACATAGAATTCCTTAAGAATCATATACATACTAGGGATCAAGTATGTGTCTTTTCAAGACTTCACACATGTTCCAAGAATATACATATGTCCCAAAGAACCGCGTAACCCTCTACCCTTGCATGCCAACTACCTATAGTTCTCATCTACATAACATGGGCTTTTACATTTCACGTAGTCTATATCGCGTAGACATGTAATTCCTTACCTTTTCACATAGCTCATAACTTTTTCCACATATTCATGTTATATAATGCATTTTATATGAACTCATGTCATGCCTCATAATACAGAATATGCTCATGTACCAAGATATAAAATCTAGACTTATCACAAGTCTAGAATGGAGTATATTTCTATAATCATGCTATGCATATGCACTCACCTATACTTCTTTGCCTTTTCCTCGATCGATCCTACTTGTAGATTGTTCCCGACTCGTGTAGGCTCGGTATCTACATAACATTTTTCAAGATGATCATCAGATGTCTATGTCTTGAAATTAAGCTTTAATAGCTTACTAATTTAAGGAATTAATAGCTTAGTCTTTCTTTCTTTTCTTCTTTTTTTTCTCATGGGGGAATCGGTTCCCCCCTCTGGGGGTATCGATTCCCCTCTAGCATTCTGGAAATTCATATTCGTTGAGGGGGTATCGGTTCCCCTTGAATGGGTACCGATTCCCCTAGCCCGAAAATCCTATTTTGAGCTCGAAAATCCTTTCCTTTCAGCTCAAATATACATATTTCACTCCCTTTAATACTCTTAGCTTTCATACCCTTACTTAAACTAATTATTATCCATTCAATACCTCTAAAACTAAGAAAACTACTCATCCATATAGAATTGAAGAATCTTACTCCAATTCCAACTTGTTCTAATTTCAATTCTATTACTTCATACTTCTTAATTAACTTATTGACAAGTCAAAAATCTTATTCAAACTTCAAAAACTCATCCATATCAAAATTTCTTCTAAAAACTCATTTTCTAAATCTATCTCTAAACACTTATCTTGTGTTTTAATGTCATATAAGCTTTCCTTTAGCTTATATACATCCAAACTTTCATTTCCAATCTTAAAAATCAAAGAAACTACCAAGGTTCAGATTCTTACCTTTACTTGCAAGCTCCACGTTTGGAGAAGGAAGAGAAGATAAGAAAGAAGGAAGAAAATAGAGAATTCTGGAAACCTAATGCTCCACGTGGGTTCTAATATATCCCCATAACATTTTTTTAATTATAATTTTTCCTTACAAATGACCATTTGGTCCTTACATCTATTTCATATTTACTAACCATTCTTTTTAAACTATATAATTATTCTACTTTAATCACCAAATGTTAAAACTTTGCAAATTAATCACTAACCCGACATGGAGGATGTTACAGATCTGGTCGGCATTTTCAGTCCTTGGTGCCATATGACAAGCTGATGAAGCTTCTGCTCCTATCAATGTAAAACCTGAATTTGTTTCCATGCATATATTGCAAACCATAACTATGCACTATAACTATGTCAATACTTGCAGATTCAAGGCCAAACCACCTACAAAACATAAATTCATCAATAAAAAACCACATATATATATATTCTCAAAAAGGGGAAAATTAAGTCTAAGGCTTTTTTTTTGGGTGGGGGGGGGGAAGCTAAAACCTCTAATACAAAGATCATCTGAAGAAAAAAAATAAGAGCATGCAAGATACAAGTGAAACTGCTAATACTTAAAGCTCAACTTTTTGTTTAGTTCACAGATCAGTTCCTTAACCCATATTAAAAAAAAGACTAAATTTTGAAAATATACACCGAAACAAATTACAGACATAATAACCTAAGAAATATTTCCCTATCTTTTCAAGCATTCAGTTTCATCTCGAAGAAAGAAAGAAAAGAATCATTAAAACATGGATTTTCCTTTTCAGAAAAGAAAAAAAGTATATTAAGAAAACTTTGAAGTTAATATATGTTTACACGTAGAGATTTGAGCAGCTAAATATTGCTACTGAGCTTGGACTGTTTTAGAATTTGGGGTTTATAATCTAATTGAATAATTTTGGAATTTAGGGTTTGGAATAAATTTGAATTACTTTGGAATTTGGGGTTTAGAATAAAATTGAGGACTGTTTTGAAAGTTTTAAAAGTTGGGGGACCTAAATTCAAGTGCCTGAAAAGTTCAATGACCATTTATATAATTTACCCTAATTTTATAACTGTGGTTTAAGTTGGGGGACCATATTGCAAACAAAATAAATGTTGGGCGACTGTATTGCAAGTTTTAAAAGTTGGGGACCTAAATGAAAGCTTCAGAAATATTCAGTGACCATTACTATACTTTACCCATCATATAATTTCGCATTCTTACCTAAATATCACCTTAAAAAAATTAATAATTTGTTTAATATTTAATATAAATTAATTTATGAATTAAATTTTTTTAATAAATATACGTTATGTAATACACGCTTTAAAAAAGCGAGTATGTTTTATTTAAGTTGCAGTAAAATGGTAACACGAATTAAGTGATATTCGTAATAAAGTAATTGTTATTATTTTTTGGGAATTTGAATTTGAGCACCATAAATGTTAGAGATGTGAAAGTTCAATATCGAGAGATTGATAATTTATCTTTGAACAAATACTACATTATATTTATCTTATTTTAATAAAAAAAACAATAAAATAGTAAAAAGAAATTATAAATGTAAAAAAATATAAATTTTGTCTAAATACATGCCAAAGGCATAATTTGTACAAATCAAGAGACATGACATGTGTGACACATGTTTTTAAATTTTATCTTTAATTAGTTAATGATTATATATTTAAAGTCTATGTTTAAAAATTAAAAAATACACATCTAAATAATATACGATTTGAGAATCTCATTACTAAACATATTAATAATTAGTATCAAAGAGAAATTGTGAACTTAATAAGAATCAAATCTATACAATATCTAAATATAATTTTAAATAATGAGATATCGAAAATTTAAAAGATAACAATAGACTAAGTTTAGGATCTAGTCTACTAAAGTTCATGATATCTTTGAGAGCTGAAAATCAACATATTTAGTTATTAGATTCTCAAATATCATGTTGTTTAGATACGAGGTTTTCATAAATATAAATTTTTAAATATATATTTATTAAGTGATTAAATATAAGACTTATGCATATGCATTGTCGGTGTTTGGCTTTGCTCATATTTGAGTAAATATGTGTTTCGATACGTACCACACGTGTTTATTTTAGACAAAAAATCATTTTATATTTTTATGTTTTGGTCCATTTTTTCTTTCTTTCATTTTAACCCAACATTCTCGCAACAATAATACTATGTGGGTAAAAATATTTTTGATAGGAAGCGCCTTCGAAGGCACATCCTACATGGAGTGCATTTGTACACATGGCATAAAATAGTGCCAATACGATAAATAAATTGAAACATGTATTATTTTAGGTACTAATATTTTTAGAGTGACATTTGGATAAAAAACAATATTATTTAGGTTTATTTGTTTAAAATCTTTACAAATTTTAAAATAATAATTAGTTTTTTTACTCAACTGAATCTCGAATTAAGTAAATAAATCAAATGACTTATTTGATCAATTTTGACAATAAGACTAACAAATTTTTCTAGAATATTAGGTGGCGTTTGGTTCGTTAGAATATTTCTGAGTGAATTGGAATCTGTGAAGGAATTAGAATCTGAATCTGAAACCTGTTTGGTTGGCAGAAAATTGAATTGTAATCCAATTTCATATTCTGTTTGGTTCGCAGACATGTCAGATGAATATGATTTCAGTAATGTAAAATGATAGAATTGTCATTCTTATTTTTTTTGCTTAATTTTAGTTTGTTTTATAACTTACATGTAACAATATATTATAAAAATTTAAAAAATATTAAATTTTCATTTTATTGATTGATTATTCATTTCAAATAAATTATAAAAATCATACTAATAAACATTATAAGTTAAAATCATCCTAATTAAGGAAGACCATGGGTCGGGTTAACCCGACCCGAGAACAAGAGAACCTCCACCCGAGACCTGACCCGACCCGACCCAACCAAAATAAAGTTTCACCCGACCCGAATATATGAATTAAAAACACAACCTGACCCGACCTGAAATAATAAAAAAAATATTTTTATTCAAAAAAAAATAGTGACTTAATTGGAAAAAAATATATATAGAGGGGTATTATTGTAATTATTTCTAAATATATAAGGTAAAATTATATATTTTTTTCGGGTTGGGTTGGGTATTTTCACCCTAAACCCGACCCGACCCGAATACCACACTTAAAAAACCCGACCCGAACCCAAATTTTTTTTAAAAAAATCCAACCCGAATACCAAAAGATTGATGAGGGTAGTAGGTCAAATTTCACATTCCCTCCTCCAAAACCAGACATGGGAAGTGGTGGAATTAGATTCCAATTCCCCTTAATTCTAAAGGATTCTAGCGTACCAAACGCCACCTTACTATCAAATACAAGGATCAAAATAATAAATATATAGAGATTAAAGATTAAACTCATAATTATATAAAAAGTCGAGGATCATCAATGAGAAAAACTCTCCGATTTGTCAGCAACTTCAATCAATAAAGTGCTCACGCACGTAGTCGATTAGGGATTTTTAAATTAACAAAAATATGAGGGGAAAAAAAGAAAAAGAATTCCACGTATGAATTGAACGAGAGTTACACACTTACACTCGCAATTGCTTCGCTCTCACAAGTACCAAAGAAACTGTCGCAACCGTCTTTCGGTTGACCCCGAAATTGGGCTTCGACTTGAATGAATTGGGTTAGAGTCGCCACCGATCATTTATTTAAAAATAAATGGGTTGATCGGATACCTTTTCTTACCTGATCTGCGTCTTACCAAAAATGTGTCGGGCTCGGGAGTCGGTTACGGTTAAGGAAGGATTAGCACCCTTGAACCGTCCTTTCGGTACTACGTACTTTCCAGTTGTCTTTGATTAAGAAAATTGCATTTTAAATTAAAGGTAAAATAGCGTCCAAAACTTACCTTTGACGGATTTAAATCATGCCTTTTAAAGAAAATCATAAAATGTTAGATGAAAATAGGAATAAAATAAATAAATAAACCCAAGCAAGAAGGAAGATAGAATTAGTAAAAAAAAGCTAAGATAAATAAATAAATAAGATAATAAATTAATAAAATGAAAATAAACACATAATTAATAAATTAATAGAACAGATTAGAAAAACTAAACAAAAGTAAAAAATACAAATACAAATACAAATACAGAAAAAGAAAAAAAATGGATAAAAAAAAATAGTATAATACGAGAAACTAAAATAATCTATATAACTATTAAGTAATAATAATAAATAGGAAAAAAACGCCACTCCACCGAAAATAAAAAAAAAGGGATACAAATTTTAAAAAAAGGGATACGGATTTTAAAAAAATAAATAAAGGTTTGGTCATTTCCAAGAGGGGGTAGGGCCTAAAGGAGTGATAATTCAAAACGTTAGGTTATATATAATATAACATGTATATAATAATGAGATATGGTTTTTTAATACAAAGCAATGAGAATGATGAAACGTGTAACATATAATATTAGAGAAGAAACATATGTATATATAGTTAAAAATAAAATAAAACTAGAAAAGCTAATAATTTAAAAAGTTTACATATATTAACGTATATAAAAAGAATAAAATATAAATAAAAGAAAATGATAGTAATATAAATAAATAAAATATTAAGAAAAATATACATATAAATAAAATAAAACAAATAGATGAAATAATAACAATTAAAACTTAAATACATGGGACCGAATTGAATGAAAACAGAAGTGTGTATCGATTTTAGGAGGAATTGGGGATAATAGAAGAACTAAAGAACGGAGGACTAAAACTGTGGTTTACCCTATTTAAACGAAAACACGTGGGTCGTTTGCAGGTATGGGTCGAGTCATGGATCAGGCGTGGGTCCTGATGGTTGCAAATATGAAGGCCAAAAGAAAAAGAAAATTTTAATGTTCTTCATTTCTCTCTTCCCCAGACGAAAACCCCTCCTCTCTCTCTCTCGTTTTCTTTAGTTTGTTCATCCAAAACGATGAACGCCGCCACTCTTTCCAGAAAACTGGCTTTCACCTCGCCGGCCGCCGGTCATGGTGATGGTATACAACAAAAAACCGCATGGGTGATGGTATACAACAAAAAAACCGTTTTTTAAAGAGCTCTTCTTCTTCTCTACTCAAAAGTCCAAGTGTGTTTTTAAAACCCGAGCTTTAGAGAATATTAGATCTAAAAAATATTTTCGAAAATAAGGGCCTCATCTCATTCATCGGCCGAAAACTTTGATGTTTTTGAGCGAAAACAACACAACAACGCATGCAAGTCACAACGAAACGAAAAAGGTTCTACCTTGTTATATTTCTTTGCTGTTCGAAAAGGTACAGTGCTTCCTTTCCTCTGTATTTTCCTAGTACTCTAGTAAGATTTCTGGGGTAATCTTTTATGTATCCTGGATCCTCCTGAAGATGTTCACTTACATGTATTATAGTCTAAGAATACTAGTCTTAGTGAAAGGAGGCGTGCGGCGTGAAACTCGGGAGTTGGACTGCTGCGCGGCGCTGGGTCTTCAACGGGGGAGAACGGCGCTGAGGCGTGTGAGGCTAGGGTTCTTTGGAAAACCTAAGTATGCGCGGGTTGGGTTTTGGCTGGGGCCTTGGGATTCGGGCTTTTATTGTTGGGCCTGTAACAGAAATGTAAATAATTATAATTTATAACAATATAATATTATATATTGTATTATGATGGGCGAATTTCAGTGTCTTCAGCTGCCCCTCTTTGCTCATTATCGTGTAATGAAAATAGAGCAAAGATTAAAGACACAAATTTCGTCCATATCAACTATCCTCTGTCACAGAGTTGAAATTTGATCAAGAAATGACTCCCTTGTCGTGGGGTTGAGTCAAAACTGGAAGATTCTGAGCACGAAATCTTTTGATGCGAAGTTGAAGACGAGCTCAAAGCTTTTGACAAGTGGCCTCTGAATCATCTTCTGGTTCAAGGTACTTCGTCGTGAAGGTGACCCTTGATCTGAAGACGGCGGCGTTGTGGTGTTACAGATGACTCCTTCGTCGCGAAGTTGGATCAATCTATTTGTGAAGTTGGTATTGTATATGGCTCTTTCGTCGTGAATTTGAGCCTGAGAATTGGAAATCCTTCGTCGTGAAGTTGAAATCCAAGTATTGTTTCGAGTCCAATATCCTCCGCTGTGACGTTGGAACTGGTTTTGGAACTGGGAAATTGCTTGTTGACAACCAGCGGTCCCTTCGTCGTGAAGTTGAACTTACGTTGTCTGGAGTCCAATATCCTTCGTTGGGAAGTTGAAATTGGCTCTGAAATGGAGAAATGTTTGGTGACAACCAGCGGTCCCTTCGTCGTGAAGTTGAACTTGCGTTGTCTGGAGTCCAATATCCTTCGTTGTGAAGTTGAAATTGGCTCTGAATTTGAGAAATGTTTGTTGACAACCAGCGGTCCCTTCGTCGTGAAGTTGAACTTGCGTTGTCTGGAGTCCAATATCCTTCGTTGCGAAGTTGAAATTGGCTCTGAATTTGAGAAATGTTTGTTGACAACTAGCGGTCCCTTCGTCGTGAAGTTGAACTTGCGTTGTCCGGAGTCCAATATCCTTCGTTGTGAAGTTGAAATTGGCTCTGAAATTGAGAAATGTTGTTGACAACCAGCGGTCCCTTCGTCGTGAAGTTGAACTTGCGTTGTCCGGAGTCCAATATCCTTCGTTGTGAAGTTGAAATTGGCTCTGAAATTGAGAAATGTTTGTTGACAACCAGCGGTCCCTTCGTCGTGAAGTTGAACTTGCGTTGTCCGGAGTCCAATATCCTTCGTTGTGAAGTTGAAATTGGCTCTGAAATTGAGAAATGTTTGTTGACAACCAGCGGTCCCTTCGTCGTGAAGTTGAACTTGCGTTGTCTGGAGTCCAATATCCTTCGTTGTGAAGTTGAAATTGGCTCTGGGTAAAACCTGCAAAGATATGCATATATGTGATGTTATGGATGTCATGCTCTTAGGTATGCCTAAAATGCATATGCAACATATGTTATTCTGGGCTCTGGAGAGTAATCTCGATCTCCGGTGGCCTGTCGTTGTTGACTCTTGAGCTTGAAGTTCCGATCTCTGATCTTGAATTCTTCAAATGTTTGATGATTTTTTTTTAAATGCTCCTCAACCATCTCAAGAATGTGCATGAGCCTTAATCGGCTTCTGGGTACCTGTACTTTTCAATGAATCTTTGTACAGTAATATGCGATTATCTTTCATAAAAATAAATAAACATTAGGTTTAAATCTAATTCAAGATGCTCAAAAGGAATTGGAGGAAAAGGTCTTTATTCATAAGGGAGAGAAGAAAATAATACATGGCAACATTCTAGAAAACGAATACACATGATGTGTAATGAATGTCTTAGATCTTGATAACGTGGGCACTTCTGAGTTGAAAAGCCGTTTGGTGACTTTGAATGCAGCCTTTGCCAAAGGATCTTGGAAAATGCGACAACGTTTGGGAGGGTGCAACATTTCTCCGATTTGTTGAGTTCGTAGAAGATTCATGTGCCGGGATGTTTCCACCGTTGATATCCAAATCGCCCTTTCCGGGTTTTCAATTTGGACCCATCCTTAGCTGCAAGACGCCCTTTGCGGGGTTTCATCTTGAACCCACCTTATTTTCTCTTCTTTTTTTCTCTTTTTTCTTTTTTCAATTTAGGGTGCCCTTTCGGGTTTTCACCCTAAACGTTTTTTTTTTTCAACTTAGGACGCCCTCTCGGGTTTTTATCCTAAGCGAAGTATTTCTTGACGGCGTCCGAGTTAATGGGATGTGGCAGCTCAGGTCCGTCCATTTCAGCCAGGATAAGGGCTCCTCCGGAGAAAGCCTTCTTTACGACATAAGGTCCTTCCCAATTTGGCGTCCATTTTCCTCGGAAATCTTTCTGGACTGGCCAAATTCTTTTTAGCACTAGATCCCCTTCACGGAATATTCTCGGGCGCACCTTTTGTCGTGTGCTCGGATCATTCGTTTCTGATAGATTTGACCATGATGAATGGCTTTCAGTCTTTTTTCATCTATCAGATTAAGCTGATCATATCTGGATTGTGCCCACTCTGCATCATCTAGTTTGACTTCTGACAAGACCCTGAGAGACGGAATCTCGACTTCAATGGGTAGCACTGCTTCCATTCCATAGGCTAGTGAAAATGGAGTTGCCCCAGTCGATGTACGTACGAGGTTCGATAAGCGAACAAGCAAAAGGCAACTTCTCATGCCAGTCTTTGTAGGTTTCGGTTGTTTTCTCCAACTATCTTCTTAATATTTTGTTTGCTGCTTCTACTGCTCCGTTCATCTTGGTCTGTAAGCAGTGGAATTGTGATGTTTTATGTTGAACTGTTCGCAAGCAGCACTCATCATCTTGTTGTTCAAGTTTGTTGCGTTATCGGTGATAATCCTTTCAGGTAGACCATACCGACATATAATTCTTTCTTCAGAAACTTGCAAATAGTGGATTGAGTGACACTGGCGTATGACGCAGCCTCTACCCATTTCGTGAAATAATCAATTGCTACGAGGATGAAACGGTGACCATTCGAAGCCTTCGGATGGATTTGCCCGATAACGTCCATGCCCCACACAGAAAAAGGCCATGGTGACGTCATTACATGAAGTGGATGGGGTGGAACATTTATCTTGTCTCCATAAATCTGACATTTATGACTCTCCTAGCATAGTTGATGCAATCACTTTCCAGTGTGGACCAAAAATATCCGCATCTCATTATTTGTCTTGACATCATATGCCCATTTGTATGTGCTCCACAAACCCCATCATGTACTTCTTCCACTATCATTTTTGCCTCTTCAGCATCGACGCATCTTAATAGAACTTGGTTATGGCTTTTCTTGTATAAAACCTCTCCGTCAAGGACGTATCCAGCTGCCAACCTTCTAAGGGTTCTCTTATCGGTTTCGGTGGCTTTCTCTGGATAACTCCGATGCTTGATATACTGCAGAATGTCGAAGTACCAAGGCTTAGTATCTTTCACTTCTTCAATTTGGTAACAATGAGTTGGGTACTCATACGATTGCATGTTGATTGGCATCATTTCAGACTCCCCACCAACCCTGAATGCGGCTGCCAATGTAGCTAAAACGTCAGCCATCTGATTTTCTTCTCTAGGCACGTAGTGGAAGGTGACTTCGTCGAACTCTTCGAGCAGATCCAACACTAGTTTTCGATACTCTAACAGCTTTATATCCTTAGTTTCCCACTCTCCTCGGAGCTGATAGATTACTAAGGCTGAGTCTCCATACACCCGTAAAGTCTTTATATTTTGCCCCAGTGCAGCCCGAATTCCCAAGACAGGCTTCGTATTTGCCATGTTATTGGTACAATCAAAGTTCAGTCTGCTCGTAAATGGGTAGTGACTCCCTTCTGGGGAGACTAGAATTGCCCCGATGCCATGTCCTAGTGCATTTGATGCCCCCATCGAAGTGCACTTTCCAGGAACCGTCTGTTGAAATGCTTGTTTCCTCTAAAGATATGGCCATTAAGTCCTCGTCTGGGAAATCAAAGTCCAGCGGCTCATAGCTCTCATCAGTTCTGCTTGCCAAAAAATCGGATATGGCGCTGCCTTTTACCGCTTTTTGGCTCACGTATTCGATGTCAAATTCAGACAAAAGCATCTGCCATCGGGCTAGCCTTCCGGATAGAGCAGGTACACCCATCATGTATTTTAGTGGGTCTAACTTGGAAATCAGCCAAGTGGTGTGATACAACATGTATTGTCGAAGTCTTTTTGTAGCCCATACCAGGGCACAACAAACCTTCTCAATAGGAGGATATCGGACCTCGCAATCGGTGAACTTCTTGCTTAAGTAGTAGATGGCTCTTTCCTTCTTCCCAGATTCGTCGTGTTGACCCAGAACACACCCCATGGAGTTCTCGAATATGGAGAGATACAAAAACAGAGGTTTTCCTGGGATAGGGGACATCATGACAGGAGTGTGAGACAAGTACTCTTTTACCTTCTCGAATGCAATCTGACAGTTTTTATCCCATGCTCCAGGGCTATTCTTTCGGAGGAGACGAAAGATGGGGTCACATTTGTCGGTTAACTGAGAGATGAACCGAGCTATGTAGTTTAGTCTGCCCAGAAAACCTCGGACTTCTTTTTGGGTACGTGGTGGAGGTAGATTCTGGATGGCTTTAACTTTATCAGGATCAACCTGTATGCCTCTCCTGCTGACTATAAAGCCTAGTAGTTTTCCAGATGTTACCCCGAAGGTACACTTGCTAGGGTTTAGTCTCAGTTGGAACTTTCTCAATCTCTGGAAGAGCTTCCTCAGATTCTTGACATGTTCACTCTCGGTCTGTGCCTTGACAATCATGTCGTCGACATAAACCTCGATTTCTTTGTGCATCATGTCGTGGAACAGGGTCACCATAGCTCTATGATATGTTGCCCCAGCATTCTTTAATCCGAAAGGCATCACTTTGTAACAGAAAGTTCCCCACATTGTGACGAAAGTGGTCTTCTCCATGTCTTCGGGATGCATCTTGATCTGATTGTACCCCGAAAATCCATCCATGAATGAAAAGTAGGCGTTCCCGGCCGTATTGTCCACCAGAGTGTCTATGTGTGGCAGAGGAAAGTTGTCCTTGGGACTGGCCTTATTAAGGTCCCGGTAATCGACACACATGCATACTTTCCCGTCCTTCTTCGGCACAGGCACTATGTTGGCCACCCACTCAGGGTATTTGGCTACTTGGAGAAAACCGGCATCAAATTGCTTCTTGACTTCTTCCTTGATCTTAAGGAGCATTTCTGGCCGCATTCTTCTCAGTTTTTGCTGCACGGGTTTGAATTCTGGTTTGATTGGCAGTTTGTGAACTACCATATCTGTGTCTAGTCCCGGCATGTCTTGATACGACCAAGCAAACACATCTTCGTACTCCTGAAGTAAGGCTATCAGGTTTTTTCTTGCTTCAGTCGAAAGAGTTGTGCCGATTTTAACCTCCTTTCGATCTTCCTCAGTGCCCAAATTTAAGATTTCGATCGCCTCCTCATGCGGCAGTATTTGCTTTTCTTCTTTTTCTATCATTCTCAATAATTCGGTAGGCAAGTTGTACTCTTCTTCATTATCGCATTCTTCAAATTCCCCAAGACAAATGGTTGATTCAAAATCCACCTCCGGATCAGGATCATTAGTGCCCACATTATCGTTATCTGGGAACCTGAAAGGAGGAAGATGTGTATGTGTGAGAGGATAATATCCCACACGGAATGGCCAAGAACTAACTTTGAGAATAATTGGAAATGAAGTACTGGAATGAAGGAGATAGATAATGAATAAAAGAAAAATTTGTTTGCCATAGAAAAGAAAAAATGCATCCTTTATTAAACTTAAACAAAATATTTATTCACCCTTACAAAAGATCACCTATTGCCCCGGGTATAGGCAAATAGGGATAGTTCGAATATTACTCTGAAAGATTCTTGTAAACCACAGGTAGTTCTTCCACCGACCAACTGCTAGGCACGAACCCATGTGGCAGAAGGCATATCCCGGATCTATCTCTGTTGTCAACATCTTCTGTGGTCACGGCATTAACGTTCAGATCTTCCAAAGCCGTTTCTAACTCGGATGTGGTGGTCTCAAACACATAACCACCTGACTTGAATGTTCTGAAAAGCGGCGGGAATGTCATAGGCTTCCCTTGGAGTTTGTTTCCAGTTAATCTGGCCAACCTTCTCTCCCGGTTCTTTTGGATCTCCTTTCTCTTTTCATGATAACTGGGCTGAAAACCGAGCCCAAATTGGTCTAATTTTGAGATAGGAAGGACAGGATTGATCATCCCTTGCAAATATTTCCCAAAACCTTTCCCAGTTCTGGCGCCTCGGCCCAGGGTTTGCTTGATCTCCATCCTTGTGCATTTGGAGAGTCGAGGTCTTGAGATTCTCTTTCCTTCCGCCACGAATGTGGCATTCACAAACTCCAAGGAGCGGAACGAACATTCTACTGCTTCCTCGTCTACTTCGATGTATGGGGCCTCTGTGGTCACGCTTGCCACAATATCTTCTTCAGCGTTGATAATTACTAAGGCCCCGTCAATGACAAATTTAACTTTCTGGTGCAACGTGGAGGGTACTACACCTGCTTGATGAATCCACGGCCTTCCTAAAAGACAGCTATAGGACGGCATGATATCCATCACAAGGACTCGATCATAGGTGGCTGGTCCAATGGTCAATGGTACCTCGATCTTTCCGATTACCTCTCTCTTGGTCCCATCAAATGCTCGGACCACATTCTGACAAGCTCTCATATGAGAGGTATCTATTGGTAGCCTCTTCAATGTAATCAAAGGCATCACATTCAAGGCTGAACCATTATCGATTAAGACACTTGGTAAAGCGTGCCCCTTACAGTATGTAGTAATGTGTAACGCCTTCGTTCGGCCTCTTCCTCCTGATGGAATCTCATCATCTGAAAACGAGATGAGATTATCAGCTTGAATTGTTCACCAGTCGATCCTTTTGACTGGTATGTCTTGTGGCACGAACGTTTGATTAAGGACATTCAACAACGCTTCTCGGTGTGCTTCCGAGCTTAAAAATAGTGCAGAAGTAGGTAGTAGTGTGGAGCTGTTCTACAATGTTGTACTGTGCTTCAAGATCTTGAGGAACTCTTTAGCTTCTTTCCTTTATAGGTTTATTGACGACTAGACATCTTCTTTGAATGGCTCCAGTGGTCTTTGCCCCACTTTACTATTACCTCCTCCGGAAGTGCTCACCTGACACTCGTACTTCCATGGCACTTGCCGATTGTCCTTATATTGAAAAGGCCGCGGTGCGGAGATTACCACCTTGGCTGGTGTTGTCACTGTCACGCTTGCCTTAGGGGTAATTATCAAAGGACTACCCCCACCAAATTTTCTATCTGATGATTCTCCGGTGGCACAAACATCTGCTTCCCAAGAATCTTGAATTTCTTCGTAAAATTCCAACTCCTTTCGATCCATCATGAGCTGGACTAACAATCTGAACTCTGGGCAATCTTGCACTTTATGCCATTCTTTGTTGTGGTAACAACAATGGTTACCATCTTCATTTTCTATCGTATCTGAATATGGTGCAAGAAATCCTGCCTTTACCATTTGGCTCCATACCCAAGCCAAAGGAGATTTAATTTCTGAAACCCTTGATTTAATTCTCCTTCCCCCTTCAGTAGTAATGGCATTAATTCCTGTCTCCTGATGATTGGGCAAGGGATTCTGGGCGACATTTGGTGCTCCGGAGTTGAAAGTGATCCAATTCTTGTTTCTCATCCGTTGCACAAGTCTCTTGAATGCGAGACAACTTTCAATCGAATGCCCCTGCACACCGCCATGATATTCGCAGTGAGCGCTCTCGTCATACCATTTTGGGTAAGGGGGATTTATTGGATTCATAGGATAAGGCGACACTGCATGAGTGTCGAAGAGCTGTTGGTATAGTTCTTTATACGTCATGGGGATGTGATCAAACTGCTCCCTTTCCCTTTCTCTTCTTGGTTCCCTCTGGTTCTGTCTAGAAGTACTGGATGGTACAGCTGCTGTGAAATTTGAGCTTGAGATCGTAACCCCTTTGTTGACATTGTAGGTGTTCACATTGTTGATCTCTCGCTCCTTGTTTTTCATGGGAGGATTTTTACTGGAGTCTCCTCCCTCAATCTTCCCTTGTTTAATGGCCAACTCGATCATTTCACCGGCCATGACTAAATCTGAAAAACTCCCTGACGTGATTGCTACCAAATGCCCGAAGTAAGGTGCCTTCAAGGTCTGTACAAACAGCTTTCTAGTTTCCTTTTCATCCAAGGGTGGATGAACTTGCACAGATAAATCCCTCCATCTCTGTGCGTACTGTCGGAAACTCTCATTGTGTTTCTTCTCTAGGCTTTGTAACATGACCCGGTCTGGTCTCATATCGTTGATATGCTTATACTGCTCCAAGAAAGACTTGGCTAAGTCTTTCCACGTCTTGATATGAGTTCGGCTAAGCTGGTTGTACCACCGAATAGCTGAACCGGATAGGCTCTCCTGTAAACAATGGATCAGGAGTTGGTCATTCCGCCATATCCTGTCATCTTTCGACAGAAACATAGTGATATGGGCTTGAAGGGCAACTGTTCCCGTCGAACTTCTCAAACTCAGGAATTTTAACTTTGGTGGAAGCACCAAGTCTGGAACTAGGCTCAGCTCCATTGCGTCCACTCCATAATAATCATGGTCTCCCTGGACCCTCTTATTTGATCTTCTAATATTTTATCTTTTCTTCCATCTTTTGGCTTTATCTTCCTCGTCAAAGTCTGGGACATTATAATCGTCCGGATGATCATCAGGGATGATTGTTGAAGTTTGTATCTTCACAGCAGGTGCAACTTTCGCTTTGGTAGCGAATGAGTCCCCGGGTAGTGCTGCTTTCCCTTTAGTAGCAGATGCGTCTCCGGGTAATATTCCGGGTGAGATAACCACTTACGGGGTTGGTGGTATGGCCACCCCTCGGAAGAGATGCCCCTGATGCACTAGCTTGCTGTAGACCCGACAACTTGGCTACGATTTGGTCGACCAAGGACTCCTGATTTTTCTTGATGGACTCAAGAGTACTTTCACTGTTCTGAGCCATCTTATCTTCTAGTTCCTTTTGAAGTCTTGCCATGTGTTCTTCGATCTTCTCCATTCTGGCTTCCATTTGTCTTTTTGCTCGAGTATTGTGCGGGTGATGTGTATCTGATGCTTGCGGTGGTAAGCTCGGTGTCTGAGACATGTTCTGTTAGTTAATACGAATGTAAAAACATGGAAAATATAATAAACAAACATGAAATATAAAATGCAAGAATGCAATGTATGATGTATGCAATTGGAGGCATTGATCCAGAAAAGTGTTCATTATTATAAATAATCCTTATTCAGACAAAAATTTTATCTTTTTAGAGACATAAAACAGATTAAAGGTATATTCGGACTAAATCCTCTAGACCCCGAACAGCTTCAGTATGTTGACAAGTCTTCTGCCTTCATCTGTCACTGGTTGAATGCCTTGTCGAACCAACCAGCTTCCCTTGCTAGACCGTGAAGATGACGGGCTGCTTTTTGCACTTGATCCAAGAAATCTCGTATGGTTGCGTCTCGGGCCCTCACCCTTCGTTGTGCTTGTTCCCAACGGAAACACCATTGTAATCCTCCGTCGAAAGGCACTATCTGAAGCTCGTTTGCTTCCCTCTTGAACCCATCTACAATAGCTTCTAACTGAGCTATTGTCTTGCCATCTTTCTCATGTTGTTTTTCTAAGTCAGCTATCCGAACTCTCAAGTGCTGGTTCTGATATTGACTATCTGCCAAGCGTCTTTGGGCAGTCTTCATCTGTTCCTTCCAAGCTTTCTCATCAGGCCCCTCAAACTTCCTTTTCAGGCTATGAGCTTCGTCTTTCCAGTATTCAGAGGTTACCTTCAACTTGGAGTTATCCTTGACCTTATCTTGATACCCCTTTCTCAAGTCTTCGAGCTCAAAACGGACTCTTTTTTGTTCTTTTTCCAGTTTTTCTGCCCGATCTTTCTGAGAGTCAGCATCAAGCTTCCACTGATAACGTTCAGCTTCAAGTTCCTTTATTCTTTGCTTCAGCTCATTATTCACGGCTTCAAACTCGGTCTTGGCTATCTCGAGTTCAGAAGGGACATGCCCTGAGATGTTCTTCCATGGTCCGGGTGTCATCACAGTCTGGCACCGGGATATTGTCATTCTTTCTCAATCTTCACCACTCCATATAATCCGGAGTGAGCATGCTTCTGGCAGCTACAACATCCATCTGGAATACTTTCCTCCACGAATCGGCTGCTTCTTTGATCATCTTCTTATAGCTGTCGCCGTGATACTCAAACTCTGACCTAGCTAACCCGCATGTTACTGGGACAAACTGACGTGCTCCATACTGTCTAAGTGCTAATAGCGGAGCATACCCGACTGCTCCCCAGACAATATCTCGGTCTTGAAGATGCGTAAAGACCTTCATCTATTTTTCTTTCGAGGCGCCTTCATGCCATTTTAAGGTAATAAATTCACCTAGAGGTGAATAGGTGGTGCTGAAACGGCGGTAGGCAACCCCGTTAGTCTTCCAGAAGTGGCTGTGAATCCAGACATGAAGGAGCTGAATACACCCGGTAAATCTTCCTCCGCCAGTTCTTCGGCAATGGTTGAGCGATCGAAAGGTCTCGGCCAAGATGGCCGGTGCTGGGTTAACTCGTTTAGAAAGTTGCTCAAATAGTTCCACCACAGCAGCGTCAATGCACCCCAAAGCTTTCGGAAAGATAATCAAACCGTACAGACCCAGTGCAAAAAAAGTCTATAGTCTTCCACTCATCAGGGTGGTTTTTCATTAGTTGCTTTATGTGTATCCATTCAATTCCTTCTCCACTGCCTCTACGCTGAGTCCGATCGATTACCCATTTCTCATCTACTCCTGCAACTTTGGCCAGTGCATTCTTGAAGGGCTGACTTTTGATGTGTTTAATGTAGGCTCGCTCAAGCTTGATGCTTTCGCAGTGTAGTAGAGTAGTATACTCTTCGATAGTAGGCACCATGTCTTCCTGGTTAAAGGTGAAACAACTATATCCCGGATTCCAGAATTGAATTAATGCTCGGAGTAAGGGCTCATCAGTCTTGACATAGAGCAAGAGGGCGATATCACCATATCGTTGGCTGAACTTCTGCTTTCTGTCATTCTTCCAACTGTCCCAAATGTTTCGCAGCTCCTGGACATTATTCTGTTTCAGGCTGACAGCGGCATAACTAACCAGTTCTGACACATAGTTTCCCTGAAGACTGTCTCCCTTCTCTTTCTGAGCCTTCTCGGACCATAGTCGTGCCTCAGCGTTTTCAATCTCTTGTATTACAACACCTTTGTCCATTAACTCGAATTATTTTTGTGTATAACGAACATTTTTTTAGGGATCAATAGCCTCTTGTAATGATGCAAATGCTAGAAAACAAACACAAAGGCAAAAACGTTAGTAAAATAGAAATAGATAAAAATAAATAAAAATAAATGGTAAATGAAAAAAAAACATAAAAAATAAAAAGGTTAGGAAAGAAATGTCCTAGGTTTTGGAATGTGGTTTTGGGGTAGGCTCTATTTATTCAAAGCCTCCCGGTTTGGGTTCTAAAAACGGTACTCGAGTTCTCCTTGCTGGCGCCCCCTTGGACCGACCAGACCCTTAGTCCGAAACCCATCACAGGCTTGTGTGGACTAAGTTAAACTCGAGAGGACACATTCCCTTATGCCCATACGGAGAATAAATTCACACGAAGGCATAAGGTATATGAATCCCGAAGGCTACTTGCTAGGCCCATACGGTGAATAAATTCACACGAAGGCGTCGCTTTCACCCCCACTTAAAACGGGTTCGGAGCTCGGGTTTAGAGCCTTAGATGAAAATGTTTGGAAAGCTGAAATCATTAGAAAACGGTCAGTCCAACTATTTACTCGAAAAAATATAACCAAAAATAAGTAATAAGGATCGAAATATTACCTTAAAATTTAAACTTATCCTTTTCGTTAAAAGGACAACTGGAAATTACCTTAGCCTGACTCACTTACCTGTGTCCCCAGCAGAGTCGCCAAGCTGTCGCAACCGTCTTTCGGTTGACCCCGAAATTGGGCTTCGACTTGAATGAATTGGGTTAGAGTCGCCACCGATCATTTATTTAAAAATAAATGGGTTGATCGGATACCCTATTTCTTACCTGATCTGCGTCTTACCAAAAATGTGTCGGGTTCGGGAGTCGGTTACGGTTAAGGAAGGATTAGCACCCTTGAACCGTCCTTTCGGTACTACGTACTTTCCAGTTGTCTTTGATTAAGAAAATTGCATTTTAAATTAAAAGGTAAAATAGCGATCCAAAACTTACCTTTGACGGATTTAAATCATGCCTTTTAAAGAAAATCATAAAATGTTAGATGAAAAATAAGGAATAAATGAATAAAATAAATAAACCCAAGCAAGAAGGAAGATAGAATTAGTAAAAAAAAGCTAAGATAAATAAATAAATAAGATAATAAATTAATAAAATGAAAATAAACACATAATTAATAAATTAATAGAACAGATTAGAAAAACTAAGCAAAAGTAAAAAATACAAATACAAATACAGAAAAAGAAAAAAAATGGATAAAAAAAAATAGTAATAAAATACGAGAAACTAAAAATGATAATATATATAACTATTAAGTAATAACAATAATAAATAGGAAAAAAACGCCACTCCACCGAAAATAAAAAAAGGGATACAAATTTTAAAAAAAGGGATACGGATTTTAAAAAAATAAATAAAGGTTTGGTCATTTCCAAGAGGGGGTAGGGCCTAAAGGAGTGATAATTCAAAACGTTAGGTTATATATAATATAATATGTATATAATAATAATGAGATATGGTTTTTTTAATACAAAGCAAATGAGAATGATGAAACGTGTATACATATAATATTAGAGAAGAAACATATGTATATATATAGTTAAAAATAAAATAAAACTAGAAAAGCTAATAATTTAAAAAGTTTACATATATTAACGTATATAAAAAGAATAAAATATAAATAAAAGAAAATGATAGTATTATAAATAAATAAAATATTAAGAAAAATATACATATAAATAAAATAAAACAAATAGATGAAATAATAACAATTAAAACTTAAATACATGGGACCGAATTGAATGAAAAACAGAAGTGTGTATCGATTTTAGGAGGAATTGGGGCGATAATAGAAGAACTAAAGAACGGAGGACTAAAACTGTGGTTTACCCTATTTAAACGAAAACACGTGGGTCGTTTGCAGGTATGGGTCGAGTCATGGATCAGGCGTGGGTCCTGATGGTTGCAAATATGAAGGCCAAAAGAAAAAGAAAATTTTAATGTTCTTCATTTCTCTCTTCCCCAGACGAAAACCCCTCCTCTCTCTCTCTCGTTTTCTTTAGTTTGTTCATCCAAAACGATGAACGCCGCCACTCGTTTCCAGAAAACGGTGGCTTTCACCTCGCCGGCCGCCGGTCATGGGTGATGGTATACAACAAAAAAACCGTTTTTTAAAGAGCTCTTCTTCTTCTCTACTCAAAAGTCCAAGTGTGTTTTTAAAACCCGAGCTTTAGAGAATATTAGATCTAAAAAATATTTTCGAAAATAAGGGCCTCATCTCATTCATCGGCCGAAAACTTTGATGTTTTTGAGCGAAAACAACACAACAACGCATGCAAGTCACCAACGAAACGAAAAAAGGTTCTACCTTTGTTATATTTCTTTGCTGTTCGAAAAGGTACAAGTGCTTCCTTTCCTCTGTATTTTCCTAGTACTCTAGTAAGATTTCTGGGGTAATCTTTTATGTATCCTGGATCCTCCTGAAGATGTTCACTTTACATGTATTTATAGTCTAAGAATACTAGTCTTAGTCCCGATTTTCTAGCATTTTATTTGGACTAAATCACTGCTTGGTTGGTTGTGGATGTATCCTTGTATCTCACGTCGTTGTGTGTTTGTTGAACATGTGAGAAATGACCGTGAAAGGAGGCGTGCGGCCGTGAAACTCGGGAGTTGGGACTGCTGCGCGGCGCTGGGTCTTCAACGGGGGAGAACGGCGCTGATGGAGCGTGTGAGGCTAGGGTTCTTTGGAAACCCTAAGTATGCGCGGGTTTGGGTTTTGGATGGGGCCCGGATTCGGGCTTTTATTGTTGGGCCTGTAACAGAAATGTAAATAAATTATAATTTATAACATAATATAATATTATATATATGTATGTATTATGATGGGCGAATTTCAGTGTCTTCAAAAAAACAAATGCTCTTTCTCAATTGCCGAATCTCTTGGAATTTAAATTTAAGTTTTTAATTCTTATATATATTTCAAACATTTCTCTTCTGAAATCTGGTTCTGATTGATTATTATCGGCCATGATATCTACAAGCAAGATCAAATCCGTTGATTTCTACAGGTTCATATGACATATCTCTTTTCTCCAATTCGATTCATCGCATTCTTTATGTTGTTGTTAAAACTGTATGATCATTGTTGCGAATAATTTAAGTTCGAAATCTGTATGGATCTGAGCATTTTATAAGAAAGCTTCGACCTGTGTAGGTTGTAAATTTTATTTTATTTATGTACTGGATAATGGAAACCATCACCTGTTAGCTTCGGATGATTTTCCGTTTGAATAAATTCGACGAATTTTTGTTTGGTTGCTAAGACTTCGATAGTAATGTGGCGAATGAGCTAAAATTGTAAGGCTGCGTTTGAGAACTTACATTTCAAATTTAAAATAGCGTAAATTGTGTAATAAAATACATGTAAATATAATATCCACGATTATATTTTAAATTCGTGAATAGGTAGTGAATTCAAAATACCAAAATAGAATATATTTGTGAATTTGAAATTCATGTTTTTATGCCTTTGTATTGTATGGTTAAGTAAACGTTGGTATCATGGTAATATGATTTTTATCAACGATTCCTTTCTTTATCTGCAGGAAAATCCCTAGAGATTTGACAGAGGCATCGGTATTGGGTGCATGGTTATCCATAGTAGCTGCAGTTTCTATGGTCCTTTTATTTGGAATGGTAGGCATCCTTTATATTACTCCAACTTCGATTTGATTTTACCTGCTTGGGGTGTAGGTTGTTTTTTCATCCAAGCAGCATTTATCTGAAATATTTTGATCTTAGTAGTTGTTTCCATTCACCTTTATTTCTATGATGATGCTTACGGGATTCATTGTAGTTTAGGAATGAAGCTACTACCTTGCAATTAAAGTTGTTTTCTCATTCACAATCTGTGACATGTTTTGCAGGAATTGAATAATTATTTAACAGTCAGCACCTCAACATCCATTATCGTTGACAATAGTTCTGATGGGGAATTTTTACGGATTGATTTTAACATCAGGTGCATTCATTTTCTGTATCATTGTTATCATTCGATGTTCTCATTAGGTTGTAAAGCCTTTGTGTAGTTAAAGTCTTAAGCTTTATGTTTCTGTGTCTTAGCTCACAATCTTGATCTTTGATATTGGAGTCAGAGTTCTTATTGGTTTTTCTTTTATTTTTCTTTTCAAATTCCTTTACAGGTGCATCATCCTTATCTAATTTATTAAAGACAATAGGAATAAATTGAGTTAAACTTTGTTCTGTAAAAGTTAGCCTTGAACTGGCATCGTCATGTTGCCTGTCATAGTTTTTCTCTGGTCATGTTTAAAATGTGAAAAATAGAAGCAATAGGTTGAGTATATCTATTAGTATGTATATTCTATATGGAAATGTGCATTTACATGGATGATTCTTTGCATGGATTGTGATAATAGCTGGTTGTTACTAATATATGCAAGGGTCCAAGTGAACTTTATGTCAAATTGGAAGCAAACACCTGTTCACTTTGTAGATATACACATGTGGTTATATAATTTTTTTCCATACATCTATGGACAGTGTACTGGGCAGTAGTTGCTTGAAATGAATAGAATTTCAGGTGTGAGGATATGACCTCATGTTTGGTCTCAATTTAGCTTAGGAGAAAAATACTGCTGCAATATTCTTGCTTGATAGCTAATAAATTACAAGATTACATCATATTTTGGTTTGTGGGGTACTTTATTCTGCTTGAGATTTCTGGACTATCAGTTAAACATTACCCATGCATGTTTCAACATGCTTATATCAGTTTTCTTCAAAACTCATAGGTTGCTACAGTTTCAGTGATCTTAATATGCGTCTCTTTTATTTGTTGTATCCTATAACATTGTTCGAGCTTTATTTTTAACAATAGATAATTATGTTGGCTGACGATTCCTATTGATCTCCAGTTTTCCAGCGCTCTCGTGTGAATTTGCATCTGTTGATGTGAGCGATGTCTTGGGAACTGTACGTATCTATCATGGGAAGTGTTTCATCTGTTTAATTTTATTGAAAAGGAAAACTTATGCTTCTGTTTTTCACTGAATCTTATAAGAGATGGATCTTGCCTTGATATAAAATGTTTTACTAGCTGGAGGCTTTAGCAATGCACTTCAAAGTTCAAATGCCTGGAATAGAGTTTGTCTGAAAACTTTTGGATTAGCTATATCCTATTTCTCCAAAACTTATATCATAATATTTTTATTCTAAAGAAACTGAAATGTACCATATGCCTGAGTATTTTGTTAATAATTTCCTGTCAATATCTATATTCATACTCCGTTCTTCAAGTTGTCTGTGTGTATTTGGTGGCATTTTAACATGTAAACTATGGTCCAGATGACTAAATTTGTGCATTCTGTTAACAGAACAGGTTGAATATAACAAAAACAATTCGAAAGTTTACTATAGATCCAGATTTAAGTGGCACGAGTGTCGAGTATCGTTCAGAACCGGTTCCACAAGTCATTCAGCATGGAGAGGAAGTTGATGAAGAAGTTGTTCAGGGTTCCATACCACTGAATAGTGATAACTTTCACAGAATTGCAAATGAGTAAGTTGAATGCCAAGATTGCAAACCACTTAATTTATATGTTACGTTCCCAGTTTTGGTGCTTTCTTTGTTAAATGCCACTCTTGCTGATACCTCTATTTACTTGTTTTGAATGGTTTTTCTTGCAGGTATCCAATTTTGGTCGTCAATTTTTTTGCTCCTTGGTGCTACTGGAGTACTCGCCTGGTAATCTATTACTAGCATGCATGATCTTTGTCTTCATGTGTTTTCTGAATGTTTTCTGAAAGCATTATTATTTAGCTCTTCAGCTGTGTAGAGGAATCATTCATAACTAATTTTATATAGTATGCTGATATAGTTGCCAAATATTCTGTTTCAAATAATGAATTTTGTGACTATGTACTTTTATATTATGACCATTTATATTGGTTTTTCTTTTTTGGGTTAAGTAAGAGCGTTCTAATAACCTTCAAATATCATCTCTGATATGATTTTTTCTGTAGCCAGGCCTTTTTTGTGTGGGTCTCTGTGTGCATATCTGCACATGCATTTTTGTCTCATACTGTAAACAATAGCTAATAGAAATTAATTAAACCCATGCTGATTAGAAGTATGAAATCTTAGGTCGAGCTGACTGTAGTGGCATTTTTCTGTTACATTTTGTTTTCTAGTTTTTTTAGGAAAATTTTGCTGATAGTGTTTTGGTGAAACTAGTCAGCAAGATGAATAGGTAGAGGTTTAAGCTGCCTGGCTTGCAAACTAGGAAACAGAAATAAAACTAATTGATTCTATTTACTGATGCCTTTATCAGCACTCAGACATGGTTAAAGGTGCTTATTGCCAGCTAGTTTCCTTCTGAAATAGAAAACAATGGTATTTAGAGCTACTATATTCTCAAGATGTGTGTATATATAGTGGCGGATCCATAAATATTTTTTAGAGTAGACAAACATATATATTAACAACATAAAATTTTTGTACGTGGTGTGTACAATCAATAAAATAGACAATTACTCGAAGAAAATTCATTTTTCAGGGTGGGCACCGTCCTACAGTCACACATTAGTGGATCCGCCACTGTATATACACACTTCATTTTTTTCTTATCCTAAATGAACTTAATAAGGAGGAAATTGGTGTCCATGAATTTGAATAAGCTCACTTCTTTAAATGAGATTCTTAGAAGGATTGTCACGATGCTTAAGAAGCACGCTTCTTAGTCCAAAGGTTTCATAAAAAATAATAATTGCTTGCACTTAAGGTTTGTGTTTTGTAGAGCTTTATTCTTGTTCCTTTTTTATGAATTGTTTTATATTGAGCTTGAAGCTGTGCCTTTTTCCTACTTTGAGCTTGAGTGTCTTGGCTCATCAGTTGCCTTGCCACGTTTATTTGGTTTCAGAGACCATCATGGGAGAAAGCTGCAGTTATAATTAGAGAAAGGTCTGAGAACACATCATTCTTTCCCATGGAATTAATGTGTAAAGAGTTTCTTGATTTAGCATTGAATTTTGCAAACTTGCTTTTTTCCTTTTTACAGATTTAATCCAGAAACGGATGGACGTATTATTTTGGCAAGGGTTGATTGCACTGAAGATTTTGATTTGTGTAAGAGGTATTTCTTTGTTTGACACTTAATCGTTTTAGAATATGATTATGTCATTATTTGACCCTTGTTCTGTGTTCTTTCTCTTACAGGCATCACGTTCAAGGGTATCCATCCATTCGCATCTTTCGTAAAGGCAGTGATTTGAGGTAAAAGAAAATATTATATTCGGACATCTGAAACTTGTATATGTCCTATGTTTTCAGACATGTTTTTAACCTTCCACATTCTTTTGACCACGAACTTGAAGATGATTTTCATTCCTTGTAGGCTGTTTAATGCTGCTGAACCTTCTGTATGCAGATTTTCCTTTCTGACTTTGTATGCATTTCAGGGATGAACATGGACAACATGAGCACGAATCTTATTACGGAGATCGTGATTCCGAAGCATTGGTTAAGGTACACTTAAAAATTAGTTTTAAAATGGCCATTCATATATACAGATAAGCTTTAAGATCATATTACATAAAGTTGCCTGCATGACTCGATGCAATCATCTGTTTCTTCCAGGCAATGGAAGAATTGGTTTCACCGGTTCAACTGCAGGACCAGAAGCTGGCTTTAGCGCCATTGACAGGAGGATGTAGAATTGAAGGATATGTGCGTGTAAAAAAGGTGATAACTACGATCCCTGACTAGATTCTGATGATTGGACTTATTTTACTTATAATTTGTTCTTCCGGTCATTTCTGTTTACTCTCGAGATAAACTGACAACACTAATTGTCTTGCACTTTGCAGATTCCTGGCAACCTTATCATTTCTGCTCGTTCAGGAGCCCATTCTTTTGATTCTTCTCAAATGAACATGTCTCATGTCATAAGCCATCTTTCCTTTGGTAAAACAATATCACCCAGAGTACTGAGTGATGTGAAGCGACTAATACCTTATCTCGGTAGAAGCCATGACAAATTGAATGGTCTATCGTTCGTTAATCACCGTGATTTTGAACCAAATGTTACTGTAAGTCCATTCTTTCTTCCTTTATTTGATATTTTTTTCTGCTATTTCCTCAAAAGTAATCAATTGCTTGAGTAAGATATGTTTGTACCTTGATTGACGATGACAATATTGAAACTTGTGAAAGGGTATAAAATCTCGAAGACTGGCTCCGAAACTCGAAAAACTCTTTTAAACTTACAAGTTTCATCTTTCTTGATTGCTTTTTCAGATTGAGCATTATCTTCAAGTAGTGAAAACAGAGGTGGTCACTAGAATACATTCTCGTGAAAGTTCATTACTCGAGGATTACGAGTACACAGCGCACAGCAGTCTGTCACAAAGCATAGACGTACCTGTTGCGAAATTTCATTTCGAGTTATCTCCGATGCAGGTTATTCTCCTAACTGCTTAATTACTTTAATCAGGTTTTACCTTCAATCCTTCTTATTTTTCATAAACTGAACATGTTTTCTTCTTCCTTTTCACAGGTTTTAATAATTGAAAAGCCGAAATCATTTTCACACTTCATCACCAACCTCTGCGCTATAATTGGAGGCGTTTTCACGGTTAGTACCTCACAAAACTCATATATTATAATCAAATCGAGCTCGAGATCAAACTCAAAATTAAGTAGTTTGAACAAGTTAAATTCGAGCATTCTAATATTAGAGTCAAATGAATCGATAAATAATATTGAAAATTTTCATTTTAAGTTTGAATTCGAGTTTAAGACAAATAGGGACTGCAATAGAGTGAGGGCAAGAATTGCCTCGTCCACTTCTGTCCTCACGTTTGCATGGACGTTCGTATATATCTGTAACATCCATGACTGCCCCCATATCGTTCTATCTCGCTCCACTTCGTTTTTTTTAATAATGATTTTTCGATTTAACTGTATAATATTATATTTTTTCATTTATCTATATTATATATTTATAATTTATTTATGAATGTGTATATTTTTTTAGTATATAAATATAAATAATATTTAAATATTTATGTTTTTAGTAAATATATTTCATATATGTTAAATATAAGAAAAATTCATAGAATATTATAAGAGTATGAAAGTTAGAATGGGACAAAATAAATATTTATCATAATTACCATGATTTATTTAAAGGGTCTATTTTTTTCCTTAAAAAGAATTTAGTCAGAGTGAATCGATTTAAAATCCATAGAATTATTAAAGTTTTGCCCATCCCACAATATAAATATTTGATTCTGAAGCCAAGCCTGAAAATTAAGTTCATTTTTTTAGGTAAACGAGCTTTATAAAGTCTTCTTCTAAGGGGTTTGATTTTCATCTGAATCATAACTAAATTTTAGTGGAATTTAAGCTTTGATCGAAGTTAGAAAATTCTTACAACTTGAGCTCAACTCAACTCAGTTAGAGCTCTAATCCATAGTTGACAATATTTTATTTATTTATTTTTTCTTTACTAGACCAGTACTTTATTATTCATAAATCTTCTCCTCGGAGTGCAGGTTGCAGGGATTTTGGATTCAATTTTATACAATACAATAAGGCTGATGAAAAAAATAGATTTAGGTAAAAATATTTGAAATACTAGCAAGAGAAAAAAGAAGAGAATTTTGTTATTCTGTAAATACTTTTAATGAGAATAATTCTACAGAAACAGAGTCGAAATGTAGTCGTTTTTGCATATAAAATTATCTTTCTTTTTCTCATTTTAGTTTGTAATATATAATAGGAAATAATTTCATTTTGGTACTTCAACTTTTGCTATTGAATATCATGCTATAAATAACTATACAAATTTTGTCTAGTTTGATTCGAAACCCGCCCTTCAATTTTTGATTAAATCTGTTCATATTTATTGATGATTAGTTCAATTTTATTTAAATTTATTAATATGTTTTAATAAAAATATTTTAAATATTATTTAATATATATTTTTATGTTTTTTCTTTTATTAAATTTGTAAATATATAAAACTCAACATGTTTTTACATTTATATTATAATATATTTTGTTTTCATATAATATAAATTATATAACATAAAATAAATAAATTTTAAAGACAAGTTACATTCAGTTGTCATCATATCTTAAATATTGAAATACAAATTCAGCTAATATTTTAAGCCAGTTTAATATTTTTCTTAATGATAATGTTTAGAGTTAACATTTTTCGTACAACTATTTTTTTAATAATTTTGAGTGATTATAAGATAATTTTTGTTTTGTCATTGATGATGCATACATGCCCTATAAATGCATATGCCTGAACTTGAATTTTTCAAAAAATAATAACTTTCTCTTTTTATTAACAACCAATTGGTCTAGTAGAATGTGACATTATATTCTTTTGGTAAAGTTAGAGGTTCGAACTCTGACGTTTTTTAATGAAGCAAATTGGGTTGAGAAGATTACTCCATATGGACCTCTAAAAATTTGATTTAGATAAATCAATCAATAGATCGAATACTAATGACTATTCCAAAAAAACAACTTTTCATTTTTACCACTAAAATCATTTGATAGATTCTTTTCTAACCATTTAAATATTAGATATTTGTTCGAGTTTTGATGAATGATTAATCTTTAAACATGTCTAGGATATTGAAGGATAGTAATCATTAAGTTTGTTATCAAACTCTGGATTTTGGAAATTATATAAAAGTTACTTATAGTATATACGAATTAAAGTGAATTATATAAACGTAATTGGATATGTCAATTTAAATTAATTACTTGTAGTTTTAAAACGGTGAATTCTTAATTAATTTGTGAATAATTAAATTCTAATAAATTAAAATTATGATTCTCATGTATTTCGAATATTTTAAAAATTGAATACAATATAATAAATTTAACTAAACTTAAAATATTTTTTTATTTTTACACTAATATTTAGAATTAAAATTTATAATATACACATATTTTTTTATATTTTATAACTAAAATATCGTATTAATATTTACAGTTTTATATTGATATAATATACAAATTTAACTGTAATTAAAAAATTGTTTATTTTATATTTGAAAATTTATATTATATTATATAATTTTAGTAATATTAAGTATTTTCTTTTTGGAATATAATAGTACATAAAAAAATAAAGTGGTAGTTAAAAATGTAGATGAAAAGACAGAGAAACAAGAGAGGAAGACTAATAAAATACACGCCTAAAACAGCATTTAATGTCCAATTTGTTTGTGAGGAGATAGATCATGGCTGCCACAACCACCAGCACCAGCACCAGCACCAGCACCAGCACCCACCTAATATACCCATGATTAGCCCCAAAATAAGTTTTTTTTTTAATTATATTGTTTCTCTTAAAGAAAAATATAGGATTTTTTTTCTTTTTTTTGGTTCTTTGAAGAACTTGACTTGGCTGGACCCTCCATTTTGTGAACCTTCTCCTTCACTTCCATTGATTTTTCTTTCTGGGTATTTAATCTTATCTTCAAAAGTTCCAGCTTTTGGTGGTGCTGCTGCAAAATAGAAAAGAAAAAAATAATTTTCAGTGCAAAAAGAAAAAAAATCTATTTGTTTTTGTTTTATGTTTTCTTGGTAAATGTGGGGAGCTCCTGGAGAACCTGCTGATTCTTATTATGCAGTCCGGCCTGAATGCACTGATGTTCCTAGAACCAGATTTAAGATCAAGGTTTGTTCTTCTTGATTGAAAAGCTAGACCTTTCTTTCTTTTTTAAAGAGATTACAGCTTTCTTTTTTCTTTATTATTGTTTCTAGTTTGGTTGAATTTTAGCTTAGCTGAATTTATTCCATAGGGGAGTGTTCATTTAGATCTGATCTTGAATTTATACATATGTAAAATGGTGCTGTCAAATGTTTTAGACAATGAGCTTGATGTAGATCGTGGTTTCTTATCTTGATCAATTCACAGTCAGGCTGTTAAGAAGAGAAAAAAAAAATGGAGTATACCCATGTTGGATATATTTTCGTATCTTACATTCATCCGAGTCATAGTATTGTTGAGAAGAAATTCGGTCCACCCTTTCTTCGGTTCAATTCGGACATCATTGATCAAATGGATTGTTTAAGATGAAATGGATAATAGTAGAGATGAAAATGGAAAATTGACTTGAAGAATAGACAAAAGTGTATTGATTGATATTGGTGTTCATGCCGAAGTGCTATTGCTATTAAGGGAGGAATAATTTTGACTAGATGAATGAATTTAGAAAAGCTGATTGTATTTAAATATGAATGATTTTTTTATAAAATTACATCATTAACTATAGAATTTAATAAACATATCTAATTTTTGGATCCTTTTCAGCTGATTTTGCTAGTTCAAAGTCTAGTCAAACACGTGAGCACATACCAGTGTTGACTACCGATACTCGAGTCCACGGAACTTAGTTGTCAAATCAATTCTTCCCATGGCTAAAATTTTTGCTTCCATTTTGAAAAAGAAAGTGTTTTCCTTTTTATCTTTGTTAATTTTGTAAATGAGTTCTACAGTAATTGTAAAAGAGATGGTGATTTGATTCAATAAAGATGCTTTTCTTGTTTATTTGCTTGTGCAGCCTGGTAAAACTCTAAGTGCGAGAAAATGGCATGCTGCATTTTCTCCAGATGGACATCTGGATATCGGAAAAACTCTACGTCGAATCCAACGTGGGGTAAGTGCATGTTCATGTTGGAAAGATTGTTTGTTCTTGGTGGCAGATCATTTAATTCAGTTATCAATGTGTGTGTGAGTGCGAACATCTATTATACAACAACACAACTGAACTGCATATTCTGACTTGTATCATTTCTAAATCTTACGTAGAAGAGCATATTCATATATCCAGTTGTGTAAGGTTATGTTTTTGTGTGTTTAAATATATATATATATGCTTATTTGCTTTGGTTTCTATTTATTATTATTTGGTTGGAAAAATACAGGGGATCCATCCATCAATTAGGGGAGAAGTTTGGGAGTTTCTCCTTGGCTGTTATGATCCCGATAGTACATTTGATGAAAGGGATCAAATACGGCAGCATCGAAGGTAATTCATTGTTCACGTCTTGTATCAGTTTTCTGCTGGGGCTTCATTATTATGTTCCGAGTGTTTTTTTCTCACTTCTATACCTCAGGGTGCAATATGCTAGATGGAAGAATGAATGTCGTGAAATCTTTCCTGTTATTGGAAGTGGAAAATATATTACAGCACCTGTCATCACCGATGACGGTCAGCCCATTCAAGACCCTTTAGTTCTTTTGGAGACAAATCCAGGTAAGTTACTGGCACGGTACCTTTTTTAAAAAGTAGCGTTTAGCTGAGAGTGAAATAAGCCAGGCTTTAATACGTGATCACTTATTCAGGTACAGATGCTAATAATGCTGACATGGTGAACAAGCTACTTCCTCGTGGTCCGTTTGATAAGAAAGTAATCCAGTGGTTGCTTACACTACATCAAATAGGTTATTTATTGTTTTGGACTTCAAGTGCATGCCTCGCTTTGATTTGTTGCTTTCTTCTCTGAGTCGTTATAGTGTTTCTCATATTTATGTTTCTGTCAGGTCTTGATGTTATTCGCACTGACAGGACTTTAGTATTCTATGAGAAACAAGAGAATTTGTCGAAACTTTGGGATATACTCTCCGTTTATGCCTGGATAGATACGGATGTTGGCTATGGTCAAGGCGAGTAATTTCTTTTTCTGAAACATTGATTATAGTTTCTATTTGTTGACTGCCTCACTCGATCAAACCTTGGATATATATATCATTTTCCTTAAAATGCTATTAATATCGTGTCCGATACATATCTAGACATGGGTCCGTATGTGACCCTCTAAGGGTCCAAATACATGGAAAAATTTTGAAAATTTCTGTGCGACTTAGGTTAGTAGGTCTTTATATAGTTAATGGTGTGTAAATTTAATAGCTGTAAAATTCATCTACTGTAATCTCTATTCATTCTACCTTGATTTGTAACAGACGGAATAATAATTCTTTTTTTATCTACATTTGTAATCAAATACTAATTCCGAAAGCTAAATTCAATTATAATGTTGAGCAGGAATGAGTGATCTTTGCTCTCCCATGATTATTCTTCTTGAAGACGAAGCTGATGCGTTTTGGTGCTTTGAACGTCTGATGCGCAGATTGGTATGTTTACTTTCATTTTAGTTTATTGGCAAAAACTATGGCAGCATATGGCTTTCTTTGATTTATGTTCCTATTTAAATCTTAAAGCGAGGAAATTTCAGATGCACCGAGAATTCCGTTGGGGTAGAGACACAACTTGGTTATTTAGCCGCAGTAACTCAAGTTATTGATCCGAAACTTCATAACCATTTCGGTATGAAATGAAATTTATTTCTTTTGTTCTCTGGTGTTACGCATTGCGCTTTCTTCCGCACTATTTTCGACTTCTCATTTTTATTCAAATATCAATGTCGAACGAATATCCTGACGTGGACTTAAGGATATGATCCTCTAAAGGATTCTCAAATACCTGGAAATCTTGGAAAAGATTGAACATTCCTATGTTGGACATATATCCATATTCGTCACTCACGCCCAAGTCCGAGTAACATAGTTCTTTGAACATTTTGGTAGGAACCTAACTTACGTTGCTCGCTTATATTGTTTTACAGAAACACTGGGTGGAGGTGACTATCTCTTTGCTTTCCGGATGCTAATGGTTTTATTTCGTAGAGAGTTTTCGTTTTGTGATTCATTGTACTTATGGGAGGTATGCTCAAAACTTCTAAGGCTAAAGAATGATTGTTATGATGCATTTGGTTGCATATTTTATTGAAGAAAAATCATTCCCCCGAACTTGGTTCTTTAATCTGTAATACAGTTGGTTTCCGGAAAATAAAGCTAAAGGATCAAGATAAAGTCCTATGAATTATATCATTTATATACTTGATAAACAATTTCATAAATATTTGGTTGTGCCATGTTGAGCGCTCTTATGTGATTTCCACGACTATCACAGATCAGTTCCTGCGTTTACGGATTCCATACTTTTGTGTTTTGGCATTCTTCACAAGAATTTTACTCATAAAGTCACTTTGTATTGTTACCTAAACTTTCTGCAGATGATGTGGGCTCTCGAATACGATCCCGACTTGTTCTCTCTCTATGAAGAACCTGGATCAAAGATCACCAAGGCTGTAGTCTCCAGTAAAGGGAAACCAAAATCAACACGTCAATGCGGGAAGTACGAGAGAGAAAATATGAAAATCAAAAGCTCTGATGCTCCACTCCCGATCTCTGTTTTCCTTGTTGCCAGCGTCTTAAAAGATAAGAGTTCAAAGCTACTGCATGAAGCCCGGGGCCTCGACGACGTAGTTAAGGTGAGCTTACAAGTTTGTAGCTTTTCTCAAATTACTCTCCGAATGACGATAAAACCAATCAACCTGGCACACCACTATCATGCATTGGACCTTCCAAAACCGTGAAACATAAGCGAAAATGGCATGAATACACAAACATGTCGAAATTTATACCAAAAAAAAAGCTATATTACGTTGTCTTAATGCTCTCATGTCTTATTTTTATTATTTTTAATCAGATTCTGAATGATATGACTGGAAATTTGGACGCAAAGAAAGCTTGCATTGGGGCACTGAAGCTTCATAAAAAATATTTGAAAAAGGTATAACTTTTTCTGTTTCATTCTCCCACCAACGCCTTAAGTTTCCCATACCCGTGTTCGGATATACATCGAGAGAGTCTAGAATGCATGTAAATGTCAATGTCATCGCCAGATGATTCATTCGTTCCTAGCATTCATTTCGAAGATTTAGGATCATAGTTTCATGCCTATATCTGAATATCTGTCGGACGCATATATAGAAGAAAAAGTGAAGAAACCTGAAAGTGCGCATAAATGTCAATGTCGATTCGAAATGATTCGTTCTTAAGATTCCTTCAATGAGAAAATTATTTTGCAGATGACTCTCCATGAACTCAAAAGCTCATTTTTTTCATTGATGTTGTGTCCACAGGCCAAGAAGACATAGCTTTATGTAAACCAGATGAAGTTTTCCAGAAATCAGTCGAGAAATAATGATTTTCTTTTTCGTTTTTCACGTCGCATGCTACACCTTCGTGATGAATCCTGGCTCTGGGATTACCGACCCCTGTATACGAATATGTTTTGTTGTATTGAATAGATATCTGTGCTTATAATCATTCAAATCTCGATGAAAAACAGAAGAAAACAGTTTATTATGTATTAATTCTTTATACCCTTTTTATTAGAAACAGCAACGGTGTATTGTTCTAGTGAAGTTGATTCATGCAATATACTTGAAAAATCCATAGTTCCGAGCAAATTCGTAGTTTGATCCGATCTTTGAAGGTTATTTCTTCGCATTCACAGTGCAAGCATTTCGAAAGAAAATTATTAACAGAGACGTAAATTAACAAAGATTACAAATTCAATGACAAAAAAAATGAAAGAATCTTCAATACTCTACTAATATTTGCACAAGAAGATGACCAGATGCGAGGAGGGAAGTCAACAATGACCATGAAATCCAATCCAACAGGAAAGGCTAGTCTCAGCTGCAGTTTTTGATGTAACAGCTTCATAAAGATCCAACATTGAATATGAACCCCTTTCTTCTGGTACTTTAGAGAACTTCCTTTTATCGAAAATTCCGACAGGAACGGTTTACTGCCGACATTGGGCGGGAAAACAGAATTTAGATCTAACTGATATTATAATCTGTGGTGCATACGTCTTAGTATTAAGTTTCAGCATATAAACAGAATACCTTCTTTAAACTAACAATATCATCAACCCTCATCATCGAAACTAGAGCTAAAATTGTTCCTCCGTTCTGCGATTGCAGAAAAAAGCTTCTGATGAGGATCAGGGGACGTTGTTGCAAAACGAGACTCGGAGGAAGATGATGATACATTGGACTCCTGTTTTTTATGTGCTTTTACCAGCTGCCTTGGGGAATCTCTAACTTCTTTGCAAACCTTATCTAAAATTATGTGCGCGTTACCGTGAAAATAATCGCAAGTGCTCTTCACCATTGCCATTATTCTCTTATCTTCCTCGAGTAATGATGTGACATCAACTTCTGCATTCTGCATAAAACTCTCTATCTTTTCATGAAAACCACTTTCTTCCATTGAATTTTTCATTTCCGAGTTCAAGAAATCTCATGCTTTTACAAGTCCATTATAAGTTTGGCAACGGTTCCTGTTAAGGTTTTGGCATCAATAGCTGCTGCTTTCTTGACATTTCCGAGTTCACTACTCAGATGGAAAACCACCTGAAGACCAAGGCTATGGTAGTGCTCTTCTGTATCCGGGGAAACATCTTCAAGAAGATCACTGGAACTTTTGTTTTCTCTTGCAACCCTGGCAGCTTTCATGCCTTCTGTGCGTATAATTTCTTGGACAACGAAGTGCAATAGTGTGGTCTTTCCATCTACTCCTTTAACATCCGATAACTTCAAAAGCGTGTCGAGCTTGAAAGCTTGTGCACCACCACGGAATGTCCCACCATTCAGGTTTTCCGGTTTTAAGAACAGCTTCTAAAAGCTTGAGGAATAAGCGGCTGCTTCTGAATTCCTTGCAAGCAACCTGCCAACATTGTAAAGACAGAATTCAATTGAATAAAACATACATTTTGTTGACCATCTAAAACATGTTCCATAAATTCTTGGACCTAAATGTCGATTTTGTGATTCTTGCAAGTCATGCAAATTAAAATTAATGACTCACCTCTAATGTTTCGAAGGACTCTCTAGCGAAAATAACCTCGTCATAAAGAGAGCACATATAAACCAGGGTTTCCATTCGTTTAAAAACAAACGGGATGTCAACCAAGACTTTCAAGAACCGCTCAGCGGGACCGAGTTGGGAAATTTCACCATTGAACATTCTAAGTTTGAGTTCTTCATCCGCTATCGGGGCCATCTTCAATAAATTTTGAAGGAGTTCAACAGGGAGCTCATTTCCTGATTTAAAACAACAGGTTAGGATATCATGATCGAAAACTTAACACATTAGTATTACCTTCTCCGTGTCAAGAAAAATAACAAATATATAAGGGAACCCAATGCGGTTATTTGGTTGTTAGCAGACTCATGTTTTTAAACGAGTTTGAAGAACATGGTTATGTTAATAATTTTTCTTTAAATAGAAAAGTATAGAAAAGCTCGGTCAGTATGTTAACTTCATTTTCCTCCACCCTAAATCGGATAGAGCAAGAGAAACTATTGTATCACGTATAGTTTAGCTTCAATGAAATGCTCTACATTCATGAGGCATAAGATCAGTCACTGTAGGTATATAACACCTCGCAACTACGATTCTCTTCCAAGATGATTTACAAAGTACAAAACACCATCGAAATCAGCTACGAGAGAAAGTAACAAATCATATATGAAAATTTTCACATTCCATGGAAGGTCATATTTAAGGATTGATTGTGACTCAATTCTTGGTTAGTTATCGAAATTATCCACAAGTAGTTGAAAGCACGGATATTATAGTTACTGGTTAAAATGCCAGTAGCCATAATAATTAATAGCTAAGCATGCTCTGCTGATGGCGTGTATGCCACACAAACGGTCTGGAGCACGTATAAAAGACTTAGGCATATGTTTCTCACAAGTGCATACTTAAAAGGACAATAAGATGGAAGAAATCACCTTCACGAAGTGCATCACAAACTTCTTCTGTGGTTACATTCAATGCCCGCAAAAGGATTGCTAAATTTTGTGCCTTCTTGGGATCAAGGAGTTGAATATACTGAGGCACGGACTCCTGAGTAGAGGTCTCTTTCTTTCTATCATTTTTGTTCTTGTCAGCGGCTGCATACCTGAACAGGGTTTCAATCATCTCCCCGTTGAACCTGCAAACATAGTATAAACATATCCCATATTGATCCATTGGCATAAAATAGTAAAAGGAGAAACAAGAAAGAGAACTGCTACATATTGGAAAGATCCAGATTTAATCTGATTCCAGACCATCGAGTGATCAGGGTTAGCTGCAACTTTATCCCAGAAAAATGGCTTCAATTTATCTTTAGGAGTGTTGCCATTGTCTGCTGAGCCAGATCCCTCACCAGAGATAGCATTTGTTGTTCGTTGCGGACCACTAGGTGGTCGAGGCACCTTGGGACCTGAAGGTATTGGTGGAGGTGGCCTGGGAGGTCCGAGACCAGCACCTGGAGGCATAGGTGGTGGGTGAGAACCAGGTTTGGCACCCGGAGGCATAGGTGGTGCAGGAGGTTGAGAGGACATAGCAGCAGCAGTAGGTTTCATAGAGCGAGGCGGCGCAGGAGGTTGTGCAGGACTAGCTCTAATGGGGGCAGGAGGTGGTGGAGGAGGGCTAGCTCTTATCGGGGCAGGAGGCTCCGGAGGAAGAGGATCTGCTCTGTCCGGAGAGTGCTTCAAAGGAGGTAATCCAGGATGGAAAGCACCGATCCTTCCTGGAGGAAGTGGTAGATGTGGTTTAGTATTGCCTGATATATCAGAAGATTCAGCTGAGACTTTGGTGGCAGCAGCAACAGCTCCAAATGATGACTTCCCATCGAAGGATAGGTATTAGCATTAGATTGAATATAAACATTCCCATTAGTCGGGGGCTTTTTATGTAGGATTGATTCATTTCCAAATGATTGATGACCTAGTTTCTCTTCTTTATTAGTTCCAAAAGCATATGCATGAGGAGAACCTGAAAAAAAAAGTTCAATCAACAACTTCCAGATAGCTTTTAGAAAATAACAGTTTGAGGGTAAAGTACATACCACCGGAGAATTCATTTAAGCTTAAACCGAGAAAGGGCCTCTCATTGTTTTGTCTATCTGAAGAACCTATAAGACGGCATAAAACGAAAAACAACGCAGCAACAACAGACGTTACTACTGCAGTCACGACACAAGCAATAATAATTGTTCTGCTGTTATTAGTCCCGTTGTGTCTCGGATCCATGTTGGCTAGACTTACAGTGTTCATAAGACCGTTTATTGGAGCTGCAGCTTCGTGAGAAGGCATAGGAAAAAAAAGAGGGCAAAGATGCCGGACTTTCATGACTCAAACTAGGAAATCCAAAAGTGGGAGAAGGAGCAGGAGCCAGGGACGGTCCTAAGTTCAAGGCAGGGGCTATGGCAATGCTCTCAGTAACCAAAGCCCTTCTAGGAACTCCATGCCAGTGAAACGATGACTCGAAATATCTGGTGTACCAAGTCTTAAAGCCACTATCTTCTCCAAATAATTGGAATAGAAAATCATTCTTTCTTATGCAGTCAGAAAGAGCTTGTTTTAACTCGGGATGGAGAATGCTAATCAATTTTGAAGTGCTTACTCTTTCTAACGAATGACTTTTTGTAGAATATCACTGGGTGTTTCCCACCGAAGATGTAAGTTCGGATCTTCAAAAGCTAAATTTAAATCATTCAAATCTTGTCTGCAACTTATCCATAACAACTCAGCCTTGCAGGTAAACAATTGAATAACTTTAAACATTGTTGCAGCAAAGAGAAAGTGGGTTTATTTCCTAGTTCCTAAACCTATGGAAACCAAAAGCAACTTAGTATTCTATCCTATTGACAGTGAACATGTGCCCATAGTAATCGCATGAGCAACTTTGAACCTTTTGAACAATGATCGTCACCATCGAATGTCCATTGCCACAGATTTATGTTGTCAATATACATGCCATTGTCATCAGAAAATGATATAATAAGTTTTAAAACACAATCAAACAGCATATTTCAAGTCAAATCAGAATCCACCTAATGCCACTTTTTCAAAAGTTAAGTACGTTCCAATGTTGCTCCGACTCGTCATTTTTTTTAAGTACCCATGTCCGACACCTATACCTATCAGGACATGGGTATGAGAGAATGATAACCCCAAATCCAAGTAACATAGGTATGCACTATCCATATATAGAGGCAAGCTACTGATACCCTGAAAAAACTCTAATTCCAGCAAATATTCCAATGCATTAGTGCACAATACTCCCACAAATTTCCACATCTGATGTTGGTTTTCTTTTGCCTACATATTTCCCTACGACATTCGCGTAACATATGCTCGGATATAAAAGAGATAGGGAAATTACTAAAACAATTTTAATACCTCCAAGTAATCATTAAAATATCATCAGATGCTATAGAATTTAAAATACTTGAACTGAATGCTAGAGTATGATTCCTAGATATTCCTCAAAGTTTCATTGAACATGCTATCAACCATTTCTACCCAACAATAAGAGCCTAAACAAATCAATTGCAGCCGACGAACATTATCATAAACACGAACAATCACTAAAGCAAATCAAAATTCAAGAGCAAAGAAGCAAAGCAATCTACTTTACCAGATTCTCATCAATCTCCCCAGTTGCTGGATCTACTAATTGATTAAGAAATGCTTCTTCTTCAAGCTTACTGTAATCTAAGCTGGAAGACAGTGATACACAAAACAAATCTATAAAAAACCCCAAACAAATTGTTCTTATGCCACCCATTTTTCCTTTATATCTTCAACATCGTCACAAGAGCTTAAAAGGATTCAAAACCCTGTTAAGTTCTATCCTCCACATTCAAACTCTAAAACACTTCGCACCGACTGAATTCAAAATATCCTTCAAAGGCAAACCCTTTAAATCTGCAACAGAACAAGCAGATTCTGCTAAAAAAAACTTAATGAAAGATTGGAACTTGGAATCAGAACTCAGACAACCAAACAAAACCCAGAATTTATCCTCCTTTGCTAAGCCAAAAACATGGATCAAAACTTCAAAAAAAAGTAAATCCCAGAAAGCTTGAAAGGAACTATACTCTGAATAGAGCTTAAAAACAAAATCAATAAATTTAACCCCAAAATGGAACAGATGGTTCCCGTGATTATGGAATTTATGACTGAATCATATGAATGGCATCATATTGGTAAAAAAACAAAATGCATAGAAAATACTTGTACGGCATGTAAAAAAAAGTTGACCATTAACTTTCTTTTTTGCCTTTAATTCTTACAATAAGTTGACAAAATAGCCCGCCCTAGGTTTGCTTGTTTCTTATTTTGAATTTTCTTTTTCAAAAGGAAATATTTATGGGATTTTATTTTTGAAAGAAAGGATATGATTTTTTAACTAAAAATATAAAAAGACCTTATTTTATCAATTATCAATTAATCTAATAAAACAACATGTTAAAACTTTTAAATTAGATCAAGTCTTAATATTATACAAATTAGATTGGCCATTATTATCTCATTATTAATCTATATAGTATTCTATCTAATTTAATTGATTAATAGAATATATATTAATAATTATATTAAAAAGTCTTATCATATTAAATTTAGTTTTGAATACTTTTATGAATGATAAAATAAATAAAAATATTAAGAGTAAAATTATAAATAAAAATGCTAATTAGGATTTTTATAGAAGATTTAATTTGGAGGAAATAAAGTAATTGTTCTAAATTTCAACAAAATTCAACATCATTCTTAATCTAGAAATTGGGCAAAACTGCCCGAATATTGTATATGGGAAACTTTAATTCCCAAGATAATGTTATCAGCTTATTATTTCTCAAATGGGGTGTTTGCTACAGAAAAATATGATTTCTCGGCATCTTCATGCATGTTGAATTCACTATTGGACCTCTCGGCGTCTTTTACTTCCCCTCCCACCTGCAACGATGCATGCTGCTAAGAGTGGGAGTTTTGCATGTGGCCCTGGCTGACAGTGGGAGCTCTGCATGTGGGGTTCGACGTGTGAATTCACGGGGTGAGCAGGGAAATATCACGGGTGAGCAGAGAGCTGCATGGGGCCTGGCGTTTGCTGAATATGCATGTGATTCATTAGAGGAATACTCGGCGTCTTCTTCACATTTGGGGTGGAGTACTCGGCGTCTTCTTCACATTTCGGTTGAGTACTAGTCGTCTTCTTCATGGAAGGGGGATGTCTCAACGTCTTCTTCATAATAATGCCGTTGGAAACATGTTTATAAGAGTGCTCGGGCTCGACGTCTTCATTGTGAGATTATAATTACAGAAGCTTGGCAAGCAAAGAGAGTGAGAGGGAGGATCGATTCATCATAAGCAAAAAAAGAGTGAGTGGATATCCATCATCGTCCTCTAAAATTTGAGGTAACTTAAACTAAGCCCTAGATCTCATTTTCTTCTTGTTTATAGGTTTGGTGTTTCATATGGATCTCATAATATTCGTTTCAACATTTAGTAATTTTGTGATTATATGTTATTACATACATCTAAATAATGATGTATATGTTGTTACATAATTTGAGATAAGATTTGGACCATTTTGAACATTGTAAAGTTATAGGGACCGTTTTGCAAACTATGAGAAATTTAAGGAATTAGATGTAAATTATTAAAAGTTGGTATACTATGCTGGAATTTAGTATTAGTATTCTAAATTGGTTTAATTTGAAAGAATTTATAAAGTTAGGGATTATATTGCAAAGTTTGAAAATGTTAAGAAACAAATAGTAATTAGGAAAAGGTTATTGGATTAAATTAGAAAGTAAGGCTTGAAAATTCATGTGAGACTGATGAGCATAATATGTCAGACGAAAATGAAGTAATAACCGATCTAAGCTCCACCTACAAAGGTTGATCGTTTTATATTTGATGTTTAGCTTTATTTTTATAATTAAAGTAAGTTAACATGCAATTGATTATTTGAATAAAACAATGTAATATTTGAGTGTAATATTTATATTTTTTTCTAGATTTGTTGAAACATGGAAGAAGAAAATGTTCTTTTAAGGCTAGATGGTCGACACATTTCGAGTCATTTGGGAGAACTGGTAATATGATCGACTTATTTTTTATTTGAGAGCGGTGAATTAATTCTAATTACATGGATTAACAAATTGCAGGATGACGAACAACGAGTCATTCGTCCTCGACTTGTCAACTGTGAGATGCCAGATCAACATATTGTTGATAATTTGAAAATGTTTGGTTTTTATGATGTTGTTTTTGTAAGAGAATTTCGGTTGATCCCCGGTTTGATAAGTGCATTAATTGAACGGTGGAGACCAGAAACTTATACTTTTCATCTTCCATGTGGTGAATGTACGATCACTTTGGAGGATGTGACTTTATAACTCGGGGTTCTTACAAATGGTATGGCAGTGGTGGGAAATACCGATCTTGACGTGTTTGCAATGTGTGAGCGTTACCTTGGGAAGGTATCAGACGAAGATATAGCAGGGTCACGACTGAGATTATCCTGGTTGGCAAATGAGTTTAAACTCGATCCTGATTGTAGTGAGCAAGACATTATATATGCAACTCGAGCATATATATTACGGTTGATCGGCGGAATCTTGATGCCGGATAAATCGAGTAATCTTGTCCATATACAATATCTTTCGTTTTGGAGAACTTCTTTATGACCCGTCAATATAGTTGGGGATCATCAATATTGGCGTTCTTATATCGCGAGATGTGCAAGGTGTCATTACTTGTAAATGATGCGTATACAACTGAAATCGGTGGATGCACGATGTTATTACAATCGTGGGCGTGGTACAGAATTCCATGGTTAACACCGATTAGCCGAATTGCTGTTGACTTTCCTCTTGTCGAAAGGTAATTTTATTGATTTAAAATATTTTATCTTAAATTAAATAAAGAATATTTGTAAATGAAAAATAATTATAGAATCTTATTTTGATTGGTATATAGATGGAGGCATAAAATAGAAAGAACGGGGTTGGCGCATAATAACGTGAAAGAGTTTACGTTTAAGATTGACATCAAATGCAAAGTTGAGGTAAATATAAATTTAATTAGCGAATTTATTTTTTATTATTTTTATATTATAATATTGTTATTTATTTATTTTGTATATTTGTATAATTATTTAATTAAATAATAACTATATAATTTTGTTTTATAGTTTATTTGGAGGCCGTACAATGATCAATAAATTATGTCGTGCGTACCGCAATATGTCTGGGAGGGTTGTCAATATTGGTGTGTGTTACACCATTGATCCATTTCATGTTTGTGGAGTTCCAATTTATCGATAGAGTGTTGAGGCAGTTTGGCTTCTACCAACCTATTCCAGTAATTCCAGAGAATCGTGATGCTCTCCGTCGATTAGATGGGCGGGGTAGGGTCGGTGAGGATTGGTCGGTGAGGCATGCCAACCATATCAATCATTGGAATAACAGGGGTTCATACTTGCCAACACTCACTCTCATACAAGCAGATGACTTTGACTTCAAGAGTTCGGATTACCTGAATTATTTTTGGGAACATGGAAAGTCGTTCTTAACAACGATCAGAGAAAGACGACAATTTATAGAGTATACAAAAAAAATTGGTAAACCCGAGAAACCAAGAATACATTGGAGTGGGAGTGGTAGTGGGAGTTATTCTCACCATGTAGCAGAACAAGAGGCAATGGATAATATCCCACCAGAATCTTTTGATCACACAATATCATTTAGTCAAGTAGTTGGTGATTCTGGTGTTACGCACTACACTCCTCAGATGGGAGAGCATAGTATTAGTGGGCATATATTTACAACACCAGAACTTATGCCCTCTATGAATGAACAGTTGGTTATGATGAACAAACTCCTGAACAAGTGCAACGACCATAACAAAACCGACGCCATCAAGAGTTGTAATCCTTATTTAAATTGTTTGTATCAAATTTAAGTAATTGAATTGAATATCTTTACTATTATTAAATTATTAAAATTAAATCATTAAAGTTAAATAATTATTATTAAATCATTAAAGTTAAATTATTAAAATTAAATCATTAAAATTAAATAATTATTATTAAATTATTAAAGTTAAATTATTAAAGTAAATCATTAAAGTTAAGTAATTATTATTAAATCATTAAAGTTAAATCATTAAAGTTAAGTAATTATTATTAAATCATTAAAGTTAAATCATTAAAGTTAAGTAATGATTATTAAATTATTTAATTTAAATCATTAAAGTTAAATAATAATCATTAAATCATTAAAGTTAAATAATTATTATTAATTTTTTAAATTTAAATCATTAAATTTAAATAATTATTATTTAATATGTACTCGAGTAATTGAATCGAATACAATATACAAATTTATAAAATAATAAGATTACTACTGAGGTCTATACTATGGAAGGTTTGGACAATTTCTTTTTGAATGACCTTTACCTTTACATAATCCACACTTCTTCGGTTGACCTTTCTCTCTAATTTGTATATCTATACTGGTATGAATACGAGTAGATTTCGGTCGACCTGACAGATTTCTACGAAGTAGTGGATTTGGCAACCATTCATCATGATTTTGATTCTCCCAATAAGATTCATTTGGGATCGGTCTGAACTCATGGGTGTATATATTTAATATCCTTTGTAGGTGAAAGCACTCATCAACGTAAGTGTATGAATTGATTCCAGTATGCATACATGCAGCGACTGCATGAGCACACGGATATCTCCACGCCTGAAAGTGACCACAATCACACCATCTTTATCGTAAATTAACAGTAAATGATTCTCGATCTGCTCCTTCATTTCGACGTATGCATGCGATGACAACAAAAATATGTCCAATTCGATCGAAGTCATGAACAAACATTGAGGTTGTCATACGCTCATTTGCTTCCATTGCTTCAACCACCGTCGAAGCCCAGATTTTACCGCGATTTATCAGACACTCGATCTCTTTCCCTTTATCAGACCAAACTTTAGCTAACCTAAAGTATGTCTCTTTCACCACACTCGCTATTGGGAGATGGTTTGTACCTTTTAGTACTGAATTAATGGCCTCAACAAAGTTTGTAGTCATGTGTCCGTATCTCCGACCACTATCGTATGCTTGCGACCACTTCTCATGCTTGATTTTCGACGCCCAGTTCCAAACGCGCTCATCTATGGCCTTCAAATCCTCCAATCTCTTGTCGAAATTTGGTTGGCGTAGTTCATATCCTGTTTCAAAATAGATATTGTGTTAAAGTCAATTTATAAACAAATACATAAATTGGTATAAATGCTGAAAATAAATCTTACACATGCTGACTATCTCCCTACGAATACAGTCGTTATGAAACTTCTCAATACAATTCTTACCAATATGACGGATACAATATGCGGGAGATGCGTGCGGAGGTGTCCAACGATTACCCGGTCATTCAATTGTTGCCAAAAGGCCTGTTCCTTGATCGGATATTAAGGAAACTCCTTCTTCTCGGACGACATACTTACGTAGATCAGTCAGAAAGAAATCCCAAGCCTCTGTCGTCTCTTATTCAACGATGGCGAATGCAATTGGGAATATACTTCGTTGACCATCCTGCGCAACTGCTATCAATAATATATGTCTGTATTGACCGTATAACCACGTGCCATCTAATTGGACCATACGTTTGCAAAATGGAAAACTTTTTATGCATGACTTGAATGCCCAAAAGAGTCTATGGAATATTCTCTTCCCTAGAACAAGTTGACCTTCTCGGTTGTATGCAGGCATGGTCTGAGACTTCACGATGGTTCCAGGTATGAATTATTTCATAGCTCGTAACAAATCAGGTAACTCATTGTATGATGTATCCCAATCACCATATATCAACCTCCTTGCCTTCTCCTTCGTATGCCAAATAGGTTTGTATTTTACATTGTATCCGAACTGGTCTCGAATAGATGCAGCTAACACCGAGCAAGGGATCCTTGGATTTTGTTCAACCAAAACCTTCACATATTGATAAATTACATCGGAGTCCAGTAGTCGGTGGTCTTGTTCGATAGAGTTTTGCAAACATGTGTGTGAACCATTGTACCTTGTGATGACCCAAACATCTTGCCTCTGTATTTTGGACACTCTAACCAGTCACTTACACTCAGGCCCATATTTAACACACTTTGCGTACAACGTTTTCTGGTTGGACTATACAACCTTGCAATCTACATGGCCTCTTATGCAATACTCTTTAATCGCTAGTGTAGCTTCTTTTTTTCCTCTATATTGCTTCCCAATTGATAATTCACCAGAGTTATCGGATGATTCAATCATGTAGCCTAAAGTTAAATTTGGCATCTCTGGGAATTCAGGTGCCTCATTGCTTCATAATCAATCTCCTGCATGTGAGGGGTAGGTTGACACGGTGTCAGATATTCACTAATATTGATATCAGCTTCATCACCATCGAACATGACGTTATCCTCAGTCAAATGAGGTTTCTCAGTTTCTTCATCTTCACTGGAATCATCAAGTATTTCTTCCCATCGGTTTTCAGCATCATATTGTGCGGCTCCAGATGTTCCACCAACTTCATTTGTAGTTTCCAACATCGCCACAAAGTTGTTCATCGACCTATATATCGGGTTATCGAAATGTCTCTCGAAACCCATTTGATATGAAGTTCCAACCGCATTGCTCGATGACCCAGCACATTAGATATATTACACAACTCAACAAATAACTCAATAATTGGAATATTAGTTGAGTCATATAATTCAACCATAGTTATAATATCATCATCTTCTTCAAGTGGTATTGCAGCATACCTGACCGGATTGGGACATACCATAAATATGTACCTCAAACCATCAACTTTAGCACGGATTTTTCTTTCTATCCTCACCTTCATCTCTACAAATGTGATGTCCCTTTTAAACATCATATTTATAGGTTCTTCAGACTGAAAAATAATCCCGACCTCATTTTCCGTCATATGTCCATTGTAATGGACAATCGTGAAAAATTTGTTACTCATTTTCTCTATACATTAAAATAAAGATATTCACAATAAATTACATTCATAATTATAATGGAACAATTATAAAAATTACACAAACCTTACCAAATATTCGTTTTGTTTCTTCCTTTGTTACACCTTTTTTTCTCTTTTTTTCCCGGAAAAACTCTCGAACTTGCAAGCTTTTATTCTCTTTGTTTTCTAACTTCTCCCCTAATTAACTCTCCCATAGTGTCTATCCTCCTATTTATAAATGATATTCGGTGCATTGTTCACAGAATCACAACGCCACCATTATTGATGCTAATTGCTTCACAATGAAGATATTCTCGTCCCCATGCAAAAGTTTCTCTGCATCATTGCAATTCTCATCCCCCATACATACATAATTGATTCATTTTTTTAAAATTTATTGTTTTAGTGCCATGATCTGATTCCCGTCCCCTTTTTTTTACTTTTGCTTTATTTTTTAAAATCAATAGGTGCTACTTTATGGGAACAACATTATCATTGTTACAACCCATTAGCTCGCTTCATACTTGTTTTGCTGCAACATGCATGTCTTCTCGATTGGCTTCATCCTGGTTTCGCTGCAACATGCATGGCTGCTAAACCACGTTCATATATTTACATATAAGACGCCAAGCAATCCAAGTTTGAAGGAAATTTTTTCAATGAAAACGCCGAGACATCCTTCTCAATGAATGCAAAATTTACAATGAAGACGCCGAGACATCCTCTACTTAATCACATGCATTCTGCTAATCCCGACATCCAGGCCCCATGCATCTTTATCAGCTCACCCCGTCAATTCCCTCCTCACCACGTGAATTCCCTGCTCCAGCCCTACATGCACTGCTCACCCCGTGATTTCCCACGTCCAGGCCCACATGCAGATGAAGAACTCCCTGCAGCATGCAAGAGAAGTAGAAGACACCGAGACCTCCATGAATGGTGTTAAAGACCCCTAGACATCCATTTTGCACTTTGAAATCTGTTAAAGACGCCTAGAGATCCATGTTTCCTGTGTAAACCACCCCATTTGGGGAAATAATAGCATGGCAACATTATTTTGGGAATAAAAGTTTCCCACAAACATTATCTCGACAATTTTGCCTTAGAAATTGGGTTGAAAATATTTTTTAAAATTATAATTTCTAGAAATAAAAATGATGTTTTAAAATAGGGATAGATCTATTAGATACACTGACAGAATGGGCTGTCGAGAAATTTTTATTTAAATATTTATAAAATACTCTTTACTTGTAAAATTATATTGTATATCACATAATCATTAGTTGTGTAACTAAACTACAAAATGTTACGGTTTTCGGATAATCAAAATTGAAATAATATTTTCTTTTTCATTTTTTTATAATTATTTGACCACCGTTGGTCGTTTATTTACTAACAAGGTTCATCGTTGGTAGTTTCATTCAACGTTCTTCTTTATTTATTAAGGTAAAACATCATGTTTTAACGAGTCCTTCAACTATTAACCCTCAAGTATAGGAGAATATTTTATTAAAAAATATAAAATAATCACCATATTATTCATGTACTCTAAATTTATAGTTTTTTCATTGAAAAATAATTAATAAATTAAATTAAACATTAACATATTAATTATATGATAAAATTTAAATTGAAAATCATCATGAAATTGAAATATATTATCTTTTCCTATGGTCAATCTTATGTTTTTGATCTAATAGAAACATTAATAAACGTTAATGTATACAAAACTATTATATCAAATGCATTATTATAAACTTTAATGTATACAAAACTAGCATATCAAATGCAATAATAATGGATCCTTTTACCCATTAATTTAACACATTGTTTATCAAACTACTAAACTCGCAATTTAGATGAAAAATCAAATGAACCATTTAATCTCGTATGCCATTAATGAAGCAAAGTACAAGAAAACGATCCATCATTCATATTCATATTCACATTAATCTAAATTAACTAAAAAAACCAACTACTAACTGAAACTAGAAGTCCCCACAAAACATACTAATCGAACTACATACCAAAAGTCAAAAATCCCCGAGAGGCTTTTAGGGTAATCCAAACTCATCTGATTTAATCATCGTCGCCACCAGCGACCTTGGAGGTTCCGGTTTTCTTGGGGAGGAGGAGGTTGTGGATGTTGGGCATAACACCGCCGTTGGCAATTGTCACATCGCCCAGAAGCTTGCTCAGCTCTTCGTCGTTCCTTACGGCGAGCTGGATGTGGCGTGGCACGATTCGGGTCTTCTTGTTGTCTCTGGCCGCATTTCCAGCTAGTTCGAGAACCTGATACAAACGGGTAATTATAGAAAAGATTAGCAGATGGATTTTATCAAGATAAATAATATAATTTAGTGAGTTCATAGGTAAATAAGAACCCTAAGTTATCAGCTGTTTCGGAATTTTGGGGATAGGTAGTGAATTTTGCTAAAATAAAGGGTATATCCGAAGATGATACCTCACCTTCACGCTAATTAAATCGTTTTATCCTTTTTTAAAAAAATCTGATTAATAAAACGTGAAAAAAAATCCCAAAATTTGAATTAACAAAGTAAATTTGAGAAGAACATTGTTGATAGAAACCATATAAAAATGAAATATGAAAAAAACCCCTCAATATTCAGGGAACAAAAGTCAGAAAATCTCAATTAGGTTACAAATCAAAACTTTCTAGAGAAATTTACCGACAATTTCTTAGCAAAAAGGAGGGGAATAAAGAAAAGATATGAGAAAATTCGAATGAAAGAAGAAAAGTTATTGTACCTCAGCGGCTAGATATTCAAGAACGGCGGCGAGGTAAACCGGAGCCCCAGCTCCGACCCGCTCAGCATATTTCCCAGCCTTAAGGAACCGAGCGATACGACCCACCGGAAACTGAAGACCGGCCTTGCTACTCCTCGATGTTGCCTTCTTCGACGCTCCAGAACCGAGAGTCTTGCCCCGACCCGCCATTTGTACCAGAAACGAACAAGTAAAACTTAGAAATACAAAATTTAGAGCGTTGAGAAGAGAAATAGAAAATCAGTGAAATCTTTTGCCGCTTATTTTGGGTATATATAGAGGAGATCGTGAAGAAGTAATCCAATGGAAAGCGAGTACGAAGATCAATATTTATGACTGTAGGATGACAATTAAATGGACGGTTTGGATCTGATAACAGAACACCGCTTCTGTCTCTTTATTATTAGGCTAAATCATAATTTCATCACTGCATCACTTTTAAATTTTTAATTTACTTACGGGGCTTTCGATTTATTTTTGTTTGTCATTATGCTATTGCATACTTAATGGGCTTTCGATTTAGTCTGGACTTAATATGACTACTTGATATAATTCGGTATCATACCACATATATATGTACATATATAAAAGGATATATCGAGAAGGGTTATAAAGGATTTTTTTAAATTTTAAATTTTCGTATAATTTAAGAATATTTTTATATTATTGTTTTGATAATATGATTTCAGTCTCCTAAAATTTTATAAATTCATTTTTTTAAAATTTATTTTAATCATTTGGAGTGATTATAATATAATATATTATAATATTTCTTAATCATTGACAATACATCTGCAGACACAATCGTTTGATTCTAGGATCTCAAAGAAGAATAATACTCTCTTTAATTATTGAGCAAATTCCCACCCCTTTAAAATTATATATATATATATATTTAAGCAGGGACGAACGCAAGATTTTGTGTTAGAAGAGACGAATTTATAAAATTTTAAGTATGGTAGAAGTTATAAAATTTTAGGAGAATATATTTCCAATAGAAAATACAATGAAAATATCTAAAATATATATGAATATGGAATTTTTAAAGGAGCAACCGTTCCCGCCACCCACTAGGTCCATCCCTGGATTTAAGCATAAATTCATGTGTTTATCCTTATTTATATAATATATATCCATGCAGCTTCCTGGAAGTAGGGTGGTTACGCAATGAAGTGCAAGAAGCACAGCATAGAACCATAAAAATCTATCTTAATTGTCTGCAATGGCCACTCTCTCCTTCCTGGGAAACCTCCCCCATCTTCGCCCCGCCTCCAAGCCCTCTATATAAATCCCCTCCCCTTTTAACTCCCAAACTACTACTACCAACAACAACAACAAAACCTAAACTCTAAACCCTGCTGCTGCTACATGGAAGAAGTGGTGGTGGATTTCGAGGACTACTTTCCTTCGATGATGGAGAGATACGGGGAGGAAGGGTTGTTGATGGAGCTGTACAAAGGGTTCAGGCTGCTGATGGATGGGGAAAGAGGGCTTATAACGTTCGAGAGCTTGAGGAACAAGAGTGTGGCGTTGGGGTTGAGTGATTTGAAAGACGAGGAGATCGTTTGCATGTTGAGTGAAGGGGATTTGGATGGGGATGGGGCTTTGAACCACCTTGAGTTTTGCTTTCTCATGATTAGGCTGAGTCCCGCTTTATTCTTGTATGCTCCGTGACCGTGATGAGATTTAGAGGAGGATTTCTCACCTTTTCATTTTAAATTATTATTTCAATAAACTTTAACTTTATTCCCCTTCATCTTTATTATTCTATTTTTTTTTCTTGACTACAGTCTTAATGTAACATTCTTTCTTCATAAAACCAAACATTCACTATAAATAACATTATTTAAACTCGAATCATCTCAAAGAAATATATCATCCTATATTAATTAAAATTATCTATAAAATTCATTTACTTGAAAAAATGACTTATAGGTACTAACGATTCTCCAACTTTTGAAAAAAAACGATCAAGTCTATGAACATTTTTACATTCTATTAAATCTATTTATTTAAATTTTATCAATAAATTCTTTGATTAACATTGACCCTTTAAATTTTTAATAAGTTTTTTGAATAAATCAATATTACATCACATGTTGTCAAAGTAACATTTACTTTGTTAAAAAAAACATTTACACAAATTTATTAACTTTAGAAACAGATTAAAATTATTTATAATTTAATTATTTTTAATGTTTTTCCTTTAAAAAGGGAGGAGAAAACAATGTATTATATGCTAGTGATATTCAAGAAAAAACAATTAAAACTTGGTTAAAATTGATAATTAATTTAACTCGAAGATTCATTTGGGTATAATAAAAGTTCAAATGGCTTAATTGTTTTCTTTAACAAAAATAGTATTTGAGGACTTCATGCACCCTTAGGCCAAAAACAAAACAATTTAGGGTAAATATAGTAATAACTAGCCATCAAAGCATCAATATAGTTAGTTGCACGAGAAAAAAAAAGTGAATTCATATCATGGGAAAAATTATATGGGGACTAAAATGTATGAAAGTGCAATGTTATTGGAGCCAACTCTATAAAAGACCCAAAGGAGTACCTAAAGTCTCCCAAGTGAAATTCAGCTATTGATTCTCTCAAAAAAGTACAAGTAACCCATGTCCTTGGGTGGATTGATTGAAGCACCAACCTTATCATCATTGAATATCACCCATCTACCATCTTTCAGGATGTGAGCAACATAATGTCCAAACTGAGTCGAGGTTCCGATGTGACTCACTATCCCAAAAAGCCGGTATCCTTGCATTAATCAAACATTGCAACGAGTAAGAAGTCTAGTGTGAAACACACAAACAATATAAGTTGAGATTCGGAGAAAAAGACTCACTCCCTCCTCCGTCGGGCAGTCCTGCATCAACCGGAGTAGGTGTGCTGTTACTTGATGTATCAGCATCCATAGTTGATGCAGCAGCATAGGCATTGGGATTGTTAAATATCCAATCTGTTGCTTTTTCAATGTCGCAACCCTGTAGAAACATAGATTTTCCGACATAAGAAAACAGATTATGGAACAAGTTCCAAACCCGCAAAAGAAGTGAAATGCTGTGAAGACTTTACCGATGCCTTCAATGCCATTCGAGCAATTTCTTCTTGAAAGCCAAATGAAACCAAAGTATCAACTGCTGATTGGTCGATAGACGTCTCAGCACCTTTCGCACCATGGGAGATAGGAGCATCAATATCTGAAAAGATAGATCAATGATTACCACTTGGATATGATGCTATGTAACAGCTACAAAAAAATGCAGATCCTTTGCAGAAAGATTCAAAATTATGCTTATAATGCTAAATCCTGAATACCCGGATCATCCATGTGTGAAAGCAACCAGTTCATGGCCTCTTCCACACCAGCATTTGAAGTGTTTATGGCAGCTTTCTGACAATGAAGCTGGTTAAACCCCATTGAAGCAAGCTGGGCAACAATTGCTTCATCAGCAATGGGTTGACTTGATTCCGCCTCAACCTCAGGAGCTATGCAGTAGAAATAACAGATGCCAATAAGAAAAATTACAAATCAATAATTTCTTTTAGATCATCTTCTCAATTCAATTAACATTCTTGGAATCCATTAATTCACATACCAGCCTCTGGCAACAGTTCTTCGCCGGGTTGAAGGCCTTTGCTGCACATATGGCTTATATCTATGATGTCGGGAACATCTATGTAGACATCTGAAAGGACAATATACATGATGAATATCAATTCAAAGTAACATGCAATGTAAGTAGCAACATCACGTCCACGTACCAAGCTTTTTAGGCACCCAGCCTGCCTCCATTACAAACTTCCTCATGTGCAATACCAAATAATCGGGGAATGAAGTTAAACCAGAAGTCCTGTTGTGTAAAATACAAAAGAGAAACAATAAGCCTCCGAACACTATACAATGCTAAAAAAGAAGAATAGGGTTGCTAGTCAGCAGCCTTTGATTAAAACACCATCAGTTAAACTATATTGTTATCCTTTCTTTAATGGGCTGACAACCCCATTAAAGAGCACAAATCTTACTTGAGAGCTGTTGTCTTAGACTTCAATGCAGAGCTATAGAAATTGGGTATCTCCTCTGGAGCTGCAAAGTTTGCTAAGCATGCTTCTAGAGGTACCCTTGGACGAACAATCTCATCATTGGATCTGTAAAACAAGGTAACCTAAGAAAAAGGTCTAAAGAAGGCTAAAAGTACCATATAAGGTCATTGGAACTTACACATCCTTCCCCTCTGACATCTTTTCAGATTTGATTTTGTTAAAAGCCTCCAGCTCTTCAGAATTCTCAGAGAAAAAGGCATTAGCATTTAACTTTTTAAACAGAAGAGAGATATAAAAGAAACACACACAAACATATATATAAATGTAGAAATCACAACTTACCTTTATTAGTAGCTTCGTGCAGTGGAATATTCAAAGAAAGAATGTAGTCAAGCCTTTTATTATAAGCAACCCTCCCAGATGAACACAAGATACGATCTTCAACACCAAACTTGAAACTACTCGAGGGATCCAGTTCAGGTTTTGCAGCATTAGAACGTTCAACTTGGTCAAGAAAATGAAGGAAGAACTCCAGGGCATCCTACAGACAATTCAAGTGTCCATATAAGTAACTGATGGCTACATATAGGGTAGATTATGAGCCCCAAGACACATCCTAATGTGCAATGAGAGGATTAACACACAAGCCCTATTGCAATGACAAATGCTGTCAGTTATTCACATTGCCATATCTATCCTTAAAACTTTTACGTCATTTTCTGTATGGAATCTGAAAGAACCATTTTAAGGTGTATTGGATATGAGGCAAATTCAAGTTAATGCTAGAAACCAAATAATTATTTCATTGTACAATTAGTAGAGATGGCATACCTGTTGTCTCATGGTAGAAAACTCAGGATGGCTAGCTGCAATAACTGCTTTGAACATGCGAGGAGGAATCCCTTCTTGTTTCTGATATTTTCAGAAGGTTAACAAATGAAAAGATGTTAGCAGACAACTGTCAGGTTTGTTCAAACATAGTATGTAGGGATGATAATAAAATTACTGATGATTTGAGACACAAATTCTATAGCAAAACACCTAAACCATATGCTTCACCAGATATTTTCAGGTCGCACATTTACCACAATATACTTGGCAAATCCATAATATCATCTAAGAATGTCCAAGATCAAAATATACAATGGGAAGCTTACAGCATCTTTTACTGAAGGTGTAGCAGTTCCATCTCTCTGGATGATAAAAAAAAATCAATTAATTCATTAATCAGAGGGAAAAAGCGCCTTTACTAAGAAAAACAGATTGACATGGTTACTGTACCTCTGATGCTGGAAGAGAATATTTCCCAGAAAGCAAACCATGTGCCAGTTTTGTTCTGCCACAACCAAAACGGTTATGTGATCATCGGGGTAGAGAAGACTGAAGAGGCAAAAATATCAAACTACTTACTAAATGCATAGCAGAACAAAGTAGACAGGGAAAATACCAAATCAATAAGTTCAACAACAATTCTATCAAAAAAAAAAGTTCAACAACAACAAACATCAGAATAAGAAGAGAATCATTTGTACATTGTATATAAAATGACATAAAGGATCACCACACAATCTTTGTCGAGAAAGACAGCAATAAAACATCATCATAACTACCAATAGTGGGAACTATTTTAACACAAAATATTGAAAAAAGGAATTAGTAACCAGAATAAGCAACTTACAACTGCATGTCGAGGTCTACAGTTGGATCAGCTGGAGCTGTCTCAAAAGCCATTTTTAAGCTTTGGTTCATATAATATCTGAGAACATAATATAAAAAGAGAGAGAAAGAGAGAGAGAGAAGAGAAGCAAATAAGCATGGGAAATTCCAATTAAGCTTTGCCCAAAAATAAAATCCAAATTTAAGTGAATTCACAATATTAGCTTTATAACTTACCGTCTAAAAAATGACTGCGTCGAAAACACGACTTGCATGGTTGCTGCCATGTAGCAGCTGCATGAGAACAAATTTAGGTAATCAGAAACACTAAATCATTATATTGTTACCAGAAGCCTCAGCCCTATTCACAATCAACATTACCTGTTTCCAAGATTCACGAGACCTGTATAGCCTGGTCCAAAAATTGGTTCCACATCCTGCCCACTTTCTTGAATTCTATTCCAATCAAAGTTGGTATTCTGGTCAAGCTCCCTTTCGGCAGTTGTCATTTCAGTCTAGAAACAGATAGAGATTATAATTTCTAATCAGATGGTACTAATTAATTATAACACTTCAATCTCCTTATTTGTTTTCTGTAAGCTTTGAAACTTACATTCTACAGTAATGATATCACTTGTTTACCAGTCAAGTTATTGTCTGTCGTGATTTATACAAAATATTGTTGTACATAATAAACACAAAAGTACAATTGCATAACAAAATTGCCAATACAACTATAGTATCATAATGTACATGTATCTTAAGGACAACATTAAGCAGCATATAATTAATCAAAAGAAAAAGCTAACCTTTTGCAATGATGAGAAATCGATACCAAAATATGCCAAATGTTCTGCTAGATGTGGGTCTATGACGCTCTCATCCTCTGGGTAAGAGAAAACATCTGCAATGCCAGAATAAGTTACCCAAGGTAAGTTCTGACAAATATCAAAACCAAAGCTCGAAAGAAAGATAATCACCAAACTGTATTTCAGACTTTCAGTGCCAAAAACTCAGACTTTCAGTGCCAAACAGCTTCAATACAAAGATATCTAGGGTTGAAATCTCATCGGTAACTAAGAGCAGAGAGAGTTTAGAACAATTCTGGACCGATGGAAACTTACTAAAACGACACCAGAAAACAAAAAAATATAGACAGTGAAATACAACTATAAGGAAGCATTACCTGCAGCTTCAAGATCAGAAGTAATTGTTCCAAGCTTTACAGCTAGAGGATAGCCAGTCTCCTTGTAGTGCTCAAAGGCATGGTTGTTACCACCAGTTCCATCCCAATTTTTCCTCCCACAGAGGATCATTCCATCAGTGAGATTTAGCCATAGATTATCTGTTTTATCACACTTAGCACATTTCCAACAAGATGGGGGAACAACAACATTGCCAATTTGCTGCAAATCCATTGCATATGTACTTTTTTGCTTCTTATCAGCTGTCCAGGCTGCAACTTGTTCTTTCCGTTCAGCACCCTCAGCCATTAAAATAGCATCAACTGCCAACCTTACCTACAGTATTCATAAGGGATAAACAAGCTTGGTTCTCGTCCAAGATGAAGAATTTCTACATTTAATTTGAGACAATTCATACCTTCTCAGGCAACTCCACAGATGGAAAAGTAAGTGTTACATAGCTAGGCAAAATAACTATGTTGTGAGTTTCTTCATATTCTGGCTCATTGTTTTCAAATCCACCATCAATACCTATAAATCAAATTGCATAGATTAATCAATTTCACCAAAGGTAGTACTACAGCAATAAATCCTTCAGAAAACATTTGAACTTTTCATACTTTGACTTGTAGTTGTAGTGATTTGTAGTTTGACAAGGGTTCAACAAGCAATAGCTCTAATTCTCTAAACATGCTAGTACATGGATAAAATTGTTGTAATTTTTTATTAGCAGCTGCGAGCACCACTTATGCTTTAACACATAATCAAAGAAATTAAATATACTGGCCTCACCGTGTATTATTTAATGGTCTCAACTCAGAATTGCGGACATGATTATGTATTTGACATAGGAATTTTCAATGTTTTCCCTTATATTTGGAGCCGCATAAAATAATAACAAATGTCTATACATTGAGATCTCAAAAACTTAACCCACACTACTGTAAAAATTAAGTGCAAAACAAGAAAGGGACCCTTCTCAGTTCCAGCGTTATCAAGGACATGCAATACACACTCAAGGTGCTAGAGCTGTTATATTTTCTTAAGGCGCACAAAAAAGGGCTTGCCGGAGTAAAGTAAGGAACAGTATGTATATACCGACCAGCCAACATGAACAATAACAAGACAACATAATGTTCACAAGCAGCAAGCGGTAACAGTAAAAAAATAAATAAATAAATAAACCATAAGTACAAGAATATTGTAAAAGTACTACCAATAGCCAAAAGTGTGGGTTTCTTCAATGGCCTATCATCTGAAACCAACTTTTTTGTTTGCTTAATGTGCAGATACACGGGATTTCCAGTCTTCTCGTAATTCCAAGCCACATGATCTTTCCCGAATGCTAGAAATGTATTCATATCAACAAACAATCCTCCTTCTGACCTCTGCAAAAAATTCGACCTCATTTGAGAGTTCTTGAAACAAATTTTGACAAACAGAACCTAAAAATAATACTAATAACAAAAAGAAATGGAAAAATCTTGAGTCAAGAATCTGAGCTTTAACTAACTTCCTCGGAAGCCAAACAATAAATAAGCAAAACAAAGTCGAAACAATCAAAAGTCAAAACACGTATCGTATCAAAAGAGTGTTCTTAGTTAAAATTAGTTACAAAAGCCACGTCATCTTTTCCAAATGCTAGAAACGTATTCATATCAACAAACAATCCTCCTTCTGACCTCTGCGAAAATTCAACCTCATTTGAGAGCGCTTGAAACAAATTTTGAACAAACAGAACCTAAAAATAATACTAATAACAAAAAGAAATGGAAAAAATCTTGAGTCGAGAATCCGAGCTTTAACTAACTACCTTGGATGCCAAACAACAAATAAGCAAAACAAAGTCGAAACAATCAAAAGTCAAAACACATATCGTATCAAAAGAGTGTTCTTAGTTAAAACTAGTTACAAAAGCCACGTGATCTTTCCCAAATGCTAGAACGTATTCATATCAACAAACAATACTCCTTCTGACCTCTGCGAATATTCATCCTCATTTGAGAGCTCTTGAAACAAATTTTGAATAAACAGAACCTAAAATAATACTAATGACAAAAAGAAATGGAAAAAAATCTTGAGTCGAGAATCTGAGCTTTAACTAACTTCCTCGGAAACCAAACAATAAATAAGCAAAACAAAGTCGAAACAATCATAAGTCAAAACACGTATACTATCAACAGAGTGTTCTTAGTTAAAACTAGTTACAAAAGCCACGTGATCTTTCCCAAATGCTAGAAACGTATTCATATCAGCAAACAATCCACCTTCGACCTATGCGAAAATTCAACCTCATTTGAGAGTTCTTGGAACGAATTTTGAACAAACAGAACCTAAAAATAATAATAATAACAAAACTAAATGGAAAAATCTTGAGTCAATAATCTGAGCTTTAACTAACTTCGTCGGAAGCCAAACAACAAATAAGCAAAACAAAGCCGAAACAAACAAAACTCAAAACACGTATCGTATCAACAGAGTGTTCTTAGTTAAAACTAGTTACAACAAATCCAGTAGTTTCTCCAGAAACAAACAGATAACAATCGAGAACTTTATATATAACAAAGAAATGAAAAGAAAAGAGTACCGGAGAATCGAAGGAGAGGCAGCATTCTTGCTTGTAAATACGATTGGTAGGTTCGGGGATCCGAACCCGAGAGAGATTGGATCGGAGCAGGTCCATAGGGTTTATCTCCTCCCTTTCCTTTTGGCTTGATTTAGGTTATAAAGAGAGGGAAAGAATAAGGTTTTTGCCCTAAGTTCAAGCAAATGCAGAGACTTTTTTTCGCCGAAAGAATGATTTTTTTCCCTTCTGAGAATTTCTTCTTTAATTGGGAGAGATAAAGAGGATGCGTGTGCTTTTGAAGCAAGAGTCTTTGCTTATTCCCTCCAAACCTCTTTAGACCAGTAAACAAAATTAATTTTTCTCAAAATATAAACATAATAATAATAAAAATAATAATTTAAATTCACGTTTCCACTCGACTTGATCTTATAAAGTTAATTTTTAAAAAATAATTTTACATCAAATCGAGTTAAAATTTAGATTTATGATAAAAATATATAATCTTATTCGATTTGAAACTAATAATATAATTCACTTTTATATATTTAACAATAATTACTATAATACATTTTTATTTATATTTTTAAATATACAATGAATATATATATATGTTAGATATATTTGTATAATGTAAAGTTTTTAAATTTTACTTTTAAGATTAATTAATAGATGTATGAATTAAGAAATCTCAATAATTAAAGAATTATTGTTATCTCTTAAAATTTAGAGTTAAGGACATTAAAAATTATTATTATTGTTAATTTCAATGTTCATTTTTATTGGCAATAGAAAACTCTAAAACTTAAAAGATTTAATAATTATTATCATATGTGATTTTTTTCTCTTTTGTTCAAATTATTAATAATTTTTTAAAAAGGTAAATTTATATATTTACTCACTAAACTTTATTTTCTCTTCTATTTCACTCACCGTAGTTATAATTTTTTTAATTTAATCAGTGAACTTCATACATTAAAATTTTTAGTCACTGTCAATTTTTCCGTAATTTTGAGATGACATGACACTTTTATTAATTTTTAAATTAAATTAATAATTTCTTTATATTATTTTCATTCATCGTTGCTCATTTTTCGCTCATCTTCTTCATCCATTTGTTCCCTTTCTCCACCACCCATTCGGTTGTTAACAATAGTCTGACCGGTTTAACTCTCAAATCCTCGATATTGTTTTGGGAAAAGCTAAATAAATTGTACCAAGGCTAGCTCAAAACAATGCTAAATAGTTTGCACCACCGCTGACTTAGAACAAAGTTAAACATTCTGCACCACCTCCTACTCAAATGTAGATGCTAGATAATAAGACCTCTATTTTATTTATGTTTATTTGTTTCTCACTGCTGCTTTGATTTTGTTTTATCCTTTGTTCTCCTCTATCTCTGATACTCTATCGAATTTAAAATCAATTTTTTTGGGGTTTAATCTTTGGGTGTTAAATAGGTCTTGATATTTTATGGTAAATTATGTTTGTTTGTATAATTTAGAGTGTATTTTGAATGGGTACATTGAAATGACCATCCAGCTCAGTTGGTAGAGTACAAGGTTCTTAACCTTGAGGTCGTAGATCGAGTCTCATGGAGGACATTTAATAATTTAGAGGTCTCCTACGGAAGCTGCTCTCAACCTAGTGTTGAGGGCCGCCTATTATCTTACCTCCCCTTACCCCATTATATATGAGAACAATGGACAACCATTTTGAATGGGTACATTAAGGAGGTCTTCGATTTTAAGGATGATGTAAGGATGAGGTTTTCTCGTTGGGTGTTTCACACTTGTTTTATTTGATTTTGGGTGTTTGGGTTTAAAAGCTTTGTGTTGTGTTTTCCCCCCTCATTTTTTAAGTTTCAGGAGTGTATTAGATGTTTAAACGATGCTCGTGTTAAATAAAGGCTCATTGGACAAAAGAAAAAAGATGTAATGATTGACTACACAACCTTATCTTCCTCATCGTTGATTCCGAACCTAGAGCTTGAATCCTCATTCGAGTTTAAATCCAAGTCAGATTGAAGGAGGGAGAGAAAGAACATGCCATGTGAGGCTGAATTTGAAAAGAAAAAATGATGGGATAATGGTGTTGGAGCTGTGTTTTGTGAGTCTGGTTACAACTTCTTTGGGGAAGAAAATGTATAGGATAAAAATTATAAGATGAAAAATTTAAGGGATTTTAAAGAGATACATTTTTTTTGATTAAAAAATCTTTTAAATTAGTTATGTCATTAAGGCTGTTACGAGATTAACGATAGAATAGTGAATAAATTAAAAAAAATTAAAAATACAGTAAATTAAATAAAAATAAATAAAATTCAGTGAGTAAACATATAATTAACCCTTTTTAAAAATATTTGTTTTTTTAGACTCACGAGTTATAACAACAATAATCATCTTCGAAAATCGTCAAACAATTTTTCCTTTACCGAGTTGAAATACATAAAATTTTATTAACGATTATATTTTAGTACGGTTTTTATCGTTTAAAGTACCAAATTGGAAACAATGTACAATACAGAAACTAAATATGCAATTAACCCTATAAAAGAAACCCTCAAACAATCGCGGCATATCACTTGGATCTTATTGGAACAAGCGATCACTGTGTCTGCCTGCATCGTCCTCAGCTACGTGTACGACTCTACCATGCGCCACTCCACCGCCGCCGCCGCCGCCTCTCACTACCTTCACGGCTGAAATCAAAATTATTCTCTGCCGGCGACGGTAGTTGCACCGGCTTCGTTTGCAGCCATGTCGAGGTTAATTGTATTCTAGAAAATTCTCTTTTATTGAGATTTTTAAAAGAACTCGTATTACTTTCTGGTGTTTTAATTGTATTGATCGGAATGGGCTTAAATATTCGCAATAGGCTTAGTTTACTGAAGATACTGCCTTTTGCTATTGTTTAGGTTTAGTTTATAAATTTATGGTCGAGTTTTGAATTCTATTTCTTTTAGTTTCATCTTCAATAGTGTAAATGATAGTGCCAAAATATATTAAAAAAGGCTTTTATTTATTTGAAAATGTTATAGATATAGATAGAGTTAATTTTATTGTTTCCAGTTTGGTTGTTCTTTCATCTTTTTGAATTGAAACATGTTTTAACATTGTGCAGATTATTGGGCTATGGAAATGCTGGGAGGGTTGGCCGATCAATTCGTTCAAACTGGAAGAGTAGCTTCCGGGAATCGAATAATAATGGGGTGCATCCGAAAGTTGAGTTCCCTTTCTCACTTTATAGGTTATACTCACAGCATAAACATTCGTTTAGAGAAGATACTATGCCTTTTACATTGTACAAAGTAATGGAAAGATTATCTAAGAGTTATCAGCCCCGGAGCTTCCATGCACTTTCGCCTAGCTATGCATTTTCGGTAAAACCACATTACTTGGAAGAGGCTTTTTCAAGTGTTTTACTATGATGGTCCAGCTTTGACACCAATAAGTAGAATTGCCCGTGCAGCAAGTCTGGCTTTAAGTAGGTCGAACCTCATAGCTCCTGGTGTTATTGCATTCTTACTCGGAGAGCTAGCCTGGGCCCAGCCGAAATGGGCAGAGGCAGAAGGCTTCTCCGCAAAGGATTCTTTTTATTTGCAAGCACAAGATGGGCATGTTTACTTGGCATCATTTGTATTTTTCCTTTTGGAATTTGTAATTTTGTTATACAGAGCTATCTATTTAGCGATTTTGTTTTTACCCAGCATAGCAATGGTTCCCTTTGTGGATTCTCTGGGTGTTGAATTCAGAAAAAAATGGCTTCATATTCTCCACCATACGCTAGAAAAAGCAGGCCCAGCGTTTATAAAATGGGGTCAATGGGCTGCGACTAGACCGGATCTGTTTCCCAGAGATCTTTGCGATGTACTTTCTGAACTTCATACAAAAGCTCCATCACATAGTTTCTCTTTCACAAAGAAGTCCATTGAAAATGCATTTGGTCGAAAGTTATCTGAAATCTTTGCAGATTTTGAAGAGGAACCTTTGGCATCTGGAAGTGTTGCTCAAGTTCATAGAGCAACATTAAAGTATAGATATCCTGGTCAGCAGACCAAGCCCATTGTAGTTGCTGTAAAGGTTCGCCATCCCGGGGTTGGTGACGCAATTAGAAGGGACTTTATGATAATTAACTCTGTAGCTAAATTTTCAAAGTTTATCCCTACGTTGAAGTGGTTGAGATTGGATGAAAGTTTACAACAATTTGCTGTTTACATGATGTCTCAAGTTGATCTTGCTAGGGAAGCTGCACAACTAAGCCGTTTTATCTACAACTTCCGCAGATGGAAGGATGTCTCATTTCCGAAGCCTCTATACCCCTTGGTGCACCCCGCGGTTCTGGTAGAGACTTATGAGCACGGAGAAAGTGTTTTGCACTATGTGGATGAGCTTGAGGGACATGAACAGATTAAAAGTTCCCTAGCTCACATTGGAACACATGCACTTCTAAAAATGCTTTTGGTATTATCCTCTTGTTCATTCTTTCAATCATTTTTATTATTTCATTTCTTCTTCTAGTGGTGGTTAAACCGCTTAGCATTGCATTAGATCGTTTGTGCAGTTTCTTCTACACTGTATGCTCTGGTACTTGATTTCCTACTTTGAATCTGAAAAGTTCATGTGTAAGTCATGCTATGATTTAAAGATTGGGTTTAAACTTATGGGGTTCCTTTCTTCCTCTCCAGGTAGATAATTTTGTTCATGCGGTCATGCATCCTGGAAATATTCTTGTCCGTATAAAAGATAGACGAACACATAACCAACTCTTTAGTTCAAGGCCTCATGTTATCTTACTTGATGTGGGCATGACAGCTGAACTCTCTGGGGCAGATCGATTGAACTTACTGGAGTTTTTTAAGGCTGTTGCCCTTCGAGATGGTCGCAATGCTGCTGAGTGCACACTTAGATTATCTAAAAAGCAACGTTGCCCCAATCCAAAGGCTTTTGTGGATGTAATGCACTATGGTGGATTTAACATACTTATTTTCCATACCATCATAAAAGTTTGTAGGACTGTCATTTGAAGAGTTTGTTTATCCAAGAATTCATCAACATATTTCATGGTTTTACCACGTCTTTTTTAAGCATTCAACCATGTTTTCATATCAAAATTGGTTTATTGGACAAAGTTAGAACCTTGTAGACCAAGCATTTGACTTTGGAGCAGAAATACCTAATGATGAATCTGTTTCTTCTAGTAATGGAGTACCATTTTGTGGACCATGCATTTCATCTCTATTCTGGATAATTGGAACCTTTCTTAGATTGTAAAATGCAATTAATTAGGTTAGTGTGCTTTAAAGGCCTAAGCTTAAACTCTAGGCCTTCGCTCTCTATTGTACCCAAAAGAAATGATTTAAATCTATGCGTTTTACATTGCTGTGCAGGATGTTGAGAAATCTTTCGATTTATGGGACTCCCCAGTTGGCGAGTCTATCCACCCAGGCGAGTGCATACAGCAACTGCTTGAGCATGTTAGACGTCATAAAGTCAACATTGATGGAAATGTTTGTACCGTAATCGTTACCACCTTGGTTCTCGAGGTAATGCAGTCTTTGCCTGCTATTTATCTCAGACTTCTCTTCCTAAGAAAGTTGTTGACTTCCTTTTAATTATTTGCTGCGTGTGACAAGTAATGCAATTTAATCTATGCTGCTCCGACTCTTTTTTGTGAAATTCCCATGTTAGACGTAGGTATGGGGATATGATCGTGCAAGGGCCCTCAACATGCATAGAAAAACTTGAAGGAAAAAAAGGAAAGAAAAGAGCATATCCACGTTAAATGCTTATCCGTATCCGGCATTGACATTGGAGTCTGAGTAACATAGAATTTAAGGATGCACATGTAATGTGCCGGCATACTTCTATTTCTTGAACTCATTTGAGAAATCTTCAATGGCACAATGGAAACCATAAATGCCATTTGTGATGTTCTCAAACTCAAAGTAAACGTTGTTTAGAGTACCTTTGATTAATATTAGTGCTTGCAGTCTGGAGTAAAATGGATCTCCAAGTGAGTGCTGATGTAGAAAAGTCCGAAGCCGGGCGGACAGCTCTGTGTTTGAATTCTAGCAGGGGTTGTATTACATAGCATCTCGAAAGAATTCTTCATTATCATAGTTCTCTCTCTTTCTTTCCTTCATTACAATGAGAAAAATGCATTGCACATTGTTGTCTTGAGCATATCCAAGAAAACCTCGTAGCATACCATAGCCGAATCTTTCTTGTAAACCCTCACCAAAATTTGCACGAAGGTGAAAGGAATTAGTATATAATCTCTATTTACCTTCTTGTTGAACAATGCCGCATAGATCTGGAAAACTTAAGAAGTAAAACTCGGATTTACGTTTGTGTTTCGTTTTCCATCTGTGGTAGGGATGGCAGCGGAAGCTCGATCCTCAACTGGACGTGATGCGCACGTTGCAGACTTTGCTATTTAAAGTTGACTGGGCTGAATCTCTATTTTATACCATTGAAGGACTTGTGGCACCTTAAAAGGACTCTGTTCATCTCCTCTATCATTTTTACCCAAAGTTTTGATAGCAAGGTAAGAAACCTACCGTTTAGGCTTGAGTTCGGGTTCAGATTCGGATTCGGATTCTCGTTTCGTCACGACACTCTAAGGTTAATTAATATTCCGCTTATACGGATACTGTGTTTTAGTATTTTTTTTTATTGTTGACACGTTTTTAATTTACAAAATTCGAATAATCGAAAAATTGAATATTATATGATGTTGTTTTGTTGAGTTTTATGACTGTTGAAAGTTATAAAATGATCCCTCAATTATAGGACAATGTTTATTTGTGTTTCTCGATTATTAAAAGTTATAAAATGATCACTCGACTGTTTATATGTTTCAAACTCGTCAATTTTTTGTTAAAAAATTGACGATCATTTGAGCTAAACGTGAACATGTTGATTGATATATAATAAAATTTGATCTCAGAATCGTTTGGCTTGTATTTTATTGATGATTCTTTGTTTAAATTATGATATCAAGTCAATGATTAAAATATTATGTTATCGAATCAGTGTTTAAAAATCATGATAGGGTGACCATATAAATAGTTTATACGAATGTTAATTTCTTAATAGAAAATGTTAAATTTAGAACATATAAATAGTCGAGTGATCATCTTATAAATTTTAATAATCAAATAATTCAATAAAATATTATATTATAATTGAGAAATTATTTAATAATTTAATAATCGATATATTCAATAAAACAGTGCATATTTTATCCTAAAAATGGATAAAAAATAAATTGAGAAAAACAGGGAAGAAATATTGATTTGAGAAAATAACCTCAGTGACCAAAAATCTCATATAATATACGATTTTAACCAACTTTTTCCGGATTTGTCAAAATGACCAACAAAATCGCAATGCGATCGCTAATTCGCAACGCGATCTCCATTATCGCAAATCAGTTTCCAGATTCGCAACGCGATTATGACTATTGCAATGCGATTTTCCAATTTCGCGTTGCGATTTTCCCAATTCGCAATACGAATAAGTAAATCGCAATGCAAATTTGGAAAATCGTAATGCGATACTGACTATCGCAATGCAATTTTCCTAATTGCGAATTAGGAAAATCGCAACGCGAATACGTAAATCGCAATGCGAATCTTACTATCGCAATGCGATTTACATAGCGCCATTCGTATTAACGCGTATTTTTTTTTCAAAATCCAAACACGAATTTTTTCTTAATAAATCGGAAACTGAACCGTCCACAGTAATCGCAACTCATAACCTCAAACCTAAAATCACAACACTCAGTCCCATCTCCATCTCTCACTCTCTACGGCGAAATCCGTCCTCATCTCCGAAGATTTCCGTCTCCATCGCCGGCGAAATCCCTCACAACCATTCACAGTCAAAAATCCCTCACAATCATTCAAAAATGGAAAATCAACCTCCGAGGGTTAGTTTTGTTTTATTTTTATTTTGAAAATTTTGCATTATTTTAGGTTTTTCATATTGAGATTGATGATAAGTTTACTGGTAATTTCAATAATAGATTAACCATTTCACTTAGATTTCTTATTAAATTCATTCGATTGCTGCCAATACTGCTAAACTGTTTAGCCTGTGAAGTTAGTATTTGTCTTTGTTTTGTCTTTTGGTTGAAGTAATGCAGAAGAAGAATAGTTTCGAGAATGAAAATCGCAACGCGGAAATAACTATCGCAACGCGAAACCAAAATCGCATTGCAATTTTCATTTCGCGTTGCGATTCTCTCGTTGCGATAGTCATTTCGCGTTGCGATTCTCTCAATGCGATTCTCATTATCTCGTTGCGATTCTCATTATCTCGTTGCGATTTTCATTTCAACCAAAAGATAAAACAGTGTTGTAAATTTTAGTTTCAAGAATAAACTACTATTTATGTTTATTGTTTTTGGTATATCTTGACAGTGTAGTTTTTGGTATATCTAACTTGGTATGTTCATTGTTTTTGTAGAAATTTTTTTCGGCTTCATTGACATTAAGGAATAAAGTTAGCCTAGCCACTACAATTGCTTCGAAGCTTTCACCTGCACAAAGAAAATTGTTTGAGGAAACCTGCTTCGGGCCATGGCTGAGAGTACAACATCCGGTGGAGATGCTAATTTGACCTATTTGTGGCTTCAGACCATGACTAGCGATCTACCCGACAGTATACAACGTGGTGAGGAAGAGATATGGTTTCATTTTCCACCGGCGTATACTTGTTTTGGGCAGAAGGAGTTCTGCTTAATCACTGGTCTACGATTCGGACACGATGATGTAGGCCGGTACACTCGTCATATCACCCGCCCATCATGGTTATCCAGGGTTTTTCCTGATGAGTCAATAGAGAAGCCGAACTTACATGTCGACGACATGAAGAAATTGTTTAATAAGAAAGATGATTTTACTCGGATGAATGACGTCGATGTTGTCCGAGTATGCCTTCTACTACTTTTGTATGCCGGCTTTTTAGGCAGAGAGGCCAGACAACCTATTCCTCAGGAGCTAATATTATTGGTAGAGGACCTAAATGCATGGAATCTGTTTCCGTGGGGTTCGTATATATGGAAAGCTACCTGGACTAAGTTGTCGCCTGCCTTTGATGACCGCAAAAGTTTGCGGGGCGATGGGTCGAAATACACTTTGTCAAGCTTTGTTTGGGCCTTTAAGGTAAGAATTTCTATATAATGTTTTCAAAATTATAATTAATTATTTAACAATTACTAATATTTGTTATTATATTGTTTGTAGATTTGGATATTCGAGGCCTTTCCCGCCATGAAGACATATGTAATAAAAACTTCAAATGATATTCCCAGGGCTATTTCCTGGAAGAGGAAACGCCTGTTGGATTGGGAAGACTTAATACCATATGCGACAATAAATAATGTAAGTTAACACAAATACTATCATATATAAACAAGTTATTAATAGTAGACGTTTAACTTTGTTTGAGTTTTTATATTTTTAGGAGGCCAACATTCCATTAATGAGACTGACACCCACGGAGGCTGAGCTTGCCACTGATTGGTGGCAAGCTAGTCAGCGTTTTCTTGATGTCACGAATGATGAGCAGCCTCCACTTCCTCCACTTCGAGAGCCATCACCTCACCCAGAGCCATCACCTGATCGACCCGACTATACACCTCTACAACGAGAGCCATCACCTATCCCGTCACATCATCGAGCCTCTTCTCCACCATCACCTCATGATAGGCGACCGGCAAAGATGCCACGACTTCTATCTCCCTGTTCTCCACCTTCACGGGATGAGTCAAGGGAGTTACGTGATGAGGTCAATGCCTTGCGTGAGGAGATCGGTACTCTACGCGATAACGATGGTGCATAGCGTGTGGAGGTGTCTACTTTACGTGGTGAGGTTGCCGCTCTACGTGAGATGGTAGTATCGTTGCAGAATGAGGTTTATACTCTACACAACGAGGTAAGTTTAAGATTTTCCATATTTAACTTGATGATAAATTTACTCGTAATTTCACTTAAATTAACCATTTCACTTAGATTGCTTAGTAAATTTATTCGGTTGCTGCCAATACTGCTAAACTGTTTATTAACACTGTGAAGTTAGTATTTGTCTTTTTGTTTTGTCTTTTGGTTGAAGTAAATTTATTCGGTTGCTGCCAATTCTGCTAAACTGTGTATTCTTTAACACTGTGAAGTTAGTATTTGTCTTTGTTTTGTCTTTTGGTTGAAAGTTTAAAATATATTTGTCTTTGTTTTCACTGTTTAAATATAATGTCTGTTTATTTACTGATATTTGTATTTAATTATTTAGCGGACCGATAAGGTGGATGCTTTACGTCGGGTTTTTCTTGCACGACAGAGTTCACGCATCAGACGGCGTGCACGTGCTATTAAGTCTCTATATACCCCAATAGTGCGAAGAAACCGCAAGAAGAAGCCCGACTCGCCTGTCATCCCTCAAGAGTCCACTCCTATCGTTGAAGAGGCCCCTATCATTCCTCGAGAGTCCCCTCCCACCGTTCAAGAGGCCACTGTCATCGTTGAAGAGGTCCCTCCCACCATTCATGAGCCCGATTCACATGGCGTCATATGTAGGATTCTTGAGAAACCCTTTGACGTGCCGGACATGATGGATTCAAGTTGGCTCTCGTATGAGTTACCGGCCAGTACCATACCGATATCTGAAGTGGAGAGGAAACAACTACCGGACACAATTCTGGATAACACCCTTTGGGCTAAGACCGCAGTTGATTTTTATCTACATGAGCGAAGCCAGGGGTGTTTCACTGACATATGCAAGCTCAACGATGATATCTATTTGTTGCTTGATCGGTCTTGGTGGGGCGTATTATTAGGGGTCGAAGACAATGGCTATTTCGATGGAGGGGTAAGTCTTATATTTTTCTTATATTTTAATTTGATTTTTTTTTTAAAATTTATGTAAGTTACTAATATATGTCTTTTTTTTGTAAAACAACATATCGATGCGTGGGTGTCACGTCTTCTAATAATTAGGAAACTTAAGGAAAATAAAAGAAATACACGATATACAATTATGCCGACGTCTTTTAACGCCGTTCACTTGAAGAATCAACGAGATGAATCATTTGCGTTGGGCAATGGACAAGCTAAACTTTATCCTGCATGGTGGGAGGTCGATAAGGTTAGTGTTTATTTTAGATTGAGTTTAAATGTATTCATAAATAAGTGCGCAAATGAATGAATTATTACTTATGATTGCATGTGTTTATCCCTGTTTTGGAACGTAACCATTGGCTTCTCGTCGAGCTTCAGATCCCATCCCTTAAGGCAATAGTATATGACAGCATGATAAATTACATATCATTGGCTGATTTAAGAGATATTATTAAGGGATGGAGCTCTTATTTGGCTAAATTCTTGGATGCGATAAATTATTGGACTCGTTCTAGAAACAAGAAGCCAAAGAAGCTCAATATTACAGTTAGCAGAGACGAGACCGCACCACAACAAAACGAAAGGACCCAGAGGGGATTGTGGTTTTCTCGTATGCTTGGCGTTGGACCGTTTGATCACAGGAAGTATAAAGTATCTACCTCCCACCGATATATAGAGCTGCAGTAGGCTTGTGATTTCGACATTATATGGCTAGATCGATATATACGAGACGCTGCCTACCTGCATCCGCGTTATAAAAATGTCCATAAACAATTGGTATGTTTATAGGCTTGTGGTTTGAAAATGTTTGGTTAAGTACCTAGAATTCAATAATTTGTTGTTTGTAGGTTTTAGATGTGTAGAAAGTGTTGTTTGAGCAAATGTTTGGTTTATGCAGGTTAATCTCAGAAGTGAGCTGCGTGAAAATGATGTATGGCTGCAAAAGTTGATTCAATAGTAGAAGTGTTATTTCTCTAAGAATTATTGCTTATTTTTTGATTGTTTAATTGATTTGTAAAAGGTGATTTGTAAAAGTTGATTTGTTTAATTGATGTTAACATAATTCTTATTTGTGCTTGTTTAATTGATTGAAATGTAATGGTTGATTTTGTTGATTTCAATCTGCATTATGTTAAAGGAAAAAAGTACTATAGCAATGCGAAATGAAAATCGCAACGAGAGAATCGCAACGCGAAATTAAATTCGCGTTGCGATTTTCATTTCGCATTGCGATTCCCTCGTTGCGATTTTCATTTCGCATTGCGAAACTCGCGTTGCGATTTTCATTTCGCATTGCGATTCTCTCGTTGTGATTTTCATTTCGTATTGCGATAGTAATTTCCGCGTTGCGATAGACATTAAGATGATTGCCTATTAAGTGATAACAACTGAACAGATCATAGCAATTTTCAAACTCAAGTTACTAATACATGCCTAATTGAAAATGTTAAAAGTTCACACATAAAATCTACATAATACAACGTTTGCATTTAAAAATCACCTAAGTTAACAGTCCCAAAAGGTGAAGCCAGTTGTGATTGGGATTTTAAAGATGATTGCAATTTTAATTGCCTTTTTCTTGACACCATATGAGGTTTGGATTTTGATGATGATCCATATTTTGGTAGAGAAAAAGATGATTGTGATGGCACTGGTGATCCACATGTCAACCTTGTATGTCCATTTTCCTTGCACCGACTACATGTCGATCTCTTCTTCTCTTCACCCTTAGTCGGTATACGATCGTGACTTTTTGGTCGGCCAGGTAGCCTTCTGTCCATGGCTGGTGGCAAAACTGTTTGTAAGTCATCTGGTATGTCCCACTCAGAAGGATGTGGAATAGGGTAGACAATCTCGGCATAAGTCTGTCGATATACTTCTGTAGTGTAGCAATCCATAGCGTATGTGCTTGAATCATCTTGGTTTAGATGAAGAGCAACTTTTATAACATGGCCGCACGGATAACCAGATGTTTGCCATTTCATACAACTACACGTGCTTGCATTTAGATCGACAAGCCCATTTAAGTTATTATCCAGTACTTCAAACAAAGTGTTTGAACATGGTTCAACTCTCCATAACGTTGACTTCACAACACGTTTCGTTATCTTTTTTTCAGTCCATGGTGTAACACGATGTTCCAATGTTCATGTAAATTTAAATAAATAATACTTAGTAAAATATATGATAAGTTACGAATTCAAAGAAATAATACATGCATGGTTTCTTTTCTTGTAGTACCACTGTTGAATAAAGGCTCGAAAAAACTCCATTAACATAGTAATGGGTAATTTCCGGGAATGACGAATTAGAGCGTTGATTGATTCTGCACTATTAGACGTCATGAAACCATATCTTGCTCCAAGTTAATGTACTCTTGACCATCTTTCAAACCCGACATCTTCTAGTGTTTGAGCACACTGAGGCAAAACACGTCTTAAACAGTTTATATGCTTATTGAAATCCACTTCCCGATAAGTTTTTACAGCCTTCCAGTATGTCCATTTGTGCTTTTTTATACCAGCAGACCTTGATTTTAGATTTCTATACAAATGAACACCACAAAGTCCATGAAAATCATCTGGGAAACACCTTCTAACAGCGTTGTCAATTGAGTTTGCCCTATCGAATATGATTGTCAGATTGCTAATAGGACCTATGCAATCCCTAAGATGCCCCATAAACCATTTCCATGAATCAGAGGTTTCAGATTTGCCAACCCCGTAAGCTATTAGCAATATCCCATTGTTAGCATCCATGGCTACTGCTAATAAGTTTACTCAAAGGTATCGACCTTTCAAATGTGCTCCGTCAACTATAATAACTGGGCGCATGCAAGTAATAAACGAACGAATCTACAAAATAATATACACAATAAATATAATCATTTAAATGTGAAATGCATGTAACTAACAGAAATGAGTCAACAGAATTATATTGATTTACTAACCGCAGCACCAATGGCGATAAACAGCAACTCAAAGCGTCCATCTCTATCTGTTTTGATATGAGTTACCGACCCAGGATTTTTCAGCTTTAAATTGTGACAATAAGCCAGCAGTTGGGCAAACGATGCTTCTGGCGACCCCTCAACAATTCCAAGGCATAACATTTGGCTCTACAAGCTTGAGAATATGATATACTAATCTTGAACCGAGCATTCATGTCAGTCATAATTTCATGTCCCCGATATACCCTGCCATTCAAAAACATTAACTCAGCCAGAAAACCACCCAACACCTTTTTGTTTGCCTGTCTATGGTGAGGAAAAACTTGGGTTCTTGAACATGTATGTTTATCAATAAAAGTCCTAACTTGAAATATTTCGCAATCTTTTATCCTCTTTGCAATCATACGCCACGTACAGTTTTTGTCAATCATACACCTTGTTTCGAAACGATCTTTGCTTGATTTGTTAACTTTTAGTTGATAGCCATCTTCCACACATTTCGTATACAAAGCTATCTTCAAGTCTTCCTTTGTATCAAAACAATCATCTTTCTTGATACGAATAACTTTTGTGTAACAATCAACTGCTTTCTTTACCAACTCTTCTTCCGGTATCTGAAGTAATTCTGGCATATTCCAGTTATACTCCCGTGGCATTTTCTTTTCTTCGGGGACTTTTTCTTCTTTTTTTTCTTCTTCAGGATTATATGAATTACAGAATGGATGTTCAACATGTTCATTCACAACCTTCACTTCCTCCTCATTATCATCAACAACATCTTCCTCGGCAACGGTTGTTTCATCATCAAAATTTGGGTATTGACCAATATCAAAATCATTACACGCAGGGTCTGTTTCTTCTTCTGAAACATCATCAAAATCCGAGTATTGACCAATATCAAAGTCCAGGTATTGACCAATATCAAATTTCAAATACTGACTAGTACTCACAATTTTTTCTGTTGGCTCATCATCGTCTAATTGGTCAATACGAAAACCAGAATTTGGTGCTGAAAGTTGATTGGGATTTGGATTAGAGAAAGGTTGTGGGTTTTGAGAAAAACTTAGTTGATTACTACCCGCTACTGACCCAACAATACTACTTCTAGGTTCAACAACATACAATGTAACATCATCACTTGAAACACTAATGTAAGCAATGAATCGTTCAACATCTTCATTGTCGGTTAACAAATAAACTTTACCATTCCTCTGATAAGATAGACTAAATCCACTTAGGGGCTCTAAATTCAATTTCTTTGAAACACGTAACATTAGAGTTTCATAAGTTAACTTTTTTAATGACAGTTTTAGTTGAAGATTCATGGGTAAAGGAATATATTGTAAAACACCATGAACATTCTCCCATGACCCTCCAAAACACAAATCTATCCAAACATAATCAACATTATATGATTTCATGGTTGTAAATTAATTTACTAAACAAACGAGCTGCGAAACTAAGACCTGTTACCGGATGGGGAAGGATGTAGGAACGGATGTCGCCGGAGAGAGTGATAGATGGAGATGAAATGAGTTGCGATTTAGGGATTTAGGTTATAAGTTGTTGCTTATGCGTAGATATATACACAAAAAATTTGTGTTGCGAAACTAAAACCTATTGCGAACTTTGAAAATCGCATTGCGATTTTCTTGTTGCGATTTTCATTTCGCATTGCGATTTTCTCGTTGCGATAGTCAGTTTCGTGTTGCGATAGTCTGTTTTGCCTTCAACATAATGCAGATTGAAAATCAACAAATCAACTATTACATTTCAATCAATTAAACAAACACAAATAAGAATTATGTACACACCAATTAAACAAATCAACATTTACAAATCATTTTTTACAAATCAATTAAACAATCAAAAAATAATAATAATTCTTATTTCCTCATCAATTATTGAATCAATGAATCAACTTTTGCACCCGTACATCCATTTCACGCAGCTCACTTAAGGATTAACCTGCAAAAACCAAACATTTGCTCAAACAAGACTTCCTACACATCTAAAACCTATAAACAACAAATTATTGAATTATAGGTACTTAACCAAACATTTTCAAACCAAAAGGAGTATATATGTTAACAAAACTTGCATTTGACTTACCAATTCACAATGGATACTTTTATAACGCAGATGCAGGTAGGCAGCGTCTAGAATATATCGCTCTAGCCATATAATGCCGAAACCACAAGCCTACTGCAGCTCTATCTCTATCGGTGGGAGGTAGAAACTCTGTGCTTCCCGTCGTCGAACGCGCCAAACACATGCATACGAGAGGACCACAATCCCCTCTGCCTCCTGACGATTGTTATGGCACGGTCTCGTCTCTGACAACTGTGACATTGAACTTCTTTGGCTTCTTGTGTCCAGAATGAGTCCAATAATTAATCCCATCCAAGAATTTAGCCAAATGAGAGCTCCATCCCTTGATAATATCTCTCAAATCAGACAGTGATATGTAATTTATCATGTTGTCATATACTATTATCTTCAGGGATGGGAACTGAAGTTGGACGAGAAGCCAATGACGACGTTCCAAAACAGGGATAAACACCTGCAATCATAAGTAATAATTCATTTATTTGCGCACTTATTTATGAACACCTTTAAAAAATTTAAAAAATAAACACTAACCTTATCGACCTCCCACCATGCAGGATAAAGTTTAGCTTGTCCGTTGCCCAACGAAAATGATTCATCTTGTTGATTCTTCAAGTGAACTGCGTGAAAAGCCGTCGGCATTATTGTATATCGCGATTTTTTTTTCCCTAAGCTTCCTTATTATTAGAAGACGTGACACCCACGCATCGATATGCTGTTTTACAAAAAAAAGACATATATTAGTGAATTACATTAATTTTTAAAAAATTTAATCAAAATCATATATAAGTCAAATATAAGACTTACCTCCCCATCGAAATAGCCACTGTCTTCAACCCCTAATAGCACACCCCACCAAGACCGATCAAGCAACAAAAACATTTCATCGTTGAGTTTGCTTATGTCAGTGTAACACCCTTGGCTCCACTCATGTAGATAAAAAATCAACTGCGGTCTTAGCCCAAAGGGTATTATCCACAATTGTTTCCGGTAGTTGTCTCATCTCCACTTTAGATACCGGAAGAGTACTAGCCGGTAACTCATACGAGAGCCAACTCTCATCCATCATGTCCGGAACCGGTGGGGGTTTCTCAATACTTCGATATATTACCCCATGTGAATCGGGCTCTGGAATGGTGGGAGGGACCTCTTCAACGATGACAGTGGCCTCTTGAACGGTGGGGGGGGGACTCTTGAGGGAGGATAAGGGCCTCTTGAACGATTGGAGGGGACTCTTGAGGGATGACAGGTGAGTCGGGCTTCTTCTTGCGGAGTCTTCGCACCATTGGGGTGAACGGAGACGTAATAGCACGTCCACGCCGTCTGATGCGTGAACTCCGTCGTGCAAGGAAAACCCGACGTAAAGCATCCACCTTATCAGGCCGCTAAAAAAAATTAATACATAAATCAGTAAATAAACAGACATGATATTAAACAAATACAAATATGTTTCAAACTAGCATTGTATTCACCCAAGTCATTATTCTATCATAGTTCACAAAATACTCAGATAACATTCCAGAAGTAAGCACTTATATAAACATTTAAAATGACAACATATATAAACATTCCAGAAGAAGAATAGTTTACTTTCGCAACACGAAACTTAAAATCGCAACGCGAAAATGACTATCGCAACGCGGAAATGGCTATCGCAATGCGAAATGCAAATCGCAACGACAAAATCGCAATGCGAAATGAAAATAGCAACGACAAAATCGCAATGCGAAATGAAATCGCAACGCGAAACACAAATCGCATTGCGACTTTCATTTCGCATTGCGATTTTGTCGTTGCGATTTTCATTTCGCATTGCGATTTTGTCGTTGCGATTTGCATTTCGCATTGCGATAGCCATTTCCGCGTTGCGATAGTCATTTTCATGTTGCGAAAGTAAACTATTATTCTTCTGCAAATTGAAACTTGAATGGATTGCATTACTTCAACCAAAAGACAAAAACAAAACCAAAAACAAATACTAACAAAAACAGTTTAGCAGTATTGGCAGCAACCGAATGAATTACGAGTATGAAAAATCTTAAACTTACCTCGTTGCGTAGAGTATGAACCTCATTCTGCAACAATGCTACCATCTCACGTAGAGCGGCTACCTCACAGCGTAATGTAGACACCTCAACACGCCATGCACCATCGTCTTTGCGTAATGTACCGACCTCCTCACGCAAGGCATTGACCTCATCACGTAACTCCCCTAACTCATCCCGTTGAGGTGGAGGTGGAGAACAGGAAGATAAACGTCGTGGCATCTTTGTCGGTCGCCTATCTTGCGGTGATGGTGTAGAAGAGGCTCGATGATATGACAGAATAGGTGATGGCTGTCGTTGTGGAGGTGTATAGTCGGGTCGATCAGATGATGGCTCTGGGTGAGGTGATAGCTCTGGACGAGGTAATTGCTCCCGAAGTGGAGGCTGCTCATCAACCGTTCCATCAAAAAAACGCTTACTAGCTTGCCACCAATCAGTGGCAAGCTCAACTTCCGTGGGTGTCAGCCTCTGTAGAGGAGTGTTGGCCTCCTAACAATATAAAAGCTCAAACAAAGTTAAACGTGTACTAGTAATAACTTGTTTATAAACATATGGTAGTATTTATGTTAACTTACATTATTTATTGTCGTATACCATAGTAAATCTTCCCATTGCAAGGTCCGTTTCCTCTTCCAGGAAATAGCCCTGGGAATATCATTTGAAGTTTTTATTGCATATGTCTTCATGGCGGGAAAGTCCTCAAATATCCAAATCTACAAACAATATAATAACAAACATTATTAATTGTTAAATAATTACTTATAATTTTGGAAACATTATATAAACATTCTTACCTTAAAGGCCCAAATAAAGCCTGACAAAGTGTATTTGGAACCATTGCGATTCTCGGTTGATTTAATAAGCAATCTAAGTGAAATGGTTAATCTATTATTGAAATTACCAGTAAACTTATCATCAATTTCAATATGAAAAACCTAATAATAATGCAAAAATTTCAAAAATAAAATAATTAAAAAAACTAACCCTCGTTGGTTGATTTGGTTGATTTTCCATTTCTGATTGTGATGGTGGCTCTGAGAGATGGAGATAGACGGATTTCGCCGGAGATGGGGACAGATTTCGTCGGAGATGGGTGAGAGAGTGAGAGATGGAGATGGGACTGAGTTGTGATTTTAGGTTTTAGGTTATGAGTTGCGATTACGGGATATACTGTGGACGGTTCAGTGTTCCAATATATTAATATTCGTGTTTGGAATTTAAAAATAAAATACTTGGCCAGGATACTAATGGCGCTTTGAAAATCGCATTGCGATTATGTATTATCGCGTTGCGAAAGTCAGAATCGCGTTGCGAAAGTCAGTATCTCGTTGCGATTTTGTATTATCGCATTGCGATAGTAAATATCTCATTGCGATAGTTAGTATCGCATTGCGATTTTCCTAATTCGCGTTGCGATTTACCTATTCGCATTGCGAATTGGGAAAATCGCAACGACACTGTAGACCATCGCAACGCGATTTTCAACTATCGCAACGCGAAATAAAACGCGAATTTGCGATAATGGAGATCGCGTTGCGAATTAACGATCGCATTGCGATTTTGTTGGTCATTTTGACAAGTCCGAAAAAAATTGATTAAAATCGTATATTATATGAAATTTTTGGTCACTGAGTTTATTTTCCCTATTGATTTTGAAAAGTGAGGGAAAGGGGTATGTATTGAAGTTGCGTTCACGTTTTAACTTGGAGCTGTCGTTTAAAAGCTTTGACTGACTGGTTTCCCGAGAACCCGGCAACAGACAACAAATTTTCGGCGTATTACCTGGATCTTTAATTTTGATCCCACGTGTTATCTGTTTCTCACGTGCTATATTTATTGCTGAAGGTTCTTTGACTGTGGTAACGCGTGTTAGCCAGCTGAAGAATCGGAAATTTTGACCTTCTAAATTGAAAATTTAAATTATTTATATTTTGAAATTAAAGAATTAAACCACTTAAATCTTTCTAAACTTAAACGAATTAATTTTAATATTTTTTTAAAATATTATTTTAATATTATATATTTTAATTCTATAAAATAAGATTTTAAATTTATTTAAAAGATTAAAAATGTATTTAAAAACAATAAAATTATAAAAAAATCATTTAATACTATCATGATATGACTTGTAACATATGATGATTTTAAAAAAAATTAATTTGTTTTTATAAGACAAAAACATCAAGTCTCTAGCTAGAATCAAACCAATCCTTGTGCAGTTGTGAAGCCAAATCTATTGTGGGCTCCATGAACACTCTAGTACCGATGGGAGCACCTCGCCGCAGAGCAACCAATCGATCAGCAGCTTCATTCTTTTCAAAGATGTTGAATGTTAAATAGAATAATAATATTTCTTTTTCTTTTCTTTTCCCTAACATATGTTTCAAATATTACATCCATCCATTAACATTTAACCTATTAGGAACATCAAACATCATGTTACTACAATAGCCATCAACACCTTCACCACTGCCACCATTATTATTGCTTACATACGCCGCCGATGACAAATTCACTGGAGTCCAGCTCGAAGAAGGCGCTGATACCGATGAAACCGATCCAAAAGCGCTCAAATTCGAGATATTTCCCGTAAAACATGTCTGGTTCGGATCATACTCTTGGTAGCCATAGCTTTCCGTCGACAGAAAACCCTTCGAATCATAACCATCACTCAAATTTGCAGAAAAACGGTTCGAACTTTGCCGTAAAAACAGTGTTCCAGCTTGGAGTTGACTCTGAACCGAGTTTCCATGGTAGGGTTCATAGTGATCACTTGCAGACTGAAAACTGGCTGTCTTGGTTTGGGACGATGACAAGACGGCTATGGCGGCTAAGTTTAGGAGCTTGGGGTCGGACATGGATGCTGCTCCAAGCAAAGCTTTGGGGTCATTAAGGTTGTAAGAAGTGTAAATAGATGAGCTCAAAAGTGTGGAAAGCTCGAGGAGATCGAGCCTTGGAATATGAGTTATGGGATCGATCCCCATTCTCAGTAGTTTCTTTTTGATGTGAGTGTTCCAATAGTTTTTGATCTCGTTGTCTGTTCTTCCTGGCAACCGAGCAGCAATGGCAGACCACCTAAGTTTTAAAATTATAGGTCAAATTATTTTATCACTATATATATATATATATATATATATATATATATATATATATATATATATATATATATATATAGAGAGAGAGAGAGAGAGAGAGAGAGAGACGTGATTACTTGTTGCCCAAGACATTGTGCAATTGTATTATAGTTTCCTCTTCTTCAGTTGAGAACTTGCCCCTCTTGATGTCAGGCCTCAAGTAATTAGCCCATCGAAGCCGGCAACTCTTTCCACACCTTCTTAACCCTAATTAAATACAATCAGAATACTCAAATTATTCATACTCGAATCCGAATAACATAAACAAATTCGAGCTTGAGAAAGAAATAAAGAAGAAGAAGAAGAAAACCTGCATTTTTGGGAAGGGTACGCCATTTGCCATGGCCATGTTGTTGGATATCATCAATCAGTATTTGATCTTCTTCTGCAGTCCAGGGACCTTTCTTCAACCCTCCATTTTTGTCTGAAGGAGGAGGAGGTTTCGCCATTTCCAAACTTGAGTTAAGCATCTAATGCATGAAGGATTAAGTGTACATATTTATATGAAAAAGGAAGAGAAGAGATGAGGAAAGGCAAAAATGGACCAGTCAAGAGGATTCGGTACCGCCCAAATGAAACGTGTCTTCTTAGGAACAAAACAAACATCACAACAGTCGTCTTCAATGTTTCAAATTAATCAACAAAAATATTTGGTTAATCCAACGCGTAGTGTGGTAAAAAGTCGACATCGTTCGAGTCTTACCAATAGAAATAATAAATATTGAAAATACTTTATTCTTTGTTTAGAGGTTCGATTTAATTCGATTCTTGATAATCATATCGAGACTAAATGTGAAAATCCAATATTAAAAGTCTCGAATTTATACGTTTAATAAAATGAGAATCTTATGTATAATGTCTCCCTTGTGCAGTGATGAGCATGGGCCAGATTGTGTTTTTGATTAATCAAATATATTGTTATCTTGAGTCAATATTATATACTCTCTTTTGATTTAATCTTATCTTAAAAAAATTGTTTCAGTCTGTCTCGAACCCGAATTTTTAACAAATAATCTCATCTTAAAATTAAATCGAAACTTATTGAGTGTGAGTCTCATACCCATCACTACTCTTGTATGAACTCTCACCGTAAACAAAATATATTATGAATACACGAATTACTATATTATTATAATATATATATATATATATATATATATATATATATAATTATTAACAATAGTCATGAACTGTTAAATGAATATATATATATATATATATATCAATTATCAATGGAAGAAATGTGAACGGGTGTTGTTTATAATTGGCATGCTAAGAATGACCATGATGTCCAGATTATATGGATTGAAATTGTTATTATTTTTAGGTCCAATCAAATGCATAATCTTAGCAATTGATGAGCTGTTTTTATATGACGTATGCATAAATTTATATATTATATTTATATTTAGTCACCCGTTCTTTGTCAAATTATAATTTGATCGATGTTAATTTGAATATTTATCAAATTAAGATATGTTTCTCTGTTTTTGGGATTAAATAATTCGTCCCTGTATAGATATAACTCATGGGGGGAGGCAGCACATGACTCATGCCTTTGATTCCTCACGTTCAAACAGTGACCAAGAAGTCAGTAACCCTATTTTCTCTCAATTAATGCACTTTTCGATTTATGCACATTACAACCAATAGCTTGGGATGTATGAACTTTATACTATTCGGTGCTATATCCAAAACTTGCCAAATATACCATAATTATAGTCCATGTGTCGCAACCGTTTTTCGGTTGGGCCCCCGGAATTGGGCTTCGACTTAGGTAAATGGATTGGAGTCGTCACCGATCATTTATTTAAAATAAATGGGTTGATCGGATACCCTATTTCTTACCTGATCTGCGTCTTACCAGAAATATGTCGGGCTCGGGAGTCGGTTACGGTCAAGGAAGGATTAGCACCCTTGAACCGCCCTTTCGGTACTACGTAATTTTCAGTTGTCTTAATTAAGAAAATTGTAATTTTAAATTAAAAGGTAAAAATAACGATCCAAAACTTACCTATGTTCGATTGAAAATGTACCCTTAAAGAGTTGAGAAACATGTTAGATATAAAAAAATAAATAAATAAATAAATAAATTCAGACAAAATAAAAAGAAATAAAATAATAAATAAATAAATAAATAAAGCATAGAAAAATGATAGTAAATAATAGTATAAATATAAAATAAAAAAGGTAATATATATAAATAAATAAAATACACATAAAGAAAATGAAGCAATAAATATAATATATATAATAATGATAAAAGGTAATATACGTAAATAGATGTTAGAATGAAACACTAAAATACATATATGTAGTTATATGTACATAATATATATATACGAATAAAAAAGAAGAGGATGAAACAAATAATAATATATAAAAAATATATAGATATAATTGTTAGTGAAAATAATAACAAATAAAATATAGTATAATAGGTAAAAAATGCGAAATCAAGAAAATGAATTAAAATATGAAGGGATTAAATTGGAACAAAAAAAATCAGGGGTCAAATTTCGAAGTAATTGGGGGAATATTAAATACTTAAAAAAATGAATATGCCTCGGGAATAGATCTAGGTTCGAAACTTCGAAACCCCACCCCTTTTTGGTCATCGGCGCAACCCACGTTTTAGGTTATTCGAACCAAATCTCAAGAAAAATAACGTGCACATGCAAAAAAAATAATAAAAAAAATAAAAAAAAGATGATACCTTTTATTTCCTTTTCGAATCGTTTACAATAGCTTTACCTTTGTATTTTTCGTGCTTTCCTCTGTGTTTTGTGCGTAAATCGTGTCTTCCAATGGTGAGTTACAATGGCTATTTATAGTGATTGTGGATCCTATCTTTAGGAATTTAAATCTTAGTAGAACTCTATCCTATTTTTAGGAGTTTGAATCCTAGCAAAATGTTATCCTATTTTTAGGAGTTTGAATCCTAAAATTCTATCATATTTTTAGGAGTTTGAATCCTAGTAGGACGAAAAATGTGTGTTGACGGCTGCCCCTCTTTGCCCATAGTCGTGTAACGGGGATAGGACAAAGATTAAAAGACACACTTTTCGTTCAGTGGAGTTGAAAATTAACTCTGATGTTTCAATAACTCCCTGTCGAATTGAGTTACGGATGACTCCTCCATCGTGAAGTCGAGTTCATCTTGAAATGATATGAAATTAAAGCCGTAGTTCGGAATTTGAATCAGCACGTGGCTTCCCGTTACCCTTCGGTCTTCTTCTCGGTTTAAAGACCTTGGATCGGAATCGAACTCAGAAATCTTCATTGACAGATAGCTTTTTCTTGACTTAAGCTATGTTGTTTGAAAATGGTTGCTTGTCACTAAGGCACGGCTAACCCAGGTCCTCTTCTCGACTTGAAAACCTCGACTGCAATCGAAAAGTTGTGCGATTGATGTGTCATCGAGCTGAATGGAGTCGAACTTGACAATTTTGATGGCATATAATCCTTCTTTGAGTTGGATATCATTCGTCGTGAAGTTAAAATCCAAGTAAGTAGCATTGTTCCAAGTCCAATATCCTCCGTCGTGAAGTTGAAATTGGCTCTGGAACCGAGAAATTGTTTGTTGACAACCAGCCGTCCCTTCGTTGTGAAGTTGAACTTGTGTTGTCTCGAGTCCAATATCCTTCGTTGTGAAGTTGAAATTGAATCTGAATGAAATTTTATTGACAAGCAGTGGTCCCTTTGTCGTGAAGTTGAATTTGCGTTGTTTGGAGTCCAATATTCTTCGTTGTGAAGTTGAAATTGGCTCTGAGATTGGGAAGTTGTTGTTGACAAGCAGCGGTCCCTTCGTCGTGAAGTTGAACTTGCATTGTCTGGAGTCTAATATCCTTCGTTGTGAAGTTGAAATTGGCTCTGAAATTGGGAAGTTGTTGTTGACAAGCAGCGGTCCCTTCGTCGTGAAGTTGAACTTGCATTGTCTGAAGTCCAATATCCTTCGTTGTGAAGTTGAAATTGGCTCTGAAATTGAGAAGTTGTTTGTTGACAACCAGCCGTCCCTTCGTTGTGAAGTTGAACTTGTGTTGTCTCGAGTGCCACGATATCCTCCGTCGTGGAGTTGAAATCGCGGATGGCCCCTTCGTTGTGAAGTTGAGCCTTGACTTGAATATCCTTCGTCGTGAAGTTGAAATCCAAGTATTGTATGTTACGGGTGGACACAATTCCCTTCGCTGTGAAGTTGAAACCGTGGAGACCCCTTTATTGTGAAGTTTGGCTTCTAGCTAGATATCATTCGTCGTGAAGTTGAAATCTACTCTCGAGCAAATTGTGTCGCTTTGAGTTCAATATCCTTCGCCGCGAAGTTGAAATTGACTCTAGCTAAAACCTGAAAAAGTTATGCATATATGTGATGCTATGGATGCAATGCTCTTAGGTGTGCCTAAAATGCATATGCAACATATGTTATCTTGGGGCTCTGGAGAGAAATCTCGATCTCCAGTTGCCTGTCTGGAATCTTGATTCTTGAATCTTCAAATTTTGATCTCTGATCTTAAATTCTTCAAATGTTCAAATCTGATGTGCATATTCTATTTTTGATTTGAGAAATGCTTCTCGACCATCTCAAGTATGTGCCTGAGCTGAGTGTAACGGTTCAGATGATGCTTCAAAAGAAGTTGTCTTGAAAGAGATAGAATTCGTTTCAAGGGAAACGATCTCAAAGATATCTGTTGTTTCATGAGAAACGGTCTCAAGGGAAACAAAATTATGTTTTAAGGGAAATAAATTTGAAGATTTTGTGTTTCAAGAGTAACTGTCTCAAGGGAGACAAAATTTGTTTTAGGGGAAATAAATTCAAAGATTTTGTTTCAAGGGAAACTGTCTCAAGATAGACGAAATTTGTTTCAAGAGAAACTGTCTCAAGAGAGACAAAACTTAGTTCCAAAAGAAACTGTCTCAAGGGAGACGAAATTTGTTTCAAAGAAAACATATTCAAATATTTTGTTTCAAGGGAAACTGTCTCAAGAGGCAAAATTTATTTCAAGGGAAACTTTCTCAAGAGAGACAAAATTTTGTTTCAAGGGAAACTATCTCAAGAGAGACGAAATTTCTTTTAAAAAAACAATCTCAAGTGAGATAATCATCTGCATTAAATGAAACTGTCTCAAGCGAGACAGAATTTATATTGGAAATGTCGAATCTGAAAATGAATGTCGATCTTTCTATCTGTCGAGTTGGTTAAAGTGTAACTTCTTGCTGCTGAGCTAAGCAGCCGACATCAATCTGTAAAGGTGCTTTTGAATCGAGTATCCTTCGTCTTGAAGTCGAACTTGACTCTAAAGTTATAAAAATTATGTACGTGGAAAGAAAATGATAGATATGATGCTCTAAAATGTATGCATAAGATGCATGTAACATGAATTGGTTATATTTTATCTCCTGAAAAAGGTCTGATAATTCGCATTAGGATGTTGAATCCCCAAAGATGCCTCAATATCCAAAAATGCCCCAATATTTGATGTTGAATCTTCAAAGATACCCCAAATATTCCTCATTTCTTGTTTCATCATTGATTCTAAGCATGAGCTTTGTGTTTGAGAGTCACATGTCATTTATCAAGATCCACTCTAGAGAGACTGTCTTGTTTGAAAAAAAAATGTTTTTCTTTCTCTTTTATGAAAATATCAATTAAAAGAGTTTCAAAAAACGTTTAATCTCAAGTTTTAAAAATATTGCCCCTATCACGGTTTTACAATTGAGACGAATCATAAAACTAGAGTTCATCGGATATCAAAGAATTAATTACAATGTTAATCATTCAATAAATTATAGCTATTCGACAACTGCCAAGATCCAAGCTATCTTTGGGAGATAGTCAAGTAAGGAAAGGATAAAAAGTCTCAGGTTATTGTGTTTGGTCAAAGGTTTGACATTTGATACTCAAAGGTTTGGCATTTGATGCTCAAAGATTTGATGGGATAACATGCATGCTCCTCTACTGGAAGTGTTCTTCGACTCCCAGTATTCGTGGTCACACTCGGATTGCGCGATGCCTTATCAAGGAATTTGTGTGATCGCCTCAGTTGCACAATTTTTATATTCGAGCCGCCTTTTCAGGTTTTCAACTCGAACCCTCCTTTGGTTTCAAGACGCTATTAAGGATGTACGTCTTGAACCCCCCTTTGTTATTTTCTCTACCATGCATTAATTACATTGTTTTTTGCAAACAAAGATTAATCCTGATGGGCGGGATGAAATCTGAAGATAGTCTCTTCTGTTTAAAAATCCATGTATAATTAGAAGGGACATTTAAGGCACGTAATGTAGGCCAGGGTTCATGGTTATGAAAGAAAATGATAAATAGGCCCAAACAAGTGTTTCAGGGTGTTGAACCAAGGATCAATTCATTCTGATGCCTTCAATCCTGTCTTGCTCAATTTGAATCTGCTCATATGGTTTCTCTGGATTTTCTCTGGATGTTCCATGATCTTCGAGTGAAGTGATTCAGAGATTCGAGAATGATTGTGTTTGATCAATCTCATAGTTTGAAGATTGATGTGCCATTTGTCTTTAGGGAATATTTGCATGTGCTTTTTGTTCCTCTTTTTTTTTATTCTTGTTTTTTCCTTTTTTCCTTTTGTTCTTGTTTCTCTTTTTTCTTTGTTTTTTTTTGCTTCTTTTCTTTTTTCTTCTTGATTGGATCTTTGCACTTGTCATTTGGTCCACCTCGTGGTATCTCCTTTGGATTGATGTCTTCACTCATGTGAGCAGATTTCTTCTATATTTCCTCCTAGTGTGGAGGGTGATCTTTGGTTAGGGTTGAATCAGAAGAAAAATACTATAGGCTCAAAAGGGGACATAATGGATATATTTTTTCTCCTATTGTGAAGGGATAAAGAAAGAAAGCCGTTCATCATTTCATACATGGAAGTCCTCACAAAAGAGGTATCCCCAGGGGTATAGATTTGCAGGATTAATTATATTCACATGAAAACAGTGTAATTAATGAATGATAGGTTTACTTCGAATGAATTGTTTTTTGTTGCTCCTTGCTCCCAACATGTCTTAATGTTCAGGCTCCCCGCGAGATGCCCCAAGTTGTGTCTTTAGAAGAATGCTCATATTCAAATGAACAACTCAATGCCTTGGGTTTTAATGGTAAGAAAAGGTTAATTTTGAGTCTAAAAGGACAATGGTGTGATCTTATTGACTCAAAGAAAGGTACAGGTGTATCAAAAAGATAAATGCAATGTTCAAGAATTTCAAAGGAAGGTAATGTCAAAATTTTGTTTTTTGGTAATGGCCATGAGTTATTTTGGGTAAAAAAAATCGAGACATTTTATTTTGGGGTTTGAGATAGGGTAAGAAAGGTCTAATCTTGCCATATGTCAAAAAATCTATAATTCTTGAAGAATTAAAAGAATCCTTAATTCATTTAATATTCGAAGAACTAAAGATTAAAATTTGTTCAATTGCTCCACTTTAGAAAGTAGAATAAATTCAATCCTTTAAAAGATTAAGTAAACATGAAAGATCAAAGACGTGTTCAAACAAAACAATCCTCTAAGTGCAAATGGTATATGCCATGCCCCCTTCGACAAGTGTCTTATAGTTTTTAGAGGAATGTTTGGGGTTTCTTATGTGGTAACAACTAACAGCTTCAACATCGTAGCCCTTAGGATATGGAGATTCTTTAGATCTTCATGGCAGGCTTTGTCCTACAATCAGCTGATCAGGCTCCCACTGTATTGTTTTCAGTTTTTTTCTTTAAGGTTACAATCTTGCTTCCATGTGGTTAAATCCACTTCATCGAATCATCTAGGAAGAAATTTCATGTTTATGAAAATGCTTAAAAATGTAGATGAAGATGAAAAAATGCAAGAATGCATGAAATGTTAGAGGCATTGATCCAAGAAATGTGCCTGTTATTATGAATAATCCTTATTGGGGACAAAAATGTTTTATCTTTTAAGAGACAAAAATATCCTGACAGCTTCTGACATGTTGACTAGTCTTCTGCTTTCATCTTTCACCGGTTGAATAACCTGTCGAACTGCTCCGGCCTCTCTGGATGAACCGTGAAAATGTTGAGTTCTTTTTCGTATTGGTCCAAGAAGTCTCGAATGATCGTATCTCGAGCACCTACTTTTGTTGAGCATGTTCCTAACGAATTCGTCATTGGAGCCCTTAATTGATAGGAACTACGTGAAGTTCATTAATCTGTTTCTTGAATTCGCCAGCAATGGTCTCCAATTTCAGCTATCATTTTGCCATTGTCGTGTTCAAAGGGACTTCCAAGATACATAACCTTCATCTTGCCCCTGCAACCTATGCCAGTCAGTTCTTCAAAGATAAGCTTTCATTGTGCTTGATGTAGACCCGGTTTATTCTGAGTCCTTTATAATGCAGCAGAGTGATATACTCTTCAATTGTGGGCACCACGTCTTCTGGATTGAATGTGAGACATAGTCGCATTGTAGACTATCTTTTGTATTTTCATCTCTTGTATTACAACACCTTTGTTCATGGATTCAGATTATTCGAGTTTTAACAAACACGTTTTAGTGGATCAATACCTCTTTTAAATGATGCAAGTGATGAAAATAAAAGAAAAGAAAAGAAAGATGAAAAGAGTTAGTGAGGTGAAAAATAATAAAAAACGATCATGAAAATGAAAAATCCTACCCCACATGATTATTATTCCTACTCGGACATGATCTCTATCCCGCATGCTAATCTCAAACAAATCCTAATCACATATTTGTCTAGTTCGCATGCTTTGAACAGAAAGTAAGGCAGGAAATAAAATCAAAGCAGCCTAAGGTTTGGAATGAGGTTTTGGGGTAGGCTCTAATTCTCTATCATCTCACGGTTTAGGTTTTAAAAAAACGGTACCCGAGTTCTCCTTGTTGGTGCCCCTTGGGCTTACCAGACCCTTAGTCCTAAACCCATCACAGGCTTGTATGGACTAAGTTAAACTCGAGAGGAAACATTCCCTTATGCCCACACGGAGAATAAATTCACACGAAGGCATAAGGTATATGTATCCCGAAGGCTACTTGCTAGGCCCACACGGTGAATAAATTCACACGAAGGCGTCGCTTTCACCCCCACTTAAAAGGGTTCGGAGCTCGGGTATAGAGCCTTTGGATGAAAAAGTTTGGAAAGCTGAAATCATTAGAAAACGGTCAGTCCAACTATTTACTCGAAAAAAAATATAACCAGAAGTAAGTAATAAGGATCGAAATGTTGCCTTAAAATTCAAACTTACCCTTTTCGTTAAAAAGACAACTGGAAATTACCTTAGCCTGACTCGCTTACCTGCGTCCCCAGCGGAGTCGCCAAGCTGTCGCAACCGTCTTTCGGTTGGGCCCCCGGAATTGGGCTTCGACTTAGGTAAATGGATTGGAGTCGCCACCGATCATTTATTTAAAACAAATGGGTTGATCGGATACCCTATTTCTTACCTGATCTGCGTCTTACCAGAAATATGTCGGGCTCGGGAGTCGGTTACGATCAAGGAAGGATTAGCACCCTTGAATTGCCCTTTCGGTACTACGTAATTTTCAGTTGTCTTAATTAAGAAAATTGTAATTTTAAATTAAATGGTAAACATTACGATCCAAAACTTACCTATGTTCGATTGAAAATGTACCCTTAAAGAGTTGAGAAACATGTTAGATATAAAAAAATAAAATAAAATAAATAAATAAATTCAACCAAAATAAAAAGAAATAAAATAAATAATAATAAATAAATAAAGCATAGAAAAATGATAGTAAATAATAGTATAAATAAAATAAAAAAGGTAATATATATAAATAATAAATACACATAAAGAAAATGAAGCAATAAATATAATATATAATAATGATAAAAGGTAATATACGTAAATAGATGTTAGAATGAAACACTAAAATACATATATGTAGTTATATGTACATAATATATATATACGAATAAAAAAGAAGAGGAGGAAACAAATAATAATATATAAAAATATATAGATATAATTGTTAGTGAAAATAATAACAAATAAAATATAGTAATAGGTAAAAAATGCGAAATCAAGAAAGAAATTAAAACATGAAGGATTAAATTGGAACAAAAAAATCAGGGTCAAATTTCGAAGTAATTGGGGGAATATTAAATACTTAAAAAAAATGAATATGCCTCGGTAGTAGATCTAGGTTCGAAACTTCGAAACCCCACTCCTTTTTGGTCATCGGCGCAACCCACGTTTTAGGTTATTCGAACCAAATCTCAAGAAAAATAACGTGCACATGCAAAAAAAAATTTAAAAAAAATAAAAAAAAAGATGCTACCTTTTATTTCCTTTTCGAATCGTTTACAATAGCTCTGCCTTTGTATTTTTCGTGCTTTCCTCTGTGTTTTGTGCGTAAATCGTGTCTTCCAATGGTGAGTTACAATGGCTATTTATAGTGCTTGTGGATCCTATCTTTAGGAATTTAAATCTTAGTAGAACTCTATCCTATTTTTAGAAGTTTGAATCCTAGCAAAATGTTATCCTATTTTTAGGAGTTTGAATCCTAAAATTCTATCATATTTTTAGGAGTTTGAATCCTAGTAGGACGAAAAATGTGTGTTGACACCATGCATGAATCAAGTTTGAACAACGGATAGTATTTGTTTATTTAACTTATCCGTGTTAAGTAATTTATTAACTAACTGTTCTTGGTTCCAATATGTTGATCTCCTTAGAGATCTTGGATTCGAGCAGCAACGTCAATTGACAGAGCCAACATGTACCAAAAATTTCTAAACTTTCTTTTTTGCCGGTATAAATTATATATACATATAAGAAAAAAATGATATCCTTTTTAGAAAGGTTTTGATACCTTTAAAAAAAGAAATTGACTCAATATTTAACAATATAAATTTTAAAATTCAATTTTCCCGCTTAAATTGTTTTCTTATATTTTTCTAAATTTGGCACTCCATTTTTTTCTATCTCTGTCTCTGGCAACGTTTGCAGTGTTTGTGTGTATTATCAATAAGTTAAAAAAATATAAACAAATATCACATTATAATCAACTTAGACTATTAAAATATTATCCACGTTAAGTTTGTAGGAACGAAATTAAAAAATTTATTTAGGAAATCAATAAAAAAAAATTGGAAGAATTTTGGAGTCTAAAGCTAAAGTAGTGCGTTAAAAATTTCAAATTAAAATAATATTTTTTTGAAAGGGCTAAAAATACAAATTTTTCGTACAATCAAACATTAAAAAAGAATTGTGATGAAGTTTCAACTACTCCACTATTTTTTAACAAATAAGAAGCCCACCATTCCCCTTTGCCATATGTGCCTTTTATATGGCTTAAGATTACATTAATAATTTCAATGGATCAATCATCATAAATAGTGAACTAAATGAATCAAACTCAACCTTTTATGCAGAGAAGAAACTTTGGGAAACGAAGTTTAATTTCAAATTTATATCGAAGAATACCCGTCGAAATTTAATTTCTTTTTCTTAATACAATTAAATGTTTGAACCATACACATTGCCTCATTTGCTTGCTAATCCTTCTCACTCATCTACTTAATTTCTAGAACATGAAAACGATGTTCAAAGAAAATCCAAATAAATATCATAAATAATCAAATAGACACCGACAAAAGTGCTTTGGAATTTAAATACTAGTTAAATTATATTTTAGTCTCTTAAATTTTAAATTTAAATATTTTAAATACTTATTTTTTTATAATTTATAATTTGATCTTTTTAAAATTCAATCTTAATTACTCTGGTTATCAATATATATGTGGCATAGGTAGAAAGATTCCAATTTTATTTGTTTAATGAGTAAAATTCATTTTAAAAATTACTTTAGGGTTTGTTGCTTGGATAAAGTTCTTCCGACAAAGCTATATATATATATATATATATATATTAAAAAGAGAAAATTATCTAGATTTTGCTCTCAAATGGATAGACGTGCATGAATCACAAATTTTAGGTTTATATAACATGCAAATTACGTATGCGGATATGGACTACCTGCGGTCCCTTGCCATATATAATCTTGTGGATGCTTCGATTGCGAAATTTATTATTATTTATTTTTCAAATTTTGATTTTCTTCTTTTAGAAAATTATTTTGCATGCAACATGCTCCCACGTAACGATTGATATATATATATATATATATATATATATTTAATTAAATAATTTATATTTAGATGTGTATGAAGTGAGATTTGACGGTCGACGAGAAAATTTATGATTTTTTATAATTAAATTTTTAACTATTAAAGATAATTTAGCATTGTCGAATCAGCAAGCACACTCAACAATCAATCCCAGTTTTTTTAATTTAAAGATTACACCTGGCTTTGGATGAGCTATGATTTCATGAACTTTCCGAGAAAATGACATAATAATTCAAAAATTAATCATGAACGTCATGGTTTTAATGAGTCTGTTTCGTGAGCATTGCATGGCTATTGCATCATTTTTTTTTGTTTTTAAAGTATGAGATCAGATTTGAGTAGTCGTATTTGTAGAGTATATATATATATATATTGTAAGTGATTAAATTTTTTTAAATAATTATTATTTTATAATCATTTTAGACTATTCAAATATATTATAAGTTAATCCTATGTACCTATTTGTCTTTGACATGATAATCCTCAATCACCACATGATATCTTAAGATGACGTATGATTAAATAAAAAGGTTTATCAACGAAAGAGAAACGATCAAACAATCTCACTTCACTTTCTCATCTAATTCTCTTTAAACGTGTGTTCAGACTATTGTATACATAGACGAATCTACCTCAGAGGTGGGAGGGGCAATTGTCCCATTAATTTTGACGGTTTAATTAGTTTTAGGCTGTTAATATTTTTGAAATCATTACGAATCTTGCCCCTCTCAAAATATAACGGCTTAATTATATTTTTAGGACCATTTTAATTTTAAAATCGAATTTTGACTTCTAATTTTTCTGGTTTAATTACACTTTAAGACCCTTTAATTTTAAAATTAATAAAATAAAATCATAACTCCTTTGAACTTTTATTCAGTCAATTAGTTTCTTACTAATAATATTAAACCTCAATTGTGTTTCTCATTAAAAATCTCCCTAAACCTAGTTGAAAGAAAAGAGTACACCACAATTAGAAAGTCGATACAGATGAGTTTAAAACATAAACCAAGACAGAAAAAGAAAACATGTGTTGTGTAGTAGAAAAAAATCCATAACAAACTTGGAGGACTCCAATAATTCCTTCCTAATTACCACCGAGCTTCAAAAATTCAGACCTCACCAACCAACCTTGGTAGGTGATCAGCCAGCCCATTCTGGTCTCTTGGCACATAAGCGAAGCGAAGGACTGAAATTTTCTGAGCCAGTCTGTCTATTTCGTCAGAAGAATTCCATCGTTTTCAAGGTCTTAATAGTGGAGTATTCAGAACAACTTGAGAGTCTGACTCGACACAAAGGGAAGCTTTACTCCTTTGAATTTTATGATTTATTCAATTTTGAAGACATTACTTATTTCAAAATTAAACATTTTGCCCTTCATAACTCAATCCTAATTTCGTCCCGTGATTCTCTATCATATCTTAACAAGTGAATCGTCTATCTTCTATCCATGTATCAACCATCAGCATAATGAACATCTTATTAATCTCAAAATTATTTAATAATTTATTAGATAAATAATTGCTGTATAAATCGGTAATATCAACTTATAAATAATAATAAAATAAAATATGTGAAACAAGCTTTGATTATGTTTAAAGTTTCTCCTTGGAAAAAAAATAAGATTAAAATACTGTTTATTAGAGAACACTTGAAGATCCTAACATGCATCTATAATCCCTTGGAGTACTCGACCTATATGAACTCTTTTCCGAGTACACAACACTTTTGGTCACCATGCGATAACATTTTTTTCCGAACAATATTCTTTTACAAATCATCAGGCAACTGGAAGTACTGGGAACCAAAGATTTGTTGAGAAATATTTTGAACAAAGACAACAATGGAACACTTGCTGCTATTGAAACCATCCCATAGTGAAAGTGACCGTGACCGAGAGTGTCTTCTTCGCCGATGTCGTCGATGGGCAAAGCTTTCAAGTTTCCGTACGACGAAGTCATTGTAAAGCACTTTCCCTTTGTTCTCGCCAGAAAGACACTCGTTCACCAATCCGCTCTCGTACAACGCCACCATTACGTTGTCAACGTTTTGTCTACCTTGTACCTCAATGCTCCGATTAGGTTACTTCCAAGGTCTCTGATGTTGGCCTCTGGAAATTAGCCTGTTGGCATATTGCATGCATGTACCAAATCACTTGATTTTCTTAACATAAAAGGTAGCGTAACAGAACTTGGGGGCTATTTAAAATTTTGGAGGCTTAAATGCTTTTTTATAAATTTGAAGGGTTGATTTAAAATTTTCAAAAAACCGTGACCGAGAGTGTCTTCTTCGCCGATATGTCGTCGATGTGCAAAGCTTTTCAAGTTTCCGTACGACGAAGTCATTGTAAAGCACTTTCCCTTTGTTCTCGCCAGAAAGACACTCGTTCACCAATCCGCTCTCGTACAACGCCACCATTACGTGTCAACGTTGTTGTCTACCTTGTACCTCAATGCTCCGATTAGGGTTACTTCCAAGGTCTGATGTTGGCCTCTGGAAATTAGCCTGTTGGCATATTGCATGCATGTACCAAATCACTTGATTTTTTAATAAAAGGTAGCGTAACAGAACTTGGGGCTATTAAAATTTTTGGAGGCTTAAATGCTTTTTATAAATTTGAAGGGTTGATTTAAAATTTTCAAAAAAATGGGGTCTAACTACAATTTCAAAATTATTGAGAGTTAATGAGAACTTTGAAAAATTGAAGAGGGGCTTAATTAAAAATATTCAAAAATTCTGAAACATAATAAAATTTCAGAAACTTTTGAAGGGAACAAATTAAAAATTTTAATTTATGGAAGGACTAAATGTTGATTTTCCAAATGTTTGTGTGTTGGGGGGGGGGTGTTAAATCAGGTATTTGCTAGGCAAAGTCCAGATAAAAATTATAAACTTTTGGGGTCAATACTACACATATGTATTAAAAGGGTTTAAACTGAATTATTAATTTTAGGATGGACAAAAAATTCAAGCTTTCATTTAACCAATGACTAAAAGGACTTAAATTAAATTATTAATTTCTTAGAGGGGCTTAAATTGTTCACCAGTAGATTGATGGATTGGCTGACAGAAGGACCTAATTGTATATAATACTAATCCTTTGTGGATGATAGATGAAGTTAATTCCCAAAAAGAAAATATCATAAAAAAATGGGAAAAGTGCAAATAAACCTTGAATTGTGGAGCAGGGAACCTGGGAGCATTAGCAATGGTGGAATAAAGCGTCTTCTTCATCCGCCGGACAATGTGCCCTGCCCTGAACCACGATTTGAGGCGTAAAGTCACCGTCGAGTTTAATGCCTCGACGTACGCCTTCTGCCTGACGTTCCACTTCGTCGAGGAGTAAGGGTCATTCCATCCGTGTGATCGACGTGGTAAGACAACGCCACCACCGGCGCATCCAGCTGGTAATCCCCCCTCACCAGCCTCGACAACAAAAGCTCCGCCTCCGGCGCCTTCGAACATCCCTGGGACGAGAATAATTCCACGAGTACGGGCGCGGGTACCGGTGCATCGACGACCGCTGCGTTTCCTTTCCCATTGATTGATCCGGTACACTTGCCTAAACAGTGAAGAGACGACGCCCCATTGTCGACCGACGTGATGGTGGTCGTCGTCTCTTCTCTATCTCGCTCTCCCAGGGATGGTTTAACGCCGGCCGATCATTCCACAACAGAAGTGAAAGAGATTCGACGATCAAAATGTGTAACTGTGTATTTATGTGTCTATGGCCGTTATAGTAACGTAAAAATAAACAATGATAAAAGAAATAAAACAAAATTTTTTTTGAGAGACAATGAAACAGAGAAAAATCAACAGAGATTGTTTATTTGGGTAACTTCAAGGTGTGGTTAGGGAAATACGGCGAGGAAGATGGTAACTTGTTTTCTATTTTTTTTCTGAGTTAATTGCATTACGCTTCCTCAAATTATGACTTTAATTTTAAATCAATTCTAAAACTTCTGAATATTCCATTTCATACCTAAACTATGATTCCATTGAACATTCCAATCTCATCCCTAAATTATGATCGTCATTCTAAATTGGTCCCAAAGCTTTTGTACTTTCAAATTAATCCCAAACTATCGGTATGTCAATCACATCTCATGTTAATAAACTGTTAGGCTAAACTATTAGTACATGATTGGAAAAATTTAAATTTAGGTTAAACTATGATTGGAACTAATTACATATCTAGATGAATTTGGGAATGAAATTAGAGGATTCAAAAGTTTGGGGACCAATTTAGGATGATGGTCATAGTTTAGGGATAAATTGTAATGTTCAAAAGTTTAAGAATTAATTTAGAATGAGAGTCATAATTTGGGATGTGTGATGCAGTTAATTTTTAAATGAAATTTTGGTTTATTTCTTGTTTAGCACTTCTATTACGTTTAAATTAAGATTTGATCCGTATATCTTTATTAACTTGTTTGTATTTTGGTTTTTTAACTTTTAATTATATATGTTTGTCGATTTAGTTTAATCCGATTGATATTGTCTCTAATACATTATAAATATACTTAAAACATTCAATATTCTTCAAATAATATAAAATTTGTAATAAAAATGGGCTTTTGGAACCCGGATAAATTAATCAACAATAGTGAAACGTTACAGCTTAAATGTAATTTTCCACTCAACTATAGTACAAACTGAATATTATATATATATATATTATGAATGAAAATTAGCGGAAAAATCATAATGTATATTGTAATAAGAAAAAAACCTTAATTCAATCTCTCGGGATGTTTTCCGATTGTAATTTTCCACTCTATCTTCCCGAGGATTACGATTTGCGAAACACTGCACTGGTAGCGGTGTCTTCGGCATTGTCGTCGGTGCTGGAATTTCCGCCATCGATCATGCTTACACTGTTCGAATAGCTCGATTGGTGTCAACTGAATGGCCGGGATGTGGTTTGTGCTGTTATCATCAGGTTCCATTAGTCTGATGAGGTCTCCTCCAGCTGAAATGCGTATTCGAGGTTCCATAAAACATCTCCCATCGATGGCCTGTCAACGCCGTACTCGGCAAGGCACTTCTCAGCCGTCTCTCCGTACTTCTTAAGAGAAGCTGGATTTACTTTCCCGACCAGATTCGAGTCCATGATTTGATCCAACATGCCTTTCTTCTGCCAGTTCATTGCCCATTCCGCGATGTTAACTTGTTCTCGGGGGAGAACCGGATTTAAAGCCGGCCTAGTGCATAGAACTTCCATCAGGACCACTCCGAACGAGTAAACATCCGATTTTTCAGTGAGTTGCTGCCTTCTGAAATATTCAGGGTCAAGGTAACCAAAGCTACCCTTAACAGCCGTACTCACATGTGTTTGATCTAATGCTGGGCCGGTTTTGGAGAGACCGAAATCTGCTACTTTGGCTACGAAATTCTCGTCCAAGAGGATGTTCGTCGTCTTCACGTCTCGGTGAATAATGCTTTGGGCTGCACCAGTGTGGAGATAATGAAGTCCCCTAGCAGCCCCGATGCATATCTCGAGTCGTTGCTTCCATGACAGAGGAGGTAGATCTGTTCCATAGAGATGACTTCTAAGGGGTCCATTAGCCATATATTCATAAACAAGAATCATTTCAGATCTTTCGTCGCAGTGCCCTATAAGAGAGACGAGATGCCGGTGCCGAAGCTTCGATAACATTTCGATTTCGGTGCGGAATTCAGCAATGCCTTGTTCAGATCTGGGGTTACCTCTCTTCACAGCAACTTTAGTCCCATCTTCAAGTGTTCCCTTGTAGACCCTTCCGAAACCACCAACTCCAAGAAGTAGGCTTTCATCGAATTGTTTGTAGCATCGAGGATTTCTTGGAAGGAGAATAACCGGCCGAGATTGGAGGAAGCCAACGAGATGCAGCTCGCTGTTCCACTCCTCTGCGATATAGTCGAATTTTTGTCATCGTATGAGAGTTCCCGTATAATGGCAATGGCAGCATGAATGTCCTTGCTGAGTAGTTTCCAACCTGCGAGACGCCGTGTAACAATAGCAGAGTCCGACTAATGCTACTGCAACCACAGCTCCAACAACACAACCGATTATTATCCTGGTATTTTCTTCGAGGATGATCTCGGAATGAGGTTCTTAACCGAAGAAAGACCATCGAGGCTTCCAGCATGATTGCTGAGCTTCATAATCTCCAATCCATTCATTGTTCCATTAGTGATATCCGCCATCGAATCGGGACCAATGCTAACTGTCAACGTATCGGATTCCACCGAAGAATTCGAGATAAAGTCCTTATAATAAGGCACATTTAGATCACCAGTCAATGTTGAGAGATCAAGACTTGCAACAGCAGTATCATCATTTATGTAAAGATTGAAAACCAGAGTGTTGAGAGATTGGCTGAAGATATCGCAAAAATGTGCCCGGAGGAAGTACCTGAAGTTCGGATCCACGGGGAAGACCCAAGTTACATTGAAGTTCATGCTAGCTACATTTGCATCTCCCATGGCTTCAGCAGTGGCATAGACCGAATTCGGTGCCGTTTCCGGTGTAACCGAAGCAGTGTACTTGATAGAAGCAGGATTGGCCGAAACATTCAAAGCAGAACTGTTTACATGGAGATATTTCAGATCATTCTCCCATGTTCTCCCCAATGTATCATTCTCGGCAGTGATCAATGGCCCTCCCATGTTCAACCGATAAACTGTCTCCATAGCGAACTCCGAAAGTCCGCTAATAGGTGCAGACGGATTCAGGCCTAAAGCCTGGTCAGGCAGGATGGAATCCGGGATAGAAATGACTTCGATTCCGTTAACGAACGAGACCGAATTGTTCGAAGCACGAAGGTGAGTGTTAAGGTATCCGTCACATTGATTGCATACTCCTTGACAAAAAAGAACCATTATAGTTCTTGAAAGTGAAGGTGTCCAACAACACGAAATCGTCGGTGACGACTGTTATCAGCGCCGACGTCAAGTTCTGCCCCGATTTTGGAAGAGGATGGAAGTAAAGCCGGATCCAATGGCGGCCTTCTCGCTGGATATCGAACTCATACGAAACAATGCCGGAGAAAATTCGAGCCGATTCATAATCGGAGATGGAACAATCGAATCGGAACTAGCAACAAAAGAAGTTCCACTCTTCAATGAAGGAGAATAACGGCCTGAATCAGGAACAAAAGTTCTACCTCGGAATGTTACATTTCTTGAAGAACCACAAGCAATCAATAATTATCAGCTGGAGTAAACGAAGCATCAACTCTAAAACCCCAAAACAAAATCAAAACAGTATCTAAAACCAAATACATCAAACTCCATGGTTTCATCTCCATCTTTAAACACTAATCCCAATTCAAAACACAATGAAAAAACACATGAACTTTACTTTCAAAGATCAAATCTTCATCAATGGCCTTACCTTCCAAATGAAGCCAAAATGGGAAACAATCCAGTTTACCCAAATTTTCCAGTATTTTCTGAAATGGGTTTTTGAATCCAGTTGAGATAACATTGAAAGTGAGCAGATTTTTTTTTTTAAACGAACCCTTCTTTTTATGTGTAGCAGAACTTTTCCAGGCTGTTCATTACGCTGTCATTAACAGAGAAAATTTGGAGGACCCCAGCAGTTTATAAGTAAGAGAAATAAATAAATTTCTGTATTTTCAATGCATCTTAAGCTGCCTGGGAATTTACCACTTCCATTAAAGATGAAAGAAAACCCTTTCTCAGTATGATGAAAAAAGCTTTGATTGTTTGTTTGAGCTTGTTTGCTTAATATCATTTTTGGTCGGAAGAGAATGGCTGAAGGGGTGGGACCAAACGATCAAAGGGGACCCACTTTTACGCGGCTTTGGAAGAGCCAATGAGACGGTGTTGACGGCGGTGAAAGTTAACGGTCTTTTAAATGAGTGAAATTGTAGGGACCGTATGGCGCGTTGAGCTTTTTATTCATTCTCTTTCATAGAAGAATGGTAAAGAAAGGTAAAAGTACTACATAGGTCCTTGCCGTTGTTTTATAATGTAATTCAATTATGTGTCATATTAAGTGATGTAATATGCTCTTTTATAAATAATTTAATTCTTATACTTATATTTGATGATGTGTATCATTTCATGCATTATCAGTAAAATGCTACGATATTTAGAGATGAAGGTACATGGAGAATGAAAGAGATTTTTGTTTTTTTCTAAAATTTTGGTCTAATAGTAAGGTACAACAAAAATAACATAATCTTAACATTAGAAACTTAAAGGGTGCGAAGAAAAATAAAATTATAACATTCCCTTAAATACATACTTAATATTTCAAAAATCTTGTAATTATTAATAATTTTTATGCCTCTGTTGAAATTTAGACACGTTTTTGATGTAAACATGGAGATTGAGACAATCAAACGAACATGTTATTCTGCAAATGGTTTTTAATGCATCAACAAACTTTCGGAAAATGGATCTAATTATATGAGACCGTCAACAGTAATAAAAAGAAAAAAAAGAAAATTTGAGAGGTGTTTATAATGATGAATACAATATGAAATGACAAACTATCATAACAATAAAAAAGTGTATCATAAAGCAGGTAAAATAAATGCTTCAAGAATATACGAAAAAGAAAAATAAAATTGAGAGGATGTTTATTTAGATCTAAATTAAAAGGAAGTTAAGCAAAAGAAAGAAAGAAAATGAGAGGACTACATTAGGCCAACTAGAGATTTTATTTTAGAGAGAATATCAATATTATCTTTAAATTTTTAGATTGGATATCTGATAATTTTCATTTGTTTTAAACTTAGATAATTTGTTCATCTCAATATTTGATCTTAGATTTATCTTGATATAATATAATAAAATTTTAAATTAATTAATTAATTATGTGTATTTTATCAAATTAAGTACTAATGAATCATATGGCTACAAAACAATTGTAAGTATTAACTGTAAAAACTAAAGCAGCTTAATAAAAAAACATTAACGGCGTTAACCAATACAGAAGGGAATCTGAATTAAAAATGATGTCAAAAGGACCCGTTAAAATCCGCCGTATTGGCGCACATGGGACATGGCCACCTTCAGTAACGTCCCTGTCTGTTCCTTTTAAAATTAAAACTATATTTTTTTTTATTTTTTCTTATTTTCCATGAGCTGTTAATTAGATATAATTAGTGATATAATATTGTTTGAAGGAAAAATATTTTGTTTAAAACTTATTTAAGGGTTTAGAGTATTTGGATACTGACCGATAAAATCATTATTTTCCATCGAAGAATTAGATAAAATCATTATCGTTTTTTTCGAAGTTTCCTTTTAGGCAGGTCATCACATCAGGGTAGTAAGCACAGACAAATAGGGCATTAGTATAGGAGAGGTAACTTTTTTTTAACAATTTGTTTTAATTATTAATAACATATACATATATGATTTGTTTTAATTATTAATAACATATACATATATGATTTCAGGAATTTCTCTACAGACGAATGCCGGAATATATGCCATTTTAATTATTAATAACATATACATATGATTTCAGGAATTTCTACAGACGAATGCCGGAATATATGCCATTTTATTAGTAATATTATCGAGCAACTAATCCGTACGTCACATTAGTTTATAAATAAAACATGGATAAATTGAGATATACGTATTATCGGAGAGTCGAGACATAGACCGTCAGTCACGTTGGGACCGTGAAACAAGGAGAGCGGCATGTGGATTTTGGTTGATTCTTTTGCGTTAGCTTTTAGGGGCGTTTGGATGGGGAATGTGAGATTTCTTTGGGAATAGAATTTATATTCCATCGTTTGGTTTGGTCGGGAATGTCATTCCCGGTAATATTTTATTACTAATAGTGGATTTTTTGGGGTATATTACCGGGAATGTCATTACCTCTATTCCCTTAGGTATAACATTACCGGCTTTTGGACTAAATGCCCTTAAATTTTTTTTCCAAAAATATCATTCTTCTATCATTGAATAATAAAATTATCGAATGTTAAATTATAAATTTATCCTTAATTTTTTTTGATTTACAAAAAAAGTCTATAATTAAAATTTTATAGAGTTCAGGGGTTAAAATAAATTTTACCCTTTCATTAAACATTTTTTATATTTTTAATTTTGAAAAAAATTATATATGAATTAATTTTTAAAGAAAATATATAATATTTTACAACTTGAAAATATTATACACATAATAATAAGGACAATTTGGTCAAATTACATTCCAATAATCTTTTATTTCTTTAACCAAACACGACAATCTTACATTACTACTAAATCAACCAAACACAAAATACAACATCCCAGTAATCCTATTCCCTGGTAATCTTTTATCCCACTGGTAATCTTACATGTGAACCCAACACCCTTAGGTTTATTTCATAATTTGCTTGCTAATTAAATGTTTCTATTTTTAATATACTTATATTTATGTATGATTATGAGTTGGATTGAGTTTTTAATTCACTCGAATGTATCTGAGTTAATAGAGATGGACACAAGGTTCTATGTTAGATAATAAAATTCTAAAATTTTAGAAGGAAAATATTTTACGAGTAAAAATAATTATCATAAAAATATATCAAATCTCTAAAACAATGGAGACACTAGGATGGGATGTTTTATCCATCCTTTAAATCATATTGATTTCAATTTTAAAATTAAAAGTATTGACTTTAAAATATATATTAAAATTTTATATTTTAAAAATATTTAAATCTAAACTCATACCCAAAATATTATCCAATTCAAAGCCATTATAGTCAAATAAATTTCAAATCCAAACTCATCAATATATTAAATTATTTTAAAAATAATTATACATATTATTGATGCAATTAATATATATATATATATATACCTATATATTTTTTTATGTTATGTCTAATATTGTAAAGTCTATACAAGAGCAATCTATAAAATAACTATCATTATCAATAAATTATTTCAATCAAACTATATATATATACATTCAAATATATCTATATCATATATTTTTTAAAATAAATGTGCCCGTGGGCTGTGTTCGACTAAGGCTTGATTTTTTATATAAAAAAACGTCCTAGTTCATGCTCGGGTTAGGCCCAGCTTGATCCACCTAAACTACCTATTTTTAATTTTCAAATAATAAAAAATTATATTTTTATTAATTGTTATAATTATTCTTAAATAAAATACATTTTCATTTTATTTAAATTATAGTCAAATTTGATCGGATGGTCCAAACAATCTGTAAAATTTAATTTAGAATGATTAAATTAATAAAATATTAAATTGAAAAAATTATTTAGTTTACGATGATAATTGTAAACTTTTATTGTATTTAATTTACGATAATAATTATAAACTCTTATTTTAATTTAAATATTCAATTTTTAATAAAATTAAAAAATAATCAAAATGTAACATTTTCAAACGTTACATTAAATGCAAGAAATTAGAGGCTCTAGTACTTCTGAATAGTTGTTACTAAAATTAGATCTGAACGTTACTTTATACTCTTATTTAACATTTATTAATAATATTATATTAAACTCATTATAATATCGTAAATCAAATCAAATAATTTTATTTAAGATTTTATATCATTTGGAATAATGTAAGAGTATTTGAACCAATTGCTTGATTAATATATATATTAAAATTTAAAACCCCAAAAACTAAAATCTTGCATTATAAATGATAAATTTTAATTTTAAATCTTAAACTTCAAACTTATAAATCTTAAATTCTAAATAAAATAGATAATCAGTGAAATAAAAATATTGTTATAAAATAAAATTTATATCATCTATATATCATATAATTTTTTATATGTATTTACTATAATTATAGATTAGAATAAATGAATTTTCTTTTGGTTAGAGATTATTTCAAGTATTTCAATTTATTAATTGAACTTGTTTAAAAATTATTAATTAAACTGATTCTGCATGTGGTTTGGAATAGGGATTGGCATGGGTCGGATTTCGACCAACCCGACACGACCTGAAAAATATATATCATCCATTCGATCCGAATTCGATCAAATTTTTGAGATAAAATCCAATTTTGATCCGACTCGATCCAAAATAATAAAAAATATTATTATTATTCAATAAAACCGTGATTTAATTGAAAAATAATATATTGAGGGTATTATTGTAATTATTTATAAAAATATAAGATAAAATTATATTTTTTCCGAATCATGTATTTTCACCATAAAATCGAATTCGACCCAACCCGACCCAAATATCGCATTTAAAAAATTCGTCCCTACCCAGAATCTAATTTTTTTTAAAAAAAAAACCCGACAGTCCGAAGTCCATCCCTAACTTGGAACCCATGTCGGAGGAAAATAAAAGCAAAAATATTAATAACGCTAATTCCTCCTTGATGCGCGTATGGAAAATTGTGATGAAGGGCCCCATCGCTTACATCTTGGTTTTGACCTTAAAAAAATAAAATAAAAATAAAAAATAACTACTTTAATAACTAAAATGATTAGAATTATTCTTAGGAAAAATTATAATTTATCATTCAACTTTGATCATATTTATATTTTGATCATTAAACTTTATAAATTTTAAATTGATCATTTAATTTTGATATACTCTATTTTTTATTATTTCAATGTTAATTATTTAACGATGTTATGACAAGATATCTATTGTTTACAAGATTATGAAAATATCTCAAATTTTTATTTTACTCTTGAAATTTTCATTCTCATATTTTTAATATAGTTTTTTTGAATTCTCTCTAATTTTACGATGCTGGGGAATATTCTTCTAAATTCCAATAATGAGAAGATGAAGAAATTGAAAACGAACAATATATTATAATTCTACGGTGATTGGATGATAGGAACTATAAATCAAAATAGTTTTTTTCTTTGATAAAGATTGAAGTTTCACGAGTTTTACAAATATATTTTTTTTAAAATTTAAACTGATAAAATGACAGAGAATGTCGAAATGAGTTATGCAAAGTCTAATGTGATTAGAAAAGACACCAAATATTAACACTATAGATAATGAAGATGAAAATGAAACTCTAAGAAATTTAAAGGTGATGGAGAGATGATGAAATGAAAAAGAGAGAGAGAATATGAGATGGTTTCCATGTCAGCAAAAAAAAAAACTATGTTATCCCGTTGTTTATGATTTAATGTTCAAGTGACAAAAAAGAAAGTAATTCAAAAGTTGAATGATTAAATTAAATATTTTCAATGTTTAGTGACTAAAACAAAAATATGATCAAAGTTAAGTGATGAGAACTTAGTTTACCCTTATAATTAAGTAAACTATAACAAATCATGTTAGGATTATTAAACACATATTTTGTCGGTACAAGAAGTTTCCTACTAGATTTGAGGAACCGAAAATAATTGTTATTATATATATATATATATATATATAATTTGTATGTGGAATCATAGTCATTATGATATGATATTCATATATTTACAATTAAAATAAGTTATCATATATTGTAAATCTGAAATTTAAATTAAATTTTATGCATGACATTCACATATACGATGAAACTCAATATAAACTTTATTTTTAGTTTTTATATTTTATATTTATTTATATTGATAATTAAAGTTAAGTTGATAAATTTACTTTAAATTTTAAATCATACATTTAAATATCAGGAAAAAAATGAAATTTAGTAAAAATTCATTAATGGTATCGTCAATTGGGTCTTAATTTTAATGAGGTAAATAGAGAATTTCATGAAATTCTTTCACAGAGATTAAATTTAAAAATTTCAGAGTAAAAGGGACTGGGGGATGAATTAAGCCATTTATACAATATTGAAGTGATTAGTGAGATCTCTCCCGCTGTTACGCTGTAGGTCCATGTGCATCAGCATTGCCAGTTGCCACCTCTTCATTAAATTTTTCGCCTACAGAGAAGCTCTCAAAACTCCATTTTTACTTTTTCCATGAATTAGAAGAGCATAATTTTCAATGTGTTTTTAAGAAAATTGTCAATTCCACTTTGGGTTTTCCCAGGTTTATTGAAAATCTGTTCTTTTTTTGCCGGAAGAAGAGATCTGATATAACTGTATTCACTTCAGTCCCTCTGTCTTTTCTTCCTTTTTGTTTTTGTCTCACAAAAAAGTGGGAAAAAATGAACATTTATTACAAGGGGTGTTCAAACTTAAGACAGAGAAGAAGCCGTTAGCATTTGAGTGGCAAAGAGCTGTTGGAAACATTAACTCTGTCTTTAAAGTTCTGGTTTCCTTAATTTGTACGAGAAAGTTTAATTTCTTCAGTACCTGGATCAAACCTCATTACTGCATAAAAGAGAAGGCTGATAAAACGCCACCCAATACCTCGTTTTTGGTGTTCTTCTCAGCTTCATAGCTCAAAGCAAGGTTCTACCTTGATTTATGCTAAAGCTTGGGTTTTGTTGTCCAAAAGCTTCTTTTTAGTGTATTTTGGGTGTTTTATGTTGAATGGGAAGTACCCTTTTCATCCTTTTTGTTGATTTAAGAGTGTTGAAGATTTGTAGAAAAAATGCATTTTTCTGTGAAGTCAAATATGCTGATTTTAGTGTTAATATGCTGTAAGATCAGTTTGTTGCTCTTGAAGAATTAGTGGGATAAGCTTCTGAGATAGGTTTTTGGTGGTGGGAAAAAAGCTTATAAGGGTTCACTAGGATTGTTTAAAAATGGTGGAAGATGTGAAGAATGATAAAGAAATGAGATCATTGGCATTGACTCCAACATGGTCTGTTGCTACTGTTTTGACAATCTTTGTTGTGGTATCTTTGATCGTGGAGCGCTCGATTCATCGCTTAAGCAAGGTGAGAAGCCGGTTCTTAGCTTCCAATTGTTGGTGTCTCTATCGTGTTTGTAGCTTTTTGTTGAACGAGATTATGCAATTATGAGTTTTTAGATAGAAATTCAATAAACTCTCATGTGCTAGGTCTGTATCTAACAATGAAATTCTGTTTAGATTGTAATTGGGGATTTTTTTTCTTTTAATTTGATTACTAATTGTGTTGTTAGTTGCTAAAAATTGGTTTTGACTGCCAAGTTATGATGTCTTGAAAAGCTTTGTCGTCGTTTCTTCTAATCTGAATTTCCCAGTTCACTGCAAAAGCAATGTGATTTGTGTTGTTCATCTCGTCTACAAACACTTCCGGCTCGTACGCTTCGGTATCTAGCATGCTCAGATTATTCTTGAGTTGAATTTGAATACTTTTTTTAAGAGATTATGCTGGCAAGAGCAGGTTCGAATTTGTTGAATATGATATGATCATACTATGTCACCTGGACTTTAGAGTTTTTGTTATGCCTTTTTACATGAAATCGATCGGTTCTTTAATTACTTTCCACTGACAAAATATGCACCAGAGGATTCAGGTGAAGTTAAGTTTAATTCCGAACAGTGGAATTATGTCCATAGACTGCTGAACATAATTCTTTTGGTAATGAGGTTCTTGGTATGCTTAAAAATGTCTTGTGACTTCTTCTACTAATTTGTTTCAGTGGTTAAGGAAAACTAATCGGAAACCTCTGCTTGCGGCGGTGGAGAAGATGAAAGAAGGTATTTTCGTATATTTTTACATGCAGCCGACTGTATTTTCTTATTTGGTGTTTGAATAACAATTTTTCATGAATTAACTTTAGCTCCCTTTCTTTTTGTCTCTCATATTTATGGTGCTGCATTTGGACTTCGACTTTAGAGTTAATGCTGCTTGGTTTCATATCGCTCCTTCTAATAGCAACCTCAAGCATAATAGCTAATATTTGCATTCCTTCAAAGTTCTACAATAGTACCTTTGCACCATGCACCAGGTCCGAGATCAATGAAGAACTTGAAGATGATACTTCCAAGGAGCGTAAGCTTTTGATGGCTTCTGATTTTCGCTTATTTAGGAGAATTTTGAATGGCATGAACCGGAATACCTGCAAAGAGGCATGTAACTAATCTATATATCGACTCCACATTTAGTTATAGTAGTTTAATTTATTCTTTTTCGGCGTTTTCATTCTTTTTTTCTTCCGTATATGATCTAACATCTTGAAACTATTCTGTTCTTCAGGGTCATGAGCCTTTTGTTTCGTACGAAGGTCTCGAGCAGTTGCATCGCTTCATTTTTGTCATGGCAATCACACATGTATCATACAGTTGCTTAACAATGTTACTTGCAATTGTGAAGGTTAGGCCCTTGAATGTTAAAAAAAAAAACACTCCTAAAGTTTGCAGTTGCATGTAACAGTTTTATGTTGATATTATTTGCTTCCGTCTTGATATGTAACTGTTTGGTAGATTCATAGTTGGAGAGCTTGGGAGGATGAAGCTCGTATGGATCGACATGATATACTAAATGGTAAGCTAAACTGTATATTATTGATAGGTTAGGATAATACTGTTTCTTTTATCATTTATGTTGATATAAGTTTCGGATGGAGAACCGATGCTGTGTATGTTGTTCTGTCTCTTCATTTTTCTTGTACCCATGTTTGGCACCCATTTTTGATACATTTTCGGACATGGATATGGGGATGTGATCCTCTACCATGTTAGACAGATACCAATATTCGACACCCACACCGCGTGTGATTTAAAAGGGTGCCATTACTGTATAGTTGCATTTATTAAATTTCTAAGAACGGATTTTGATGTTTCCATACATGTTATCAGCTGTTTTCGAAGTTATTAAAAAGATTCTTTTTCGAATTTTTATCAGAAAAAGCAAGAGAGTCGATAATGCGAAGACAAACAACTTTTGTCATAAGCCACACATCGAACCCTTGGACCAAAAACAGTCTTCTTATCTGGGTGGTAGGTGTCGAACATTTCTTCTTGCTTTGTTTACTTTGAACTTCAGATTCAATAATTTCATTGATATGCATTTTGTTGTAATTATTTGCATAATTGCCTTCAATTCTTATTTTCAACCTGCAGAAATGTTTCTTCCAGCAATTCGGGTATTCGGTTGTTCGTGCTGACTATCTCACTCTCCGTAAAGGCTTCATCATGGTGAGCAAACTATTTATGCTACCGAGATCTCAGTTCGTATTGTTCTTCAGCTTTCTTTTCTTCTTGTTTGGTGAGCAAACTCTATATGTAGAAATGTTCTCTCAGCACTAAATTGTTTCTTATCACTTATGAACATGTATGCCTTTTGTTTTTCATATTCATGGCAGAATCACAACCTGAAGTCAAAGTACGATTTTCATAGCTATATGATTCGTTCTATGGAGGAAGAATTTCAACGGATTGTTGGTGTTAGGCAAGTAATGTTTTCATAAAGAACATTCTCATTGTTTTCTCTGTCAAAGTGTCCCAAAAGTTTGTTTTTGCTCCAAAAGTGGGCTTCAAGGTTGAGTTGATTTGTGCATCGAAGATTGCTGAAGTTCTGTTTGTTAATATCTTGCAGTGGTCCGCTCTGGGGATTTGTTGTTGCCTTTATGCTGTTCAACGTGAAAGGTACCGTACATAGTAAATTGAGAATGAATTATTATGCTTCATAAGTATGTTTTCATGTTGTCACCTCTCAAGCAATCCACATTTTCGGGTTGTTTAAAGCGGAAACGTGTATGTAGGAATAACAGTTCTCATCTCGTTGCCTATCTGAACTTTTGAGTATAGGAATGATAGTTCTGATCTTGTTGCCTACCTGAATTTTCAAGTAGTGTGTCCTAACTCACTGGACTCATAATTCATTGGCTATTTTCCTTTCTTACAGGGTCTAATCTATATTTCTGGATAGCAATCATTCCCATTGCCGTAAGTCTTCTGCCTTTTCTTGTCGGTATTATTTTCGGCCTTCACTGTTTATGTTACTTGGACTTGAGTTCGAGTGACGGACATGAATATATGCCCAACACAAGCTAGGGTGATTCCAGTTGCCAAATCTTTTCGTGTTATTCTTATTTTGCATGTTCATAACCTCGTGTGCAGCTTGTTCTCCTTGTGGGTGCAAAGCTACAGCACGTCATTGCAACTTTGGCGTTAGAGACGGCTAATCTTACTGGCTCTTTTAGCAGACCAAAGCTGAGGCCTCGGGACGAACTTTTCTGGTTTAAGAAGCCGGAATGGTTGTTATCCCTTATCCATTTCATTCTATTCCAGGTGGTTGTTTACTGCAACGCAATCAAGTAAAAGACTGTTATTATTCACAACTGGCATTTCATCCGACTAATGTTCTCGTCTCATTTCTTTGCAGAATGCATTCGAACTGGCTTCGTTTTTTTGGTTCTGGGTATTTCTCTTCTCTGATCATTATCCAATAACAATCTCGATTATGCTTTTGAGTTGAACATCAAGCTCAACTTCGGTATTATATTCACGCTAATTACTTACGGTCTTTTGATATAATTGCAGTGGCAGTTTGGCTACGATTCATGCTTCATCCATAACCATACGCTTGTTTACATACGACTTATTTTGGGGTACGTGCATGTTTCTATCGAGTCTTGGTTTTATTTTACGGCTTTCACCGATCATGTGTCCTTACTTGATTCTGCTTACCTCGTAGGTTCGCCGGGCAGTTTATCTGTAGCTACATCACTCTTCCACTCTATGCTTTGGTCACTCAGGTATTGCATTTGTTCATTAACATCGCTTTCACACGGAGAAAACAATCGAAGCAAATTCGAACATTAAGAATCACCTGTATATAGAGAATTAGTTGCCGAAATCGCCACCTACTTTGGCCTTGAATTTATCATTTTCTCCGGAGAAGTTACTATCGAGCATGTGCTCATGCTCAGGGGAGTAGCTACATAACCCCACACCCCCAACAGACACATACCACTCCAACTTTCAGTGTTACTCGGTTTCAGATACGAGTGTCCGGTATAAATATTTATACGTTGTGGATGCGATCATATCCAACTGTCTTTTTAACTGCTTAAAAACAGTTTTTTGTAGTACATTTTACGGTATCAACTCTACATCAATGTCCGAACCAATCGTTTCAATAGAGAAAAACATTTTAACCGATGACTATGCATGCTGCATCTACTAAATCTCTGTTCTTTCAGATGGGAACAAACTACAAGGCGGCACTAATTCCACAAAGGATACGGGAGACAATCCACGGATGGGGTAAGGCAGCAAGGAGAAGGAGGAGGCTCGGACGTTTCACCGATGATTCAACCATACATACAGACACAAGTACTGTAATGTCGCTCGAGGAAGATGACCACGAGTGATTGATATTCACGAAGACGGCAACGACACATACACTGAGGTAGAGTTGCAACCTCCACCAAATGTTGCTGCATCCACTCCTTCCCCGGTTTTTGCTAATGAAACTTCAAGCCGGGTCGGTGCACCTTTACTTAGACCGTCGTCTTCTATTTCCGCGACGACCATCTCTAGTTTACAGAAGGAAGATTTCCAAAGATCATCTTCTATGCCTGTTAGAGAGAATGACACGGAAGTACAACGTATGTGTTGTAACGACTTTAGGTATAGGGTTAAAGACAATGACAAAATAATAATTCGTAGGTTATCCGATCATAATTTATGTTGTTGGGATTTTTCATTTTCCGTAAATTATTTTTGTTTTATATTCGTGTTCGACATATACTTATATATCGACATATGAAGGAATTGACTGTATATGACTGATCGGAAGTTTAAATTAATTATAAAATAATAATTAAATATATCAAATTATATAAAATGGCCATTGTACATTACAAATGAAAAATATTTTATAATCGTTTGAGTTTAATGATACTATTATAATTTCTAAAACTTTTAGTTTTTTTTTAAATAGTCATTTAATCATTAATAGAAAATAGTGTAAAAAATGCGACGGGTCTTAACTAGGATGAAACAGAGACTTGAGAAACCAGATTGATGAGCTGATGGACATGCATCACTTTCGACAATAAAAATCCCAATTCAATGATAAGACAAAAATGGAAACAAATAGCGTGAGATTCGATAGAATCCACGTCCCGAGGACAATCAATACAAAAAGGCCAATATAAAAACATCTGAATCTCACACCACCGCCCCTACAGCCATGGGTCCATCGGCACCATCAACATTTAACTCGACAAAACCCTCGCGCCAAAACCTTGAATGAAGAGTGTATTTAACCCTTTTTAACATGTTAATATAAATTTATCAATTACCTAAATTTTGAGTTAATGAATGGTACAAAATTAAGTAAAATAAATGGCAATATATCAAAAAATTTATAACACGTTGATCTTGAATAAACTTTCTAGACAAAACGAACAAAAACACCATATCGTTAAGAATTATGTACAATAGGTTTAAAAACTTCTAAGTATATAATATTTGTACGAACGTAATCAAAAATTTTAAGATCAAATTAAGCAAAATTTAAATAATGATCTTTAACAATAAAAATGTTAAGCAATTAAAATTTTATGTTATAAATTCTTCATGGAAAGAAAATCATTATGGGATTTTTTTTATAAAAATGAAATAAACTAGAAAAAAATTAATGTGAAATTCATGGTCAAATAAACACAAATTTGGTAATTAAAGATATGAAATTAAATAATATATATCTATTTTTTAATATTGGAAACTCTAATTTATTCATAAAAAATTTATGAATTCGCTAAATTCAAATTATTTTTTACATGAAATTAAAATTATAAATAAATAAACAAATATATATATATGTATGTTTTAAAATGTCAATGTAATGATGATTTATTAAAATACATATTATAGAACACATAAAAAATCAACAAGAATAAAAAAGATAATTAACCGACCGAATTAAGCATAAAAAATAATTTCTAAATCAGTACTTAATTATTCAATAGTTCTAGAAAACACCCACAAAGCTACCAAGTACCATACTCAAGAAGACACTAGCTGCTAAAACCATAACACTGGAATTAGTTGCAGTGGCAAATGCCTTTGCAGGAGCCACAGCCGGCTCGAACTCACTAGTCGGAGAGCCTATTTGTGTATCAGGAGGTGTCGATGAATCTATCGGTGATTGAGATGGAATAGCCTGTGGTGGAGCTGGTGGGTTTGAAGTTGGTGCCTGAATAGGACGATTGAAAGAAGGTGGAGTTGAAGCTTGGGGTGATGCTGAACGTGGAGATGGAGATGAAGTTTTAGGAGGATGTGTTGGGACTGAATATGGTGCAGATGATTGTTTAGGAGGTTCAGCAACCGGTGACACATATGTAGGACTAGGAGTCGAGGTTGTTGGCCCAGAAACTGGACCACGGTGATCGGGAGAGTGTGCAGACCATGGAGATGATCCAGGTGAAGCAAATGATTCTTTAGGAGGTGCTGCACCGGGTGTTGGTGATGTAGGAGCCAAGGCTGGGACTGAAACCGGACCATGATGCTTGGGAGAGTGTGCTGGCCAAGGAGACGGTCTTGATTCTTTAGGAGGTTCAGCCACAGGTGCTGTAGATGTAGGAGACAAGCCTGGACTAGCATTTGGACTGTGTTGATACGGAGAGCGTGTTGGCCCCGAAGAAGGCGCTACAATAGGACCGTGATGCTTGGGAGATGTAGGAGCCAAGGCCGGCCCTGAAACCGGACCATGATGCTTGGGGGAGTGTGCTGGCCAAGGTGATGGTCTTGATTCTTTAGGAGGTTTAGTTATAGGTGCTGTAGATCTAGGGGACAAGCCTGGACTAGAAGTCGGACCATGATGATATGGAGACTGTGTTGGCCTCAAAGCCGGCGCTACAACAGGACCGTGATGTTTGGGAGATGTAGGAGCCAAGGCTGGCCCTGGAACAGGACCATGACGCTTGGGAGATTTAGGAGCCAATACTGGCCCTGAAACAGGACCATGATGCTTGGGAGATTTAGGAGCCAATGCTGGCCCTGAAATAGGACCATGATGCTTGGGAGAGTGTACTGGCCCCAGGGATGGTCTTGATTCTTTAGGAGGTTCAGCTACAGGTGATGGAGATCTAGGAGCCAATGCTGGTCCTACTACACGACGACGATGACCGTGATGCTTGGAAGATCGCAATTGCCCTGCAGCATCAGTGATCGAGATATGGTTAAGAACACATTCAAATCGAAGCAAAGCAAGCAAACAGAGAACCAAAAGTCTTACCGAGGATGACATCGACCTGGAAACTTTGTCTAGCAGCCAACTCATTGCCACCAACGAAGAAGTTTCTATAGGCATCAGAGACAGAAACAAAACACCAGATGAACACCAAGAAAAGGCTGAGAAATTTCATATTGAAAGAGATCATATGATGATTTGTGTGATTAGCACACGGTTACATACATACATATATATATTACATGAATGTAGATACGTACAGAGAATGGGAAAATATGGGAAGAAGCATAAAAGAAAGCTCTTTAAACCCCAAAATTATGGAAAACTAATACTAAAGAGGTAATTTTTTGAATAAATGAAAGAATGATTTATGAAGGAATAGTGCAAATAATAGGAATTAAATTGATTTCATTGCCTTTTATTTTTGATAAAATTGCCATGTTTATATATAATTAAACCAGTATATCTTGGTCTAATTAATGCCTGTTTAATGGCATTGGATTTAATGGCCTGGTGTTGAACGTGTATCACCGTAGCTAGCGTACTCAGTACTCTGCCGAGACGAATCCAAGCGGATCGAGAAGAGTTTTCGCTTCGGTCACGGCCTTTAAGAGGTTTGCTTCGCTTGTTCTTCCACATCAACGCTTAGTGCAACGTTTTCCCTCCCCATGAGTCGGAATTGACGCGTGGTGTCGCCGAAACAGGCCATCATAACAATGTCTCCGACTCTATATCAATATAAGTCCGAAAAGATTATATCATTATCCGACTCAGTTTTTTAAAAAAAAAACCCAACCTTATCATATTAGGTTGAAATTCGTCAAGTACGAGTCTCATGTTTATCCTTAGGAAGTTTGACTCGAAAATTAAAGACTTTTACTCGATATAGACCCGCAACAAACTCATCATGTATTTTGAGATAAAAATTTGTTCGATCCAAGTTGATATGAATAATTCAATTTTATTCGACAAGACAGAATTAATTGAATATACATATAGAACGACTTGATATTTGTTTATAAAATAGTGTAATGCAAAGAAGTAGTTTGTATTACACATTGGTGAGATACAAGCTTGGTGAAAGATATATATACGGATCTTTATCTTTACTCATATTAAGTAATAAAGGAGGAAGCCCACAATCACAAGATTAATAGCTTTGTACCCTACTTATTGAGCTAAAACGAACTCTTAAGGATGATGATACATGAAAAACTCTAAACGAGTCGTATCGTAAACTTTTCAAAACAAACCATAAAATTCGAATCACCAAACTTGGAAATAATTGCATAAGGAACATAACCGTATATAGACACTAAACAATTTTAATGTTTTTTCATTTCAAACATGAGATAACTCTTGAATCCAATACCTTTAACGCTTCCCTAGGTTTGATGAAAATGGGGGCATGTATTGGTTCAAAGAAGCTCCTTGGGACACAAAGTAAGCCATCGGTGCCTCAAAAGTTCCTTGTTTTACAACCCTATTCTCCAAAGCTGCAATTATTTTGTTTCCTATACATTCTATAGGTAAAATGCAATGAATCTTCAATTCTAGAGCAACATTCTTCCATCACCTTTGGGTCAAGCTCTTTTTCATCGTTGCCTTCCTTTGCCTTAAGCTCCCAGAATATGACATAGTGGTCTGGTGTTGAAGATGTATCACCGTATCTAGTGTATTCTGTCAAGATGAATCCAAGTGGATTGAGAAGAGGTTTCGCTTCCATCACGGCCCTTAAGAAGTCTGCTTCGCTTGTTCTTTCCCCACAAATAGGAATTGAGGTGGATTGTTGTGGAAGCCTGTCACCATAAAAACGTCGCCAACTCTATAGCGATATAATCCTGAGAAGATTAGATCATTATCCGATGCGTTAATTTTGGCATTTGATTAAATTCATATTATGATTTAGTAGTAGGGAAGTTTACCTCTAGAACTCGTGACAAGTAGTTCATAACATCAAACAAGCTTCACATTTACAAGATCAACAGGTTTGGTATCTTCATCATTGCTCTTCATTTCTATAGATTCACTACCCGATTTTGAGATTCCGTAACACATTCTTCCTTTATCGGAACAAATTCATAATAAACTACATCAGGGAGAAATGTGTAAGAGACATAGACATCTGAAGGTTTACATAGAGGTTCTAAGTTTATCCCAAGGGCACCTTCCGAGCAACCATAAAAACCTGACACTAATGGGAGCCCTTCGCAATAGAAATCAAGTGCTTTAGTGTATTGAATCATAGAACCCCTACATACGGAATTAATGTACTTTGTTTTAGGCCATAGCTTTCTGATTATCCCATGATTTGCAACTACATATGTTTTCTATCAAGTCGGCCAATTCTGGATTAGGCTTCAAGATTAATGATGCTGCATTTCGGCATCCCAAGTCAGTGATCCGATCACTTATTTGACCAGTTCTTATATTAGGGCATAGCTCTTGCCAGTTATTTTCTAAAAACTTGAAACCTCTTAGAACCGTAGATGCGAAGAATGAACCAATCATGATGACCACATCTTGTTGTATTAAACCGAAAAGTAATTGACAGTACATGCTCTGTTTGGTGTCTGGGCAAAAGATAGTCTCAAAAGGGCTTGTGTAAAGTTTGGGCAGAAGGGCTTGAATACTCTTAAACACTCTTGATGAGACTGCGCTTGCCTTGAGGCCAGAAGGATTTTCAATATCTGGTTTGGCAAACATAAGTTCCATTCTTTTACCGGCTCCGTCTTTGTCACCAAAGTGCCTGTAAATAGATTAGGTAAGATTCAATACGGGAACATGAGACAAAGTCACCAATATTTCAAGACACCAACATAACACAGGATACTGATGTTAGTTTTTACTCGAACTCAAATGTGAACCAGATATGAGTAGTTAAAAAAAACAAAGTATTTGGAGGGTATTTGAAGAATTATATCACTGTACTTATGTCCAACTATCGAACATAGATGCTGTAAGTTTGGAGGCTGATTGAAGGTTGGGTGCCGGAGCTGGTGTGGGCAGTGACTAGGCTTAAAGGTAAACGTTCCTGTCCACTTTGCTTAAACTGGCCTGGAATGCATATATCTACAGAGTTGGTGGGAAAGGAATTGTAGGGTGTTTGGGGGTGGAAGGAAGGATGTCATGGACTTGGTTCGAGAAATCAAGGAGGACGTTAGGCTGCCGCTTGTGGGATGACAGGATGAAGGTGTTAATATCAGGCTTTGTATAGATTGGGGAATTGATTCATCGGGTAATGCTGTATAGTTGGGGTGGTAATGTAGTTTTGGTTTTGAGGTTGCAGGAAGCTCTAGTTTGTGTTATTAGTCAACTAGTACTTTGTATATTTGTGGCAGTCACTGCTTTCTTTGGGTAATGAAATTCATCATTCATCCAAAAAAATAAAATCTAAACCATATCCCTATACTCACGAGTCACATCCAGAGCTATAGATCGATGATTCTCTTCTTCAGCTCATTGATCAGATTAGTAAACAATCAATCAGTGTACAAATCAAATGATAAACTTCAATAAAATCGGGATGGGGAAGCTTACTTTGTCATCACAGACCGGTACAAGGTAACAAACGATGGCGTTAAGTCGACACTTTTACCAGTGACAGGTATCAGCTTTGGCTGCCCACCTGATGTCCCAGTACTGCATTTAATCAAACAGATGATAAACTTATTGAGAAGAAAAAAGAAAGGAAAAACACAAAGGAAAGCACACAAAAAACAAAGAAACCCATGCCTTAGAGAGAACCCAGTGACGGATTCAGCTAAAAGAATATTTAAAGATGCCTCCCCATTGGCTATTCTATCAATATAACTATAAGGCTTGAGATCTTCATAAGCAACAATGGGTACATTCTTTTTGAAGAGTAGCTTGTCGGTTTGGCCATGGAGGAACCGCCTCAAGTATTTCACCCCCCAACTGGTCCTGAATTTACTGGGCATTTGTGGTAAATTCCTCCAGCACCTTCAACCCAGCTTCATATTCATCGGTTGCATCAATTCTAAAACCGATCTCTGCTCTGAAAACGATAAGATATTCGAAGCTCTTCGTGTTTTATTATTTACGCTATGGAAACGGTTAGATAACGACATGTATAATGGCTATAGACATCAAAGGTTTTTTATTTTTAATCAAATTATATTTTTATTTTCTTAAATTTATATATTAGTTAGTTAACGTCACGTTAAATTTAAGCCGAACTCTGACATAAACTTGCACCCTCCAAAATCTTTGTAATAAAATATATAAGGATATTTACTTATATGACCCTCAAGTTTGTTTTAAATTTTATCCTTCATTTTTTGTCCCCTAAGTTTGATTTCCGACTATATGCCGCGCATATATAATATTTCTTATGCTTAGGGTTATTATTTCTACATATGTATATGAATATGCTTATTGTTACATCTATATGACATTCATTACAAAATGATTAAAATATTCTATATACTGTCGATAAATCAAATAAATAAATATTTTATGCTACATTCATGAAGTAATTTATGTGACGATATCCTCTTGGAGTTCTTGAACCTGATCTTGCCTAATCATTTTGCAGACAATCGCTAATCAAGATATTCAAGGGGTGATCAAAGTCCCCGGGTCATGGTAAGCAAATGCACTTGTAGCTTATCATCGACCTCCGCAATTACAACACCTCACACACTTGTGCTCTTAAGCTATCAGCTCTCCCAAACTTAAGGATGAAACCCTTGATCCATGCACCATTATCGTAACACCCTTAATCCGACTTGGAAGTTTGATCGAATAAATGATGTTACATTTAGACTCCGAAACAGTTCGGAGTCACGAATGGACACGATTCAGGCAATTATCAAGGAATTAAAGGCGTTAAACTAAGAAGGGATTGAATTGCAAAGAAATCATAATATATTGCAACATACGCAATTCGATTAAAATATCAAACATCGACGAACACACATGGAAACGGCGAAATATTCAAGTGATCACATAGGAGTTTTGGGGCTGAAAAACTTAGCTATAACTCTTGAATCCAATATCTCTAAGGCTTCCTTAGATTTGATGCAAACGGGCGTCTTATATTGGCTCAAAGAAGCTCCTCTGGATATGAAGTAATCCATTAGCGCCTCAAAAGTTCCTTGTTTTACCACCCTAATCTCCAAAGCTTCAATTATATTTTCTTTCCTATACAATCTATAGGTATAATGTAATGAATCTTCCATTCGTGAGCAACATTCTTCCATTACCTTCAGGTCGAGCTTGTTGACGTTGTTGCCTTCTTTTTCCTTGAGCTCCCAGAATATGACATAGTGACCTGGTGTTGAAGATGTATCACCGCAGCTACTGTACTCTGACAAGATGAATCCAAGTGGATCGAGAAGAGTTTTCGCTTCAGTAACGGCTTTTAGAGGTCTGCTTCGCTTGTTTTTTCCGCATCAACGCCTAGAGCAACGTTTTGCCTCATCACAAATCGGAGTTGAGGTGTATTGTTGTGGAAACCTGTCACCATAAAAACGTCGCCGACTCTATATTGATATAATCCTGAAATGATTAGATCATTACCCGATGCGTTAATTTTCGTATTTGATTAAATTTGGATCATGATTTAGAAGTTGTAGGAAATTTTACCTCTAGAACTTGTGACAAGTAGTTCATAACATTGACCAAGCTTCACATTTACAAGATCAACAGGTTTGGTATCTTCATCACCGCTCTTCGTTTCTGTAGATTCACCGGGAGACACACAGTTAAACAGATCCTGATTTTGAGATTCCATAACGCAATCTATCTTTGCTGGAACAAATTCGTAGCAAACCGTATTGGGTAGCAACGTGTAAGAGACATCTGAAGGTTTACATAGTGGTTCTAAGTTGATCCCAGAGGCACCTTCCGAGCAACCATAAGAACCTGACACCAAAGGGAGCCCTCCGCAATAGAACTCAAGTTCTGCAGTGTATTGCATCATAGAACCTGTACATGCGGCACTAATGTACTTCGTTTTAGGCCATAACTTTCTGATTATTCCATCCCATGATTTGCAGCTACATATGTTTTCCATCAAGTCGGCCAACTCCGGATTAGGCTTCAAGATTAATGTTGCTGCATTTCTGCATCCCGAGTCAGTGATCCGGTCACTTATTTGACCAGTTCTTATATCAGAGCATAGCTCTTGCCAGTTATTTTCTAAAAACTTGAAACCTCTTATACTGTAGATGCGAAGAGTGAACCGATCATGATGACCTCATCTCGTTGTACTAAACCGAAAAGTAATTGACAGTACATGCTCTGTTTTGTGTCTGGGCAAAATATAGTCTCAAAAGGGCTTGTGTAAAGCTTGGGGAAAAGGGCTTTGTTGAGTTAATCGATTGACGGAATCGATCAAGAGGGGAGTGAATTGGCAATAAAATTTTAGTGGAAGCTTTTGCAGAAAATTGAAAGAAATTGCACAGCGATTTAGAGTGGTTCGACTTTCTCAACCAAAATCTACGTCTACTACCTTAGCTATCACACTAAGGATTTTCCACAAATTCACTAATTTGTCTTTCTTTTGAGGACAAAGAGTAACCTTACAAACCCTCAAGAATTATACCCCAAATTCTTGAGAACACTCTCTCCCTAAGAGAACAATACAAATTTGCAAACTTACAAAGAAATCCTCAAAAGGTAGATTGTTTGCACAATTCTAAAACAAAGAAAAGAACACTCAAGAATGAATACAATTGAGCACAATAAGTGTTCTTGAAAGAAAAATGAATATTGAATGAAAAATAGGCTTGAAATGCTCAAACTTGAGGTTTGATGCTTTCTCTTTGATTCTCTCTTGATTCTAGTTGCTTGATGTTTCTTGTTATTGATCAATGACTTCTAAGCTTGCTTAAATACACCTTGAATCACTTATGAACGTTGGGGATGATTAGTGGAGTCAATATAGCCGTTTAAGTGTGAAAACAATTAATTAAAAACAATTGGGAGCGTCAGTGCATCGATGCATACCCATGGTGCATCGGTGCATCGGTGCATCAGTGTAAAATTCAAATATTTTGACCGTTGGACCCTTAGTGCATCGGTGCACTAAGAGTGCATCGATGCATCAAGTGCATTCGATGTTTCAAAATAGCCAGAGTGCATCGATGCATCAAATGCATTCGATGTTTTCATAAAATCCTCAGTGCATCGGTGCATGGTATGTGCATCGATGCATGAAATGCATTCGATGTTCAATTTAATTCATGGTGAATCGATGCATGGATTGTGCATCGGTTCCTTACTCTGAAAAATTGATTTTAGGCTTGATTTTTGGTTCAAAATACTTTGTGAAAATTGTTTCAAAAATATATTAAGTATAAAACACAATTTTACACATTTAGTAAGGTTTGAAATTGATCTTAAAAGACTTGGAGTAATAATTTGATATTCAATTAATTGAATCGAATATATTTAGAAAATCATTTGTAAAATCTTAAAATTTATTTAAACTAATTTGTTATATCGAAATACAAATTTTTTTCAACAATCTCCCCCTTTTTGATATAACAAAACATTTGTGTTATTTTAAGATTTTCTAAAAATTTGAAATCAATTTCAATTTAGAAAAATTACTCCCCCTTACTATAACACTTCTCCCTTTTAAAACATTTTAACACTTAACATTTCTCCCCTTTTTTGTTAAATCAAAAAGACTTAAAATCGATTTGAACAAGGTTTTGAAAAACATAGCCAATTAAATATATATATATATATAGCTTAAGCTGCTAAGATCACAATCAAAAGAGAGTTAGCCATTAGTTTCATAATCAATATTCATAATAAAAATGTGAAATGGTAAATTGGTCATATTGCAACTAAAAAATAAATGATGCATATGTTGTAATAAACCAAAATATATATAAAATATCAAACAGTCATCCAACGTTCAAAGAAAGATAATCCAAAATGTTTTAACAATTCAAGTTCAACCCAAAAACAATGAAAGATAAGTCTATTCATCCATTGAAGGATCAGGAGGAGGAGGAGGGAAACGAGCTCTCATCTCAAGCGAGAGTGCATCCAAACGATCATTCATATCTTGTTTTCGAGCTCCCAAGGTAGAGAGTTGGGACTCAATGAATGTGTAGCGCGAATCCATGGACACATACCGTAAATCAAATGTCTCCAAAAACGAATGAAAATACGGAGGCATTTGTTCTTCTTGTGGAGCTGGTTCCGGTGCAGGCTCGTCATCAGGTACGTGATCATCGATGTCTTGCATAAGTTGTTGAAATTCAGGATCATCGTCATCACCGGAGCTGGAGGTGGAGGAGCACGAGAGGAGCTAGGAGCAGCTCGTGAGGAACTAGCTCCCGGAGTTTGCTTTTCGGGTCTAAAAACCCATTGACCGGTAACCTCGTTTTGTTTCCAATCCGCTTTCTTCAAGGATGTGAGATTGATTTGATTTTGAAGTGGGATAGGATTGTCAAGAGAAACGTCTAGACCAAGTTTGATAAAGAGGATACTAAGAAGACATCCATAAATCAATGTTTCAACATGTTTTGAAGGAACAATGTTTTTGATATCCACTAGTTGACTGAATATAATGTGGGGTAGATTTATTTTGATTTTATTTTTAAGACAATACATCCACCATAAGTCTCTAGCACGAAGTGTGGAGTACCTACCTCCGGATGGTCTAAACCACCAAGAGATCATCAAATGGAGAAAACGATCGTGATGAGATCGTAGAGTACTAACACTTGAGTTTGGAACATAAGGATATTCCACATTTTCACTTTCATTATATACTCCATTATCATCTAACCCAAATCGGAAAGCTATAATCTCGGGGTCAATATTAATATATTGGCCTAAAAGATAGGATCTAATGGCTATAGTTTCACATTGAGTTTCATTTTGAATACACACCACATTGGAATAGAAAATGCGGACCAATTGTTGATAGACGACAGGTTTAAGCTTAAACAATTTATCAAACTTCCAAGCTTTAAGAATCGGAAGGTATTCGAAATCAATGTCAACCATAGCTTGAAGGGAAGGAATATGCTCTTCACGGATTCTATAAGTTTGGAAAGAGTTTTTGTACCTAGAGTACAATTCGTCTCTACGACGCTCAGGCATGTTAAAACAAGATCCTAATAGAAATGAAGGTGGAGGAGGAACGGATTAAGAGGTTGAGGAACGGGATGACGGTTTTGGTTTGACCGACTCGAAGATGACCTAGGTCGTTTAGGATTTGACATGATTAAAGGAAATCAGAATAAGGAATATCACCTGCAATTTGAAACACATGTATGCATAATCAATCCCAAAACTCAAATGAATCCTCAATAATTCAAGGTTCTCTAAACCATATCCTAATGGGTATATTTTGAAAACTTTTTAATAATATCATAATATAGTTTTCATGAAAACAACACAATTAAATAAAAAATATTACTAATTTTGATTTTTTAAATTTCGAAATTCAAAGAAAAATCTTGAAAAATTGTTTGTTTTTGACGAAATTGGTAGTAAAATCTAGTTTAGAACCAACAAACAATCAATGCCTGATATAATGTTCATCCTAGAACTAATCAAAACTAGTTCTAAAATCAAAAATCAATAAAATAGAGTTTTTTTTTGAAATATTACCTTGAAAATTTGGATTGAGAGGGATGAGGAGTTTTTTTGCACGATTTAATGATATAAGAAGGTTTGAAAGTTGAAAAACTTGAAGATTCCGACGAAAATCGTTGATTTTGAGCAAGAATGGAGATATTTAGAGTGAGAGGGACGAATGGCTAGAGAGGATAGTTTTTAGGGTTTGAGATAAATAAGAAAAATAAGCTTTTAAAACCCCAAAACCCAACGGATACATCGATGCATGACCATGTGCATCGATGCACATTCAAGGCGTGCATCGATGCACATTCAAGGCGTGCATCGATGCACATTCAAAGGGATGCATCAATGCACTGTTAAGTGTATCGATGCACTAAGCACATAAATGATAAAAATCCATTTTTAAAATACTCAAAATGCTAAATTAACTTTCTCTAGTGGTATTGGCAACTCATATATTGAAAATTAATCATGTTCAAATAATCAAATTAATCTTTAAACTATATTTGAACATAAAATTAATTTTCATCAAGAATCATAAACTCCCTCTAACTAATAGCAATGAATGCAATCAAAAAATAAGAAATTTTCATTTAGTCTTAAAAGTGCTAAAATTATTTTAAACACTAAGTGAAGATAGGTTGGTCAAACCTAATTCTCTCCTAAGTGTCCAAAATCTTTCCTTGTCTAAAGGTTTTGTAAAGATATCCGCTAATTGGTGCAAAGTATCAACAAATTCTAGAACTACATCTTCCTTAGTGACATGGTCTCTAATGAAGTGATGTCTTATTTCAATGTGCTTAGTTCTAGAGTGTTGGATGGGATTTTTAGTGAGACAAATAGCACTAGTATTGTCACACTTGATAGGAATGGTACCTATTTTAATTCATAATCAAAAAGTTGTTGTTTCATCCATAAAAATTGTGCAGAACAACTACCAGCTGAAATGTATTCGGCTTCAGTGGTAGATAATGCAACACAATTTTGTTTCTTTGAAAACCAAGAAATCATCATATTTCCAAGGAATTGGCAAGTACCAGAGGTGCTTTTCCTATCTAATTTGCATCCTCCATAATCCGCATCAGAAAAGGCATGCAAGCTAAAGCTAGAGTCTCTAGGATACCAAAGTCCTAAACTAAGAGTGTCCTTAAGGTATCTAAAGATTCTCTTAACAGCTAGTAAATGTGATTCCTTAGGGCATGATTGAAATCTAGCACATAAGCAAACACTAAACATAACATCTACACATTTACCTCCTTCATCCAAGTCAAGCTTTGTAGAAGAGCTCATTGGAGTGTCATGAGGTTTCCCATTTTCCAGTCCAAACTTCTTGAGCATATCTTTGACGTACTTAGCTTGATTGATGAAGATGCCATCTTTTCTTTGCTTTATTTGGAGTCCCAAGAAAAATGAGAGCTCCCCCATCATGCTCATCTCAAACTCACTTTGCATTAGCTTAGAAAATTCTTGGCAAATAACATCATTAGTAGAACCAAATATTATATCATCAACATAAATTTGAACTACTAATAAATCTTTATCTTTATGCTTTAAAAACAATGTAGTGTCAACCTTCCCTTTTGAAAAACCTTTTTCAATTAAAAAGTTTGACAATCTTTCATACTAAACTCTAGGAGCTTGTTTTAAACCATAAAGCGCTTTTGTCAATTTAAGAACATGATCCAGAAATTTTGAATCTTCAAAACCTGGAGGTTGTTCCACATACACTTCTTCCTTTATAAAACCATTTAAAAATGCACTTTTAACATCAATTTGATATAATTTAAATTCATGAAAACATGCAAATGCTAATAACATTCTAATTGCTTCCATCCTAGCTACGGGGAGCGTATGTTTCAACATAGTCTATGCCTTCTTCTTGAGTATACCCTTGAGCAAAAAGTCTAGCCTTGTTTCTCACTATATTACCACTCTCATCAAGCTTATTCCTAAATACCCATCTAGTACCTACAGTAGATTTATTACTAGGCCTTTCAACTAATGTCCATACTTTACTTCTCTCAAATTGATTTAATTCTTCTTGCATAGCCATAATCCAATGTTCATCTTTTAATGCTTCTTTAATATTCTTAGGCTCTATGCATGAAATAAATGCAACATAATTACAAATATTTCTAAGAGAAGATCGAGTTGTTACCCCTTTGGATGGATCACTTATAATCTCACCATCCTTGACATAGTTGTACTCTCTTGGATAAGATACTTCCCTTTCTTCAATGGTTGGATTCTCAAGAGGATCATGAGTTACCTCATCTTTTGTTTCTTCCTTTGATGATGGTTCTTCAACGTCATGTCTAGCTTCATTTGTATTTATAATACCTACATCATCATTCACACAAGAATCCTTCCTCGGAAGGGGATTATCATCGAAAACAACCTGTATAGACTCTTATACGACTAAAGTTCTTTTATTAAATACTCGATAAGCTTTAGAATTTAAGGAATAACCCAAAAAAATTCCTTCATCACTTTTAGCATCAAATTTGCTAAGGTTTTCTTTACCGTTGTTTAAAATAAAACATTTACATCCAAAAGGATGAAAATAGCTAATGTTAGGCTTTTTATTTTTGAAAATTTCATATGGAGTTTTCTTTAAAATAGGCCTAATCATTACTCGATTTACAACATAACAAGCGGTATTTGTGGCTTCCGCCTAAAAATATTTTGGAAATTATTTTCACAAAGCATGGTTCTAGCCATTTCTTCTAAAGTTCGATTTTTCCTCTCAACAACTCCATTTTGTTGAGGGGTTCTAGGTGCTGAAAAATTATGGCTAATACCATTAGAATTACAAAATTCATTAAATCCAAGATTTTCAAATTCAGTGCCATGATCACTTCTAACACTAGTGATAGAGTAGCCTTTTTCGTTTTGGACTAGTTTTGAAAATGTGATGAAATTTTCTAATGCTTCATCTTTGTACTTAAGAATAGAACCCAAGTATATCTAGAATAGTCATCTACCAAGACAAATGCATATTGTTTTCCACCCAAGCTAGTAGTCCTAGTTTGCCCAAAAAGATCTATATGGATCAATTGTAATACTCTACTAGTTGATATGTCATTAATGGATTTAAAAGAAACTCGCTTTTGTTTTCCTTTAGCATAAGCATCACATATTTTATCATTATCAAATTTAAGCTTAGGCAACCCTCGAACTATATCACCTTGAGTTAGCCGTTGCAAAACACTCATACTAGCATTTCCTAGTCTCATATGCCATAACCAACTGTCATGTTCATCCTTAGCAACTAGGCAAAAATTAGTCATATCAATAGAATCTAAATGCACCATGTATATGTTTCCTATTCTATGACCAACAAGCATAATCCGATTAGATGCAATGTCAATGACTTTACAACCATTAATATCAAACATGACATTGAATCCCTTATCACAAAATTGACTAATACTGAATAGATTATGCTTTAATCCATTCACATATAAAACATTCTTAATTTGTATGGAAGATGTATTACCAATAGTATCAATACCTTCAATGTGACCTTTTGAATCATCACCAAAAGTCACTTCTCCTCCATTTTTGGCATAAAGCTCAATCTCATGTGTCTTGAGCACCAACTATCAAGGTACCATGAATTTGGATTTATTTCCCGTGCCTTGTAGCAATGCTCCTTTTCCTACAAACATACATTAATTTCTAATTTTTGGTACTCAAATTTTTTTGGGTCTATATTCATTAGTTTCCAAAATCCTAATCCTCTTAGGTATCCATTTGTGTAGGATATCCTTATCTTTAGTAGTAATGAGCTCTTTAGGAACCCATATACTTCTAATGATTTTTCCATTAGAGGTTCTTTGGGACATCTATGATTGTAGTTTTTAAAACTTTTTCTAACAAAGTTGGATTTTGAATTTTCTCCATTTTCAAAACGTTTTGTTCCAACTTTATCAAAAGAAGTTTTAAGATCATCAATTTTCTTTTGATGATCATCATTGACCTTTGAAAGTAAATTTTTCAAATCCAAATTTTTCTTTTCAAACTCTTCTAGTTTGATTTGCAAATATTTGATTTTACTTTCAAGATCGTTGTTGGTTTTGGATATGAGTTTATTTCATTTTTCAATTTTGAAACATCATTTTTATATTTTAAAAACAATTTCTCATCATCCGAAGCCAACCCATTATATTCCTCTAATAACTCTTCATAGGATAAATCATCAAAATCAGATGAGTTAGAGGTTACCTTAGAATCTTCCCCGAATGCCATCAAGCACAAGTTTTCTACTTCTTGTTCCTCTTCATCGGAACCTTCTTCATCGCTCCATGTAGCCACATGAGCCTTGTGTTTATTCTTTGATTGACCCTTTTTCTTTAATTTTGGGCAATCATATTTGACATGCCCCGACTTTTTGCATTCATAGCAAATGATTGGGTCCTTCTCTTTTGGTTCATTTTTGAGGCCTTCATTTCGTTTGAAAGGTCTCATCATTTTTCTGAACCGTTTGGCAAACAATGCCATTTCCTCATCATCACCATCTTCATCCGAATCACTCTCATTTTTTGTGGATTTGAGAGCAACTCCAATGTTTTTCTTCTTCTCCTTCTTCTTTGGTATCTCTTCAATCTTATCAAGGTCCACCTCATCTTCAAGCATCATTTCATGAGTGAGGAGTGAACCGATTAGCTCTTCTAGAGTTAAGGACGTTAGATCCTTAGACTCGATGATTGCCGTCTTCTTTGATTGCCACGATTTTGGGAGGGAGTAGACTAACTTCCTCACAAGCTTTTCATTTGAAATGATCTCTCCATATGATTTGAGACCATTGAAGATCGTTGAGAATCTATCCGTTATAGCTTTGATAACTTCATTTGGTTTCATCCTGAAATTTTCATAGCTATGCATTAGAATACTAATTTTAGATTTCTTTACCTCATCGGTACCTTCATGAGTGACTTGAAGTTTGTCTCATATTTCTTTGGCGGTTGTACAAGATGAAACTCTTCCGTATTCATCTGGTCTAAGAGCACAAAATATGATATGGATGGCTTTGGAGTTGAGCTGGAACATTTTTGTCTCTCATTCACTCCATAATCTTGGATGGGTGAGAGGCTTGAAGTATCATTCTTCTACAACATTCCATGCTCCCATGTCACTTGCTTGAATGAAGTACATCATCCTATTTTTCCAATAGGCATAATTAGACCCATTGAAGAAAGGAGGCTTGTTGATGGGCATCGAATCGAGACCGGAGTCGAAGTTTGAAGTAGAGTCCATTTATGACTTTGATTATCGATGTAACTCTTCCCGAATCGACTCAAGAGGCGATTAATCCTTCAAATGGTTTAGGCTCTGATACTAATTGTTGAGTTAATCGATTGACAGAATCGGCCAAGAGGAGGTGAATTGGCAATAAAATTTTGGTTGAAGCTTTTACAGAAAATTGAAAGAAATCGCACAGCGATTTAGAGTGATTCGACTTTCTCAACCAAAGTCTACGTCCACTACCTTAGCTATCCACACTAAGGATTTTCCACAAATTCACTAACTTGTCTTTCTTTTGAGGATAAAGAGTAACCTTACAAACCCTCAAGAATTATACCCCAAGTTCTTGAGAACACTCTCTCCCAAAGAGAACAATACAAATTTGCAAACTTACAAAGAAATCCTCACAAGGTAGATTGTTTGCACAATTCTAGAACAAAGAAAAGAACACTCAAGAATGAATACAATTGAGCACAATAAGTGTTCTTAAAAGTAAAATGAATATTGAATGAAAAATAGGCTTGAAATGCTCAAACTTGAGGTTTGATGCTTTCTATTTGTTTCTCTCTTGATTCTAGTTGCTTGATGTTTTTGTTATTGATCAATGGCTTCTAAGCTTGCTTAAATACACTTTGAATCACTTCTGAACATTGGGGATGATTAGTGGAGTCAATATAGTCGTTTAAGTGTGAAAACAATTAATTAAAAACAATTGGGGGCGTCAGTGCATCGATGCATACCCATGGTGCATCGGTGTATCAGTGTAAAATTCAAATATTTTGACCGTTGGACCCTTAGTGCATCGGTGCACTAAGAGTGCATCGATGCATCAAGTGCATTCGATGTTTCAAAATAGCCAGAGTGCATCGATGCATGGCTGGTGCATCGATGCATCAAATGCATTCGATGTTTTCATAAAATCCTCAGTGCATCGGTGCATTGTATGTGCATCGATGCATGAAATGCATTCGATGTTCAATTTAATTCATGGTGCATCAATGCATGGATCGGTGCATCGGCATCACTCTGAAAAATTGATTTTAGGCTTGATTTTTGGTTCAAAATACTTTGTGAAAATTGTTTCAAAAATATATTAAGTATAAAAAACAATTTTACACATTTAGTAAGGTTTGAAATTGATCTTAAAAGACTTGGAGTAATAATTTGATATTCAATTAATTGAATCGAATATATTTAGAAAATCATTTGTAAAATCTTAAAATTTATTTAAACTAATTTGTTATATCGAAATACAAAAATGTTTTCAACATGCTTGAATACTCTTAAACAATCTTGATGAGACTGCGCTTGCCTGGAGGCCAGAAGGAGTTTCAAAATCTGGTTTGGCATACATGAGTTCCATTCTTTTACCGGCTTCTCCTATGTCACCAAGGTGCCTGTAAATAGATTAGGTAAGATTCATTTACGCAACCTCAATAAATTGTGATGTAGAGATTTATAAGTCAGTATGATCTATTCCACATTAAGGAAAAACAAGGTTATTTGACTGAACATTAAAGACAAGAAACAACTAAAACCAATGATTAGTTAAAAACCAGTCCTTGTACCAATACCATAGGCCTAAACCAAAGTTAACAAGACCCTCCATTACTTGGAACCTAAAACTTATAAATAAGTATATAGCCATATATGGACCCTAAAAAATCTTCTTCAAGTCATTGATCAATTAGTAAACAATCTATCAGTTTATAAATTGTTATACTTTCAGAGAAATTCTCTAAAAACTATCAAATCTCTGTCTATAAAAACCTTGGAAGATTTCACCCTCTAAACAAAACCTCTGGAATTTCCTTGGAGACACCACACCATCTCCAGAAATATCCTCCGTCAGGATAGTTCTCCGAAGTCCAGACCCCTCGGCCTTTGACGTAAACTTTGACAAAGTCAAATATGATAGTTAATGATCATATCTACATATTTGTCGGTATACTAACAGAAATAATCACTCTAAGCTTGACAATGTCCGCTAGGGATACTATAAATATCTCTCAGCACGACTAAAAAGAGACTCTTTCACTTTCCTCTCTTCTATTACTCCTCCTCGTTATACTCTCATAGAGAAAGATGAGCTCGCGGCTCAATCTCTAGTAATTGTGAGTTTTCGTCTAAATCAAAAGAAATTAATGAACCGCTACCAGCTGACGAGACAAAATTGTTCACGTCAATCTAAATTAAATTCTAAGGTTCAATAAAATTGGGAGGGGTTGCTTACTTTATCATCACAGACCGGTACAAGGCACCGAACGTTGCCATTTCCTTACCAGTTTCAGTTTCAGCAGTGATAGGTGTCAGCTTTGGTTTCCCACCTGAAGTCCCACTACTGCATTTAATCAATCAGATGACGAACTTACAAGAAAACCAGGGAGAAACACAAACAAGAAGAGAAAGCAAAGAGATTCATGCCTTCGAGAGAATCCAGTGACGGGTTCAGCTAAAAGTATATCTGAAGATGCCTCTCCATTAGCAATTCGATCAATGTAAGGCTTGAGATCTTCATAAGCAGCAATGGGTACATTCTTTTTGAAGAGTTGCTTGTCGGTTTGGCCATGGAGGAACCGCCTCAAATACTCCTTTCCTGCATTTTTACCAAGTATTTCGCTCAATAACTGGTCTTGGATTTGCTGGGCATTTGTGGTCAGTTCCTCCAGCATCTTCAACCCGGATTCATAATCATCGGTTGCCATCAATTCTAATGCTGGAAACCAGAAGAAGCTTTGTGTTTGTTTTGTTCCAGCAAAGGTAACCTTTTTTTGTTCCGACTAAAAAAGAAAAGCAAAGATATAAAGTTTGTGGTTAACATCCGTTCAGAGATCACATGATAGTTTGAAATATATATATATATATATATATATATATATATATATATAATTTAATAATCTTTTAAAATTGAATGATTAACAAAACGTAATATAATTATAATATTATTTTATAATTTTTAATAATCAAAAGAGTCATCAAAATAGCATTTTATAATACATGACAATTTTTATATCTTACCTAAGTTAATATCTATTTATAATTTTCTTTTAGTTTAATGTGCACATACTTTACATGTTGCTTAAATATTTAACTTTTAAGTAAAAAATATTCCCTTCTATTATTTAAAGTTACTCAATAATTTTGAATGTTGAAAATTATATTATAAGAATAGTTATTTTTTATTCAATCTTTCTTATTTATAATACAATGATTTAATTTTTTAAATTTTCTAAAACTATTTAATATCTTGTCTCACTAAATTAATTGATACATACTAATACAATTTATCTTATCAAATATGGCAAATCAAACATAAATCATGACAAAGATTTGGTTGTCAATTGCATTTGCTCCATAAACAATATATTCCCAATGAAATCTAAACAACGCTACTTTTACCTTTTTTTGACATATTTGTCCAAATAAAACATAAATCATGAGAGATTCGACTTTTTACTCCGCAATCAGCATGTTTTCAATGAAACCTAACCACTGATCAATTTTGGATAAAGTACATAAATGGTCCCCGATTATAAGATACTACTTTATTGAATCCCTCAACTATTAAAAGTTACAAAAGAATCCTCTAACTATTGGGAGTTGCTTTGTTGAGTCACTCTACTATTAAAAGTTACAAAATGTTCACCCAACTTGTAACACTCATTTCTCGTATACATTACCGTATACGAGTCCAGGATGTAACATAATTCTTTCAATATAGTCCTTATTCGAAAAACAATAAAATTTGTTTCTTTCTAAAATTATTCAACTATTATCAAAGATCATAAAATATTTCATTTCGATAGCATTAAAAATCATTTTCACCAAAATACTAATCAGCAAACCATTATTCATAAACAATAATATTATGTATCATCTAATTAAACAAGATTCAAACATTTATTTAAAGTATTATAACCACATAGTATACATGTCAACTAGTAATATCAACATTCAAAAAGATGTCATACTAATTATGGAGTGGATTTGATCCTCAAAATTTGATGTTGAGCCTAGCTCCTTACTCCAAACGCACTTTTACCTACGTTTGAAAATCTTCACACACTAAATATTCATTTAGTGAGACATTATAATTCTAATAATAATAAAAGTAAAACATAGGTATAGCAAAACCTATATATATATATATATATGAAAGCATTATATAAAACTGATTTATCAAGATATAACATAAAAATACATTGAGAAATTCATACCCGAAATTATTCAAAAGAAATCGTTTAGCAAAATAATATGAAATATAATAAAACGATTTAAAATCATTTTCTTTCCAAATCATTCGAGGTTGACTCATTGCAAGTTTTCCTCATTTCATACTTATATTAGTATAAGTAAAATGCACTCACCTGGAAATGTCTCACTAGTAACCTTACTTAGCGATTCTAGCTTCACTCTAGAACTTTTTCTTTAGCTTTAAGCTTTCTTTGATTTCGATTTTGACCACGATCTACATGTTCATCATTTATACGTCACATACAATTTCAAAGCACATATTAGTATCTTACTATTATGGACATAGGTGCACATTAGCATAAAATTTCTAAAATTTCTAAAATTTCTTTCTATATTAAATCCATTTCATATAATCCATATCGACCTTAACACTTCAAAATACAACTTCAATTCTCATAATACTCGAATCAACCAATAGCTCACATAATCATTTCAAAATCCACAATCTAACCATTAAAATAAATTCTTTTAGAATTCATCCAACCTTTCCAATTTATTCAAAATGATCCCTTTCCATTTAACTTCAAATTCAAGCATAGTGCATCAACTTCAATCAATTTCCCACTTCATTTCAAATCAATTTCCCACTTCATTTCTAAAATTTCCATTTTTTGTCAACTTGCACTACCCTTAAAGAATCTTTATTCTGTATTAATATACATACTGGAATTTAATTCAGTTTGTTCCGTTTGAAACTATATTTGAATATGAATCTAACCATATAAATAAATCCTTTTAATTCGACTTGTACAATTTATAGTGAATTTTCTAATCCAATTTCCAAAATCTGTTTTGAGCAGAAAAGGTTGCCCTGTTTTCTGACCTATCATCGATAAAAAATTCATATATTTCATTATACAATTCAAAATCAATTCCCGTTTGTTTTAAACAAAACTAGATTGACATAGGAACACAACGGTATAAAAATAATCTCCTAATATTTTTTATAGGATTTATGGTGATTTTTCAAACTTACTGCCAGATTCAAAAATCTAAACAGTTTTCATTGTTTTGCATCCTTAATTTATTCACCAATTCTTACAACTTGCACTTTGGTCCTTAAACTTTAACAAACTTCCAAATTGGTTCAAATAAATTCTTACAACTTACATAATCATCCATTCATCAATTCTAACTTCAAAATAACTTTGCACACAATTTTCTTATTTATTTCATCTTGCCCGAAACTATCATAACAACTTGGACTTGATTTCCAACTTGATTCAAGCATGAATTCAAATTCTAAACATCATTTCCAGTCCTTTACAATCAAGTTCATATCAATTTCAATTCAAACAACTAATTTCATCATAAACCCTAGCATGGTTGAATATGATATAAGCATTTCTAAGTGGTTTCAATCATTTACAAAGCATGAAAATGATTCTCCAACATTAACTACATCATAATCAAGCCTTAAATCATCAAAACCTAACATCCCTTTCATCCATCAAATTCAAGAACTTAAGTTTTTAAGCATGGAAAACATGAACTATGGCACCAAATGATAGAGAATTTCATGAAGATCAACTTTGTATTTCATGTTTTCATCCAAATTCCTAATAAATTGTCTTGAAAAATCAAAAAGGAAAATTTTCCTTACCTTATGGAAGCTCACGGCATGGAGGATGAAGATGAATAGAAATCTTGAAATTTCTTCATCTTTCTTTATTAAATAAATGAATTAAAAATTCATTAAATGCCAAATTATCAATTTACCCTTAAAATTTTAATATGTTTACCATATTAACCTTGAATTTCATGATAATTACTAAATTACCATGCTTTCATCATCCCTTACATCATCATATTCAAACATGAACAAACAATTTCTCATCTTCCAATTTTTCCCTTGCAATTTCCTAAAATTTACAATCTAGTCACTAAAATTCAATGATTCATACTTAACATGGAAAATCACCTTAAATCCAATGAGCTATATTAAATCCTTCAAATTTAATTCACGGAGATGACATTATTAATCTTGTCTTATCATCCTTCAAAATATCTCAAAAATCCAATTCGATATGATTATCTGAATTTCCTCTCGATTTTATCGCTTTATAGCTTTTAAATACAAAGTAAGTACAAAAAATCTAAATCCCATAGAAACGTCTTTTTTTTTGGGTGAACTATTCATTTACGAGACCAAATTACAAAAAATTTTAAATTACACTTTGGTTCATAAACTTTTCCCAAGCTTATACTTTAGCTACAAAACTTTCAAAATTTACATTTTGGTCACTATATGAAATTTTGGGTATTACACGACTATTCATTATGTTCCAAACTCATCATTTTCCATTAAAAAAATAACGGGCATCCAAGTTGGACGTTAACATACTAACTGAGATATGATAGTCATTTGAAATTATGAGATCAGATTTTATAATATCTCAATCAGCATGCTAACGTTCGGCTCACACTTTCGTTAATTTTTTAACAGAAAAGAACGAGTTTGAAACATAATAAAAATACGGGTGACCATTTTGTAACTTTTAATAATCAAGGGACTCAACAAAGCATCTCCCAATAGTCGGGGGACCATTTTATAACTTTTAATAGTTAAGGAACTCAAAAAGTAGTATCCTATAGTCGGGGGGCATTTGTGTACTTTACCCTTAACTTTTTAATAAATAATAATTTAATATATCTCACGTGGAACATCAAGTATCCCTCTTTTATCGATATATATCCTTAATTCATATATTAAAAGAATAAATAAGACAATTAATACATTCTTAATTATGTAACACAATTTAAATCTTATTAAATTTTTAATTAAATTGGTGGCATCCATATCTAATTTATTTTTTTTAGAATAAATTATTATCTATATATATTTACTATTATTAAAGTTGTGTCACCTAACGAGTATTAGCTGAGTTTGAATGCAATTATATATAATTATACAAAACCCTTACATATCTATGTATAGGATAATGCTTATCTTTTTCATACTTTTTTATGATATGCCAGGGTTTAAAAAATAATCATGTAATTAAATATAGTTACTCGGTGGTAAAATATTTGGACAACCATCATCATTTCTAGATCATGTTAAATTATGTGTAATTAGAGATCTTCAATTCTATTATTCAATTTTCAAGAGTTAGTGTAATTATAACTTGCACTATTAAACATAACATTACACTATTACAACTAAATATGTTTAGAGGATTGAATCTATCGAATGATTTTAGTGATTAAATATAATGTTGTTCTCCTCAAATGACCCTAGTTCGAATAATTACGTCTGCAGAGTGTCTATTCATTATTAATAGGCTAAGAAAATTTTTGAACAAACACTATCTTATGATCATCTCATACTATTAAAAATATATATGTTTAAAGAATAAAATTTCACAATAAACAATCATTTTATAATTTTTGGAAGTTCAATGATCAAAACAATCATTTGAACAAATTCATAAACGATGTTCTTCAAACTATGGATTCAAAACAAATACCACAGGAAACAAATGAAGGTAAAGGTATAATCCAAATTAATAACAAAGCAGTATTTTTTTAAACACGTAAACAGTAAAAGATTGAACTAATCACATAGGAGTTTTGGGGCTAAAAAACTTAGCTATAACTCTTGAATCCAATATCTCTAAGGCCTCCTTAGATTTGATGCAAACGGGCGTTTTATATTGGCTCAAAGAAGCTCCTCTGGATATGAAGTAATCCATTAGTGCCTCAAAAGTTCCTTGCTTTACGACCCTAATCTCCAAAGCTGAAATTATATTTTCTCTCCTATACATTCTATATGTAAAATGTAACGAATCTTCGATTCGAGAGCAACATTCTTCCATTACCTTCGGGTCAAGCTCGTTGCCATTGTTGCCTTCTTTTGCTTTGAGCTCCCAGAATATGACATAGTGGCCTGGTGTTGAAGAAGTGTCACCGTAGCTACTGTACCCTGTCAAGATGAATCCGAGCGGATCGAGAAGTGTTTTTGCTTCCGTCAAGGCCTTTAAGAGGTCCGCTTCGCTTGTTCTTTCAACGTCAACACCTAGAGCAACGTTTTCCCTCCCCACAAATCGGAATTGAGGTGCATTGTTGTGGAAACCAGTCACCATAAGAATGTCTCCGACTCTATATCGGTACAATCCTGAAAAGATTAGATCATCATCTGATGCATCAATTTTGGCATTTGATTGAATTTGGCTCACGATTTAGAAGTTGAGGAAATTTTACCCATAGAACTTGTGACAAGTAGTTCATAACATTGACCAGGCTTCACATTTACAAGCTCAACAGGTTCGGTATCTTCATTGCTGCTCTTCGTTTCTACAGATTCAACCAGATTTGGAGAATTCACAACACATTCTTCCTTTATCGGAACAAATTCAAGTAAACCGAATTGGGGAGAAATGTGTAAGAGACTTCCGAAGGTTTAATTCGAGGTTCTAAGTTGATCCCAACAGCACCTTCGAACAGCCATAAAAACCTGACACTAACGGGAGCCCTCCACAATAGAACTCAAGTTCTGCAGTGTATTGTATCATTGCGCCTGTACATATGGTACCGATGTACTTTGTTTTAGGCCATAGCTTTGTGATTATTCCCTCCCATGATTTACAACTACATATATTTTCTATCAAGTCAGCCAATTCTGGATTAGGCTTCAAGATCAACGATGCTGCGTATTTGCACCCAAATCGGTGATCCAATCACTTATTTGACCCGTTTTTATATTAGAGCACAGCTCTTGCCAGTTATTTTCTAAAAACTTGAAAGCTCTTAGCACCCCAGACGCAAAGACTGTGCCAATCATGACAACCTCATCACGTTGTATCAAACCGAAAAGTAATTGACAGTACATGCTCTGTTTGGCATCCGGGCAAACGATAGTCTCGATAGGGCTCGTGTAAAGCTTCGGCAAAATGGCTCTAAACCCACTCCTCTTGAATGTTCTTGTCGTGACTGCAGTTGCCTTGAGGCCAGAAGGAGTTTCAACCTCTGGTTTGACAAACATAAGCTCCATTCTTTTACCAGCTTGGTTTATGTCACCAAAGTGCCTGTAGATAAATTAGTCAGGACTCTATATGGTCACCAACATAACATATATAGGGCACCTACGTTACTCGTACTCAAGTGCGAGTTCGATCGTCATTTTTAAAATTTTATCATGTATTTCAAGAGCCTTTTAAGAATTATATCTCTATATATCTGTATCCAAATACGGGAAATGAATACTTTAAGAAAACTTAACAATTAGAGCAACATAATTTTATCATGATTAAAACCAATGATTATCAGTATGCATACTGACAACCAATATCTTAGGCCTAAACCAAAGTTAACAAGACCCACCATTGCTTAGAACCCCAAACTTACAAATAATTATATAACCAAATGTAGAAACTAAACAATCTGCTGCTTTTATCATTTTCCTTCAGAAACATGGGACAAAATCACCAATATTTCAAGTCAACAACATAACATATATAGTGCACCTATGTTACTCTTACTCGAGTGCCATTTCGATAATAATTTTTAAAATTTTATCACGTATTTCAAAAATCTTTCAAGAGTTATATCTTTATATTCGTGTCCAAATACGAGACATGAATACTTCATGAAAAACGAATAATTAAAACAATATAATTACTCTTAAAGAGTGATATTTCCATGGACAGATTGAGGAGGCTGGTGGAGCCTATCATCCTCTTTTAAAATTTTAAATTCTCTTATAATTTAGAAAATTTTCTTATGTTCTTTATTGATAATTTATTCTCGCCCTTTCAATTTTATAAATTCGCTTCTAATACAAAATCATATTCCACCATGATAATCCTATACTAACACCCAAAACTATAGATTGATGATTCTCTTCTTCAGGCATTAATCAATCAGTAAACAATCTATCAGTTTATAAATCAAATTACAAACTTCGATAAAACCGGGATGGGATTGCTTACTTTATCATCACAGACCGGTACATGTTATTAAACGTTGTGAGTATGTTAGTAGTTTCATCGATGGCAGGTATCAGCTTTGGCTGCCCACCTGAAGTCCCACTACTGCATTTAATCAAACACTAATAATTAATAAAGTCATAATGAAAAAAAGAAAAACAGAATGGAAAACACATAAAAAGAAAAGAAACACTTGCCTCAGAGAGAACCCAGTGACGGGTTCAGCTAAAAGAATATCTGAAGATGCCTCCCCATTGGCTATTCGATCAATATAAGGTTTGAGATCTTCATAAGCAACAATGGGTACATTCTTTTTGAAGAGTTGCTTGTCGGTTTGGCCATGGAGGAACCGGCTTAAATACTCCGTTCCCGCGTTTTTGCTAAGGATTTCCCCCAACAACTGGTCTTGGATTTGCCGGGCATTTGTGGTGAGTTCCTCCAGCATCTTCAACCCGAATTCATAATCATTTGTTGCCATCAATCAGATCTAGAACTGATTTCTGCTTCGAGAAGAACTTGGAAGCTCTTGCTGATGATCTTTATCTGTCTACCGATCGCTATTGAAGATCACCGTTAACGAGATTTTCTTCTAATTTAGCACCAAAAAAGAATTATTTCCCAAAAATGTTAGACGCGTATTCGTCTACGTTAGTTAAATAATAGTTCCTTGTTGAGCTGCTTAGGGAATGTGCATATTGTCGCGGGCCATGATAGGCTTGGATAATGCTTATTCAGGGTCCGTTTGGTTTGATTGGAGGAAAATATGTTACAGATTTTTTTTTTATTTTTATGTGTTTGGTTCAAATAAAACAAGAAAGCCAAGGGAAAATATTTTACTGTCAACGTAAAATTCAGTCATTCTCACCGAAAAATAATTTACCGTTTAAAAAAGGAGAAGTGATTTTCCCACACGCTCCTTCATTTTTCCTTCTCTCTCTTCACACCCAAAATCATTCGCGATTCAGTGGCTTGCTTCTCACCGACGATTATTGACTCAGGCGGACGATTATTGACTCAGGCGGACGATTATTGACTCAGGTAAGATTTGCTTGTCACCGGAAACAAAGATAAAAAGAAGCGGGTAACTTTCGATTTCAAGGATCTGTTTGTTTTTCTTGGTGAGCCATACACTATCACCTTCACGCTGGTAAACTATTAATAATGGAGGCGAAAGCCAATGGTCCGAGTTTCAAAGGGGGTCGGGTAACAGATGTCCCTACGAACCCGATGGTTACTCCTCTTCTAACCCATTTTTATCAGTTCACCATGGCGTACGCTTATTGAAAGGCCGGCAGACACAACGATCGATCCGTGTAACCTTCGATTTCTTCTTCTTAAACCTTTAATCTCGTTCCCTTTAGAATGATTTTCCTTTCTCTCTCTCTCTCTGTCTCGCTTTCCTATCTAATCTTTTGTTTGACTACTACGAAAATCGGATTGAGAATAGGATTCTGATGCTTCATAGTTACTGTTTTCAGTAGAGTTATTTTTCCTTTGAACTTCATTATTTGAAGTTGTAGTTGTTTGTACTCGGTTTATTACTATATGAAGTTATTGGGAAATCAGGGCTTCCAATGTTCCAAAGTTAGTTATCTTTCTAATAATCGTTTGGTTACTTGTTGGTTTCAGAAATGAAATTTGAGAAAGTGCAAATGTTTCCTTTTTTGAAAGTTGGATGTCTTGAGCTTCGGCTTAGAGTTTTATAACATCCTTTCAGGTTCGATCTATACTTTCGGAAGAATCCATTTGGTGGTGAATTTACTGTGTTTGCTGGTTTGGAAGAATGCATAAAGCTCATTGCTAATTTCAAGTTAACCGAGGAAGAGATTTCCTTCATCTGTGAAAGCTTGCCTAGTTCATGTGAGGTAAGCTAACTCCTTTTCAGATGGTTCAATTAATAATATTCTGGTGTCTGTTTATTTTTCTGCGCTTGTAATTGGATGTTTAACTTATCCATTGTTTATCCACTTGACAGGAAGATTTTGTCAATTATCTTTTAAACATTGACTGTTCTGATGTTGAAGTTTATGCTATTTCAGAGGGAACAATTGTTTTCCCAAAGGTGCCCTTGCTTAGAGTTGAAGGGTCGGTTGCTGTGAGTGCTATTAGACTTGTTTTTTTTTTCTTTGCATTTGGTATTTTGTTTTTATATTCATTTTTCTTGATTCATGCACTTAATTTTTAGGTGGTTCAATTGCTGGAGACCCCAGTTCTGAATCTTTTAAATTTTGCATCTTTAGTGGCTACAAATGCGGCTAGACACAGGCTTGTTGCTCGAAAATTTAAAATGTTGCTTGAGTTTGGGCTTCGAAGGGCTCGGGTTAATGATTTTTTCTTGTTTATTTTCTTATTATAAATGTTAATATTTGAGTTTCTCTCTGTCAAACATTTACATTCATGTTAATTGCAGGGACCTGATGGCGCTATTTCGGCATCAAAGTACTGCTATATTGGAGGTTTTGATGCTACAAGGTGGATTGCTAACATTTTTGTATCCTGTTGCACACTGCTTTCATGGCTTCATATATCATGTCTTTCAGTTGATTAAAATGAAGTAGAGTTAGTTTGTCCTCTGCTTGATCTTGAAGCTATTCAGAGTTTATGATTCTTCTCTATTCTTCACTAATGTAGATTCTTGATCTAAGTTAATGTTTTGTACTGCTTGTTTCTTTTTTTATGCTGTGTGTTAACTAGCAATGTTGCGGCTGGAAGGTTATTTGGGATACCTCTTCGTGGTAGTTAATGTAGAGTCATACTCATAAATGTGAAGTAATGACAAGGTAAATATGAATGAGGTGATTTCATGGTAGTTAATTTCACTGGAAAATATAGTTTCTACCCGTATATAGCTTTTACTTTGGATATTTTAGTTATTAGTTTCATGATACATGCTTGATTTTAACTTTGCTATTGGTTTTCTTTGTTTATATCTAAAATGGTTTTCATTGACACTTCACTTTTGGCGACTTCTTCTCTCTTAGTAAATGGGTCCGTAGTCCGTATAATGCATTGTTTAGAAACAAGCTTAGATTTCACTCCGACTTTCAAATTTGCTTATTGTTTTATATCAATGTTCTATATGTCGTTCTATTGACCATTTTCTTATGCTATTTTCGTACTTTGAATATTATTGGTGTGTTCCTGGAGTTTTTATGCTTCTTTGATTATGCAGTTATTCAATGTTTAATTTGCAGAGCCTTGATGAGATCCAAGACAGATCACTGCATAGCTCAGATGGTTCAAGTACACCAATGGCCAACTGTTGGAAGATCTCCCCTTTACCATCAATCCTTTGTTCTGGTTTTGGCTGGAGAGTACTGACCATCAAAAGGATTCAAGGAAGGGATTAGGTTTACAAATGTTCTGTGACTTCTGTCCTAAACTATCCTAAACCTGTGATAAACCTTTAATTATACATTTTGACACTATTATAATTATTACAATGTGATGTATTATTGTTGTTTTAATGTGATGTACTATTAAGATTATATCGATTAAACATACATAATATTTATAAACTTTTATAATATATTTTTAATAAATTATTAATATTATAGCAAATAAACCTACATAATATTAATTATACGTTGAAATTCATTTCTAAAAATACTAATGAATAAGCATCATAAAGATTTTAAACATAAAATAGTGTATTTATAACACAATCAACATAAATTATTAATATTAGAAAATAATATTTTAACGATAATATTTTTGTTAAAAATACTTCCCATTTTCTTTGATAAGAATATTAATATTATAGATAAAGTATATGAATGATGATCAAATTATATTAAAATAATTTTTTAATCACTATACTTTATAAAAATTATCATTAAATTTTATTAAAATAATAATCAATAAGTTTATTAAATTATTTAAAATAATTCTTAAATATATCAAAGTTTATTATTATTTTATAATATCATTTATATTTTTAAAATTTTATATTAAAAATTATTCTAACATAAATTAATAATCATTTGCGTGTTTTATCATAAAATTATAAGTCGGTCAAATATGTAGAGCCGCCCACATTTGGACATATTACTGCTTTTTTAAAATATAATTTTATTATGATACGGTTTCTATAGTGTATTTCTATTTGTATTAGCATATATCGAATGTATGTATTATACATATTTCTTATATAAAATTTGTATAAATTTTAATTTTAATCTTTATAATTTTTTTCAATTTGATTCTTATAATAATCAAAATTATGGATATTTGTCGTTCAAATAGTGATGACAGTCATGAAAAAATCTATTTTTTATTTAATAAAATATTATTTATTAAGATATAATATTAATTATTATTTATAAATTTATTGAACGATTTCAACAGTAAATAAAATATTATCTCTTTTAAAGATTTTAAATTTGAACAATTATGTTTATAACTTATAAGATGTATGTGATATCAATAACTAAAAATATTTTCAATAAATATTACCTTATAAATACTCTAATATATTTAAAAAGTATTATTCATTATTATTTCACTAAACATATTAAATAATGAACTTAATATACTAAAAATTATGGAGAATAATTGAAAAATACCAAGCTCGGCTCATCAAAAACCGACTCCAACAGTAGTCGGCTCAACATTCATCTTCTTCTATTAGCAAGCATTTGGAGCAAGCTTAGCTGATGATCTTATCGGCTCAGACATGCAGCGCGTCAACACAAACGGCTTCTGATCAACCACAGTTGCCGTAGACCCAATGCCGCCGGTTGCATCAGCCGCAGTAATCGCCTCCGTAACCAACGGTGGATCAGCCACCAAAGAGCAAGAAGTCGCCGCCGCCGGAGGCTCATCTACACCGACCTTTTGCTTGACCAATGGCTGCTTGATGAAATCCCCGCTACACACCCATGTCTCCTTGGATACCTCCATTGACAGCTTCGGCTCACACATCATCAACAACAAACAATCAGGCAATGAATTCTGCTGACTTCCACTCTCCTTTGACTCATCTCCCGGGTCGGGTTCCATGGCTTCCGGGCATTCAATTTGGGATCTTTCTTGGGTCGAAGTAGAGCTTGAACCCTCTTCTTCTTCTTGTGGTTTCTCAAGATCATCAGATGAAACTTGGGTTAAAGTTTCTTCCTTTATTGCTGTAATTTCTTGTTGGCCTTGTTCTTCCTGAGTTTCCCAACAAATCTTGTCGGCAAAAACAGCCATATTTACAGGATCAGATCTGCATCTCATCAACAACAAAGCATCCCTCGGTGGAGAAGATGATGAAACACAAACCCTAGGTTGATCTTCACCAGATCTTCCTCCTGCTTTGTCTTCTTTGTTGTTGGCCATACAAGAAGAAGACCTGGTACAAGGCAAAAGGCAATAGAAATATTCAGCACCAAATGCCCTCAGTGCTTCACAGATAGTCATCGGCAAATGCACCCATCTCCTGCAATCTTGGCTTGTACTGTTACCTCCATTGTTAGATCTGCTGCAAGGTCTCAACTTTCTCCCTTGTTTCTTGCTCTTGTTGACCCTAACTTGACCTATACAAGTAACCTTAGGGGAAGAGGGCTCAGGGTTTTCAAAACCAGGGCCTTTCTTCTTGCCATTGGAGAACATTGGAGAAGCTTTTTGTTCACCACTTTTCAAGCTACTATTGTTTCTCACCATTATTCTCCTACTGAAATAATGGCCTGAAGTGAAACAAATGAAGAGGTCGCTTATACTGCTGCCATGGGTTCTCTCTGGATCCATTTACTTCTTTTGGGGTGTATTTATGACATCATCATTGGATTACAACGAAGAAGAAATCTCCATAAAAGGAAAGAAAAATCCAATATTGGATTTCTTTTTTCTTTGTTGATAGTCAATGGGATGATGCAAGGGGAAAAAAGAGGTTTGTTTGATTGATGGTAAAGTGGCGTGGGGCTGCAAAGATTTACATTGTACGAGGAGGATTAATGGAAGAGAGAGAGAAGAAATCATGTGAAGGAGAAGGAAAGATCTGAAAACGAGAAGCTGTAATAATGGCGAAAAGTTGAAGAAATATAAGTTTTGTCTTTAGGCAAAATCTTTTCCTTTGTTACTTCAGATTCCATGGGTTTTGCTGTGTTTTTTCCTTTTAAGACGTCCCCATGTGGTGGGCTCAGACTGACTGTCAATTCTTACATGGTAAATTCAGATTTCATACAATAATTTGTTTAAAAAATTATATCTATTTTCTATTTTAATTTTAACTCTGATTATCTTGTGTTTTCATAAATTCCATTACTGTCTTCCCATCATATTTCTTTCATCATCTGACATTTCTCTCAGACTCCCCGTTATAATTTTATTCACTACTACCATCACAACATCTCTACCAATCTAATGTCATTATCGCTTGCTCTAATGCAAAACACAAACCCTTCGGACACCACCTTTTTCCCCATTAATTTTCTATTTTTCTCATCCACCACTCTCACATACGCTCCAAGTTCGTAAGCCCCAGCTTCCACACGTTCATTGAAAATCTAGTTTCACAAGGTGTGCGATTGAAACCGATGATGGTCAGACCTGAACGATGTTATAAGGGGTCGACGAAGTATATGTGACCAACATGGTAAGGCGACAAAGTCGACTGAACAAACGAGCAACGACGACGATTGGGATTTAGGAGAGGGATTTTGATGTTTTTTTTAATAAATGTTGTTTTATTCATCCAAAAGAACTTCACTATACATATCATTTACAAACAATAAAAAGTAAAAACGCAGCACCTATAAACCATGAGCCAACGAAAAAGAAAAAACCTATACCAAGTCCCACTCTGCAGCAAGCACAGAGGAAGGAATAGCAACCTTAGTACAACCCCTCAACCTCAACCTAACAGTATGTTTTATCTGCAGAACAATACACTCAACCTACCGAGGACTAGTTCCATGTAATCTATTATTTCTCTCCTGCCAAATATGGTAAAGATAACAACACCAAGCTAATCGAATGACAGCCGCCTTCAAGGTCTTACCCCTACCATGAGCTTGAACCCAATGCACCATATCTACCCAGCAATACACAGACCAATAACATGACATGCTCGTAAAACAACAATCCAAACCTATCTAGAGAAACTACATTCAACAAAAAGATGATCACTATTCTCAACACCATAATCACAAAGAACACAAGTAGGATCAATGTGACTCCCCTAATGGAGCATACGAACCTTCGTTGGCAGTCAAGCAAGAAGAGCAAGCCAAGATATGAACGAGTGTCGAGGGATAGAAAACCCCCTAGATGACTTTTAACCAAAGAACCTTGTATTGCTTGCACCGAAGAGCTTCCCAAACCTTCTTCGCTTGGTAGCCCCATCCAGGGCCCCCACAAGAGCATAGTCATCCCTTAAACTTAGAATCTTCTTCCAAGCCCAGCTATAGCTATTCTTTAACGAATCTTGCGGTCTTGCCACAGAGAGAATCCTTGCAAAATATACTCTTTAACACAGACCACCCAAACAGAACCAGACTGTGCAAGGAGAAGCCACAAACATTTCATCATACAAGCTCTATTCCATCCAATAATATTTTTAATCCCAAGGCTCCCTTCACATTTTGGAAAACAGATACGTTCTCAGTTAACAGAAGCACCCTTAGCTGAACCATCCAAGTCTTTCCAAAGAAAAGCATTACACAATTGTTCAATCTGCTTTAGCACTTTAGAAGGTAACAAGAATACTCTACACCAAAAGTTTTGAATGCTAAACACTACAGCTTGAATAAGTTGCAGCCTCCCCGCAAACGACAGTCACTTAGAGGGCCAGCTACGAATCTTTCTAACAATTTTTTCAATTAAGCCCAGGCTCCTAAAGAGGGACCCCATATAACGAACTGGAAGGGTACCAATATGATAGAATGAGTAAGTTATACCATGCCACATGACTACTTTTATTAATTCAACGGTTAAGCTTAATGATATACGTCCAAAATAAAACCAAAACATAATGTTAGGTATGATTTTGAAAAAAATAATAGTTGAATGATCAAAACAGAAACACAATAATATGTGGATGATTAAACAGGTAGTTTATCTTATAATACATATACTAAAATAATTAAGATGATTAAAAGAGAGGGAAAAAATTAAGATTCAAAAAAATATTTTTTTAAAATCGAGATAGAAAATATCAAAAAAATGGTAACAAGTGGGAAAAATCAATTCATGGTGAGTACATATTCGAAAAAATGATTCAATAACTAAAAAATCTAAAAGAAATTGAGTTGTTTTGATGCTCAATCATACAAGGGGAACTTATAGCTTCAAATTGAGATCAACATGTCCTCCTACTTCTCCACCTTTACAATTGGTCATAGATATTGTAGTTGCTCTGTCAATTTGCACCGTTGCTGGTGGTAAGAAGCTGTAATAAGGTCGATATGACTGGTTTACTCTGCCAACTCCTCGCCAGACAACCGGATCTTCGAAGCTTGCCTTTATCACATTCACAAGATTACGTATGAGCAAATAAAGAAGAAACAAATGATCAAATACGATAGGGGTAAAACAGAGATGGTGTCATTTGTTGTTTATGCTCACCTGATAAGCTAATGATTCGAGGTCGGGCAATTCACACTTGTAATAGGGTAAAACAGCCGAAGGGTGCTTGAATTTCGAGCTCGAACACATCGGTTTAGTTGTTGGAGGGGCTAATGTGAGAAAATCTCCATCAAAGACCCCTTTTTGTTTGATGCTTTTCTTGGATTTTGATTCCATGTTTGAGGGTGAACATGAAGGTCCTTCCCTAAAGAATGATGCAAAATAGAACATAAAAATGGGGAGAAAACTTAGAGAAAGGGAAGTTGGGATTTGAATCTTAAACCTTGATCGAACCTGAAACTCAGGGTGCCAGGTTCGAAATTGAACGTGCTACCGTTGCTACTCGAAATTGCTTCAACTTGTCCATTAATGGAATGAACAATGGGAGGATATTTTCTGCAGATAGGGGGACCTGGAGCATTGTCTAGAGAAAAGGGATATGATCTCTTCATGCCAACCACCTACAAGTTGTAGCCAAATTTACATAACATCAAATGTCTAAAAGAGAAAGAACGATGCATTCCTGAACTCAAAACTTAGCTCAATCCGCTCATGCAGATACTTTTTAAATGTGGTAGTTGGCAAATTCAAAGTTAGAATCTTAACATAAGTCCTCTACCGGAAAAGTTTAACGAGGTAGTCGAAGAATAGGAAAATAGATTCCAGATTCTAAATACAAATCCTGGGTTGATTCGATACTACATTTCGAGGATGGGTTTATCATAGGATTAGTTCATGCCAACCACCAAATTCACACACTAAAGAGAATGAATAAGCATTCCTAAGTGAACTCGAAACTCAAATGGTTCATGCAGTCATCTTCAAAAACTGGCATCTAATAAATTCGAAGTTCGAATCTAAGCATAAATCCTTCCCCTATTAGATAAGTTTAACCGAGTAATTAAGAATAAGAGATGCTAAATGCGAATCTCAGGCTTATTTGATTCCACATTCGGATTCATTTGGCATAAAATTCAGAGTATAAACATCAAGAATTTCACAACTAACAGCATAGTAGTAAAGGGAAAGAATTGAAGGGAAATTGTGCACAGATATATACCTTATCATCTTCAGGCAATAAAGGTGTACAATTTCCATAATAGCTTTGGTTTGAAGGGGACTCCATTTGAAAATTCAGTACCGATGTTGATGAAGTTCTTGATGACAAATTCACCTGCATTAATTAAATTCAAACCCCAATCCTTTATCTATCAACAATGGCAGAATCAAACAAATTATAACAACACAAAACCAACATTCTCACCATTGAAGTTGTTTGCTGAAATGTCTGTTTGCCGCCCTTTGCATGAAACCAGGCAAAGGCCAAATCGGTTCGGATTCATAAGGCAAACTCAAATTTGTCCTGAAAGCCAAACCAGGATCCAATCCAGAACACTCCTTTTCAATGTTATTATACTCAAAATCACAAGAACCCCACAATTTATTTTGACCATTATGAACAACACTGCCATTGCAGGTCAATGGAACAGTGTTTACAGCAGAAAAAGGCGGTCTAAACATCGAACTCGGGACAGGGAATGGTAAACACGATGCCGTTGCTGTTACCGGTGCTGATGATTTACGAGTAATACTCGGTGGTGACATAACAACAGGGGATTGTGAAGAAGGCAAGATTGAAGCATCTTTCTTTTGTTGTTCTTCAATCCTAATCTTCTCAAGTTGAGCCACACCAAGCCCTCTTTGAGGGACCTTCTTAGGCCTTTGTTTCTTTGAAAATCTACCAATAATATTGTTTCCAATTCCACCACTGTTACTATTACTATTACTAATCTGCTCTTCTTGAGCCATTGTTTTTACTAGCTTCCATATATGGTACAAACACAAATTTTCCCGAGAAAATTATGGATTCAAATGAAAGCCCAAGAATGTATGAAGCATTTAAAGAAACACCCAAAGCTCAAAAAAAGATTTTTGAAAATCAAAACAATATATATTACTAAGGATAATAAAAGAGGGAAAATCTAGAGAAAATATACAAAAAAGAAACCCAAAATCTCGTAGCTAATGGAAGTCAAGAGAACAAACAAACCCTTAAGCTTAGCCAAGTTTTAAGGTGAGATAGTGAGAAAGAAAAGTGGAAAAAAAAGAGGAGATCACTATATCCGAGAGGTTTCAGATTTTCTCTCTAAAAAGCCTTGTTTGTCTGAGATGAAAAGTACAAAAATTATATGCGAAAAAGCTGTGAATTTGATTATTGTTTTCGTGAAATTCAAAACCATGCAGATCTTTAGCTTACTATAAATATATATTTTCTCTCTGGTTTCTCGCCCAAATCCTCGGTCCAACTCTTCCTCTTTTCATTCCCGGGTCTCCTAGACCCTCTCTTTCAGCTTTCTTTCTTTTTTTTTTCTCGGGAAAATTACCTTCTCAACACTTTTAAATTCAAATTTCAGTTTTTTTTAACTATGATTTCACTTATTCGAATCGGATTAATGTAAATATTTATTATCAGAATGATACTTTCAATTGATAATCGAACAAAATTTAATTATTTTATTAATTGTTGATTTTATTGAATCAAACACTTCCGATATGGTTCATAATTTAAACTGATCCTAAATATTAAAACGTTCTAACCGACTCATCGAAATATATATAGCTTAGACTATGAAAATATCTATCAGGAAAACTAGAAAGAAACAACCGTTAAATCTATGTTGTCCAGTAGGTAGACACGTGTTTATAATTTAGGATAAAGTCACAAATAGTCCCCAAATTATTAAAAGTTATAAAATGATCCCCTAGTATAGAGCATTGCTTTGTTGAGTCTCGGACTATTAAAAGTTATAAAATATTCACTCGACTATTTGTATATTCCAAATCAGTCTTTTATTGGCGGTCGTTTGAGTTGGAAATAAACATGTTGACTGAGATATTATAAAATCTAATCCTAGAACCGTTTGAGTTATATTTTTGTAGACCGACTTTCTGTTTACATTATGTCGACAAATCAATACTTGAAATATTATACCGTTGAGTCAATGCCTAAAACAACGATGGTGTCAGTAGATAATATTAAAAATATAATTATATCATATCTCAATCGACAAAGTTAACGTCAACTCAGACGGCTGTTAATTTTTTAACATAAAATGGAACATATGAATAGTTGAGTGATAATTTTATAACTTTTAATAGTCGGGGGACTCAATAAAAAATATCCTATAGTCATGGATCAAACTTTTAATAGCTAGGTATTCAATAAAACAGCATCCTATAGTCAATGGATTATTTTATAACTTATGATAGTTGGGGGCTCAACCAAACAATGTCCTATGGTCGAGAGATCGTTTGTATATTTTACCTTATGATTTAATCATCCACGGTTTTAATTATATTTCATATTATATCTAAATTGACACTTAAAGTCTAAATTGATAGATGGTTGACAAAAGAACCTAGATAAAACTGACGTTTTAAATATCTTATCAAACCATTTTAAAGTTATGAATAAATTTTAGAATTTAGATGATAGTTTAGGGATATCTAATATATAATAAACTTTAATTTTAAAAAAATCTTACTTTTAATATATATACATAATAGATTTAGGGTTTAAATATGAAATAATATAAGTTTTAGAAATTTGAATTTAAAATCATTAGGTTTAAAATTTATTTTCATTTAACACTTGTTAATAGTGATGGTCATGGGTTGGAACTAATATACTAGGTAGTATGATTGAAGGACTAATTTGAATAAAAAAAGATAATGTATTTAATTAGATTAAAAAAAACGTTTAGGTACCCAAATATAAATTTACCCAAAATTTTAAATTTGGTTCATTTACATAATCAACCCTTCCTTTTATTGATTGAAATCAACTTCAGACGAAACTAATATCTAAAGAACTAACCATCTATTCCCATTAATTTCAATTGCCTCTGGATTGGATTATTCTACTTTCTGGAACTCAATAACTATAATACACAATCATAATCTTCTTCTTCCTCTTAATCTGACTCGTAAATCGACTTTCAAAACGACGTGATGATGCCGTACTTTGTTTCCGCCATGAAAGCCGCTGTAAAAGCAGAAGGCATGGAGTTAAACATGTGGTCGTCGATGACATCGTTGTCGGTTTCCGTTCTTTTGACGAACCGGCCTTTGATTCTTGGCCTTGATTCGGCGTATATCTTCCGGGAAGCGAATCAGATTGTCTTCTCGAATCTTCGGTTCTTTCTCTTCTCTTTATACCGTAAAACTCGAGCCTCTCGGTCGAGTCCGCCTACTTGGGAAGCTTGGTTGTTGATTCCGGCAACGTTTGGATCAGTCATGGTTGGAATTGTTCCTACTTCAAGTGACGAAGATGAAACCTGAAAGTTTTATACAATTTCGTCAAATTATAAATTAGTCCCTCTGTTATTATTACTTTTGAGACTTAATCATCTACTTTAATTTGATAATCTAACAAATTATGTTGAAATATCTTTTTAATCATCAATTTTTTAAATTATAAAATAATCATTCTAAAATGATTCTAAAACCTACCTAATTGTAACAACATCACAAATTGATCTTTAAACTTTAAAATATTATATATCAATCTTTAAACTATAAAGATTATTTAATTTTGATCCTTTCGTTAATATGTCCTTATCTCTACTATTTAAAAAACAATTTGTTTTTAAAGGTCTTGGGAAATGAACCTCTTACCTTCTAAAATTTTTTTATTATGTTTTTAAAGGTCTTGGAATTAAAGTTGCGATCTTCTAAAAAAAATTAATATGTTTTTTAAATCACAAGTTCAATCCTCGTGAACTTTAAAAATAGATAATTTTTTAACCATTAGAGTTAATGACACGTTAAGGAAAGAATCAAAACGTAATAATCTTATCATCAAAACCAGCAGCAAACGTAACTGCATGTTGTTCGACATCAAAACATCGATCCGGGAATCGTTCTTGGAATAAATTAAGCCCTGTTCCTCCTCCCATGGCCGCGTGGATCCCCACTATTTTATCTTCTTCTTCCGCTTCGGCTATTAAAGACTCCGCAAAGTACTGAGTATACGAACGAGTCCCGGACTTGGGATCAAATTTCACAACCCCTACAGAACGAAGGATAATCTATGATGATCGATGACCTGAACATTTCATTTTTCTTTTGAAAATCCCGTGACGGACACAACAGACGACACTCATAGGCCTGCAAACGAATCGAACGCATACGAACGGAGGTATGTTCATGTTCGTTCATTTAATAAATAAACGAACATAAACGAACACGAACATAAACGAACAAAATTTTCTTTGTTCATATTCGTTCATTAAGGAATATAGCTTGTTCATGTTCGTTTATTTAATAAATAAACGAACATAAACGAACACGAACGAACGAACATAAACGAACACAAACGAACAACATAAACACAAAAAAAAAACTTATTCGAACATAACAAATGAATGTAAAAAAAAGTAAACAACAAGAATAACAATTTAAAATTCATTAATATAACCTGCAACTTTAGAGTTAACTTGTTCGAATACGACAAAAACATACATAAATCATAAATAAGTTATATGAACATAATAAAGTCTTAAAGTTAATTTGTTCAACAAAATAATCTTCTTAAAATCCAAACAACTTCAATAATCTTCGTAACATATTCAACTTGTCCTATGTTCGAACATAAATAAACGAACATAAATGAACGAACATAAATGAACATAAATGAACGAACATATAATCGAACGTTCACGAACGTAAATGAACGAACGAGCCATTTGTTCATGTTCGTTTATTTAATTAAATGAACGCAAAATCTTGTTCATGTTCGTTCATTTAATAAATAAACGCACATAAACGAACATCCCGCCGCACGGTTCATGAACGGTTCACTGAACGTTTTGTTTATTTACAGGACTAGACACTCATTTCGAGTCCTAGTAATATAGTGTTGAATAGCACTCACCATGCATTTTATCGGGTGCAGTCTCAGCAGGGGCATATCCATTTCCCTTCTTGGTGTTGACATGAATGAGGACAGGCCCTGTGGCTGGCATGGACCTAACTTCATTCAACACATATACATTATGACCATCAACTGGACCAATGTAGTATAGTCCCAGTTCTTCAAATAGGCTAGCCTCAGAACCACCGGCCGCTCCTCTCACATATGAATTGAATTTGGCGGTGATTTCATGTTCTGCCCTCCGATATGCTTCGTAATGCCCCGTGAACATGTCAAAATAACTTAAATAAGCTAGTTTTATGCAGAGTTATCATAAGAATGTATGGGGTTCCAAAGGTTCAATTTTGATACATTTGCAGCCTCACGTAGATGGCGAAATTCCCTGCTCGAATGCAGCTTTTTTAGAGCTTTACTAAGAGCTCCAACAGGGGGAGCCGGACCATCGACCGTGGCAGTCGGCAACGAGACTTGTTTGTTATCATTCAGGATGATGATGAGATTTGAGTCAAGATAACCAGCGTTGTTCATTACTTCAAATGCCATTCCAGCAGTCGTTGCTCAATCGCCTATTACTGCAACTACATGATTGTTCTTCCCCAACAAATCTCTTCCAACTGCCATACCTGGAACAAAACAAGCATTAGCAGATGATAATTGATGTGATAATGAATGTTATATCTGTTGAAAGAAAAACCACATGGGCTGCTAACACAGCAGCCAATGGCTTTAATAATATTTTTTATTATTTTTTTATGGTAAAATTGCTAAAAATTAGTCATTGTATTTTAGGGTATTTACAAATTAGTCCTTAAGATTTAGTTATAAATACCCTATCCCATTTAGCTTCAAAACCATCCCAAAGCATTCTAGCTTTCTTCCAATACTAGAGAGAATTTAGAGAGTTTCTTGAGAGTTGTTTTTCTCCTTTTTATCAAGAGAGAATTATTATTGTTTTCTCCTTGGTCGATAGAGAGAAGTTGTAATTTTTATTTTCTCATAGTGAAATTCTTCTACCGTTGCCCGTGGTTTTTACCCTAAATTTTTAGGGGTTTTCCACGTAAATTTCGTGTCTCTTTTATCTTCATTTTTTATTTTCTCAAATTATCAGTTACGATTTTGCTCTATCCGATAGCCGTCTTCCGCAACAATTGGTATCAGAGCTAGATTGAAGTGTGTAATATCTGCTTATTGTCTTTGTGGTTGCCACCAAAAGGTGGATCCTCCAACATAAGAAAGTAAGAAGTTATTACCCATTTTTTGAAGGTTCCAGAGAACTATTCACGATAGTGAAATAGTGGGAGCTATCCGTAAAAGAAGCTATGGCAACGAAATTTGATATTGAAAAGTTCAATGGGAGAAATTTCTCATTGTGGAAATTAAAGATGAAGGCCATCCTGAGAAAAGACGGGTGTCTAGCGGCTAATCAGTGAAAGGCCGGTGGATTTCACAGATGACATCAAATGGAACGAGATGGACGGGAATGCTATGACAAACTTTCATCTAGCATTAGCAGATGAAGTATTGTCAAGCATCGAGGAGAAGAAGACAACTAAGGAGATATGGGATCATCTCACCAAATTGTACGAGGTTACATCGTTGCACAATAAAATTTTCCTTAAGAGGAATTGTACACTCTCCGTATGCCAGAATCTACTTCAGTGACGAGCACTTAAATACACTGAACACCTTATTTTCTCAGCTTACATCCTTAAGCTGTAAAATAGGAGAACAAGAACGTGCTGAACTTCTACTTCAAAGTCTATTGGATTCATACGATCAACTCATCATCAACTTGACAAACAGTAATGTCACCAGTTTAGTCTTCGATGATGTTGCAGCTGCTGTTCTACAAGAAGAAAATCGGCGCAAGAACAAAGAAGACAGACAAGTAAATCTGCAACAAGCAGAAGCGTTGACAATGATGACAACGATGAGAGGGAGATCAATAGAACGTGGCCAAAGCAGCAGTCACAAACATGGTAGATCGAAGTCGAGGAGCAAGAAGAATTTAAAGTGTTACAACTGTGGAAAGAAGGGTCACTTGAAGAAGGATTGTTGGAGTCTAAATAAAAACTCCAATCCACAAGGCAATACCGCAAACACTTCAGATGATGGAGATGCTCTATGCTGTGAAGCATCAACCACCGTGGAAGGAAGAAAACGATTTGCAGATATATGGCTCATTAATTCAGGAGCAACATATCACATGACTTCAAGAAGAGAATGGTTCCATCATTATGAACCTGTCTCAGGAGGATCTATTTATAGTTGCAATGATCATGCCTTAGAGATCGTTGGCGTGGGAACCATCAAATTAAAGATGTATGACGGAACAATTAAAGTTGTTCGAGATGTGCGGCACGTAAAAGGCCTGAAGAAAAATTTATTATCCTACAAATTGTTGGATAATAATGCAAGCAAGATTGAAACACGAAAAGGAATCATGAAGGTATTACGTGGAGCGCTTGTGGTGCTGAAAGGTGAAAAGATAACTGCAAACTTGTACATGCTGAAGGAAGAGACTTTGGTAGAAGCAGAAGCCTATCTTGCCTCATGTAGTTCAGATTCGGCAATGTTATGGCATCAGAAACTTGGACACATGTCAGAACAAGGAATGAAAGTCCTTATGGAGCAAAAGCTACTTCCAGGCTTAACAAATGTATCACTTCCTTTGTGTGAGCATTGCATAACAAGTAAGCATCACCGGTTGAAATTCAACACATCAAATTCTAGAGGCAAAAGTGTTCTAGAATTGGTTCACTCTGACGTATGGCAAGCACCAGTTACATCCCTAGGCGGAGCAAAATACTTTGTCTCATTTATTGATGACTACTCCAGGAGATGTTGGGTGTACCCTATTAAGAAGAAGTCAGATGTGTTTTCCACTTTCAAAAACTTCAAAGCGCGGGTGGAACTTGATTCTGGAAATAAGATCAAGTGTTTCAGAACAGATAATAGAGGAGAATACACAAGCGAAGAATTTGATGACTTTTGCAAGAAAGAAGGCATCAAAAGACAGTTCACAGTGGCGAACACTCCTCAACAAAATGGAGTGGCAGAGCGGATGAACAAAACCTTGTTAGAAAGAACAAGAGCAATATTATGGGATGCAGACCTATAAAAATCATTCTGGGCAGAAGCAGTCAATACCGCCTGTTATTTGGTGAATCGAGCTCCATCAACTGCAATAGAGCTAAAGACACCAATGGAGATGTGGACTGGTAAACCAGTTGATTATTCAAACCTCCATGTATTTGGAAGTATTGTGTACGTGATGTACAACGCCCAAGAAATTTCAAAGCTGGATCCAAAATCCAGGAAATGCAAATTCTTGGGGTATGCTGATGGAGTAAAGGGGTATTGCTTGTGGGATCCCACTGCTCGCAAAGTGATCATTAGCAGGGATGTTATCTTTGTAGAAGATAAACTACAAAGAAAAGAAGACGATGATAGCGCTGAAAAGTCAGAGAGTACACATATACATGTGGAAAAGGAGGTTGAACAAGGAGATTCTTCTGAAGCAGAACCAGCACATGATGAACAAGAACCAGAGAGTTCTGAAACTCCAACAACTCGTCAATCAGATCGTGTGAGAAGACGTCCCAATTGGCACTCAGATTATATTATAGAAGGTAATATTGCATACTGCCTTTTAACAGAGGACGGTGAGCCATCAACATACCAGGAGGCAATAAACAGCTCAGATGTTTCACTGTGGATGATGGCGATGCAAGAAGAAATCAAAGCCCTTCATAAAAATAATACATGGGACCTTGTGCCATTACCACAAGGAAGGAAGTCAATTGGTAACAAATGGGTCTTCAAAATCAAGCGAAATGGTGACGATCAAGTGGAGAGGTATCGTGCAAGATTGGTGGTCAAAGGATATGCTCAGAAAGAAGGTATCGATTTCAATGAAATATTTTCTCCTGTGGTTCGACTAACAACAGTTCGAGTAGTTTTGGCAATGTGTGCTACATTGAACTTACATCTAGAGCAGCTAGATGTTAAAACAACTTTTCTTCATGGAAATCTTGAAGAAGAAATTTATATGCTTAAGCCTGAAGGTTTTGAAGAAGAAGAAAAGAAGAACTTGGTTTGCAGGTTGAACAAATCTCTGTACGGTCTAAAGCAGGCGCCGAGTTATTGGTATAAGAGATTTAATTCCTTCATTATGTGCCTTGGATACAACAAACTTAATGCAGACCCTTGCGCTTATTTCAAGAGGTCTGGTGATAACGATTTTGTTATATTGTTGTTGTATGTGGATGACATGTTGGTTGCAGGACCCAACAAACATCATATTGAAGAATTAAAGGCACAACTGGCTAGGGAATTTGAAATGAAGGACTTGGGATCAGCAAACAAGATTCTAGGGATTCAAATTCACCGAGACAGAAGTAATAGGAAGATTTGGCTTTCACAAAAGAATTACTTGAAGAAGATCTTGTCACGATTCAGCATGCAAGATTGTAAGCCAATTTCTACCCCTCTTCCTATTAACTTCAAATTATCCTCAAGTATGAGTCCTAGCAGTGAAGAAAAGAGGATGGAGATGTCTCGAGTACCGTATACATCAGCAGTGGGAAGTTTAATGTTCGCTATGATATGCACAAGACCAGACATTGCACAAGCAGTGGGAGTGGTTAGTCGGTACATGGCGAATCCAGGCAAAGAGCATTGGAATACAGTAATGAGGATCCTGAGATACATCAAAGGGACCTCAAATGTTGCATTATGTTACGGAGGATCAAACTTACTAATCAATGGGTATGTAGATTCTGACTATGCAGGGGATTTGGATAAAAGCAAATCTACTACAGGATATGTGTTTAAAGTTGCTGGTGGAGCTGTAAGCTGGGTTTCAAAATTGCAGTCAGTTGTGGCTACATCCACAACAGAGGCAGAATATGTAGCAGCTACACAAGCCAGTAAAGAAGCAATTTGGTTGAAGATGCTATTGGAGGAGTTTGAGCACAATCAAGAGTATGTCTCTCTGTTTTGTAACAGTCAAAGCGTGTTGAAAACATTTTTGATATTTTGATATAACAAATTAAGTTAAATGAATTTTAAGATTTCACAAATGATTTTACAAAAATCGATTCAATTAACCGAATATCAAATTATTACTCCAAGTTTTTCAAGATCAATTTTTAATCCTTACTAAATGTGTAAAATTGTGATTTGTACTTAAACTATTTTTGAAACAATTTTCACAAAGTATTTTGAACCAAAAACAAGCCTTAAATCAATTATTCAAAGGCATGCACCGATGCATCAGTCTATGCATCGATGCATCGATGAATTAATTGAACATCGAATACATTCCATGCACCGATGCACTCTCCATGCATCGATGCACTATGAATATTTTTCAAAACATCGAATGCATTTGATGCATCGATGCACAAGCCATGCATCGATGCATCAGGCTATTTTTCAAACATCGAATGCATTTCATGCATCGATGCACACTTGGTGCACCGATGCATCAAGTATTCCAACGGTCAAAATATTTGAATTTTACACGAATGCACCGATGCATACTTGATCATGCATCGATGCATGAGACGCTCCACCTAGAAAAATTAATTATTTTCACATTTAAACGACTCTATTATCCCCACTAATTATCACCAACGTTCAGAATTGATTCAAGGGGTATTTAAACAAGTTCTGGAGCCATTGATCAATAACAAGAAACATCAATCAACTAGAATCAAGAGAGAATCAAAGAGAAAGCACCAAACCTCAAGTTTGAGTATTTCAAGCCTATTTTTCATCCAATATTCATTTGCTTTCAAGAACACTTTTGTACTCAATTGTATTTATCCTTGAGTGTTCTTTTCTTTGTTCTAGAATTGTGCAAACATCTTACCTTGTAAGGTTTTCTTGTAAGTTTGCAAATTTGTAATATTCTCTTTGGGAAAAAGAGTGTTCTCAAGAGTTGGGGTATACTCTTGAGGGATTTTGTAAGGTTATCTCTTTGGCCTCAAAAGAAAGAACAAATTAGTGAATTTGTTGGAAAATCCTTAGTGTGGATAGCTAAGGTAGTGGACGTAGACTTTGTTTGAGAAAGTCGAACCATTGTAAATCGCTGTGCAATTACTTTAAATTTTCTGCAAAAGCTTCCACGAAATTTTTAATTGCCAATTCACCCCCTCTTGGCCGATTTTGTAGATCGATTAACTCAACAATTAGTATCAGAGCCTCACTCATTTGAAGGTTTAATCGCCTCTTGAGTCGATTCGGGAAGAGTTACATCGATTACCAAGTCATCAATGGCCTCCACTTCAAATTACGACTCCGGTCTTGATTCGATGCCCGTCAATAAGCCTCCTTTCTTCAATGGAGCTAATTACGCCTATTGGAAGAATAGAATGATGTACTTCATTCAAGCAAGTGACATGGGAGCATGGAATGCCGTAGAAGACGGCAATCATCGAGTCTAAGGACATATCGTCCTTAACTCTTGAAGAACTTATCGGTTCACTCCTCACTCATGAGATGATGCTCGAAGATGAGGTGGACCTTGATAAAGTTGAAGAGACACCAAAGGAAAAGGAGAAGAAGAAAAATATTGGAGTTGCTCTCAAATCCACAAAAGATGAGAGTGATTCTAATAATGATGATGATGACGAGGAAATGGCATTGTTTGCCAAACGGTTCAGAAAAATGATGAGACCTTACCAAGGAAGAAAATTCAAACGAAACGAAGGCCTCAAAAATGAACCAAAAGAGAATGACCCAATCATTTGCTATGAATGCAAAAAGCCGGGGCATGTCAAATATGATTGCCCACAATTGAAGAAAAAGGGTCAATCAAGGAATAAGCACAAGGCTCATGTGGCTACATGGAGCGATGAAGAAGGTTCCGATGAAGAGGAACAAGAAGTAGCAAACTTGTGCTTGATGGCATTCGGGGAAGATTCTAAGGTAACCTCTAACTCATCCGATTTTGATGATTTATCTTATGATGAGTTATTTGAGGAGTACAATGGGTTGGCTTCGGATTATGAGAAATTGTTTTTAAAATATAAAAATGATGTTTCAAAATTGAAAAATGAAAACAACTCATATCCAAAACCAACAACGATCTTGAAAGTAAATCAAAGACTTGCAAATCAAACTAGAAGAGTTTGAAAAGAAAATTTAGATTTGCAAAATTTACTTTCAAAGATCAATGATGATCATCAAAAGAAAATTGATGATCTTAAAACTTCTTTTGATAAAGTTGGAACAAAACATTTTGAAAAGGTGGAAATCAAAATCCAACTTTGTTAGAAAAAGTTTTAGAAACTACAATCATAGAGGCCCCCAAAGAACCTCTAATGGAAAAATCATTAGAAGTATGTGGTTCCTAAAGAACTCATTACTACTAAAGATAAAAATATCCTACACAAATGGATACCTAAGGGGACTAGGATTTTGGAAACTAATGAATATGGACCCAAAGAATTGGGTACCAAAAATCAAAAATTAATCTATGTTTGTAGGGAAAGGAGCATTGCTACAAGGCACGGGAAACAAATTCAAACTCATGGTACCTTGATAGTGGATGCTCAAGACATATGACCGGAGACAAAAGCCGGTTCATTGAGCTTAACGCCAAAATGGAGGAGAAGTGACTTTTGGAGACAATTCAAAAGGTCACATTGAAGGTATTGGTACAATAGATAATACCTCTTCCATACAAATTAAGAATGTTTATATGTGAATGGATTAAAGTATAATCTATTGAGTATTAGTCAATTATGCGATAAAGGATTCAATGTCTTATTTGAAATTAATGGTTGTAAAGTCATTGACATTGCATCTAATCGGATTATGCTTGTTGGTCATAGAATAGGAAACATTTACATGGTGCATTTAGATTCTATTGATATGACTAATTTATGCCTAGTTGCTAAGGATGAGCATGATAGTTGGTTATGGCATAGGAGACTAGGTCATGCTAGTATGAGTGTTTGCAACGGTTAATTCAAGGAGACTTAGTAAGAGGGTTGCCTAAGCTTAAATTTGATAATGATAAAATCTGTGATGCTTGTGCTAAAGGAAAACAAAAAGAGTTTCTTTTAAATCTATTAATGATGTATCAACTAGTAGAGTATTACAATTGATCCATTTAGATCTTTTTGGGCCAACTAGAACTACTAGATTGGGAGGAAAACAATATGCATTTGTCTTGGTAGATGACTATTCTAGATACACTTGGGTTCTATTCTTAAGTACTAAAGATGAAGCATTAGAAAATTTCATCACATTTTCAAAATAATCCAAATGAAAAAGGTTACTCTATCACTAGTGTTAGAAGTGATCATGGAACTGAATTTGAAAATCTTGGATTATTGAGTTTTTGTAATTCTAATTTTATTAGCCAAATTTTTCATCACCTAGAACCCCTCAACAAAATGGAGTTGTTGAGAGGAAAAATCGAACTTTAGAAGAATGGCTAGAACCATGCTTTGTGAAAATAATTTGCCAAAATATTTTTGGGCGGAAGCCACAATACCGCTTGTTATGTTGTAAATCGAGTAATGATTAGGCCAATTTTAAATAAAACTCCATATGAAATTCTCAAAAATAAAAAGCCTAACATTAGTTATTTTCATCCTTTTGGATGTAAATGTTTTGTTTTAAACAACGGTAAAGAAAATCTTGGCAAATTTGATGCTAAAAGTGATGAAGGAATTTTTCTGTGTTATTCCTTAAATTCTAAAGCTTATCGTGTATTTAATAAAAGAACTTTAGTTGTAGAAGAGTCTATACATGTTGTTTTCGATGATAATCCCCTTCCAAGGAAGGATTCTTCTATTAATGATGATGTAGGTATTGTACAAGCAAATGACGTTAGACATGACGTTGGAGAATCATTATCAAAGGAAGAAACAAAAGATGAGGAAACTCATGATCCCCTCGAGAATCCAACCATTGAAGAAAGGGAAGTATCTTTTCCAAGAGAGTACAACTATGTCAAGGATGGTGAAATTATAGGTGATCCATCAAAAGGGGTAACTACTCGATCTTCTCTTAGAAATATTTGTAATTATGTTGCATTTATTTCATGCATAGAGCCTAAGAACATCAAAGAAGCATTAAAAGATGAACATTGGATTATGGCTATGCAAGAAGAATTAAATCAATTTGAGAGAAGTAAAGTATGGACATTAGTTGAAAGGCCTAGTAATAAATATACTGTAGGTACTAGATGGGTTTTTAGAAATAAACTTGATGAAAGTGGTAATATAGTGAGGAACAATGCTAGACTTGTTGCTCAAGGCTATACTCAAGAAGAAGGCATAGACTATGATGAAACATACGCTCCCGTAGCTAGGATGGAAGCAATTAGAATGTTATTGGCATTTGCATGTTTCAATGAATTTAAATTATATCAATGGATGTTAAAAGTGCATTTTTAAATGGTTTTATAAAAGAAGAAGTGTACGTGGAACAACCTCCAGGTTTTGAAGATTCAAATTTTTCGGATCATGTTTTAAAATTGACAAAAGCTCTTTATGGTTTAAAACAAGCTCCTAGAGCTTGGTATGAAAGATTGTCAATTTTTTTAATTGAAAAAGGTTTTTTTAAAGGAAAGGTTGACACTACTTGTTTTTAAAGAGAAAAGGTAAGATTTATTAGTAGTTCAAATTTATGTTGATGATATAATATTTGGTTCTACTAATGATGTTCTTTGCCAAGAATTTTCTAAGCTAATGCAAAGTGAGTTTGAGATGAGCATGATGGGGGAGCTCTCATTTTTCTTGGGACTCCAAATCAAGCAAAGAAAAGATGGCATCTTCATTAATCAAGCTAAGTACGTCAAAGATATGCTCAAGAAGTTTGGACTGGAAAATGGGAACCTCATAACACTCCAATGAGCTCTTCAACAAAGCTTGACTTAGATGAAGGAGGTAAATGTGTAGATGTTAAATTATATAGGTCAATGATTGGCTCTTTGCTTTATCTAACTGCAAGTAGACCGGACATTATGTTTAGTGTTTGCTTATGTGCTAGATTTCAATCATGTCCTAAGGAATCACATTTACTAGCTGTTAAGAGAATCTTTAGATACCTTAAGGACACTCCTAGTTTAGGACTTTGGTATCCTAGAGACTCTAGCTTTAGCTTGCATGCCTTTTCTGATGCGGATTATGGAGGATGCAAATTAGATAGGAAAAGCACCTCCGGTACTTGTCAATTCCATGGAAATATGTTGATTTCTTGGTTTTCAAAGAAACAAAATTGTGTTGCATTATCTACCACTGAAGCGGAATACATTTCAGCCGGTGGTTGTTGTGCACAAGTTTTATGGATGAAACAACAACTTTTTTATTATGGAATTGAAGTATGTACCATTCCTATCAAGTGTGCCAATACTAGTGCTATTTGTCTCACTAAAAATCCCATCCAACACTCTAGAACTAAGCATATTGAAATAAGACATCACTTCATTAGGGACCATGTCACTAAGGAAGATGTAGTTCTAGAATTTGTTGATACTTTGCACCAATTAGCGGATATTTTTACAAAACCCTTAGATAAAGAAAGATTTTGGACACTTAGAAGAGAATTAGGTTTAACTGACCTATCTTCACTTAGTGTTTAAAATAATTTAGCACTTTTAATAAATACTGAAAAAATGCTTATAATAATAATTTTTGATTGTATTCTTGCTATTAGTTAGGGGGAGTTTATAATTCTTAATAAAAATTAATTTTATGTTCAAATAAAGTTTGAAGATTAATTTGATTGATTGAACATAATTAATTTTTGATATATGAGTTGCCATTACCATTAGAGCCAAATTATTTAGCATTTTAAGTATTTAAAACGGATTTTTTGACATTTTTGTGCTTCATGCACCGATGCATTTAACAATGCATCGATGCATCCTTGAATATGCATCGATGCATAAGACCATGCACCGATGCATCCGTCGGGTTTTAGGTTTAAAATCTTCATCTTCTTCATTTTTCTCAAAACCTAAAACATTAACTCACGGCCGTTCGTCCCCCTCTCACCTCAAATCTCTATTTTTGCTCAAAATCTTCGGGAAAACATCGGATTCTTCAAGTTTTTCATCCTACAAACCTGCTACACTCATTAAAACGCGCAAAACATCTCCTCATTCCCCTCAATCCGAATTTTTCAAGGTATTTTCACAAAAACTCTATTTCATTAAATTTTTGAACTTAGGACTAGTTTAGATTAGTTCTAGTTTGAAATAATTATCTGGCATTGGCTATATGATGATTCTAAACTAGTTTCTACAACGAATTTCATCAAAAACGCATAATTTTTCAAAATTATTTGGAAATTTCGAATTCAAAAAAAAATTTATTATTATTTCAAAAATTATTGATTCAATTGTGTTGTTTTCATGAAAACTATGCGTATTATGATATTAATTTTAAATAGTTTTCAAAACTTTGTCCATTAGGATTATGTTAGAGAACCTTGAATTATTGAGGACTCATTTGAGTTTTGGGATTAAATTTTGTGCATACATGTGTTTTTAAATTGCAGGTGATATTTCTTTTTCGATTTCCCTAACCATGTCTAATCTCAAACGCCCTAAATCATCCTCGAGTCGGTCTCACCAAAACCGTTCTCCCGCTCCTAGACCTCAAAATCCATCCAATATTCCTTCATCCCTCATTAGTACTTGTTTTAACATGTCTGAAAACCGTATGGATGAATTGTACTCTAGGTACATGAACTCCTTCCAATCCTATCATATTAGGGAAGAGCGTATTCCTTCTCTACAAGCTATGATAAAACTTGAATTTGAATACCTCTCAATTCTTCGTCGATGGAAGTTTGATAAACTCTTTTCTCTTCAACCCATCGTCTTTCACCAACTTGTCCGCATCTTTTATTCCAATGCGGTTTGTATTCAGAACACAACTCAGTGCGGTACTATAGCGATTAGATCCTATCTTTTAGGACAATATATCACTATTACTTCTGAATCCATCGCATCTCATTTTGGTTTAGATGACGAGGGTTTATTTAATGAGAAGGAAGATGTGGAATATCCATATCTCCCTAATGCTAGTGTCAGTACCTTTAGGTCTCACCACGATCGATTTCTTCACTTAATGATCTCTTGGTGGTTTAGACCATCCGCAGGTCGGTACTCCACACTACGTACTACAGACTTATGGTGGATGCACTGTATAAAAAAAAAGAAAATCAATTTTCCACATATTGTCTTTAGTGCGCTTGTCGATATCATAAACATCATTCCCTCAAAGCATGTAGAAACCCTACCTTATGGTTGTCTACTAAGCAATTTGTTTATCAAACTCGGCCTAGATGTCTCCCTTGACAATCCTATTCCGCTCCAAAACCCAATCAATATCACATCCTTAAAGAAATCGGATTGGAAATTGGATGAGAACACCGGACTATGGTCTTTTCGAACCGGTAAGCAAACCCCGGGAGCTAGTTCTTCACGAGCTGCTCCTAGTTCTTTTCGTGCTCCTCCTCCTCCTCCAGCTCCTGACGTTGATAATGATCCAGAGCTTCAAAGGCTTATGAGATATTGACGAGGAAGTACCAGCTCGGCAAGATGATCAAACGCCACCTTATTTCTAATCTTTTCTAGAGTCGTTTGATCTGCGTTTTGCTTCCATGGAGTCTACGATTACTGAGTTTCAGAGGGAGATGCGTGATCGTATGGATGCTCTTACTCTTGAAGTTAGAGCTCATTATCCTCCTCCTCCTCCCGATTCCGCTATGGATGATTAAACGTTATTTGATGATATTTGGTTTTAAACTTTAAGAACTTGGATTGTTAAACTTTTTGATTTGAATGTTTATGTTTGTTTGGATGCTTGAATGTTTGAACTTAATTTTAATATATTTGGTTTGAATTTTATTCATTTTGCATCATTAGATATATGACCAATTATGCCATTTCACATTTTATTATGAATATTGTTTATGAAACTATGACTAATCTCTCTTTGATTGTGATCTTAGCAGCTTATTATTAATAAATCAATTGGCTAATGTTTTTCAAAATTCTTGTTTAAAACGTTTATATAGAGTCTTTTTGATTTAACAAAAAGGGGGAGAAAATTTAAAAGATGTGCTATAGTAAGGGGGAGTAAGTTTTTCAAAATCGATTTCAAAAATAATTTCTTAAACAAATCTTAAAATTATTCAAATGTTTTGTTATATCAAAAAGGGGGAGATTGTTGAAAACATTTTTGATATTTCGATATAACAAATTAAGTTAAATGAATTTTAAGATTTCAAAAATGATTTTACAAATTCGATTCAATTAACCGAATATCAAATTATTACTCCAAGTTTTTCAAGATCAATTTTAATCCTTACTAAATGTGTAAAATTGTGATTTGTACTTAAACTATTTTTGAAACAATTTTCACAAAGTATTTTGAACCAAAAACAAGACTTAAATCAATTATTCAAAGGCATGCACCGATGCATCAGTCTATGCATCGATGCATCGATGAATTAATTGAACATCGAATGCATTCCATGCACCGATGCACTCTCCATGCATCGATGCACTATGAATATTTTCAAAACATCGAATGCATTTGATATATCGATGCACAAGCCATGCATCGATGCATCAGGCTATTTTTCAAACATCGAATGCATTTCATGCATCGATGCACACTTGGTGCACCGATGCATCAAGTGTTCCAACGGTCAAAATATTTGAATTTTACACGAATGCACCGATGCATACTTGATCATGCATCGATGCATGAGACGCTCCACCTAGAAAAATTAATTGTTTTCACACTTAAACGGCTCTATTATCCCCACTAATTATCACCAACGTTCAGAATTGATTCAAGGGGTATTTAAACAAGTTCTGGAGCCATTGATCAATAACAAGAAACATCAATCAACTAGAATCAAGAGAGAATCAAAGAGAAAGCATCAAACCTCAAGTTTGAGTATTTCAAGCCTATTTTTCATCCAATATTCATTTGCTTTCAAGAACACTTTTGTACTCAATTGTATTTATCCTTGAGTGTTCTTTTCTTTGTTCTAGAATTGTGCAAACATCTTACCTTGTGAGGTTTTCTTGTAAGTTTGCAAATTTGTAATCTTCTCTTTGGGAAAAAGAGTGTTCTCAAGAGTTGGGGTATACTCTTGAGGGATTTTATAAGGTTATCTCTTTGGCCTCAAAAGAAAGAACAAATTAGTGAATTTGTTGGAAAATCCTTAGTGTGGATAGCTAAGGTAGTGGACGTAGACTTTGTTTGAGAAAGTCGAACCACTGTAAATCGCTGTGCAATTACTTTAAATTTTCTGCAAAAGCTTCCACGAAATTTTTAATTGCCAATTCACCCCCCTCTTGGCCGATTCCGTAGATCGATTAACTCAACAAAGCGCCTTGCATCTAGCAAGGAATCCAGCATTTCATTCAAGAACAAAGCACATACGAGTTCAATATCATTTCATTTGTGAAAATGTGGAAGAAGGAACGATAGATATGCAGAAGATCCATACCAAAGACAACATAGCAGATTTCATGACGAAGGCAATCAACACTGATAAATTTACTTGGTGTCGATCCTCTTGTGGCCTGTCAGAGACGTAAGCAGCATGATGGTACAAGGTAGAAAGAATGGTGTGAAGATATGATTGTTCCAATCAAATCTTCAAGTGGGAGATTGTTGAAAGAAAAACCACATGGGCTGCTAACACTAGCAGCCGATGGCTTTAATAATATTTTTTATTATTTTTTTATGGTAAAATTGCTAAAAATTTGTCATTGTATTTTAGGGTATTTACAAATTAGTCCTTAAGATTTAGCTATAAATACCCTATCCCATTTAGCTTCAAAATCATCCCAAAACATTCTAGCTTTCTTCCAATACTAGAGAGAATTTAGAGAGTTTCTTGAGAGTTGTTTTTCTCCTTTTTATCAAGAGAGAATTATCATTGTTTTCTCCTTGGTCGATAGAGAGAAGTTGTAATTTCTATTTTCTCATAGTGAAATTCTTCTACCGTTGCCCGTGGTTTTTACCCTAAATTTTTAGGGGTTTTCCACGTAAATTTTGTATCTCTTTTATCTTCATTTTTTATTTTCTCAAATTATCAGTTACGATTTTGCTCTATCCGATAGCCATCTTCCGCAACAATATCTAGGAACAAGTACCTAAACCAGCTGAAATACTAGTAGAACTATGGCCAGCTCCAAAGGCATCATGATTCATGAATTCTCTCTTCCCTTTCCGGAAACCCCGATAATCCGCATGTTTTTCGAATCGAATGCATTCTCGATCTTCTACCAGTTAAAATCTTATGCGGGTAGGCCTGTAAACGTCAAAGTTCAATAACTAAAACGATCATATTTGGATTAAGATAACGCTTAACTGTAGGTAGCAACATGGAACAAAATGTAATAACCTGATGGCCAACATCCCAAATAATCTTATCCTCAGGAGTGTGGAACACATGGTGCAGTGCCACTGTTAACTCGGCCACCCCCGGGCTTGAACTCAGATGACCACCAGTCTTTGACACCATGTAAACCAGCTCTTCTCGTACCTCATCAGTCATCAGCTAACTTCCCAAGATCCTATATTTTCAATAAAAAAATTTAATTAATTCCTCTGTATATATATAATTATAACCATCGTGAATACTCAATAGTATAATAATTTATACCTGGATGGAGAGATTCTTCATATGGATGGGATGGTTTATGGTATCAAGAAGCAGAGTGGATGGCTTTTCACCTGAGAAATTGAGGAATCTTTTAATTTGTCTTGTCTGTTGACCTCCTTTGACCATCGCGTTCTTTTCTTTACTTGTTTCCAACTGGGCTACTGCCCTGCGATGGAAGGTTGAAGATGAACTATACCCATATTGACACTGCTACAAAGGATGAAAACTTATTCTGAGCTAAACTAAATTTTCAATAAAAAAATATAAAAAAATCTAAAATATATGATTATTTTAAAATTTTAAGATGACGATTGCTCTCATTTGTCCCTATCCATTCAACCCTCTATATACATGTTTTTTTATTGAAAATCTTGCATTTTTTTTAATTTTATCTTTTCTATAGGTAAAGCTAAATAAAATTTAATTAGATTCGGAGGATATGACATATTCATTAATTAATTCTTAAAATATTTAATTCGATCGAATATTTATCATTATTTTATATATTCGTGTGACTAAAGAGTGAAACAGAATTGTACGTTAGTTTACAGAGTATAGAATTAATCATTAATAGCAAATCAATAATTTTATATTTATAAATACATAATATTTGATTGGTTTTTATTTAATTATCTTTTTAATTTAATTTTTTATACTCTCGTATTTACAAATTATAGATGTGATATTGTAGAGGTATGATAAAGTCAGTTTATCAAAGTGTGGTCATTGGTATGTACATTTTTATATTAATGTTGATAGTGTTTATGTTTCATGTTCAATGATAATGTTTGTTTGTCTATCGTTTTCTTCGAGTTATTGTTTGATTGAATTATTTACCCTTTATGTGTCCTATTTTAATTTTTAATAGTTAGTTTGTGTGTTTTGATGGTTGTAATAAAGATGATCGGCTAATGTCATTTAATCTACTTTAATTTTGTAGATTTTTTTAGTACAGTTTTTCTATTTTCTCAATAAATTAAATAATTATTATTAATTTTTAGAAACATATAGAATGTTTCCTAGGTTGGTATTATAATTAGACTTGAACATAATTTATTATAAAATCCTTACGAAGCACATCACAAATTGATTTAGCTTTCCAAAGCATGAAATGCATGAATCATGCGTGTACACTCATATTATTTCGCGCGGCCAACGCCGACACGTCTATCTCCCAACTATTGATTTCAGCCATTGAAATTCCATACCTTGCTTTGCTTGGATTATGCCCATAGTTGCTAGTGTAGATTGTGATTATTTTCAAAGGATGTTACTATTAGTTGGGTTTTAAAATCGTTTCATTAGCAAGTCGAGAATTTACTTTTAAAATATTATTTATAACCATGTATATATTTACATTGATTAAAAAAATACTAAATCACACCGGCCTTTGGCATAAATCCTTTAGGGTGCGTTTGGTTCACGGAATGTAAGATTACCAGTGGGAATAAAAGATTACCAGGGAATAGGATTACTGGGAATGTTGTATTTTGCGTTTGGTTGGTTTAGCAGGAATGTAAGATTACCGTGTTTGGTTAAAGGAATAAAAGATTTTTGGAATGTATATTTGACCAAATTGTCCTTATTATATATTTGTATAATATTACAAATTGTAAAATATTTATATATTTTCTTTAAAAAATTAAATTCATAATATTTATATAATTTTTTTTACAAAATTAAAAATATAAAAAAGGTTTAATGAAAGGGTAAAAAAATTTTAACCCCTGAACTTCATATAAAATTTTAATTATATATTTTTTTTGTAAATCTAAAATAATTTAAGGATAAATTTGTAATTTAACATTCGTAGAATTTTTATTATTTAATGAAAGAAGAAGGATATTTTTGAAAAAAAATAAAAATTTAAGGGTATTTTAGTCCAAAATGCCGGTAATGTTACAATACATAAGGGAAGAGAGATAATGACATTCCCTGTAATATACCCAAAAAAATCTACTATTGGTAATAAAATATTACTGAGAATGAGATTTCCGGCCAACCAAACATGGGAATGTGGAATTCACATCCCATGAGAATCCCACAATCCTTGAACCAAACACCCCCTTATTGTATAATCTCCTTACTATTCTACATTTTGTTGCTGTATGTTCAAAAACAGCGACACAATTCACATTCATTTGCCGAGTACTTCCTCGCCAATGACTAAAGAGACTGGTGATTCGAGTTCAATCTATGAAATCTAATCGGCGGACTCCACCCCGAGTTTGCCCCAGCAGTGACACAACTGTGGCGGCGATGTGCTTCGAGCTCAGCCCCGCCTCTTCGATCTGATCATTTTGAGATCCATGCTCTATGTATCTATCCGGTAGTATCATTGGCCTCCACTGCACCATGTCACATTAATTTTAGCCTTTATAATCACACTGATTCTTCAACTAAGTAGTAAATTTAATGGATGCTAGTGTTACCTTAAGCTTGCCATCGAGTAGTCCATTCAAGCACAAGAAATGAGAAACGTGGTTGCTGAACCCTCCAATCGATCCTTCTTCGGCAGTGATCAATATCTCGTGTTCTCGAGCTAACTTTCTCAGTAAATCTCCGTCAATCGGTTTGCAAAATCGAGCATCCGCCACCGTTGCAGAGACGCCGAGCATTTGTAGCTGCTCTGCTGCCTTCATGCAACTTTGGACTATTGTTCCATACCCCAAGATAGCCACCTTGCCACTTCCTTCTCTTAGTACTCTTCCCTTTCCAATCTGAATACATATTCGAAATTCAGATTAAGAAAATCGGGAACAGGTATTGTCCAATAAGACGCATTAAGAGATCAGTTGCAACTAAAAAGATGTAGAATAAAATTGATGTACCTCCAAAGGTGTTCCTTTGTTGTTTGGTGGGAGAATAGAGCCAATGCCATTGCCTCTGGGGTACCTAAAGCAGCTAGGACGATCATCGATGGCAGCTGCCGTTGCCACCATGTTCATCAGCTCAGTCTCGTCCGAAGGTGCCATCACCACCATATTCGGCAAACACGCCATAAATGTAGTGTCGAACGCACCACAATGGGTCGGCCCATCTGCACCAACCAGGCCAGCCCTGTCTATGGCAAATCTCACTGGTAGCTTTTGAAGATCAACATCATGAGCGACCTGATCGAATCCTCTTTGTAGAAACGAAGAGTAGATGGCACAAAATGGTTTGAGCCCTTCACAAGCTAAACCAGCAGCAAACGTAACAGCATGTTGTTCAGCTATGCCGACATCGAAACAACGATCCGGGAATCGTTTTTGGAATAAGTTAAGCCCTGTTCCTCCTCCCATGGCTGCATGGATCCCAACTATTTTATCATCTTCTTCTGCTTCAGCTATTAATGACTCTGCAAAGTACTGAGTATACGAACGTGTTCCCGACTTGCTCTTCATTTGCTTCCCCGAATTTGGATCGAATTTCACAACCCCTATAAGAAGAAGAGGAATCTATGATGACCCAATTGTTCATTTTGCTTAAAAAACTTGTGTTCGATGCAATATCGGTCATTCCGAGTCTGCATAACACAGTGTTAAATTATACTTACCATGCATTTTATCAGGTGCAGTCTCAGCAGGGGCATAACCTTTTCCCTTCTCCGTAATGACATGAATGAGAACAGGCCCCGTGGCTGGCATTGACCTAATTTCATTCAACACATAAACAAGGTCTTCTATGTTATGACCATCCACCGGACCAATGTAGTACAATCCGAGTTCTTCAAATAGGCTAGCTCCGGAGCCACCAGCAACTTCTCGCACATAGGATTCGAATTTGGCGGCGATTTCATGTGTTTGCCCTCCAATTTTCTTTGTAATACCCTGCAAATTATGTCAAAACAATCTAAATATGCTTGGTTTTGCAGAGTTTTCATGGGAAGTGTTAGGTTCCGAGAGTCGAATTTTGATACCTTTGCAGCCTCGCGTAGTTGACGAATTCCCTGCTCGAGTGCAGCTTTGTTAGAGCTTTGCTAAGAGCTCCGACAGGAGGAGATGGACCATCGACCGTGGCAGTCGGCAATGAGACTTGTTTGTTATCATTCAGGATGATGATGAGATTTGAGTCAAGATAACCAGCGTTGTTCATTGCTTCATATGCCATTCCAGCAGTCATTGCTCCATCGCCTATTACTGCAACTACATTATTGTTCTTCCCTAACAAATCTCTTCCAACTGCCATCCCTGGGAGGAAAAAAAAAGCAATATAACACCCCCAACATTAGCAGATGATAACTATTGTGATCTATACCGATGACGAAAAGCTTCGAACAAGTACCTAATCCAGCTGAAATGCTAGTAGAACTATGGCCAGCTCCAAAGGCATCATGAATGCTCTCTTCCCTTTTCGGAAACCCCGATAATCCGGATGTTTGTCGAATCGAATCCATTCTCGATCTTCTACCAGTTAAAATCTTATGCGGATAGGCCTGCAAACACCAAAATTCAATAACTAAATCGATCACATTCGGATTAAGCTCAGGCCTAACCGTATGCAGCAAGCAACAGAGAAGAAAAATGTAATTACCTGATGGCCAACATCCCAAATAATCTTATCCTCAGGAGTGTCGAAAACATGGTGCAGTGCCACTGTTAACTCGGCCACTCCCAGGTTTGAACTCAGATGACCACCAGTCTTTGACACTGTGTAAACCAGCTCTTCCCGTAGCTCATCAGCTAACTTCCCAAGCTCCTATAGTTTCAAATGGACAAATATACAATGTTATACATATACATATTCATTTCCTTTGTATATTTCTACAAACAATTAAAAATCATTGTGAATAGTGTTAATAAACATACCTGGATGGAAAGATTCTTCATATGGATGGGATGGTTTATGGTATCAAGAAGCGGAGTGGATGGTTTTTCACCTGAGAAATTGAGGAATCTTTTGATTTGTCTCGTCTGTTGACCTCCTTTGACCATCATGTTCCTTTTTTTACTTGTTTCCATCTGGGCTCTTGCCCTGCGATGGAAGTTTGAAGATGAATTATACCCATATTGAGACTGCTGCAAAGGATGAAAACTTGTTCTGAGAATGGAAGAAGCCATTGCCTAGTGATTGTAATTGTATTGGTTTGGGTGGAAAGGTATGTGATGGATTTGATGGAATCTGGGGAAAAGAGGAGATTTTATAGGGTAATGGATTCAACTTTCCGGGAAAAGTCATGTAAAGTTCCACGTGAAAAACCTTGGAGAAGATGGCCAAGTCGCCGTCACTGTCACTATCATCCACGTAGAGCTTGTCCATGATTCATTCCTAACACTACGAGTGACTCGATTGTAAACGTTTCAAATGATCTGAAATCTAAAACAATTCAAAAAACGAAACTAATAGAAATGATTGAAACCCGAAACTATTCTAAATTAGATCGATGGACAGAAATAGACGGTACAATTTATGTTGGAATTCAAATTTATAAAATATATCTAAAATATATAATCATTTAAAATATTTAAAAGTTGATTATCCTCATCCGTAAATCTGATAATTTTAAAACTCAAATTTATATGATCTTGTTCGATACAACACAAATTTAATACTATTCATATAATTAACATGCTTGGCTTTACATAAGATGATATTAGGGATGAGTATGGGATTTATATTCGTGTGTTTTGATCCAACTCAATGTTATAGAGTTGATCTTAAAAAATAAGTTTGAATCATATTGTTTTTTTTAAAAGATAATGTCATATCGGGTCACGTTTTTGGATTTACGATGTAAAATCCTCAATCCAAAAAAATAATATAATTATCTTTTATATATTTAGAGATAATAATAATAATATTCATTGTTATATTTCTTTTTTCAATTAGATCTTTGTATGACCTAATAAAAAAATTATACATGCATTTTTTCCAGGTCGAGTCGAATGCAGATTTTTACTCTAAAAACAAATTGTAACTTTATATCAACTGATATCTTTTTAGATTGAATTAAATCTAATGATTAAAATAGAATATTCGGATCAATAAAAAAACCTGATCCAGCTCAACACTTCCTCTCCGTGGATGAGATGAGATCTTTCTCCCTCACTTTTGAGTACGTGTGAAACAAATCCAAGATAAGTAATGAGATTAAATGATAATGTTGTTAAATATGACGTGATTAAGCACAGTTTTACTGATAATTATTTGCTTTCGTCATAGCTGATGGGGTCAAGAGCACTGGGAAAATCTCTTACACGGCTTTACTGAGAAGGTACGTAGATAAGCCACGCCGCTCTTTACTTTCAAGTTAGAGTAAACGATAATGTTAATAAACAATGGGATTGAGCTCATTTTTAATGTGAGCTTATTTTATAGGGTTGATCATAGATAAGTAAAGACGGAACCTAGAATAGGTTTCGTTGTAGTATGTATTTGAATAAATTCAGGTACATTGATAATACCGTTCAAATTTAAATCACCTTAATGAAATATGTCATCTTTTATCACTAGAATCGCTTCTTAGATTTAAATGTCAAATTTAATTTCATCAACTTCAAAACTGTATTCAAATTAATTAAATTAAAAATAATAAAGTTGTAACTTATTTTCATAATTTTAAAATAGGTAAATTATAACTTTTGTTATGCAATTTTCTTATGATCACTCTTATTTTGATAATTAAATTTTAAATCTTTCAATTTACTCGTTAAACTTTTGATTCTCTCTTATTTTAATCACTTTATTGTTAAATACTTAACGATGTTATAATTAAACATTTTTCTTTTGAAATTTATGAAATGGCCCCAAAACTTTCTTCTTTTTGTAAAAAAAAAAAATCTTATTTTTGAATCCTCTTTGATTTCTTGACGGTGAATCATCTCATCCCAAATCTCAATGGTAGAAAGGTGGAGAAAGAGAAAGCGAGATGCATATCTTGATTCCACGTTGATTAAATAGCAGATGTTTTGGATCAATGTTGTTTGGTGTTTTATAAGTCTTGAGTTTAGGATTGAGTTTTAAAGTGATATATGTATAGTCTAAACTGATAGGGTGATATGACAATAAGGCGAGTTCATCGATATCTTAAGTGGTCGGGGAAGACATCAGATAATGATAATTACAGTGTCGACGTGACACAAAGATAAAACTATAAACCTTTTATCTCTAAAGGAATAAGATAAAATAGAGAGAGGGAAAATGACGTGGATAACACATGGTTCAATGTCAATAAAATAAGACATTATCAACACATGTAATTGATATGTCATTTTATTTATTTATGATTTAACACACGAATGACTAAAATAGGAATAATTTAAAATTTTAATGAATAAATTAAAAATAATGATTAAAAAATTAAAGTGAAAAAAGTTGAGTGAATTTAAAATTAGGGTAAAGTATAGTAATGTTCACTAAACTTTTCTAAAACTTTTATTTAGGTTCCCCAACTTTTAAAACTTGCAATACAATCCTCCAACATTTAGTTTATTTGTAATATGGTCCCCGATGTAATCGGACGTTTGACGTCGTTACACTACCGTTAGTACGTTTGCAATATGGTCACTGAACTTTTCAGGCGCTTGCATTTAGGTCCCCCAACTTTTAAAACTTACAACACAATCCTCAATTTCATTCTAAACCCCAAATTCCTTTTCAATCTCGAATTTCCTTTTTCGCTTCTCTCTTCTCATTTTCAGTGTAACTTTTCAGCCAGTGATGCATGAGAAATTCTAATCTAACTTTGAATTATGTGGAGTTGTTGACTTGAATAAGGGTTCATTGAGAGAAGACCCGACCAAGAGACTATCGGGACCATCAACAATTCAAGGTGTAATGTTAGATACAGATCATCTCAGGTGAAGCATAGATGTTCGATGAAATGCTTGTGAGAAAAAAATGGGGTTAGAAATGCAGAGTTGACAAATACTACTAAGATGAACTAAGTATCATTGTTGAAAGTCACCAACAAAGCTAGAATTATTTTGTATAAATGATATATAATAATTTCTTCGTTTAATCCTTGTGGTTAAAGATTTTCCAACAGATGATCAAATATAATGAAATCCCAAATTGCGCATTCACCTCTCAGTCTCTTTCGCAACTCGAAAGACATTATGATAGAGTCAAGTAGTTGCTCCAAATATACTACCCTGACATGATGCCTTTCGAGTTGTGTGCATGCAAAATTGTCTTATAAAGCTATAATTCAATACAATTCAACTATAAAATTTCCAAAACATGTAAAAAAATTCAAATCGTTCACGATGTATCAGTCCCATAATTAAAATCATTCACGATGTATCAGTCCCATAATTAACATGAACATATTAAAAAGTATACAAGCTCACAGGACGCCGAAAACCACAGGTCGGATCAATACAATTCCCAGTAAACTAGTATCAACAGTCTCTCGGAGTGAGCCTGGCGATTTCACTATGTCTGTTGAGTTAATCGATCGACGGAATTAGCCAAGAGGGGGGTGAATTGGCAATTAAAAATTTGGTGGAAGCTTTTGCAGAAAATTGAAAAAATTTGCACAGCGATTTAGAGTGGTTCGACTTTCTCAATCAAAGTCTACGTCCACTACCTTAGCTATCCACACTAAGGATTTTCCAACAAATTCATTAATTTGTTCTTTCTTTTGAGGCCAAAGAGATAACCTTACAATACCCTCAAGAATATACCACAATTCTTGAGAACACTCTTTTCCCAAAGAGAAGATTATAAATTTGCAAACTTACAAGGAAAACCTCACAAGGTAAGATGTTTGCACAATTCTAGAACAAGAAAAGAACACTCAAAGATAATTACAAATGAGCACAAATGGTGTTCTTGAAAGCAAAATGAATATTGAAAGGAAAATTAGCTTGATTTGCACAAACTTGGTGTTTGATGCTTTCTCTCTTGTTTCTCTATGATTTCTTGTTGATCAAGGGCTTCAGAACTTGTTTAAATACACCTTGAATCACTTCTGAACGTTGGGGATGATTAGTGAAGATCATATAGCCGTTTTAGTGTGAAAACAATTAATAAAACAGTTTGGAGCGTGGGGGGAATCGGTACCCCCTATGGGGAATCGGTTCCCTAAGTGTAAAATTCAAATATTTCGACCGTTGAACAGGGGGGAATCGGTACCCCCTATGGGGGAATCGGTTCCCTCCGACCATTCTGGAAATCTCGGAGCCAAACCATTCAGGGGGAATCGGTACCCCCTTGGGGGGGAATCGGTTCCCTCTGAGCAATCTGGAATTTTTGGCTTTGAAATGGTTCGAAATACTTTGAAAGATTATTTTGAAATTGTTTTAAGATTAAAACTTAATTTTACACTTAAGTAAAGATTAAAAATGATTTTTGAAATATTTGGAGTAATGTTTTGATATTCGAATAATTATATCGAATATACTTAGAAAATCATTTTGGAAAATCTTAAAATTCATTTAACTTAATTTGTTATATCGAAATATCAAAATGTTTTCAACAATCTCCCCCTTTTTGATATAACAAAACATTTTAGTAATTTTAAGATTTTGAAATCAAGTTTTGAAATTACTCCCCCTTACTTTAACACTTCTCCCATTTATCATTTTAAAACACATTTATCATTTTAAAACACACTTAAAACACACACTTACACTTCTCCCCCTTTTTGTTAAATCAAAAAGATTCAAAGAAACATGAAAAACATTTAGCCAATTGATTAGGTATATGTATGCATAAGCTGCTAAGATCACAATCAAGAGAACCGTTAGCCATTAGTTCCATAATCAATATTCAAAACAATGTGATATGGTAAATTGGTCATATTGCTAATAATGATGTAAATGATGCAATAATGAATAAATCACACCAAACATATAAGTTCACACCATCCATAAATTCAAACATTCCAAAATATTCAAAATGTTAAAACAATAAGTTTGGAAAACAAAGTAAAACATTTAATCACATATCCGGATCAGGAGGAGGAAAACGAGCTCGCATAGCGGCCATTTCGTTAGTGAGGTCATTAATACGTGCGTTGGTTGCTTCATTATTTGCACGCATTTCCCGAAGAATTTCTAATTGTTGAGCTCCCATTGTGGATAAATGGGACTCTATAGAATTAAAGCGCGAATCCATGGTCGCATATCGGTAATCAAATGTCTCCATAAAAGATTGAAAATATGGAGGCATTTGAGTCGATTGTTGTGCTTGCTCTTCGGGTTGCTCCTCGGCCTGCTCAGGTTCATCTTCAGCTTCATCGATGTCTCGCATTAGTTGCTCAAGCTCGAGATCTTCGTCAGCTTCGGGTGGAGCTTGTGAAGAACTAGCTCCCGGAGTAGTTGCAGAAGATCGAACCCATTCCCCGGTTTCCTTATCCTTAATCCATCCCGCTCTCGTTAAGGAAAGAAGGTTAATTTGTTTCTTAAGAGGAAAGACGGCATCTAGACCGACTCTAAGCCCAGCTTTGGAAAACAAATTACTCAAAATACAACCGTAAACAAGAGATGAACAAAGTTTTTTATTAGGAACAAGATTTACGGTTTCAACAATTTCAGCAAAAATAATCTGAGGTAGGTTGATTTTAATATTGTTTTTGAAACAATGTAACCACTAAAGATCTAAGGCTCTAAGAGTAGAATAACGACCTCCAGATGGTCGAAACCACCAAGAAATCATTAGATGAAGAAAACGTTCATGAAGGTCTAGGACACTTGCACTATCCCTTCTTTTATAACGAGATCCTAAAACCTGTTTTTCATTTGAAATCCCTTCATTATCTAATCTGAATGTATTGCCTATGTAAGCCGAGTCAATATATAAGAATTGTCCTAGAAGGTAGGAACGAATTCCTATGGTTTCGGTTTCAGTTTGGTCTTTAACACAAACGGCATTAGAATAGAAAATACGAACAAGTTGATGGTAAACTATGGGTTCAAGGTCAAAGAGTTTATCAAATTTCCACTCTTGTAAAAGAGGAAGATATTTAAAATTGATAGCTAACATAGCTTGACGAGAAGGAATACGTTCTTCCCGGATTTTGTATGAGTCGAAATATTGATAATACCAAAAACGATGATTTCTAGGACTAGGATGATTGAAACACGAATTTTGGATAGTCAAATTAGGATCAATAGGATTAGGATTAGAAATTGGAATAGGTGGAGGATTTGGAGGTGGATTTGGTTGTCGGTGTGAACGACTAGATGAAGACCTAGCACGTTTAGGATTAGACATGGAGAAGGAAATCGGAATAGATTGGATAACCTGCAATTTTAAAATGTATGCAATTTAATTAATCTCAAAACTCAATTGAGTCCTCAATATTTCAAGGTTCTCTAAATCAATCCTAATGGGCAAAGTTTTTGAAAAACTTTTGAAAAATATGGTTTTGAGAAACAATATATGTATAGTTTTCATAACAACAACATAATTTAATCAAAACACAATGATTTGAAAAACAACAAATTTTTTTTTTAATTTCGAAAATTTAAAAATTTTGGAAAATTCTTGTGTTTTTGATTAAATTAGTTGTAACATCTAGTTTCTAATCACTAAACAATCAATGCCCGATCACTATTTCAACCTAGAACTAATTAAAACTAATCCTATGTTCAAAAACAATGAAATAGAGAGTTTAGAAAAATTTACCTTGAAAGATGAAGATTGAGGGGATTTAGATGTTGTTTGCACGATTTTAATGACTCTAACAGGTTTAGAAGATGATATTTGAAGCGAATTCCGATTAAATATCGTTGATTTGAGGCAAGAAAGGAGAAAGGGAGAGAGTTTGGTCGGCAAGGAAGAAAATGGAGGGTTTTTGTGTGTTTTGAAGGGTTCTGCCCGATTTTAACAGAACCCCAGGGGGGTATCGATTCCCCTGTGGGGGGAATCAGTTCCCCTTCAAAGGGGGAATCAGTTCCCTCATGGGGGGATCGATTCCCTCTGCACCAAAATGCTAAAATCCGATTTTAAACACCCAAAATGCTAAATTAATTTTCTCTAGTGGTATTGGCAACTCATATATTGAAAAATAATTATGTTCAAACAATTAAATTAATCTTTAATTGATATTTGAACATAAAATTAATTTTTCATCAAGAATCATAAACTCCCCCTAACTAATAACAATGAATGCAATCAAAAAATTACTATTATGAGCATTTTTCAGTATTTATTAAAAGTGCTGAATTATTTTAAACACTAAGTGAAGATAGGTCAGTTAAACCTAATTCTCTCCTAAGTGTCCAAAACCTTTCCTTATCTAAGGGTTTTGTAAAAATATCCGCTAATTGATGCAAAGTATCAACAAATTCTAGAACTACATCTTCCTTAGTGACATGATCTCTAATGAAGTGATGTCTAATTTCAATGTGTTTAGTTCTAGAGTGTTGGATGGGATTTTTAGTGAGACAAATAGCACTAGTATTGTCACACTTGATAGAAATAGTACCTACTTCAATTCCATAATCAAAAAGTTGTTGTTTCATCCATAAAACTTGTGCATAACAACTACCGGCTGAAATGTATTCCGCTTCAGTGGTAGATAATACAACACAATTTTGCTTCTTTGAAAACCAAGAAATCAGCATATTTCCAAGGAATTGACAAGTACCGGAGGTGCTTTTCCTATCTAATTTGCATCCTCCATAATCCGCATCAGAAAAGGCATGCAAGCTAAAGCTAGAGTCTCTAGGATACCAAAGTCCTAAACTAGGAGTGTCCTTAAGGTATCTAAAGATTCTCTTAACAGCTAGTAAATGTGATTCCTTAGGACATGATTGAAATCTAGCACATAAGCAAACACTAAACATAATGTCCGGTCTACTTGCAGTTAGATAAAGCAAAGAGCCAATCATTGACCTATATAATTTAACATCTACACATTTACCTCCTTCATCTAAGTCAAGCTTTGTTGAAGAGCTCATTGGAGTGTCATGAGGTTTCCCATTTTCCAGTCCAAACTTCTTGAGCATATCTTTGACGTACTTAGCTTGATTAATGAAGATGCCATCTTTCTTTGCTTGATTTGGAGTCCCAAGAAAATGAGAGCTCCCTCATCATGCTCATCTCAAACTCACTTTGCATTAGCTTAGAAAATTCTTGGCAAAGAACATCATTAGTAGAACCAAATATTATATCATCAACATAAATTTGAACTACTAATAAATCTTTACCTTTATGCTTTAAAAATAATGTAGTGTCAACCTTTCCTTTTGAAAAACCTTTTTCAATTAAAAAATTTGACAATCTTTCATACCAAGCTCTAGGAGCTTGTTTTAAACCATAAAGAGCTTTTGTCAATTTAAGAACATGATCTGGAAATTTTGAATCTTCAAAACCTGGAGGTTGTTCCACATACACTTCTTCTTTTATAAAATCATTTAAAAATGCACTTTTAACATCCATTTGATATAATTTAAATTCATGAAAACATGTAAATGCTAATAACATTCTAATTGCTTCCATCCTAGCTACGGGAGCGTATGTTTCATCATAGTCTATGCCCTCTTCTTGAGTATACCCTTGAGCAACAAGTCTAGCCTTGTTTCTCACTATATTACCACTCTCATCAAGCTTATTCCTAAATACCCATCTAGTACCTACAGTAGATTTATTACTAGGCCTTTCAACTAATGTCCATACTTTACTTCTCTCAAATTGATTTAACTCTTCTTGCATAGCCATAATCCAATATTCATCATTTAATGCTTCTTTAATATTCTTAGGCTCTATGCATGAGATAAATGCAACATAATTACAAATATTTCTAAGAGAAGATCGAGTTGTTACCCCTTTTGATGGATCACCTATAATTTCACCATCCTTGACATAGTTGTTCTCTCTTGGATAAGATACTTCCCTTTCTTCAATGGTTGGATTCTCAAGAGGATCATGAGTTTCCTCATTTTTCGTTCCTTCCTTTGATGATGGTTCTCCAACTTCATGTCTAACGTCATTTGTATTTATAACACCTACATCATCATTCACACAAGAATCCTTCCTCGGAAGGGGATTATCATCGAAAACAACATGTATATACTCTTCTACAACTAAAGTTCTTTTATTAAATACACGATAGGCTTTAGAATTTAAGGAATAACCCATAAAAATTCCTTCATCACTTTTAGCATCAAATTTGCCAAGGTTTCTTTACCGTTGTTTAAAACAAAACATTTACATCCAAAAGGATGAAAATAACTAATGTTAGGCTTTTTATTTTTGAAAATTTCATATGGAGTTTTCTTTAAAATTGGCCTAATCATTACTCGATTTACAACATAACAAGCGGTATTTGTGGCTTCCGCCCAAAAATATTTTGGCAAATTACTTTCACAAAGCATGGTTCTAGCCATTTCTTCTAAAGTTCGATTTTTCCTCTCAACAACTCCATTTTGTTGAGGGGTTCTAGGTGCTAAAAAATTATGACTAATACCATTAGAATTACAAAATTCAATAAATCCAAGATTTTCAAATTCAGTGCCATGATCACTCCTAACACTAGTTATAGAGTAACCCTTTTCATTTTGGATTATTTTTGAAAATGTGATGAACTGTTCTAATGCTTCATCTTTAGTACTTAAAAATAGAACCCAAGTATATCTAGAATAGTCATCTACCAAGACAAATGCATATTGTTTTCCACCCAATCTAGTAGTCCTAGTTGGCCCAAAAAGATCTACATGGATCAATTGTAATACTCTACTAGTTGATATGTCATTAATGGATTTAAAAGAAACACGCTTTTGTTTTCCTTTAGCACAAGCATCACAGATTTTATCATTATCAAATTTAAGCTTAGGCAACCCTCGAACTAAATCACCTTGAATTAGCCGTTGCAAAACACTCATACTAGCATGTCCTAGTCTCTTATGCCATAACCAACTATCATGTTCATCTTAGCAACTAGGCATAAATTAGTCATATCAAAAGAATCTAAATGCACCATGTAAATGTTCCCTATTCTATGACCAACAAGTATAATCCGATTAGATGCAATGTCAATGACTTTACAACCATTAATTTCAAATAAGACATTGAATCCTTTATTGCATAATTGACTAATACTCAATAGATTATGCTTTAATCCATTCACATATAAAACATTCTTAATTTGTATGGAAGAGGTATTACCTATTGTACCAATACCTTCAATGTGACCTTTTGAATTGTCTCCAAAAGTCACTTCTCCTCCATTTTTGGCGTTAAGCTCAATGAACCGACTTTTGTCTCCGGTCATATGTCTTGAGCATCCACTATCAAGGTACCATGAATTTGAATTTGTTTCCTGTGCCTTGTAGAAATGCTCATTTCCCTACAAACATAGATTAACTTTTGATTTTTGGTACCCAAATTCTTTTGGGTCCATATTCATTAGTTTCCAAAATCCTAGTCCCCTTAGGTATCCATTTGTGTAGGATATTTTTATCTTTAGTAGTAATGAGTTCTTTAGGAACCCACATACTTGTAACGATTTTTCCATTAGAGGTTCTTTGGGGACCTCTATGATTGTAGTTTCTAAAACTTTTTCTAACAAAGTTGGATTTTGAATTTCCACCTTTTTTAAAATGTTTTGTTCCAACTTTATCAAAAGAAGAAGATCATCAATTTTCTTTTGATGATCATCATTGATCTTTGAAAGTAAATTTTGCAAATCTAAATTTTTCTTTTCAAACTCTTCTAGTTTGATTTGCAAGTCTTTGATTTTACTTTCAAGATCGTTGTTAGTTTTGGATATGAGTTTGTTTTCATTTTTCAATTTTGAATTATCATTTTTATATTTTAAAAATAATTTCTCATAATCCGAAGCCAACCCATTATATTCCTCTAATAACTCATCATAGGATAAATTATCAAAATCGGATGAGTTAGAGGTTACCTTAGAATCTTCCCCAAATTCCATCAAGCACAAGTTAGCTACTTCTTGTTCCTCTTCATCGGAACTTTCTTCATCGCTCCATGTAGCCACATGAGCCTTGTGCTTATTCTTTGATTGACCATTTTTCTTCAATTGTGGGCAATCATATTTAATGCCCTGGCTTTTTTGCATTCGTAGTAAATGATTGGGTCATTCTCTTTCGTTCATTTTTGAGGCCTTCATTTCGTTTGAATTTTCTTCCTCGATAAGGTCTCATCATTTTTCTGAACCGTTTGGCAAACAATGCCATTTCCTCGTCATCGTCATCGTTATTCGAATCACTCTCATCTTTTGTGGATTTGAGAGCAACTCCAATGTTTTTCTTCTTCTCTTTCTCCTTTGGTGTCTCGTCAATTTTGTCGAGGTCCACCTCATCTTCGAGCATCATTTCATGAGTGAGGAGTGACCCAATTAGCTCTTCAAGAGTTAAGGACGTTAAGTCCTTAGACTCGATGATTGCCGTCTTCTTTGATTGCCACGATTTTGGGAGGGAGTAGACTAACTTCCTCACAAGCTTTTCATTTGAAATGATCTCTCCATATGATTTGAGACCATTGACAATCGTTGAAAATCTATCCGTCATAGCTTTGATATCTTCATTTGGTTTCATCCTGAAATTTTCATAGCTATGCGTTAGAATACTAATTTTAGATTTCTTTACCTCATCGGTACCTTCATGAGTGACTTGAAGTTTGTCCCATATTTCTTTGGTGGTTGTACACGATGAAACTCTTCCGTATTCATCTGGTCCAAGAGCACAAAAATGATATGGATGGCTTTGGAGTTGAGCTGGAACATTCTTGTCTCTCCTTCACTCCACAACCTTGGATGAGTGAGAGGTTTGATGTATCATTCTTCTACAGCATTCCATGCTCCCATGTCACTTGCTTGAATGAAGTACATCATTCTATTCTTCCAATAGGCATAGTTAGCTCCATTGAAGAAATGAGGCTTGTTGACGGGCATCGAATCGAGGTCGGAGTCGAAGTTTGAAGCGGAGGCCATTGATGACTTTGATAATCGATATAACTCTTCCCGAATCGACTCAAGAGGCGATTAAACCTTCAAATGAGTTAGGCTCTGATACCAATTGTTGAGTTAATCGATCGACGGAATTAGCCAAGAGGGGGTGAATTGGCAATTAAAAATTTGGTGGAAGCTTTTGCAGAAAATTGAAAAGATTTGCACAGCGATTTAGAGTGGTTCAACTTTCTCAATCAAAGTCTACTTCCACTACCTTAGCTATCCACACTAAGGATTTTCCAACAAATTCACTAATTTGTTCTTTCTTTTGAGGCCAAAGAGATAACCTTACAATACCCTCAAGAATATACCACAATTCTTGAGAACACTCTTTTCCCAAATAGAAGATTACAAATTTGCAAACTTACAAGGAAAACCTCACAAGGTAAGATGTTTGCACAATTCTAGAACAAGAAAAGAACACTCAAAGATAATTACAAATGAGCACAAATGGTGTTCTTGAAAGCAAAATGAATATTGAAAGGAAAATTGGCTTGATTTGCACAAACTTGGTGTTTGATGCTTTCTCTCTTGTTTCTCTATGATTTCTTGTTGATCAAGGGCTTCAGAACTTGTTTAAATACACCTTGAATCACTTCTGAACGTTGGGGATGATTAGTGAAGATCATATAGCCGTTTTAGTGTGAAAACAATTAATAAAACAGTTTGGAGCGTGGGGGGAATCGGTACCCCCTATGGGGAATCGGTTCCCTAAGTGTAAAATTCAAATATTTCGACCGTTGAACAGGGGGAATCGGTACCCCCTATGGGGGAATCGGTTCCCTCCGAGCATTCTGGAAATCTCGGAGCCAAACCATTCAGGGGGGAATCGGTACCCCCTTGGGGGGGGGGGAATCGGTTCCCTCTGAGCAATCTGGAATTTTTGGCTTTGAAATGGTTCGAAATACTTTGAAAGATTATTTTGAAATTGTTTTAAGATTAAAACTTAATTTTACACTTGAGTAAGGATTAAAAATGATTTTTGAAATATTTGGAGTAATGTTTTGATATTCGAATAATTATATCGAATATACTTAGAAAATCATTTTGGAAAATCTTAAAATTCATTTAACTTAATTTGTTATATCGAAATATCAAAATGTTTTCAACAATGTCGATACTTACAACCAATTCCCTGATTTAAAGAAAAATCAAACAAGAAGATAAAAAAAATTAGCCTAGGACCCTCTTTCACTTATATTCTGATGGACTGAATATCTTTCATAAGGAGTACTAAAAGTTTTGATTAAGAAAAAAAAGAGAAAATTAGATGGTTTTGGTTCAAAACTAACACTGAATATCCAGATCATTGACATGCAGTTTCAGAAACATAAAAATTCAACAAAAACACCCAATGCGAGCTGAAAATAGGAAAGTGCGAAAGAAGAAAAGCTTACTTCCGGATAGCCCAAAAGAGAAAATAAATACCTTCTTGCAAATGAGGGGAGAGACTAAGAAATAAACGAAGAAATTATTATATGTCGTTTATACAAAATAATTTCAGCTTTGTTGGTGACTTTCAACAATGATACTCAGTTCATCTTAGTAGTATTTGTCAACTCTGTATTTCTAACCCTATTTTTTTCTCACAAGCATTTCATTGAACATCTATGCTTCACCTGAGATGGCCTGTATCTAACATTACACCTTGAATCGTTGATGGTCCCAATAGTCCCTTGGTCGGGTATTCTCTCAATTGACCCTTATTCAAGTCAACACCTCCACATAATTCAAAGTTAGATTAGAATTTCTCATGCATCCCCGACTGAAAAGTTAAGCTGAAAATGAGAAGAGAAATACAAAAAAGGAAATTCGAGATTGAAAATGAAGTTGGGGTTTAGAATGAAATTGAGGATTGTGTTGCAAGTTTTAAAAGTTGGGAGACCTAAATGAAAGCGCCTAAAAAGTTCAGTGATCATATTGCAAAAGTACTAACGGCAGTATAACGACGTCAAACGGTCGGTTATGTCGGGGACCATATTGCAAACGGATTAAATATTGGATGACTGTATTGTAAGTTTTAAAAGTTAAGAGACCTAAATGAAAGCTTTAGAAAAGTTAAGTGATTACTATACTTTACCCTTAAAATTATTAGAATATAGAATATAATTAATTTGAGAACAACGACCCTATCTCCTATAGACAAGATACATTTGTTCATGAATCACGTTATTGAATTGTCTTTCACATTTGGTACAATGTTAATAGTTTTCCACTACCCTCACAGTCTGTTATTTCCATGGACATGACAGACCAAATCCTAATTTTTTTTAACAAAGAAATTAGTATTTTTATTTATAATCATATAAAAGTATAAATCTCAAACGTTAAATGTTATTAAATTCAAAATAGCAAACTTTTACAATATTTTTAAAAAGTATATAAATTTAAATATTAAACTCTAAATATTAAAACATAATTCTTCAATATTAATCCTAAAAAACTGAAAAAATTATAATAAAAAATTTTTGTTGGATGTTTTCTGTTGTTGCCCTCCCGATTCCAAGACTTTGCCTTGATTAATCCGGACTGACCCACGTGGTATATATAGTTTTGGTGGGTGAGTCTCCCAGCAAAGATTTTCTACGTACATAATTACTCGAACTCGAGATCTTGCTTAAACAATATCAAACTGCTTATCATCTGAATCAACCCTTGTTGGTTATTGTTGGATGGTTTAATAATTCGGAAAAGATTTGGAGAAAAAAATTGTTGGACGCTTTAAAATCAATGGTCAAAACATAAAATATATATAACTTGACTAAATATAATATAATAATATATAATACAATATAAAAGTCAATCAAACAAATATGGATCACATAAATATTGTACAATATATAACGATATAAAATAAATGTCAAAATCATTAATCAAATACATATTAGTTTTAATTCGAATGATATTTTTTAAAGTTTAAAATTTAAATACTTTTAAATATATTATTTGATTAATTCAAGAAGAAATCACATAAGATCAATGAGAGTTAAATCATTTTTATAGAATTATATGCGGATGATACTTTATTTACAACAAATGATTTGAATAGTCGGGTGAGATGAAATTATTTTTCTCTCGAAATTTTTGTTTGAAGGATATGAACGAGACATTTTATATCATTGATATTATAATCTACTATGCATGTTGATATTTCTTTCTAAAAAAACTATGTTAATCAAATTCTTAAAATATATTACATAAATAATTATTCACTAAATTTACATTCCGGAGTAGACGCAAGATTTTATTCTAATGGCAAAAATATATTATCACTAGAAAATATATCAAAAAAATCTAAAATATAGAATAACTTGAAAACTTCAGGAGACGAATGCTCTCACTCGCTCCTCCTCGGTCCATCCTTTATTCTACTTATTGTCATGACAATACTAATTTGATGTAAAATAATATTAAATGGTTAACTATAAAAGATGATTATATAATTTTAAAAAATTAATTTATCTTCCTTTAGTATAAATCGACAACATTGACTGATGATGCACATGTATGTTTACGTTAGGTTAAAATAAACGGACCAAATATGAATTTGATTTTTTAGTCCGATTAATATAATTATTGCATTATATATATGAATGGAACTAATTGTTTTTTACGTGAGACCTCTAAATTCACTAGTCCACGTACGTTTTTGCATGTAATAATCTGGAGGATTACTTGAACATGTTCTCCTTTGACCGGAAAGTCCTTTGACGGAAAGTCTTCCTATAACTTAATTTTTTTATATACAAGTAATATATGTTCAAACGTAACCTCTCAATCATTTGATATTGCTCACCCCCCCTAAGATTCATGGTGATCGAACCTAGAACCTCAAGAAATAACAATAATTTCTTTACTATCGAGATCGTTTGGTTCGTGCATATAACTTAAGTTTAAATTAATAATTAAAGAATTTTTTTATTAAGAGTATAATGCCCCATACCACTATACTAATGATTTTTTAATCAAATAGATTTTAATTTTTTTTACAGAAACAACTAATTTGTCATGGTGACCCTAAGAAACCCTAGAAATAAGCTATATTATTTCTTTTGAGATTGTAGTTTTCTTTTACTTGATATACTTGCTCTTTGTTCAACTTTGCGTTAATTACCGATCAACTAGTCTAGTGATATGAGGTATAAGATTTCTTAAGCAAAGCCAAGAGTTTCAAACTCTGGTATTTGCGAATGGAACAAATTGAGTGAGAGTGTCGCCATCGTCTATGTAATATCCGATCTAGATTAGTCGATCACTATATCGGATATTAATGATTAAAAAAAGCTTTGCATTAATTTCCGGATTTAAAGGCTCTATTATTTTATACTTTAAAGTTTATGATAAGTTCAAAGTTTTTAGAATTTAAAAAGTTTTAAAATTAGAATCTATTTATAATCAAATCTTCATCATCAAAATTAAAATTAGAATCTATTATAATCCAGATCTTAACGTATTCTAAATTAATCGATTAAATAATAATATGAAATTGAACAATTAAATCAAGTCCAACCGAATTTTGCTCATAAATTGACATCGTAGAATACTAGAATGGAGAGTTCAATGTTGGAGAAAAAACAGACACCTACGAATACATGCCGGAAACGCTCAATTATTTGATGTACTTCGTGGCCAAGGCTGACCCGCCTCTCCCCTCCACCCATCTATTATCAGACTATCGGTGTTTCAATGAGTGACCCCTCCCCTGAAATCGTCATCCATTTCGGCCATTCGAATTCACACCACATGAAATCATAGTTTTCACGACACTGGTGTAATGGTGGAAACACTAGTTGATCGTTCTAAGTTATATCTGGCAAAACACTATTTGATGTATATCGTAGTTTTCACGACACTGATTTAATGGTGGAAAACACTAGTTGGTCGTTCACATAAAAATGTTGATTTTAAGTTGAGTGTAACCTTCTAAATTTGGATTAGGTCAAATTTTAGATTGAGTGAAATTTTCCTAAACTCGAATTAGATTTGAATAAATAAAAATGTTTTTAAATTGAATTTGAGGATAAAAGCCTTAGCTACATCCAAAATTCAACTAAACCCGACTTATAACAGTCGCTAATTACACCCACGAAATACATGCATCAAATCATTGATGCAGTTTGTCAAGGCTGACACGCCTCTCTCTCTCTCCACCAATTTCTTATCATGAAGCCGAGCCCCCCCCCCCCCCCCCGGAGATCGACGCCAATTTCAGCCACTAAACTTCGAAACCCATGAAATTGTAAGCCCATGACCTTTGCGTTTATTCAAACATGGTTGTTGCATTTTTATTCGTATTATATGATAAATAAATACTTAAATATATTAGTTTTTTATTTAATATTATAAAATAACGATATGTATAATGATCGCTCCAATAAATAGATACTAAAATTTATATATGAATTAATTTGTGTCATTTTGAATTCAAGTTAAACTCTAACATTTAAGTATGTAATTTCTTTAATTAAAGTAATATTTAAGATTATCATTTTGAATATTTAATTTTTTTATCTAAGTTCTAAAAAAATTGACATATGACATCAATTAAATAATAGTCTAACTACTTAAATGAAAAATATAGTATATTTAAGTACTTATTTTGATAAAAAAATCTTAGATGCCTGTTTTAACAAAAATGATAATTTATATTTAAAATGAACCTCAGTTTAAACGTGTTTCACTATTCCTTAAATTGTTCTTATTATCGTATTTAACACGTTTGAACGAGGGATTTCGAGGATGTGCTTTATTTTCATTAAGGATTTTTAAATTTACAATGATCTGTAAAAGGAGATTTTGGTAGCAATATCTTGTTTCATTTAATATACCTAATCCCATTATAAAAAAATAAAAATATTAAACCTCACATAACATTTTATTTAATTATGACGTACCTTTTAACAATTTATATTCTTTTATAAATCTAATGATATCCATATTATTTATTCTAATATCATCAATAGTTTAATCTAATATAAATAATTGAATATATCTTAATAAATAGATACTAAAGATTATGATTTAATAGTATGTCGATTAAATTCTAAATTGCATTTCGATATAAATCTTAATGTTATTTATTTTATTATGGTTTTATATTGTTATTATGGTTTACGTTCTTGCCATAATGATCAATTTTACCCCAAGATTGCATGAAATTCTTCTTTAGCAATCATGAGTATTTGGAAAGTAGCATCTCCAATATGACACGTGGAACAAAGGTAAAATAAGACTAGGAAGTAGGAATGTAAGTAAAGGGGTGGTTAATCTTAAGTGAGTATTCGATTAAGTTGAATAAAAAGGTTTAAATTAGTAGAGTTTACAAATATAGTTGTATCATTTAAATTTTATTTGATTTTTTTAATCAAATTCAAAATTTTATTCAAATTTAAATATAATTATTTATAATATTATTATACTAATCAATTATGATTTTAACGACTCTCTAAGCCCCATATATATAAATAAAATTTCTAATGTCATTTAATAAATCAACCATCAAAATTATATGATATATTTGTAATGTTATGTTTAAAAGAATGAATTTTTGAGGATAGAGGATTGATGATAGTATAAATGATTAAAAATGAGGCGAAGAAAGAATTTGCAAAGTTTTCCAATTGAGGGACCAAATTAAATAAGATACAAAGTTGAGGGCTAAGTAAAATAAATGGAATTTTGTTGCAACATACATAATTATTCTAAGTGGTTGAGGGTATGTCATATGTGATTTAAATATGATTAAAAAATGAATTTAAATGAAGGGAGTAATTGAAGAAACAAGGAAATCAAAGATTAAATTACAATCAATTAAATTATCTAACTAAAGACAAAACATATCATTTTAAATTTTCAAATTTTTTATTATTTGAACTTTATAAATTAAAACTCGAAATCTGAACCAAAATAAAATCAATTAGAATAATTCAAATTTAAAAAATATTTTAAAATTAAATCAAAACTTATTTGAATTCGAATCATTCTATCTGAATCACACATTCTATCGATGAAACTAACACTGAGTTTAGGCCATAATTATTTTTTTTCGAAGAAAAATAGAAGGTAATTACAAATACAATTGCAGAATGGCTGGGAGGAGAAGAGTTGGCGACCCAGAAGGTGGAGAGCCATTTCGAAGATGTGACGATCGCGGGGGGGATGTTGGGGAGGATGGAATCTGATCGGAGATGGATCGTTGGTCGTGGAAGGCTGGCTAGGTTTGATCGAAGGATGGAGGGGCGTGGCCAACGCCGACTAGTCACCATTCGATGAGAGAAGCAAGGGTTTTTCTGTGTTTATTGATAACGTTAGCAAAAGAGTTGTCCGTTCGTCGTGTTCATGAGGCTTTTAGCGAGTACGGTGAATAGTGGATGTGTACATTGCTTATAGGAATATAAGGAGAGCAGGCAGGAATACCGCGTTTGGCTTTGTTAGGTTTAGAAGTGGTCGGAAGCCAACCGGTCAGTAGAACTGGGTAGCGGCAAAAGGCTTGATGGATTCATTATTAGGGTGTTCAGGGATTCTCCTCAAGGGGTGAGATGAAGAAGACAGCAACTAAAGTAGCGAAAGTTTAGAGCAGCAATGAAGGATGAAAGGTCCTTCAAAGAAGCCCTCGTAGGGGTGGGCAGGGATGAAGTAAGGAACAGCGAAGGGAGAGGCAGACTAATGAGAAGAATTACGTTAGAATGAGAAGAGGTTTCGTTAGTCTGGTGTGGATGTTTTCATAGAACTCGGGTGACAAAAGTGAGCCCACGAGCGAACTATTCTCATCCCAAACTCGGAACAAGAATGGAGAAGCCGTTGTTTAGTTGTTCGCATTAAAAGAATGTACAATGCAGATGTTGTTAACGATGCTCTCAGGTCTAAGGGATTTGACGTTAAGTTTGCCCTTGGGCTGGGTTATTGGTAGTAATTCAATTCGAGAAGAAAGATGATTTTGAGAGGTGCTGGAATAATCGCTCGGAGCTGGTAGAGATGTGGTTTGATGAACTTGAGAAGCTGGAGTGGTTTGATGGTAAAAGGAGGGTGAAAGTGTAGGGGGCGAAAGTTGGCAAATTCATTCATTGGGTAAAGTGGGACATTGCATGTGGGTCTGGTTGTACACTCCCAGGAACTCTTGTAAGATCGTGGAGTATGCGGATTGGATAAAGACCCTGTTTGGAAGTTGGTCTTGGCGAACCTTGCACCTCCGAAAGTGGAGGCCTGTGTTTGGAGGCTAGTACATCATAGGATCCCTTCACTGTTTGAATCATCCAAAAGAGGGTAGGTAACCTTGATCCTTTTCTTTGCGTGTTGTGCCATGAAGAGCAAGAATCTGTTATTCATTTGTTTTGCCACTGTAAGGTGGTTTGGAGAGTCTGGCAAAGATGGTGCCAGCTTCGGAGTTTAGAGCTTGTTTTCCTGACAATGTTAGAAGCTTCCTATTGGCTTGGGATAATGTACCGATTAAGAAGGGGGCCAAACCGATATGAAACATGCTTTTTTTGGGTTTGTATGGTCCATTTGGTTATATAAGAATGATGTAATGTTTAATAACAAATCATGTTGCGAACTCCAGCTTTTCGAGTATGCTTGTTGTGGAGTTGGGTTGTGGTGTAAAAGTAAATGGCTCAACTGCATCATCAATATACTTGATGTCATTCGGTTCCCCAGTTTGTGTTTGGTTGGGCATAGGGCATGAATTTTTTAGGAATCTTGTGGGTTGAGGAGTCTGAAGCTCGGGGGTCTTGGGGCATTTGGTTTTGGTGTTGGTTATGTTGGTAGTTGAGCGTGTTTGGGTCCTTAATGGATAGGGTGAGTCTCTACTTTTGTGGGGTGAGTCATAAGCCATACAAAACATCATTTCAGAAGGAAAAAAAAAAACACTGGGTTAAGTCGGAAGAACAACACAAACATGGGCTTTAATAGGACGTTCATATCAACCTTGAATCAATTGGTCATAAGGGGATGGACATAAAATTCACCTAAGTTGTGGACTGAAAGACACATTCGCACTGTTTCATATAGATTAAGAAGTATTTGATCAGCCATCTAAATCCTAAACTTAGAAAAATAAAATTAACAATGGCCATTGAATTTAACTGATAAAAATAAAAGAAATAATTATAATTGCAATACACTCATATAAAAAGAAAAATAGAAATAATAATCATTAAAAAAATCCTAGAAAACAAAAAGTATTAAAGATAAAGATAGGAAGAGAAACAAAACATTCCCTTAAAAATTATGACCAACATACAAAAAATTCAGTAACCTCCATAAATATTTATTATTTTTGTCGAACGAGACGTTTTACGAAGTGATAAAGGAGTGGTGAGCGAACCAAATTATATGACAGGCTACTTCACTACATAATTCTAATTATATCGACAAACAACCTTTTACCAAAAAGTAGATTTGACTATATTTGACCACTTATAAACAATCAGAAAACAAATATCATTTGTGCAAGCACCAAAACCCACAAAGGTATGTGAAAAACGTACCAAAATTCATAAAGATAGTGTCACAATAGCATAAAAGCATGTCACAAAAAATGAAAAACAGAGGCCATAGTATAAAAATAAATAATTAATATTAATGACGATTAGTAACCAACATTAAGATTGACGTCACCACTGGCTACACAAATATCAAAAGGAAATATGAAAATAACACAAAAATATTAAGAGAAAACTTAGACTTAATAAACTTTATGTAAATTTGATTACTTAAATTAACTTATTTGGTTTGAGATATGACATTTAATATAGGTTCAAATCTTATCATTTAAATTCAAATTAAATTGGACTGAATCAAATCGATTTTAATGATATGACATTTAATATAGGTTCAAATCTTATCATTTAAATTCAAATTAAATTGGACTGAATCAAATCGATTTTAATTTTAAATGAATCGATATTGATATGTATTTAATTTAGTCTGAATTGAAAGTAACCCTTCTTATTTGTAAAGACATAATTTAAAGTTAGTATTCAACGTTTGTCAGAATGATATTTTGACCCTTATGATTTCTTATATTATTTTAGTTTCCTACATTTTAATTTTTAATCAAAATATATTTGTTGGATGAAAATTATTAATTAAATAATATTTAATGCATGTTGTTGACGTGCTATTTATATATCAAATTATCGATGTGTCACGTGCTATATCATTTAAGTTGATGATATGATATGTACTATAGTAATTAAGCACATAGAAATGTCACATTAATAATATGAATTGATAATTAATCGACTAATAATTTTCATCAAACATGAATAATTTTAGCAAAAATTGGAACGTTGCTATTACTTAAAAAATAATAGAGACTAAAATGATAATTTTAATAAATACTGGAACTAAATTTGATATTGTGCTATTTGTAAATTTGATGCATCAGCAGATGACGCGCGTCTCGCCAAAAAGCGGACGTCACCTCCAAAGAAAAAGGCATAAACATTTCAAAATGACGTGGCAAATGCCGACGTGCGGTGGCGATTTAATCACAGGCCTAATCCGACCACTACCCCTACGTTGGCAAAAAAAAAATCCAATCCATTAGTAATTCACTGCACCGTCTCCAGCCTACACTCACCTTCATCAAATCTCACCACCACATGAAAACTCCATTACCAATTCACAATCATCTTAATTCATTGACCCTACTGTGTTTACCGTGAATCAGCCGTACAGGATCTTTCCTCGAGAATCTCTTCTCAGCCTAAGAGTCGCCAGAGTAGACTGGTATGCCCCCAAACTCAATAATTTTTCCTCGTTTTTCTCAGGTAATTTCCTCTTTCTTTTATTAATCGGATTTGTCCCTTTATTTTTTTCCGCTGTTAAATTTTGGTGTAAACCGTTCCAGTAATAGTAAGAACATGATTTGCGCTCTTTTTTTTTTCACTTTTTGATTTGATATTTGGTGTTTAACTGGGAAATTATGGTTTTGACTTTTGAGTAGTGTTAATTTGAACTTTGTAAAGATTTAATTTAAACCGGTGGTTTTTGTTGAGTGTTGATTTGATTTGGTTGTGCAGATCTGGGAAAATTAGGGTTTTGAATTTGGTTCTCAGAGAATGCAAACTAGAGGAAGAGGAGTCTGGAAGGAGATGAGAATCAGCCACCCGAGCGGAAACGCCCCGCTTTAGCCAGGTATTTTCTCTTTTGTTTTTGAAAATGGTACTTTGTTTGTTTGCTTGCTTGGTTTTCTGGTACCATAGTACTAATTCTTGACCTGATATCTAACTTTGCTTATATAGAATTATTATGTTATTTATCATTAAATTTGTTCCTTTTAGTCCATGATGAACTTGCGGCAAGTTTCTAGGAGGCAAAAAACTAGTAGTATAAATATCAAACCAATCACGGAAATTGGGGGAAAGAAATAAAGTGAATTATTAACCTTATAAGATTTTTGACTTTTGTCATTTGATTGTCTGCACTTGGGGAGTTTAAAACTTTCTCTCCCCGACGGCTTAGCAATTTCTCTGAAATTATTTTATATCACATGCAGCGTAATTGTAGAAGCTCTCAAGGTGGACAGCTTGCAGAAGCTCTGCTCGTCTTTGGAACCCATTCTTCGTAGAGTTGTAAGTTCTGTTTACTACTGTTTGTTCATTATTTGCGATAAATTCTTTTGTTGTGGAGGATTTGAGGTAACTGTAGAGTTGTAAGTTCTGTTTACTACTGTTTGTTCATTATTTGCGATAAATTCTTTTGTTGTGGAGGATTTGAGGTAACTATTAGTCAATGAGTGATCAGTGAATCTGCTTTGTTTATATATATTCTTCATCTGATGGGAGTTTTCTGAATTGGTGCTGTGTCATTCTTATTTATGCCTGCTCATGAACATGCATCTATTTGCTTTTGTGCGCATTTGTTGTTTATTTATACAGAGACACACAAAAATGTGCCCTTTTCACAATTTTGGATTATATCCTTTACATTTGAAAGATTTGAATGAAATGCTCGTTTTTTAACTGTTCATATTTTTACCCATGAACCTACACAAGGCTGTTTCCCTGCAAGTCTTTTGGACTGTTTCAGCTTTCACCTAACTTACCTTGTTAGGTATAAAGGCTGGTCATTCAATCAGATTTTGATGTGATCATTCACCTGATTTCCTAATGTTTTTACTGTTGTCATAAAGTGCATAATTCTTGCATATATTTTCAATAAATCCTAGACTAACTCATGCTTTTGGGAAATTGAGTCCTGAATAGAACTTTAGATGATCCCATGTTTTGTTTATCACTGTCTCTAAGAATGGCTATCCCTTTGGGATATTACTCATTCTTCACTCTCTCCCTTACCCTTTTGCGCTAGTTAATGATATGGAAAATGCTTTGGTTTAACTATAATGATCACTTGTCCATGCACATTTGCCTTCCTATGGAGTCTGATGATGAGTTTCTTTTAGGATTTTCATAGCTTAAACACTCATGCCTAGGGGTTTCTGAGTGTAGTCACTAGCCTGCCTGCATCCATGTTCCATTGATGTTCACTGTTTGTGTTGTAATTCTATTGGATGATTCTAAAATGACCCTTTTCTATAGCATTTATGAGCCCAATTTAGGACAACCGTTTTTAGCACATTTCTAAGGTATATTGTAGTCCATCATTTTACCCTTTGGATTATATTCTTTCCCTTGTGTTCCTTCTTATGTCTGCTTGACATTTTGCAGGTAAGTGAAGAGGTAGAAAGCTTTGGCAAAATTAGGCCCTCCTAGACTTAGTGGAAGGTAAAATATTTGTCTGATTATTTATGATTGTAAAGGCAATTATTCTCTATTCTGATGTCTTCATTTAATTAATATATAATATATATATATATATATTTCAATTGAAGATATGGACAATGATGCATGTTAAGTGTTGAATGACCAATGATTTTGGTTTGGTATATCAATAGTAGCCTTATATTGCATTGTTCCCTCTGCCTATTGTTCATCACATCCCTATGCTTAACAATGTCAAATCATTTAGTGAGTTTGAGGTTTGAGAAGATTAAACTTCATGTGATAAAAGAACTGTTTTCCTGTCAATTGGTGTATCTTGCAGTAGCTGGAGGTTCTAATATTCATTTCGGAACTTCTGGGTTTTAGTAAATTCTAGTTATTGAGAAATTCCAGGATGTTTTAGCGTTGTGCATAATGTGGGAACATCATATTAAACGTTTTTGTCTTCTGTTACCACCCATTTTAGCATTTGCTTGTCGAATTATAGGTTTTTTTCTTAATGTTCAGGAACAGTAAATGTTGGTCACAGTTTCTGTTAATTCTAATAGTTTGTGTTTGGTATTGCCTCATTAAGTAGCCGTTTAAGAATATTGTGCATGAGAATGGAAGTGGTGCAATAAGATTCTGAAAGAGTTGTGGAATAAGAATCACTGCTTGCCTTTTGATATACTTGAGCATCATTAATGCATCGATAGAAATAGATGAACCCATACAATAACTTGTTTTGATGTTATTTTCTATTATTTTTTTGGCTTGTTTGATGGTATTCTACTTTCTTGAATGAACTATTTTTACTCCTTTTTGATGTCGATTATTTACTAGAACCACCTTTTTGGTTTTAAGGTTCCTTGTCTCCGTGTCTCCCTACTTTTCTTCTTTCATCATTTCCTGCGATGCCTTTTCTTATATGGATGAATCTTCTAATACTTTTGGCTTTTTAGGTCTTCTCCGAAACAAATTGAAGGTCCAGATGGAAGAAGCTTACAGCTCCACTTCAGGTCCAGGTTATCTCTTCCTCTTTCACTGGAGGAAAGGTTGAAGGAGAGCAGGGTGCTTCCATCCATGTTCTAGTTGACAGCAAGAATGGACATGTTAACAACTGGACCTGAGGCCTCTGTTAAGCTAGATGTTGTTGTACTTGAAGGTGATTTCAACATGAGGATGATGAAGATTGGACGCAAGAAGAATTCGATAGCCATGTGGTAAAAGAGCGCGAAGGAAAAAGACCACTGCTGACTGGTGACTTGCAAGTGACTCAAAGAAGGGGTAGGGACACTAGGAGATCTCACTTTACTGACACTCAAGTTGGATTAGAAGCAGGAAATTTAGACTTGGCCTGAAGGTTGCCTCTGGATATTGTGAGGGTATAGTGTACGGGAAGCAAAGACAGAGGCTTTTATTGTCAAGGATCACAGAGGGGAATGTGAGTTCATTTATATTGTATCTAATTTTTCATATGTGGATTTGTAGAATTTTTTTTAAATTGAGTTGCATGACAGTGTATAAGAATATCCACCTGCATTGAATGATGAAGTATGGAGATTGGAAAAGATTGGGAAAGATGGGTCATTCCATAAGAAGCTTAACAGTAATGGAATATTACTGTTGAAGACTTTTACGGCTTACAGTCAAGGATCAACAGAAGTTACGAAATGTGAGTTTGGATTTTGGATATGAAATCAAAGACTATTGCTTTTAACTTTTCTTCTGATTTTTTTGTTTATGTTTGTAGATTCTTGGAAGTGGCATGTCAAATAAGATGTGGGAAGCTCTCTTAGATCATGCAAAGACTTGTGTGCTGAGTGGAAAGTTTTATGTTTACTATACTGATGATACGAGAGATGTCGGTGTTGTCTTCAATAACATCTATGAGTTGAATGGCCTAATTTCTGGGGAACAGTATTACCTGTTGATTCTCTATCTGATAGTCAAAAGGTGAGTAAGATGTGCTATTTTTCACCTGTCAATGAGATGCTACATCTGTGGTACTTGGTTACTTTTCTGAGATTACCATATGAGATTTGTTAGCAGCAATATTACCTTGGTCTGCCGTAATATTTATCAGATACATGCAATTGCTTGATTTCTTCCCAGTTGTTTTTTCCCGCCTTTTTGATATGCCTTTAGTTGAGATTGGTTATTCTTAAGGCTCGGGGTGGTGTTATTTTCAATTTATTTCCGACGAATAAAAGTTCTGCTTATGTAACGAAGGGAGCAAAATTTGTGTAGGTTTATGTAGATACGCTGGTGACGAAAGCATATGACAATTGGAATCAAGTCATATATGATGGCAAGTCACTGGTGAACATCAAGCAAAATAGGAGGTCAAGTGCCCGAAATGAACTTCAGATGGATGCGTTAAACTACCCTAATGCATTAGATCATCAATTGCAGTTACCAAGGTTGCCAGTTTCTGTTCCTACGGAGCATATACTCTCAGGCCCACACATTGGAGGTAAGCATTATAATCACTTTAATGTTTCAGCTTTAATAATTTTTATGTTCAATCATATGTAGCATAGCTTAATTTTATTTTTTGCTTGCTTAACATCTCTAAATGATGAATGTTTGTCTATGAATTAAGCTAAATGGATAAAAATGGATCACCTAATATAATAAAACCCTAAAAATTGATCAATACGTTGTAAAAGAAACATCTGATCTAGACTTCTAGTAATTGTCAAGTAGTTCAATTTCCCACTTATCTCCTATAAAGGCTGGAATCAGTTTGGATTTGAGTCGATGGGAAAGACGCATTGATTGATGGCTTTTTGTTTTTGTTTATACTGAGAAAGGAAGAAAGTTCGGGTTTAAGAATACCCTTTAACGAAATAAGTAACATGTTCTTAATACCCTTAACTGCTGGCATTTGGTTACCACAGGGTTTAATGATCAGTCGACCAGATATACGGGACAATCTGAGCTTGTGAATTCGAATTCTCGTAGTCAATTTGACAACACGCAGTTTTTGCCATATGATCAGCTGGTTAGCAGTTCACAGCAACCACAAGCTCAAGAGCTAATAACAATGCTGTCGGGCTTGCTCTCGGTCCTCCACAGTCATCTGCCTTAGGATTCCACAATGCCGGATCTTCTATCAGCCTTCAAATGTTAATCATTTGATGATTGGACGAACAACAGGGACAGGGGAGTCGAGGACTTTCTCTCGGAGGAAGAGATTCGCATGAGAAGTAATGAAATGCTCGAGAATGAAGATATGCAGCACCTTCTCCGTCTCTTCAGCATGGGAGGTCAACATGCTTCTGTGACAGAGGATGGTGGGTTTGGATTCCCAAATTACATGTCATCCCCAATGATAAACTTTGTGGACGAAGATCGATCACGCCCTGGAAAAGCTGTTGTCGGGTGGCTAAAGATCAAAGCAGCAATGAGATGGGGTTTCTTTATCAGGAAGAAAGCAGCTGAGAGACGGGCACAAATAGTAGTTAGAAGAGGAAGAAGAAGAAGAAGAATAGCTAGCTATCCAAGCCTCACATTTCTTAGTATGGTTTGGAAGTTGCTAACCCACCCATGCCAGAGAGAAAAACTAGAGGTACATCGATCCAATGAAATTATCGGTCTCAAAGCCCTGAAGAGACATCTCTTGTACAGTTTCCTGTGCAGTAAGCTGTTGTTTATTTGAGGGGTCGAATTTGCTTTTAAAGTTCAATGGCCCCTCCTCCGTTGACTGCTCTTTTCTGATGCATTAGGGGTGTGTGATTCAAGAGGTGCCCCTCCGTCTCTCAAATTCTGGGATTTGTAAGCAAATTGTCGTCTGTGTTTCGTCTCCACTGAACAACCATTTCACTGAATATTGCAGCTCTTTTTACTTGCACGTTTATCGTCTGTAAACTCTCCTGTTATGTAGTTTCAAGTTCAATTGATAAGACACTCAACTTTAGTATATGGATGACACTGTTTATTAACTGATTTAAAATCATAAATCATGAAAATTGAATTCTTAGAAGGGGTAAATTATAAAATTGATCACTCAAAACTTCTTTCACTCGTTTTATATATTCATAATTTATCTTAATTATTGCGTAACCTTATGATTTTTAAGAATAATATTTCCTTTAATTATGATTATTTGTTTTGATTATGTATGATTAAATACTTAATGTCATTCTGACATAGCATATAGTATCAAAATGATAGCAGAAAATCAAATTTAAATTGTTTTTGAAAAAGAATTCGCACCCATCTTTTTTTCTGGATCCTTGTAAATTTAATTTCCTTTTTTTTTATCTATTTTTTTTATCTTTATCTAGTAGATTTTCGATAGTTATTCATCGCGATTAAACATCATACTAATTATTACTGGTAGTTACTAATGACAATTGGTGAGTTTAACTATTTTCATCAAATTTATGTCATTCTTTTACATATGTTCAATATCTGTCTAATTGAAAAGTCTCTTGAATTTTACGAATTTAGTATCTTTGTTTTATGAAATAGTTGCTTTTTGTTTATTTTATTGGATCGGACCTGAGTCTTTTAAATTTAAATTTTTGAATCGAAATCATCTTATATTCAATATAATAACTTCTATTGTGGGATTAATATTTCAAATTATATCTTCATTTTATTGGTTTTAGTTTAGTTTTTAAATTTTAATGATAAAATATAAGAAAATTGATGTATCGGCGCCGTTTCAATTAGTATACTTACATCTTCCTTTAATTGGTTTTTAGTTTTGTTATCGGCGTTGCTGCTCCGTTTATTTCGGGGCAGCACCGAAATGACAGCCGTTGTCAGGATGTTATCGGCGCCGTTTCCACCGGTTTGTCAGCTAGGAGAAACCACCTCTGGCTAGATACTGCATTGGCAGTCGGGGCAGAGGAAACTGTAATGAGCATTTATTTGCTTAAAATTATCCATCACAATTCTACTTGTAAAACCAATTCATCCTTAATATATAGATATACATTTACCCGATATTAATCTTCGGAATTGTTTATTGGAAACTAAATGTTTATTGTAACTAAATGTTAAATATAAATATATTATTTAAAAAATATAACTTTTTAATTAAAAAAATAAATTAAATGTTTATTAATAAACATATTGAAAATTTCTTTCCTCGTCGTCTTCTTTGTTTTTTCTTCTCTCTTCACGCATCAAATAAATGATAAATCATATATATTTATAATGATATTCACCAACATATTTCTCTATCTCAAACAAATTTAATTATGCATATAAATTATAAAAAATAATTTTCCATTTCCATTTCTTTAAAAAATCTCAAACTTAAAAATTTGAAGATATTTATGTGAGTTGTCATGATCATGGACAGCTTTTACGTGGGCCATTTATATAGTCATGTTTGTGTGGCATTTAACAACGATTTGTTCGTGTTTTGTGTGTTAGCCAGCCTACTTGAAGTTCAATGGATTTGCACACCCCCTCCATGCCCCACTACTTTAGGATTAATTATTATGTATTGATCCATCAAATAGAATCAAATACTGTACAAATTTATTACAAAAATAATCATTTTTTATTTAATTTATTTTATTCATAATGTCAAGATTCTAACATTTAATTTTTTTTAAGGATATAATGATTCAATCCATTGTCACAAAAATTATTTAAAACATCCTTTAGGCGTAATGATAAAAATGTCTTTAATATTTGATTACGTAGTCACTTTAATCTCTTATTTTATAAGGAGTATTTTGATCTCTCGACGTTATATTTTAGGACCTGCCTGAATATGAAAATCGTTAGTAAGAAACAATCATTGTTCCATAATATGAACATTTTTGTCGTAAAATAAAATATTTTAACGTTAAAATACTTAAAAATAAATAAATATTAAAGTAAATATTAATCAAATGTTATGATATTTTTATCTTACGTGTCATGTTCATTGATAAATGAGATGCAATTTGCTTAACTAATCCCCATTTTGACATTAATCATTTGGCGGCCAGCTGTTGATTTTCAACCTTTTCTCTTGTTGTAATCATCCACCGACTTCAAGTTCCGATTTAATGTTTATTATTATGATTTAAGTCATACAAACTATAATTTATAAAAAAATTCACTTTTGACGCCGTTTAATTTTCTTTATATGTATATAATAATAATTTTTAATCTTATTGATACACTAAAATATTGATTTATAAAACCTAAAATGTTCAAATTATCTATAATTTTTTTAACTTTTAAACAGTTAAATATATTTGAATTAACAACCTCTTAAATGCTACTAAATATTTTAGGTAAATCTATTTTAACGTTGGTAATTATTTGACGTGACGATGTCAGTGGTTGGGATTTCTTGTCAATACGTGTCGACTCCATCATGCAGTTTTTGACCTTAAGTGTCAACCAATAATGACAAACACTTCTTCATTTACGGGTAAAGTACACTACTAGTCCTTATATATATTTTTCATATCATTTTCACTAGCCTTTTAAAAATTATAAATTAATTATTAAAATTATTATACTATTACAAAACAATCATCATAATGTTACAATAAATAAATAATATAAATTTAGTAAAATTTTTATTTATTTTTTAATCATTTGACAAATTTCAACAATCATTTTATAATAACTTAATAGCTATTTTTTATAACTATTTGAAAATTCAAGAAATTATATATTCTTTTAATTTGAGATGATTATAAAATAATTTATGTTTATAATATTTTTTTTCAAATTAACAAAATACATACTCTTCAATGTAATTATTCAAATTTGAAATCTCAAACAGACAATGAGCTGGAAAAATTATAATTTAAATGCTTGTGGCATACTTGGTTTAACCCCATTGGCTTTGGGCCAAAATATCTTCTGATTCACTCAATTTGCCCAAATAAAGCCTCTGCCTATGGACAGGCGGCCTATTCGGTTCAGTCCATACCAAACGCATTAAGTTACGTTTGCATGGATAACCAAGCAGCACCCATCAATCTATACACTATTTTCCAGCTGTTTTTCAACTATCGACTCACACGAAGCACGAAGCCTCCGAATTCCTCTGTAATTTCATCTCTCAAATCCTCCCCTATATTAACACTTTACACTGCCAAATCCAATTCATCAACCAAGACTCCAAGAGAGAAACCCAGAAAAAAAGACATGAATTTTTCTTTGCTGGTATTTGTTTTGCTCGGCTTTGTATTGGTTGCATCAGCTGCAAACTTTAACCAAGACATAGATGTTACATGGGAGATGGCAGAGGCAAGATTCTGGAGAACGGCCAGCTTTTGACTCTCAGCCTCGACAAATTCTCTGGTTCTGGCTTTCAGTCCAGAAATGAATATCTCTTTGGGAAGATTGATATGAACGTCGAGCTTGTTCCGGACAACTCTGCTGGCACTGTCACCACATATTATGTAAGTTGTTAGTTTGTTTTGCATGTAAACGAATTCTGTGCTGATGTTTGGTTATCTGTGGCGGAACAGCTTCGTTCACAAGGATCGACGTGGGATGAAATAGACTTCGAGTTCTTGGGAACCTTTCCGGCGAACCATACACGGTTCACACGAATGTGTATTGCGGAGGAAAAGGAGACAGAGAGCAACAGTTTCATCTTTGGTTCGATCCCACTAAAGATTTCCATACCTACTCTCTTCTTTGGACCCATACCTACTCTCTTCTTTGGAACCCTCGACGCATCATGTAAGTTTTATTTCACAGTTGTTGTGTTTTGCATATTATATTTTTGTTTGATTATGATTTGAATGATGTCAGCTTCTCTATCGATGGTATTCCGATCAGGGAGTTCAAGAACCTGGAATCCATCGGCGTTCCGTTCCCGAAAATCTCAGCCGATGAGACTGTATTCGAGTCTTTGGAACGCCGATGATTGGGCGACTCGTGGCGGACTCATCAAGACAGATTGAGCAAAGCTCCTTTCACAGCTTCCTACAAAACTACAAGGCTGATGCTTGTGTGTGTCCTCGGGCAAATCTTCGTGTTCGTCGAGCTCACCTTCTCGAAATTCATGGCTGTCGCAAGAACTGGATATCGGCAGCCAACAGAGGCTGAAATGGGTGAGGGAAAAGTATATGATACAACTACTGCGCCGATACCAAGCGGTTCCCTCAGGGACTACCTAAAGAATGCACTGCTGCTTAACGGCTGGGACTTCCTCATGTCAATGTTGTTTAAATGTTTCTTCATTTGTAATGCTTAAAGATGAATGTAGTTTGTATATCTTTTGTATTTTATGTTTTTTCTTTCGATATATATATAACATAAGATCAATAATAATTTTATATTTTGATTGCATATTATACTACACTTTACCTATACGTATGGTTTTATTTTATATTAGAATGTAATTTTTAAAAAACTATATTAAAATTTAGAATATAAAACTACCAAATTTTAAATATAGAATTAAATTATTAATATAAAAATATTAAAAAACACTTAATTTTCAAAAATATGATTGTACCCCACTTTAAATGAATACAATTATATTCGTGTTTATTTATATTTTTAAAATGTTTATGTTTAAATTTTTAGTATCATAATTTTATTTATTTTTAAAGATATTTATATAATTGTACATGAATAATTGAATTAATATTTGTTTATATGTGAATATGTTCAATTAATATTTGTTTATATGTTGATTTAATATTGTTTAATGTTAGACTATTATATTCTCTTTTTATTTTTTTATTTAAAATTAGTGAAATCGCACCATTAAATCTTTAAATTCGTTAGACTTTACACTTGAACTCTAAAATTCACCTTATTTTAGTATAGTTCTATTTTCATCAATATTGAAAATATAAAAAATAAAAGGAAAATGTGATCCGAGTAAATGATCTTATAAACGAGTCAAAAAATAAGTTTTATTCGTGTGTGTAAATGAATCAAAATATTTGAATTCGTATTCGTTTATTTATTAAATGAGTATAAAAACTCTTATATACTCATTTATTTAATTTAATAAACAAACATTTATTCGTGCTATTCTTATTCTTTATTCATTAAATGAAAATAAAAATTCTTATATACTCATTTATTTAATTTAATAAACAAACATTACACAATAATTTAGGTATAACTCTATATTCATTTGCACCATACCATCCTCGATACCATTCTCTTTTAAAGTGTTAAGCAATATGAGAAGGGCTCCTCATTTAACACCATTGGTTTTTGGTGTAATGGAATCTTGTGGTTTACTCAATACCGCCTATATGAGCCTCGGCTTATGGTCGTGCTCGCTCGCCTTAGCCCCAACCGCGTTTGCTTTTGCTCCCTCAATTTCAATCCCTCCTTTTAGATTGTTTAATTTTATTTATGATTGATTTTATTTCATTTTAAGGGTAAAATTTAATTGTGATATGTTAATTTAATTTCTTTTATTATTATTTTAGAATTTTAAAATTTAAAATTATTTCGTACACTTTGATTATTTGATGTAATTTTATTCATTTATGTTTTTATTAATTTTATATATTTAAAAGAAAATAAAGCAAAGTTTTGGAGAGTTTAATGAGTAAGCCGAATCAAATATGTTAATTTAATTTCTTTTATTATTATTTTAGAATTTAAAATTTAAAATTATTTCGTACACTTGATTATTTGATGTAATTTTATTCATTTATTTTTATTAATTTATATATATTTAAAAGAAAATAAAGCAAAAGTTTTGGAGAGTTTAATGAGTAAGCCGAATCAAATAACTGATATTTTACCGAGTATATCAAGTATTGAGTTGAGTCAAAAAATAAATCCAATAAATACCATTCAACTTGTGATTAACCCACTCAATAAGCACCCATGGATGGAATCACACCCTAGACTTTATTTGTAATAATATATTTAAACGAGTTAAACATGCAATCCATGGCGGATCAGTCTGCAGTATATTTTAATAATTAATAAAATAAAATAGCGTATATTCAAATAGAATGGGTTCGAACTACCGATTAATTCCTGGGAAGCACAGTAATCAAACATAGAAAGGCGGCACCAAACATATAAACATTACTTGCATGGAACCAAGAATGAGCATCGCCATTATTATACTTGGACCATCTCTCTCTTTTTCCATTTTCCAGCTGTTTACAACTCCGACCAAGCACGAAATTTCCAATACCTCTGTTTCTCACCAAATCTTCTCCTATATATAACAACGCCCCCCCATTTCAAAACATCGACAATCAAATCAAAAACCCCCACAAAATTATGATGTCTTCTTCATTTGGCTGTGTCCTATCTGTTTTGCTCGGCTTTGTGTTGGTTGCTTCAGCTGCAAACTTTAACCAAGACGTTGAAGTTATGTGGGGGATGGAAGGGGTAAGATTCTGGAGAACGGCCAGCTTTTGACTCTCAGCCTCGACAATCCTCCGGTTCTGGTTTCAGTCCAGAAATGAATATCTCTTGGGAAGATGATATGAACGTCAAGCTCGTTCCGGGAAAATTCTGCCGGCACTGTCACGACGTATTATGTAAGTTGTTGCTTGTTTGAAAGTAAACGAACTCTGTGCTGATGTTTGATTATATGTGGGTGAAACAGCTTCGTTCACAAGGGTCGACGTGGGACGAAATAGACTTCGAGTTTTGGGGAACCTTTCGGTGAACCATACACGGTTCACACGAATGTGTATTGCGGAGGAAAAGGAGACAGAGAGCAACAATTTCACCTTTGGTTCGATCCCACCAAAGATTTTCATACCTACTCTCTTCTTTGGAATCCTCAACGCATCATGTAAGTTATATTTCACAGTTGTGATATTTTTACAGATTTTTTCATTGTTTGATTGTGATTTGTGATTCATTTTTTAATGTTGTCAGCTTCTCTATCGATGGCACGCCGATCAGGGAGTTCAAGAACTGGAATCGATCGGCGTTCCGTTCCCGACGAGCCAGGCAATGAGAGTGTATTCGACTCTCTGGAACGCCGACGACTGGGCGACTCGTGGTGGGCTTATCAAGACAGATTGGAGCAAAGCTCCGTTCACAGCTTCTTACAGGAACTACAAGGCCGATGTGCGTGTGGTCATCGGGGAAATCGTCGTGCTCGTCGAGCTCGTCGTGGCTGTCGCAAGAACTGGATATTAGCAGCAAACAGAGGCTCCAATGGGTGCAGAAAAACTACATGATCTACAACTACTGCACCGATACCAAGCGCTTCCCTCAGGGACTTGCTAAAGAATGCACTGCTCCTTAACTGACTTTTAAACTTGATATATGGCTGGATACCTGTTGAATCTTTGTTCATTACTTCGTCTTTTATCAAATGGATTGATTTAGTACTGGTGTTAATAAAAATATTTTGAGATAATTTCGTAGGATGTGCCCAAATTATGACTTTTATTTTGAATTGTTCTTTCAATTTTAAATACTATATATCGAATTTTAAACTATAATCTTATTCTAAATTGGTCCTTAAATCTTAAAAATTATATTCATTATCATTTTTGTTTATCAATCTAAGGTATCGTTAACTCTAATGCATATTTGTTTAAGGTCATAGGAATTGAACTTGTGACCTTTTAAAATTTTCCACAACCTTCAAAATCATATTAGCCTTAGAATGTTGCAGGTCCAATTCTCACTGATCTTGAAAAATTAATAGAGTTAACCGTACATTAATAGAAGGATCAAAATGAAATGATATGATAACTTGAGGACTGATTTAAGTATCGTGAAGTCTAATAACCAATTTAAAATAAAATTATAATTTGAAGATTGATATAAACATTTTCAAATTTAAGAACCAATTTAAATTGAGAATCATAATTTTTACCACTAAGTCACTTAATAAGTTCTATTACCAAATGACAACAAAAGATTATTATAATTTTGAAACTATTAATAACATTATAAAAACAGAATAATTAAATTAAACTAAATTAGAAATTTCAACATAATACAAAGATTAAAATCATAATCAAACCCAAATTTTGTCTTCACAAGTTCCGGTACAAACCAAATGTTGAACGTCCCATTCTCTCTTCTACTTGAGAAATTGGAAGTTTTATATAGAAAAGTATGAAAATTCACATACATTCTTCACCTACTTGCACTTAATTCTCAACCATTCAATTACAAAAATGTGTTGAAGAGGTAAATACGAATAGTCAAAACTAATATAACCCATAAAAATCAATGTTTTGCGTGATGAAATGTATTTAATATTGGTTCGCACCAGACCAAGAAACTAACTATTAAAAAATAAATGCATTTCTCAACTATTATTTTTAATGATTTAAGGGAATTTTCTCTCATCGCTAAATCATTCTCTTTTTATTTTCATCTTTATTAATCGACGGCAGCACTAATTTTAATATTAGTTATGGTCTTTTATTTTCTCTTTTTTTACTCAGCTAAATCATTCTCTTTTTATTTTCATCTTTATTAATCGACGGCAGCACTAATTTAATATTAGTTATGGTCTTTTATTTTCTCTTTTTACTCAATAAGTCTATTTACATGATACGTTTTCCTCTGCCTTTATAAACGTTTTCTTCTGTCTTTTGACACTTTTTTTATCATTTGATCGTTGTTTCATTTGTCATTTTCTAAGAGTTGATAGACATCGTAACGACTGATCAATATGACACTTATCTGTTATATTGTTTATCTTCTCTGTTTTGGACCATCGGATTGGAATTGGATACCCGTTATGCGTTCATGAATAGTTTTTCATATCGCTCGAGTCTGATTTGGTTTGTCTGTGGTCTTCAGTGGCTTGAATCCTTTTGTGGTTCGTTTACCGATGCAATCATATCTATTTGTATCTTTGTTCGAGTTTTCTTAGTTAGATTTTAATATTTTCTTGTATAGTCCTTATGTGGTCTTTAAGTTGCTAGTTTTGTGTTAATGATTATAGGAAATTATTCTAATTATGTGCTTAATTAAAAATTATGATTGTAAATCTTTATTGTAATTTAAGATTTCCTATTTGAATAAAATTAGTGATTTCTTTAAAAAACTATTAAATAATAAATATGAAACTTAAAAGAATTTAATCAAATAATTAAAAAAATATGAGATACAAGCAAACACGATTGTCATCGTAAAAGAAATATAGTCAACACTAGTGTAAAGATGAATATAACGATGATGACACATAATAATTGACTTTATCACAACTCGAGCACTCTTTTATCTAAGATGATAACAAGCATCTATTAATATGAGGGAAAAAAAATCATATTGACGGTCCAAATAGGAATAGACCAACAAAGTAACCAAATAAATGTTTATAGGTGAGATAATGTCAAATCGACCTTAAAAAATGAAAAAATTGTTATAAAAACATACATTGGCCGTCAAATCCATACCAGATATAAAAATCTATTATAAAGACAATCCTTCCAATTTTATTTTCTCATTTTAATATATAGATTTAAACTTCTGGCCAAACTTAAAGATCTAACGTCTCATTTCACCAGTAATTGTAGATTAATATAATAATAACAAAATATTACATTTAATATGTTGACAAACGAACGAATTTCTTTTATGATAATTTTGTGAGTACAAATGAAAATGTGAATTCAAATTGTTCAGGAATCATTAGTGGAACATTGGGTTCATCTACGACCTACCTTCCCTCTCTAGTAGAAGTTGAAGAATAATAAGTCATAAATTACATAAACCTAAAATTGTTGAAAATATCAGACTCTATATATGCAAATGCAAGCTGTGGAAAACTGGAAAGCAAAATCTTACGTAAGGCCTTCTGAACTTTCAATATATGGACCTTATAAGATAGGAATAGCAATGTCTAATGTAGATACATACGTATACGAAGACTATTTTATAGATTCGAATATTATAAATTTTTATAATATTAAATTTAAATATTTTAATTATTATTCACAATAGATTTAAAGTAGGTATGGATTTTTAATGGTAGAAATGCTTAGATAATATATTCGGAAAATATTAATTCATTTAGGGTGTTGAGGAAATTATTTTATGAGATATGATGTTTATACAATACAGATTGGAAGATGCATAAACTATTGACGTATTTGGAAAGACTTGAAAGACACGACGTCTTATGTTCTGTACTCTGCTTGATTTGGTAGTCCGGTTACATGAATACTAGGGAAGACGTCGTATCTACCAAGTGTCTTCTAAATCATTGTAACAAACATTCAATTTCAAAAAATAATTCCCTTAACACCTTAAATGAACCAATATTTTATCTCATAACATTATATAAGGAATTTTGTTGGATATTAATGTTGAGATATTTATTATCAAAATAGTTTTGTTTTATGAGAAATATCAATGTTCAAAAATAAAATTAGAGAAATAAAAATCATGAGAAATTATTTAGGAAAATAAAATAAATTTACAGGGATTGACAAAGTCGTTGACAAATGAGTATTATTTTAGCAAAGTTATTGGCAGCTACAAATGAATTTATTCTATTTGTTTTTTACATTTTGAAACCAAATTGTAAAGAAATGGAAGTGAAGTGACTGAAATAGGAATATTCAGAAATCAATTTTAAGTGAATTAAATTTTCAGTCTTATTCCTTATCATTTTATTTTAGAGAAAATAACTCAGTGACCAAAAATCCCAGATAATATACGATTTGACAATTTTTTTGGATTTGCGAAAATGACCAACAAAATCGCAATGCGATCTCTAATTCGCATTGCGATCTCCAGTATCGCAAATTCGTGTTCCATTTCGCGTTGCGATAGTCTAAATTGCGTTGCGATTTTTCAAATTCGTTGCGATTTTCCAAATTCGTTGCGATAGTTAAAAAAAAGATTTTGTTTCTTAAGAATTTCTCTTAAAAGATAGTATCCGCGCGGTGTCGAAGACACGTATTACCACGACCACGACCGACCCGAGACGAGACGGCGGCGGCGGCGGCGCGCGAGACTCCTTGTTCTCTTTCACTCAACAAGGAAGTGCACAATCCAAGCCTTAAATACATTCCCAATATATTTTCAATACTATGTGGGATTGAGCATTACCCCACTTTTTCTAATTTTTTATTTTTAACAATGTTTTGAAACAAGTAAAAGTAGTCCTTTAATTTGATGATTTGCTTGCATATATAGCAACTTACATTCTTAAGAGTAATATACGTAGATCATGTGATTAATTTAAGTAGCATAGGTTATCATCATTTCTTCAAGTATAAGAATACAAACCCGACATAACCTCCACCAGAACCAATCATGCAACGCTTGTGACAATGAACGTTATTCAACTCTTCAAGCAACAATCTTCACAATAGGATTGGTAATGCTCAATCCACATAGTATTAAAAATACTATTGGGAATGGTATTTAAGGCTTGGATTTGCACTTCCTTGTTGAGTGAAGAGAACAAGGGGGACTCTCGCGCGCCGCCGCCGCCGTCTCGTCTCGGGCCGTGGCCGTGGCGGGTCGGGGTGGTCGTGGTAATACGTGTCTTCGACATTCGCGTGGATATTTTTAGAGAAAATTCTTAAGAAACAAAATCTTTTTTTAACTATCGCAACGAATTTGGAAAATCGCAACGCTGTAGATTATCGCAAAGCGAAATGGAAAATCGCAACGCAATTTTGCAACGAATCGCGATTTGCGATACTGGAGATCGCATTGCGATTTTGTTGGTCATTTCGCAAATCCAAAAAAAAGTTTAAAATCGTATATTATCTGGATTTTTGGTCATGAGTTATTTTCTCTTTATTTTATTATTCCTATACTTTTAATTTCCTGATCCTAAAAATGTATAAAATATAAAAATTAAAGTAAAGTGATCGACATTGAGGACAAAGTGGTTCTCTTAAATCACTCTACTTTGGCAAATTTCTATTGTAGTCGTTTCACTTTTATTTCTTTACAATTTGGTTTTAAAATGCAAAAAGAAAAAAAGAAGAAGTAAAGTCGTCTACAATTGTTGACGACTTTGCCAATCACTATAAAATTTACCATATTTCTCTACATTATTTCTCATGATCCCCGTTTCTTATTTCCTTTTCAATATCATATCCTCCTAATTAATTGGATAAATAGTTATCAATATAATGAATATCCAATTCAATTTTACTTACTTTTTAAATATCAAATTTAGATATTAAATAAATATAATATTTTAAATTTAATAAATAATTTATTTAATTTAAATATATTTGAATTATATAACATTAAAAAATTCCAATATCCAAATTCAAGTTGTAGAGTTTCATAAATGAAGTCATTCAGAAGATTTGAGAACCCAATGGCATTACTTACTCAATTGGGCTCAAATAATCATGGTTAACCCAAACTAGTTGCCCAAGCCACATTCTTTGGCCCAACCTGATTTGCATTAAAATAAATAAATTTAAATACGTTTATTTATTACGAAACAAACTAATTTAGTGATTAAAAAATAGTTATTATCTTTAGATGTACACTATGAACACAACGTCTATAGAAATATTTGAATATTCATTATCGAATACATACGGTCTTGTAATTCTTCTGAACTAATAAAACTTTTTTTATTTAATTATAGTTATAATTATAAAATCAATAACTTCAAATCTAAATGCTAATAATTTTATGGTCATAACATAAAATATATAATTACAAGTACATTTCATAAGACTATAAAAAGAAGGAAAATTACGCGTCTTTTCCTATCAAAACACAACATAATCTCTAATAGCGTCATATTAAGGATAATAAAGTTCCTTGTTGAGTGCTTTGCTACTGACTCCAAAGGCAATTATTTATAAAACAAAAGGCGTTGTAAGTTTGTAACTAGCTAGTATGGGGGTGGATGAGGGCGATTCCAAGGCGGTGATGGTCTATATGGATCAAAATAAGGCAGCGGCGGAGGTCCAGGAGGTGGTGAAAAAGCATGAGGCGGTGGACCTGCTGGATGGTTGTGATGTGGTGGAGGAGGTGGTGGTGGAGGAGGAGGAGGTGCAGCATAGTAAGGCGGAGGTGGCGGCGCCGCACCATATAGGTGTGGTGGCGGTGGCGACGGTGGTGCAAAAGGGTTAGGGGGGGGTGCCTACGAAAATCATTATGTTTGGGAAAAAAGAAACCGATCGTGCTGGTAAAAATTGAGCGGCGGGATTTGGTTATAAATAGAGTAAGGAATTCGAGACTGTTCGTTGGATGACTGACGGATTACAACGTGGCAATTTTTCTTTCTGGCTAAGAAAATTATAACCCACTACACCCATATTCGGGTTATCGTTTCATCTTTCGATATTGAAAATATAAAATAAATTAATAATATGTCTTGTCCTTCAAATTTTATGTCTTTTACAAATTATAATAATTCACCTACTAACATAAATAATATGTTTTTTTAATTTAAAAAATATTTATAATATCTCTATTTTTAATTAAAATTTTATTTTATGAGATTCTTTATATATATTTATATTGACTTGAATCGATTAAATGCGAGTGTAAATATAGATTTTTATGTTAAAAATCAAGTCAAATAGAATCTCTTTAAATTCAGATTGATCAAAAATTGATAAAAAAAAATCTAACCTAGCTCGACCTGATTATGTTGATCCTACAAATTAGAATAGATTAAAGAAAATAATGTAAAGGGAAAACTACTTCTTTGGTCACATACCTATTACTTAGTTTCTATTTTGATCACTCAACTATTATTTTTTTAGAATGATACCTAATGTCACAATTTTTATTTCATTGCATATCGTTAAAAAATTAACAACACTACTAATGTATATCATAAGATTGTTGAAACGGTCCCCGTTGGGCTTTTTAGGGCTTTTTCGAGAATCGGTCCGACTTAATATTGGGAACATTTCAGGTTTTAAAATAGACAAATTTGGAGTCACCAATCGACCTTTGGGTTAGGTAAGTCGAATACCTAAAAATATCTTTTAAAATAATTTTAAGAAAAATAATTTTAAAAGATAAAAATTTGATTTGCGATTGACCAGAGATTCATTTTGAAAAGGGTTCGAGAGTCGGTTACGTGTGGGGAAGGATTAGCACTCCCACAACGCCCAAAATTGGTACTTACGATTATATGTCATCTGATTATTAAAATTGGCAAATTCGAATAATATTTAAATTATGTTAAAAAGGAAAATGGGATATTATTTTATACGAATAATCTTCGAAAATATTTTCCTAGCAAGTTAGGAGATATTTTTATAAATCGCTCGAATAAAATAACATTTAAAAATTATAATTACAAAATTTGATAAATATGTAAATAAAAAACTAAAATAATAAACTTAGTGATTAAATTATAAAACTACAAAAGTTAAGGTTATCTATGTAAATAATCATATTTTAAGCAATAAAATTGTAAATAAACCAATAATAATTTTAAAAATTAAAAATATTAAAGTTAATGGATTAAATAAATAAGAAAACTTATGGCCCTAAATAAAAATATCATAAAATAAAGGTACTAGAATGGTAATTTAACCTTAATTATTATTCGGGATTAAATTAAAATATTAAAATCTAAGGATTAAATAGGCTATTTTACCTAAACATATAAAAAACGGTTAGTGATTAAAAAGAAATAAAAAAAAATGTGAATACCAAATTGAAATACATAGAAACATGATTTCAATGAAAATATAAGCTTACAAAGTACAAGGACAACATACATGATTTTTCCCTGCGCAAATAACACATAAACCCCTTGAAATAGTGTCATTCAGGGAGGGTATTTATACCCATTAAACCAACCATTAAGGCCAAAACTTCTCATTTCTTCTTCTATTCTCTCTCCAAGAGAGAGAAGCTCTCATTCTCTCTCTAGAAGTTCTCCATTCTCTCTAGATTTCTCTCACCAGAGGGAAAGACAGCCACCGCCTGTCGCCGTGCACCGGCGTTGGTGACCACCGCCGACCATCGTCCACGGTGACCGAAATTCGGGAAACTTAAATAAATCGAATCCCAAGTTCCCCTAAACACGAATCCGAGTTATTTTCTTCTAAAAACCCACTAAACCCTTAGATCTAGACTTTTACCTTCAAAAACTCGACGATGTTTGACTTTCTCGGTAAGTTTCTACTCTTTCTTTCCTTTTTTCTTTTCGAATACTCGTTGGTTGCTCTGTTTGTTGGCTTCCGTTTATTTTTCTCTCTGTTTCTGTTTTTTTAATGACTCTCTTGTCTTTCTGTTGCTTATGTTGGGGTCTTCTCTTTGTAGGTTTGGGGGTTTTATAGCCCATTTAGTACTCGACCGTTATGAAACCTCAGTGAGTCACCGAAGATACGGTGGTGACTCACCATAGGGGTGATGTGTGCGGTGAATTGGTTGGGTGCATTAATGCACCCAGATCCTCTAGATCCAGCTGGAGAGGTGGTGGTTGTTGACTAGAGAACTTGGAGACGACGACGAGGAGCTCATCATCAACCTAAGGCGGCGGTCGGAATAGCCCTAGGGTTATAATGAAACCCTAAGGTTTCTTCTGACATCCTCTGGGCCAATGGATCTCTCCAGATCAAACAGTTGAGATTGTGGCGGCTGAGATGAGATGTGGAAACCTTAGTTGGGTTATGGGCTTCTTGGACCAGCTTGTTGGGTTTTCGGGTCAGATGGGTGGATTGCTTCGGGTCAATTTTGTAATATGGGCCTGGATCGGGTTTATGTAATTGGGCTTCAGGTTTGGTTGTATTGGGCTTGTAATATTATATATTTATTATTAATAATAATAACGATAATAATAATATATAATAAATATGTAAACTCGACGAAAATTTTAATATTGAAAAATAATTAAAAATATTATATCAATATACTCTTTAAATTTATAACGATAAATGATCAAAACAGAAAAAAATATAAAGTTAAGTGTGGATTTATTTTCAATATTGTCGATTCGATAAAATAAAACTCGAGTCTAGATTTGGGGGTGAGCCTAAGCACCTCCTAAATGTACTCTAAAATGTGGTTAATTACACTAAAAGGAGAGTGTGATTGGACCCACTTATTAGCAAACCTTACGTCTAAAATTGCCCTGCCCAAGTGCTGATGTCAATCAATAAGCTTCCTAAACTTTGATTTGAAAACATCAAATCAAAAAGAAAAGCAGTGATTACATAAATTTGGTCTTACATTATCTCAAACTAATTCCCCTTATCACTTGCCCTAAATGGACATGATCATCTTAATTATTGACCTTAACTTACCCTACATTTTGTACAAATGCCCTTCCTTACCTCTCCTAATCCTTCATGTTTTGTTTATTTGTTTAGTAGGGGCTTAAAGTTTACGACTTTAAGGTTTAAGATTTTTTGTTAGTTATCTTTCGATTGTTTTTTTATTTATTTATTATTTTTGATTGATTAGAATTGTCGAATTTTAATTCCAGATTGTATTTTTTTTAATTTATCTTAGATAATTATCAGGTTGAATTCATTTCAACTTCGATAATCCTTTAGAACTGAAAAAGTAATCCGAGTAATATAATATAAAGATTCAATCAATATATAAATATATGATGCATGCATGAATATTGGTATATATACTATGAACATGTTCAACTAATAAGCCATAAAGATTTTGGCAAAGTTGATAAAGAATGAGATTTTATACCTTGAGCATTCAGATTCGATTTTCATTTTATGTAAATAATTATCTTTAAATTTTATCATGAATTAAATCATACACGTGTGAATAATTTTCATATATTCTCGGACTATGAATTCATTATACCTTATAACTTTAAAAGGATACACCAGCAAAATACTTGTACTATAAATTGTTGAGGCATAGGTAAAAGAAGATACTATGTGAGATGGACTTCTATAGCCCATGCTTTAATATAAGGTTATAAAACAAATTAAAATGAAATACAAATGAGTTGAATAGTCATTGCACAAGATAGAATGCTACAAAATCGAATAATTATTTTTATAATCGTAATAACACGACGCGATCGGAAATACATTCACGAACTACAAGTTTATAGCCTTAAAGACAAGTCAAGGTGGCTAAACTCTTCTTGGACATCTTCAGTCAGGTACCCCATGGGCCAAGAACCGATCCCTTCTCTAGGACCATAATTCACATCTCTCCGTAGCTCATTTCTCCGAAAAACCTTCCGGCTGGACCGTTTTGCTCGATAGACTCGACGACGACTGCATACGTCGGGGATGACTCGAACCGTCGAGACCGGACGACACTGGATAGCTCAAACTCGATCCACCGTGAGCTCGAACGGACGAGCTTAGCTCTCGGCTTTTCTTAGCAAGAGTTCGCTCAAGCTTGTGAGCATTTTGATGCCCGCCGAGCGCTTGTGAACTAAAGAACTTCCTCTGGCAATAGCTACAAGGGAAGATCTTTGGTTCGGTCGGACTATTCGTCGAGGAAGACGACAACAACGACGGCTCGAGAACAAGGTCTAGGTTAACGTGATCGTTGGGGAGACTTAAACGAAGTGAAGTATTGGGTTGATAATCCATAACACAAGGTATTTGGAGCCAATCTTAATGGCGGAGAAAGGAAGAAGAGTGGTGATAGGGAAAATGATGAAAGAAGGTGAAGTGGTTTGAGAGAGACGGAGGGGATCGTTCAAGTGTTGTTATAAGAGGAATGAAAAGGTTTCACTGTTGGTGCAACTCGAAATAGTGAGTTGAATGAAAAAAGGGAGATGGACCCAGTGAGTCACTGAGTGAGAGAGAGAGTTGAGTTTATGTGCAGATATCTATGGAGGAATCAAAGTGCTGTCGTCTCCATTAACGGCAGCATTCTAATCTTTTGTCGGCCCAGGGAATTCATTCCCTTCCTCAAAATACATGTATCTGTGTACTGTTATATGTGTATTTAGCTATGTTTAAAGGTCGAGTTTATAAATTGACCTATACGGACAGGGATGAAATTAAAAAATAGGAGAGTCAAAGTTCAATTCAGATATAATTTATACTTTATTTATTTAAATTTTTATAATTTTAAAAAAATATTAAATCATAAAATCATTATTTTAGGGACTAAAGTATAATGTTATAATTATACTAATTCAGAATGTTACATACCCTGAAGAGATTAAATAACAATTTTATAATTTAAGAGTATATATATATATAATATATATATATATTATAGGGATAGTAATTTCATTTGAGTAATGGATTTTGATGACCTAATTTAATAGATTCGATATTTTTTAAAGAAAATATTAAATATGAGTTAGATTGAATCAGATTTTGTAATAGTTGAGGTAATAAAGAATAGGTAAGTCTTAACACGCAAAAATTTGGAAAATTTATTTTATACTTAGGGATAGGCACAAGTAGGGTTGGGTCAAATTTTTTGTTTACAGGAACATGAATTTATTCAATTAGAAAAGCTCCATCATATTTGAAAATTGGCATGATCTTTAGATAACAATTTGTAATCAACTCGACACAAATATATATAATTATCGCTTTCATTCGGTAAAATAGAGACGTAGTTGCAAAGAGAAATAATATCGTATATATCCCAAAATATATAAGAGAGAATTATAATATTATCTCATATAGGATATTTTTAATCCTAAATTTTAATCGACCGAGTTCGACCTTACCCATAAAATTTTTTGGCTCGACATAATTCTATAAAAGACTGTAGAAGACCGAATTAGATCAAAAACTGTTAGATCTTAGTCTCATTCTCATCACTAATTATAGCTCTAAAATATATTTAAAATTTATTTTGGCATTTTTCATTTTTAAAGAAAAAGCTCGTGAAATCTTAAATTTTCGAATTATTTTAATTAAGTCTCTCAAAATTACTAATTTTTTTCATTAAATCTCCAAATAATTACAAAGTTTAATCGAATACTAGTTTTTTAAAATATTTTCTTTAAACCATTCAAAATTTTATATTTTTTAGTTAAACCTTTATATACTTGTATAAAGCAACGTTAAATAACAGGTGTTCTTTATATATACATATCTCATTTAAGTTTAAATTAGAATATATTTTCATTATCAATAATACGTTTTATTTTATTACTATTATTAAAATATTATTAGATTAAATCAGCCTGACATATCCCAAGCTGACTGAGACAACCGTACAAGATTAGACATGATCATAATTGTCCCACTCATCCCCATGAACCCAACCCAGTTTGCCCATTGGTACAATGTTCTTTGATCCATTTAATATTTTTTTATTAATAAAAACCCATCTAATCTTACCTTATTCTTTTTCAGTACCTTAAAATTGAGACAACTTGAGCACATGGTGCGTGTGGTATTTAAGAGTTCAATTAAACTGTGGGAAAATCATACAAATCAAATAAGCTCATAAAAAATAAATGGTAAAATAAGTTAGAAGTTATTGAACTATGTCAAAATGTTATTTTTAATCAGTAAATTTTAGATATTATAAAATAATCATTAAATTTATAGAAATGGTATACAATAGTTTCTATTATATATAAAAAGTACAATTTTGATAAGTTTAATGACAATTTTATAATAGTTTGATAAATTTTAAGGATTTCGTAATTATTTGAGAAATTTAATTATTTTGTAATATTTAAAAGTTCAATAGCAAAAATATTATTTTTGACATATTTAAGTGACCTCTAGTGTACTTTACCCAACAATAAATTAATTTATCAACATCTATTATTAATGTGTTAATTAATTAGGGTTTGATTGTTGTGGGAGCATAATCTTGCAGGTCGGCTATGATTGCGCTCACCTTTGTCTATTGATCTCCACTCTAAGGAACATTAATTCTCTTCACAATTATTTAAATTGTTCCAAATAAATAAATACGTATACATGAAATAATGTAAAGCATATTAGAGGTGATTAAATTATATTTACATAATTAAATTTAATGATTAAATTTTTAATAGTTATAAACTAATTATTAACTTTACATAATTGTTATAAAATAATCAATGTGATATTATAATGATTGTAAACGTTCAATAAATATAATGATCATTTGTAATAATTTAATAAAATTTAGCGATCATTTTATAATCGTTTGATACATTTTATTAAAACAATGATTTTATTCATATGTCTATAGATGAAGCTAGGAGACTACCCCCACCCCTAACATGGGAAAAATACTTGTTTAGGCCTTTAAATTCTAAAATTTAAATTTTAGATAACGATAAATTGCATTTTGGATGTCATAAATGATAAATTTTAGTTCAATCCTTTAGAAAATTATTGAATTATACGCTAGATCAATGGTAAGACCCTATTATAAGTTTAGGTATCATTTTAGATGTTCTGACAAAATATAGGAGTTATATTGGACATTTTACTAAATTACTGGTGTTGTATTGGACATTTTGTTAAAGAATAAGTATCCCATTTAATGTTTTATTAAATCACAAGTGTCGTATTAGACATTTTCATCGTAAGATAAGTATCATATTAAAAGTATACATACTAATAGGATATTTTGTTAGAGTATAAATATCAAATTTAATGGTTAGAGATCGTAACACGAATTTTATTTTGACCTGAGCCAAAAAGCTCGTGGTTTTTCTTGCAATTCCGGTACATTTTATCGTTGATATAATGATTTTTTCCTCTATTTTATCACATATAATGTTCGGGTATAAATATCAAATATAATGAAGATCTATTATACGCCTCTTGTGTTTTTGCTTGCATTTTATCATCTAATATAGTGATTTATTTTCTTCCTCATTCATATTTTTTAATAAAATTTTCTACATAAAATATGTACGTTTATTTTTACATTTTTGTGGTTGATTATTTGTTATCATCCGTAATAGTAATATATTTATTTATTTTAGTAGAATACAATATATAAATTTGTAAGTATTTCATTTAAAGTGGTGAGTATTGAAGTTGATGTTTTGCAAATTTCATGCAAGCAAGGGTTTACGATTAGGGTGTCATTTAGACCCACTTTTGCCCTGCATGCACTTTGTGCTCCTTTTTCTTGTGTGTTTATTTTCTACATATAAATTGATTGAACGTGTCTTTATTTGTAAAATGTGTGTTAGAATATGCTATTTTAATAATTAATAAAATTAAAAAATATCTTTCTTTAAAGATTATATTTAGATTAATAAATCACATGATAAAAATGTAACGGGATAATTAATTGGGCGGTGGAGATTCCTAATGATGTAAGTAAAGACAAATGAAATCCAATTTTAAGACAGCCTTCAATCTTGTCTGTCATTAATCAATCAAACTTCCCCATGATCTCAATTGCCACAGTGCTTCCCAAATTACATTAATCAACCTTTTTTTTTTCTTTTAAGATTGTTTTGGAAAAAAAAAGTCTAAGGATCAATATTAAAAAGACATAGTATTTATGTTTAAATTTCAGTGAAATCAAAACGATGAAGATGTAGAAGTATGCATCGAAGGACATGTTCTCCCCTCAAATGATTGTTTCAAGTACCTAGGGTCTATGATACATAAAGATGGGGTGTAGATGATGATGTTACATACCGTATAAAGGTGGAATGACTAAAGTGGAGGGCTGCTACTGGAGTTTTGTGTGACAAGAAGGTGTCTCTAAAACTAAAGGGAAAATTTTATACAATGGCAAGTAGACCATCACTGCTGTATGGATCAGAATGTTGGGCAAACAAGAAAGATCACGTAAGGATGATGGAGGCCACAGAAATGAGAATGCTTCGATAGACATGTGGTGAGACTCTGTGGGACATGACACCAAACTCTGCAATTAGGATGTCCTTGGGGGTGGTGCCTGTATCCGAAAAGTTGAGGGAGTAAAGACTACGGTGGTTTGACCATGTTCTTAGGCGACAACCGTCGGATGCGGTCAGGAGGATAGAGTCGATTACAGTCGACGGGTGCCAGAAGGAGGTCGACCAAGGAAGTGGGGTAGACTGGTTGAGATGATTTGAAGGATTTAGCCCTTACCGAGTACATGACTTTGACATGAAAGTATGGAGACTTAAGACCCGGGTAGCCGAGTAGCGTATGTCACAGAAATAGGGTGTAGCATATCTGTCTTCTTTTTAATGTCTTTATAGTAATTTACATGACTTCTACTTTTTATACGTTTCTGTCATTGGAATTTATGAAGGCTTAGAACTATGGTAACAGAGTAGTGTAACCTTAGTTTAGGTTTTAACCCATTTGACTTGATTCATTCTCGTAACTTGCTATCGTTGACTACTGTGTATCATTCTCTTCATGTTTCCTCTTTTTAAATTTAGCCTGGACTTACGTTTCTGTCTATATGCAGAGATTTTTACGCAGTGATATATTTGCAGGGATTACTTCCCATTATAGAAGCGCATATGCATATTGCATATGAAGATTGTTCAACTATGTATTTATTTATTTATACATGCATTGTATTTTATATTTATTTATTTTTAATTTTCTGACTGCTGGAGGTCTTCCACGGAAGCTGTTCTCAATCTGGCGTTGGGGACAACCTACTACCCTACATCTCCTTATCCCATTGTATATGGGAATAGAGTTGTTGTTGTTGTTGTAACATTTTTTCTTCCTTTACAAGCATGTGTTTGGTATTAAAAAAAAACTAATCCAGCCTAACACCATTGAAGCAATTGGATGCACAGTGCACATCAATTGTTTGGGAGTCACTTTTCAACTCTTCAACAGGGAAGAGAAGAGAAAGACAAAAACAGTTATCTAAACAGTAGTTGAGTACGGACATAATGATATAAATAAAAATGTTTTAAGGTGAGAATAAAAAGTAAGGTTGTGTCGATGTAATATATATACGTGGTAGACATAAGAGAGTAACACAAGTGGACCTAGAAATTGGAAAACGTCGTCGGATGATGGAAGGCTGAGGTGTCGGCATTGAGGTTGTTTCAGTGGTGGGGGAGGACGCAATTGCAAGAGATTAACTCTTCTTTAAAAAAAAACAATCTCTCTTCGTAGGAAAGCACTCATGTTCTTTAAGTGGGATGACAAGCAGATGCCAAACAAACTCTTATTGTAATGTCATTTTGTAGTGTTATGTTGAGAGATAAATAAGATTTTATGATAAAAGAATGAAATTATAAAATGTTAAGAATGTTGGTAATGCTCAATCCCACATAGTATTAGAAATATTATTGGGAATGAGTATTTATGGTTTGGATTTCCCACTTCCTTGTTGAGTGAAAGAGAACCAAAGGACTCTCGCGCACCGCCGCCGCCGTCGACGGTCTCGGCTCGGCACGGCTCGGCTCGTGGTCGTACGTGTCTTTGACACGTCCGCGCGAATACTATATTTTTAGAGAAAATTCTTGAGGAATTTCTCTTTGAAAGAAACAAATGGAAAAATGTGAAAGATTTCAACTAGACTGATTTCTAGCTTTGTACAAAGGGGACAAACTGTTAATATCATGAGTTACAGGAGTAATTTAATTTAATTACAAGGGTTACATGATATAATTTCGGGAGTTATAACAACTGAATAATGATGCAATGAATCTGGACTATTTCTGAGTCATGTTCATCTAGACGTTTCAGCTGTTACAAAGAAGAGATTTAATCATGAAATTTTATTGACGATTTTAACCCTATTTCTAGCCTATAAATAGATAGTTATATTCAGCTTCTCAACTCACTCTCAACATTTCAGAATTTACTCTCCAAGTATTTTCTAAAGTTCTCTCTGTGTGCTTTCCGATCAGAAGTGCAATACCATCAACAATCCACTCCAGTTTCGGGTGTACGAAATTTAGAGCGACAGTGTTAACTTCAGGGGACGCGCCTACTGCAATAATTACACACATCGGGGCGAATTCGTTTCTAAGGCAATGGTTATACCACGACACGGTTTACGAATCTGTTCATTTTAATTACTGTTTATATTTCCAGTCAGTGCTAACGGTGTAGTTTTACAGTCTATTTTACCAACAAATAAAATAGTTTATTAATAGAAAATACAAAGAAAATATATTAAAAAACATTATAATTTGAAATATTGGGAGAACTGGTCTCAGTCCATCCCCGATTATTGTATAATGGAAATAAAGTTAAAAAATGTATTGTACTAATCTCGATAAAAATTGAAATTTGACAAAGTATAATTTGGACCAAATGAATGGACTTTAAAACGAGTTTAATTTGGATAATTTTAATTCGGTTTGATATTGAACAAATGAATTTCATATTAAAATTTTGAACCTGAACTAAATTATAAAGATTGCATGTCTAAATCGACCTAAAATTGGATCACGAAAAGAAACACTAAAACCAAATTAAATCATACAATTGGATTCGAATGATTTTTTAAATTTTCTGAATTTTATTATTTAACCCTAAATTTATCCTTATAAGCCCGATTCATCGCAATGAAGACATCAAAACCCACAATTATTATCATATGGTACTTATATAAGCAAAGCCAAGAAGTAACTACGGATGAATAGAGTGGGACGGATTGGATCCCACATCGAATTGGACTTCATCATTGTTCCCTTGGTTTCTCTTTCTAGCACTGGGCCATATAATTTAAATATGGCCAATACATGTGCTGCCCCGTTTGCCGAACGATGAATAGAACGGATGCTGATTGAAGGGTTAAAATCCAAGATCCGACGAGCTTCAGATAAGGTGAATCGGAGAATGAAATTATCAGAATGATGGTTTAAAAGTTGGTTAACCACGTTAATAGCATCACTTTCAATCATAACTTGAGAGTAACCCATTTCCGATACAAAGCGCAGACCAAAACAAAGAGCCTGTGCTTCCACAAACCCAGCATCATGCGGACTTGCAATACAGCCTGCACTTGCAGCCACTACAAAACCTTCAGAATAGCTCCAACAGCCAAAGAACCAACATCGAGGGGACAGGCTACATCTACAGTATTTTTTTAACAGGGCTCCATCTACATTCAACTTTAGAAAATCAGGTGGTGGTTTAGCCCATCGATTAGAATGGTCACGGGAGAGAGTAAGAGATCCATTCGTCGGGGAAGGGAAATTGGACGGATTATACGCCACTTGCATAGCTCGAGCTGTGACAACCAAGTGCCACCTCGGAAGCAGTCGTTGTTCATGCACATAACAGTTATACTCTCTATTATAAGTTGGATATTTAGTCTTTTTAACTTAATTTAGTTATTTTATATTTTTCATTTTTCATTTTTTAATTTTAATTTTAATTCAAAGAGGGCTATAAAATTTATTAAGTCAAATTACATCCGTTGATGAATCTATTAATTATTCGGTTGAAATTTCAAAAACTAAAAATATATTAATTCCTCGAGATGTATGTGGTATTGTTTGAACTCTAGCATTTTGTCTATTGATGAGAATTTCGAAAGTGTCTCTCCTCATTGTTCGATAAAACTCCTAATAAGCAGAAATATATTATTTTTCGAGGTATTTGTGCTGTCGTTTTAGTCTCGATATTTTATCTAAAGTATAGAAAGTTCCTCCACTGCAAATATTAAGAATTTCAATTATTTTTTATTATAATTTATCTCATATATCAAATCATAGTAGAATTTAATTACCCCGAATTAAGGTGACAAATCATCAAAATTGGCATGGCTTGATGGTACTATAGATGCATTACAAAGTTTTGCTTTGCCTAGGGCATGAGATTCATTTCTCTTCATCAATGATAGGTATAAAAATATTTTTGAGTATAAAAATATATATATTACTATACAAAGTTTATATATAAAATGAACACAAATAAAATTTTAAGGTACGCACCATTAATAAAATAAATAATTAATCAAATAAAATCTAGATTTTAAGATAGACACGTCAATAAAATGAATAATTAATCGAATAAAATTCATATTTTACAGTAGACACGTATCCACCCTAAATATATAGTGGATCCACTGTTACTCTCAAGGTCATTTCACTACCAATTTTCTAATTTCACGATTTAGTCTTCTAATTAGTTAGTTTTATCAATTTAGTTTTTATGGCACTCAGTCTATTCCCAACTCTTGATGAATTATCAGGGTCGAAACTATGAATTTATTAAAGCGGGATTAAAATACTTTTTATTTTTCATAAATACAATTTTTTTAATCGAGGGAGCAAATAAATTTTTCTTTATTAAGGTGGGGCTTAAAGTATTTTTTTTAATTTTTTCATAAATATAATTTTTTAATTGAAGAGTCGAATAAATTTCTCTTTATTTATTTAAAAAAAAATATTTTTTAATATTAATTAATAGTTAAAAATTGACGAGGGGTCAAGGCTCCCCTTCAACTCCACGAAAATCTGCCAGTGTGAATCACGCGACTATTCGATATATAAAGTAGGTCATAGTAAGTTAGACATAATCTACGATCGTACTCACTTAGTTGAAGTACTCCCGTGAATTTCTTAAGAATCGAAAGATAAAATTTCGATGTTAAAATGATATCACTTGCACTTTGAGAAAATCAACACCTTTTTGATTGTTGAGATTTCGACCGAACAACCAGAGATCCCTTAACAATGTTATATAAATGATTTATCTACAAAAACTATTTTTATATTTAATATTTCGTTCTTTATAATCTATTTTTTAATTAATCTAAGATAATTATAAGATAATATTTTTAACTATTTGACATTAAATATTTATACCTTTAACATTTATAATACTAAAAGTTTATCATCGAAGTAATTTAATTTGTGCTTTATTGATTTTAAATATATCATAATTAAAACTTTTTTTGATTTGTTTACAAAATATTTTGAACGGCTACCCACACTCGCAAGGTCAATGAGTTGTTAACATCTAGCATTGTCATTATATATTTATAATAATCCAAGCAGCATGAAACCCTGGACTTCCACATGAATTGTCACACAATATTTTATTTGTTTGTTTTCATGCTGTCAATAGAGAACTTGTAATATCATAAAATATACATATAGTTTACTTACTTTATCATAAAAAAATCTTCATTCATGGTATGTATTTGCATGGAATTCAATATATATTTTAAAATAATTATTCTATTTAATTTATTAATTGATTAATTTAAATTAAATATTGTAAAAATTTATTAAGAGAATAATTCTTTTAATTTTATAACATCAAGATATAAGCTTCTAACTTTTTTAAAAAATTAGCATCCTATTCGATTAAATCAAGTGATAATCGATGTAAAGAAATCAATATTAATATTGAAATTAGCATCTAATCTTTAATTAAATCTAAGATAATAATAATGATAAGATAATGGTAACTAAAGTGGTGGTTAAGTGGGGGGTGTCTCTTTGATGATGTTAACATCTTTCCTTCCCATTCATTAATATGAAACCACAAATCCAATCATCCAATTCCTTCTTATTATTTCCCACCTAAAATATCAATTTATCACCAACATTAATTAGCAAGTGTTATTATTCTCTGGCATGAGATTTTATGTTAAGATACAAATTTTAAAAATTTGTATTGAAAATTTAAGGGTATACCATTAGATAATAACTAGAAAATAAGAAAATATTTAAATTATACGAAAATTTAAAATTTTCAGAGATACTATCACCTTAAACATTCTCTCGATTTTTCCTGATTATTTTATTGATAAAAAATCACAAATGATCATGTTTAATACATGGTAAATCCTTTTTTTAAGAGTTTACTTTAAGTTGGAATCTAATTCATATTAAAGTTTTGTTAATGTACTATTTTTATTTATTTGATGACATTCTATGCTTAAATTAATATTCTATTATTTGATCAAATGAATAAGTGAAGAGAATAAAGAGAATACCAACTATGAATGCCACTTTTATCTTTGTACTCCAATCAACAAGTTATTATATTACCCAAATATTACATAATAATAATAATAAAATGTAATTATTAAATAATAATTATATTCTTTTATAGTTATGCAACATGTTAATTATTTAAATATGTATGAGTAATATAATACAATAACATTTAATTTAGCTGGATATATTAATTAAAAAAATAAAATTTATTTTTTTATAAACGTTGTTAGTTTATTGAAAATAGAAAACATTTAAATTATATGAAATTTTACAAACACGATGGTAAATTAATAAAAATATTTAGGTCGTGTTTGGATATCATATTGTAATTACATGAAAATGTAATTATTATCTTATATGTAGTTACAAGAAATTTTAATCTGATAAACATATTTTAGATGATAGAGTATAATATAATTCTTTTTCATATTTGATAGTGTAAATTATATTATATTATAAATTTAAATATGTATAATTTAAAAATTAAAGAGTATAATTATATCAATTATCATCTCTGTCCAAATAATATAAGTATTCAATTCATAATAGAAGACTAAAATAGAAAAAAAAACACATAGTAAAGGGACCCGTTTTGGAGTTGAACCTAAATGTTTTATATAAACTTCACATGAATAAAACTGGGAAAAAGAGAAAGGGAAAGAAAGAGGAAGGGAAAGGGGGTGAACAAGAGAAATACTTTTGTACGTCTCATCGTCTTTCTTCCTTTCTCTTCTTTGGCTCAACATGTGTTTGCTTTCACCATCTTCTCCTTAGCAAAGAAAAGAAACGAAAGACCCATCCATTTTTTTGTTGTTGCAAATCTCTTGATAGTATTTTTTTATAATTTTATTCTGGGTTGTAGCTGTTGAAACAGTGAAGAAGAAGAAGAAGATGATTGTAAACAGTTTTGATTTGTGGCAAAAAGATTCCTTCTTTTCTGCAGCAGAAGAGGTTCAAGAATCTGCTGATATGTATGTTTTTTTTCCTTTTAAATTCAACTTATATGCCAATTTGCTGCTTGAGTTTGGTTGCCGATATGGGTTTTTGTTGTTGCTTTTTAAATGTTTGGTTAAGTTTCATATAATTAACTGTTTAATTTCATATATATATATGATTAAAGGTTCCATCTTTTCGAGGAAGATTATATGCTTGAAATCTGAAAACTTTAATGGAGATTTTGTAATGCTTAATGTTATTAATCAACTACATAAACGACGGTTTTGCTTATATAACAAGTTTAAGCTTCAAGCATTTTTGAAAATAAAGTGTTTGAAGTATTTTCATGGCTTCTGTTGTTTTTCAGAATGGAATCAGCATATAGGTTATGGATCAAACATAAGAGAGAAGGGCTAAAAACTGAAGATTCTGCTGAACTTTGTAGAGAACTGCAAACTGCTTTAGGTACTGCTAAATGGCAGGTATGTCTTTCAGTACTTAAAGTAATCGTTCGATCTTTGTTGGATTTGTGTGTGTGTCTAAGACATATATGTTCGCTTTTGTCTAAGTTTTATTTTTACACGTATTGTGAGAAACATGTTTCCTTATCCATGTGCTGATATGTATTGGACATGGATACTTTTAACATAAATGAAGAAACGTCGCATTTGCTAGATATCATTGCCTTTTAGTCATTTCTAGGAAGCTTACTCATGTCAATATCTGCTCTATATATTATGGATGTCAATTCAGTTGGAAGAGTTTGAGAGAGCAATACGGTTGAGCCATGGACATCGTAGCGATGATATTACAGCAACTAGGCACAAACAATTTATTACTGCTATCGAGAGTCAGATTTCCTGTGTAGAAGCAGCTTTAAAAGAAGCATTTTCAGAGGAGGGGAAGCAACCCCTTCAGTGGGTTAATTTGGATGAAGAAGAATGTGATGATTTAGCAATCTTCCTTTCCGGTACTTCTCCGACCTTGCAAGCATCTGTGAAGAACCCTCTTTTGGAAAATTGCCATAAGAGAAAGGACGTAGATTCTAATTTCAATGCTACATGCAATGGCGATACTTCTGAAGTGAAAACTTTCAAAGATTCTAGTAATGATGCTGTGTGTGTCATCAATGTAGAAGACAATGAAACTTCTGGAAGGGCTGCTGACGTAAGTTGTGGACAAGAGAGAACAATTGGTGCAAGGAAAACATGGAGTTCACCAAATTTTGGTGCACTAAGAATTGTAATTGCTGATGAATATGATAATAGAAGTGAAATCAGGTCGAGTATTCAGTCCACACCTAAAGATAAAGATTCAAAGCTTTTCTTCAATAAGCAAAGGTGTGGAGATCTTCCTCGGGACAAGGGTCCTTTTAATTTATTCTATCAGGTAAGAACCAGGGGAGGGGGATCATTACCTTTATTTCCTTTTTATACTGCTTTTATGCTATGCTATAATTCTTGTATAATTAACATTTTGTGCACGAATATTTGCTAAGTACTCGGGGAACCTAATAAACTTAATATATTGCAGCGCTCTGGATGGGTCGGTGGGTTATTACGACATCTGCAAAGTCCAGTACATTTGCAGTTTAGTTGCTCACTGCAACTTACACTTGCTTTATTGATAGCTATTTTTCTTATTGGTGAGTCATTTCTCCATTTTAATTTGAGGGTTTTAATAACGAAGTAGTTGAGGATTTTGTGTGTTTTTGCAGACAATTTTTTATCGTTTAGTATCATTTGCAGAAAAAATTGCATTTTAAACAACGACCAACTTAGTGTTCTTTATGTATATGTTTTTGCTTAAATCCAAGGTGAATTATTTTTATGTAGTTTTGATACAGTATAGTTCAGTATGATCAAGCTGCAAGAATCAGGAATTACGTCACGTGATTGACCCTATATCTCATGTTTTTATATGTATCTGTTTTATTTTAAATTATCGTTTATACCCTTTTGGACCATGTTTAGGATTGAGAGTCGTTGATGTGCCTTTTAACGTTTCATGGATTCTCGTAAATTTCTCAGGGACTGTAAATTTGCAAATTCTAATGAGATAACATTTATTCATGTTTTCTTATGTCCTTTTAACAATGCACTGCAGTGTCTTTTGTGCTTTATTCAAGTTGAGAGCTTGTGGCTGCTATGTGTTGTTGATCAAGACAAAGAGGTAAATCTATATCCTCTGAGTACAGTTAACACATTTTTTTATTATACTCAGTGTAGCAACTCGTATTTCATATTTGTGGTCTAGACGAAATGCATCCAACACAAAAAGAAATTAGAACAGCTTTGATCTTTTAATATCACTTGAGTGCACAATACCATTTGTTGCTGGAAGAAATGTATCATATCCGCCACCCTTATAAATGCAACAGGACCGCAATATAAATCCCTGCTTTTAGGCATTCTACATGAGGTTGGGGGTATCATTTTGTATGGGGCAGGGTTGAAACAGGGATCGGTGACTTCGAAGTGGTGTGCATTTTTGTTTCATATGACATGTCCCAAAAGGCTAAAGCCTGAGTTAGTTCTTGATCGTTTTTTCCTTTCAGGTGTTGGATCTATTTCCCCTGGATTCAGAGACTCCCTTCGGGCTTGAAGATTGTCAGCTTGAATCTCTTGACCAGTTGTTTTCAAGATCGGGGTGAAACTCCGCTCTTGAGCTATGCTCAGACAAAAATGGTTTTTGCTATTTCATCGATACACTGTAAATGCATTGGTCTTACATGCATAATACATTCATACATATACATATATATATATGTTGAAGGATCATTTGGTATCATAGACAGCAGTCTCATAGTCATTGCCATGTGAGCTAAAGCTCCACATGCTTAAATTAACAATACATTAAGAAGGATTGTCAATGGCGTAGCATTATGAACTTGACCCTACCCCCTTTGTAGAGGATGCTTTGCCCTCACATTCACTACAAATTAATGCTCGAGATACTTGCTTCCGTCGTCGTCGTTCGTTGTTGCTTCGAATTTGGTGAAACTTGGTTGTTGTGTTATATACATCATCGGTTCGCCTTTCTATTTTTGTTCCATTAGAATATTTTATCAATGCATATTGGTTTGGTACTTTTCTTTTTCCTTTGCTTTTAATGTCCACAAAGGCATTTCAATCCATTTCTTGGCACAATGTTTTATCATGACCTTATGTAAGCTTGTATTGAATTTTGGGTTTTACTATCCTTTTAAGAGTTAATGTTTCAATAAATCTAAAGATCGGAATATCAATATCTGCAACTTACATTTATTCTCAAATTGCACATCCTCGGTGGAAACTTAATGGATTCGAACGTGAAAATGTACCACCTCGGCTTAACCGCTTTTTTAGGAGAAATCTTAGATTGGTTGAAGCTCTTTGTTGATGTAACCCTCTCCATTTATGGTGAGACGGTGAAGCTTCTGCTTCTGAGAATCCAAAGAGCGGTTGATTCTAAGAAGAGCATTGTTGTTTTCGGTAGAGCTGATGGTATGTAACTTAGAGAGCTACCGGAATCGTCTGTGTAAGAGATGGGTTTTTTATTTTTAACTCGTTCTTTCTTCGAATGGAACAAGTTTTCCGTCGGAGATTATGTTGCTGGCTGGGCACATATCGGAGCTGTCGTCATCGTTGTGAAACTCGGAGAATTCAAAGAGGACTTGGGGAAATGATTTCGAGCACCACAGTCCATGTATATAACTTATGCATGCATATAAAAGTAAAAAAATAAAATTAAGAGAAGAAAGACAAGGGTGAGCAATTTATTTAATTATAATAAATGTTGATTTTTAACTATAATTGATTTAATCTGTGACAATAGTATAAATACACCAACAAAAACAACAAACATAAAGCACAACATTGTGGAGGTTTCGGAGTGGTTATTGGGAATTACAAGAAAACATGTGGGCTCTGCTCGCGCAGGTTCGAACCCTGCCGTCCATGTTCTTTTTTTGTTTTTGTTATTGTTAATCCCTTTGTGCGGTGGAAATGCATGCAAATTTCTTCGATGTTCTTCGTATTTTCGTAGTCAATTTCCAGAAAAAGAGAAAAAATAATGCAAAAATACGTTAAACTATGAAGTACTAATAATTAAGAAGGATTGGTTTTTCTTCTTTTTGTTAACCAAAAGGAAAATATGGGGAAATAACGAACCTCGCTAATCAACAATCGATAATATTCAACTTCTGACATTCTTAGAAAAAAATCAAGTCAAATTGTTTGACTAGATGATCAATCGATAGGTGTTGGGATATGGTATCCCTTAAATAATTTAAATTCTCACATAGTTTAAATATTATATTTATATTTTATCGATTATTTAATTTTATATCCTTAAAATTATGATTATACACTCTAAAAATTTTATTATAACTTCTCATGTTTATATCTCTTAACATAACATTACACAACCATTCCTAAAAGAAATTAACTACAAAATTAAAATTGTGAATTTCAAAAAATAAATAAATTAGAAACGGTCGAATTAAATAAAATTGACCAAATTGGCTAAAAACACAGAACGCGACCTTATATACAATATGACAATATGTTATAGGAATAAAAATAACTTTTAATCTCTGAACTTTTTTTACTGGGTCGGTGAATTTGAATTAAAAAACAATTAAACCTTATATTTTATTTAAATTTAATTATAGTTATACAATATACAAATTATTAACATATAAAACTATCTTTTAATACATTATTTTTTTTAAACAACAAAAAAAGCTGATTTTTTTTTAAAAATTAACTCTAACCCGACCTATGAACACATCTAATCTTTGAGAAATTAAAATTTTGATATCTAATGTGAAGTGTCAATTCTTTGACCAAGGAAGCAATTACTTGAAATTCCAAATGATCCATTCAGAAAGAATCAAAGTTAGAATGTTAAGAGTCCATTACTACAACTAATTTTATTAATTATATAATGTAATACATAAATTACATAGATAAAAAATAAATAAAAGAAACAAAATCCCTTCAAATTGCAATGGCAGAGTTAAAAAAGAATCACAGACCTCATCGCTTTCGATTCGATGCGAACAATCCGGTTTTCCATATTTTTTGTCCGAACAATCCGGCCTTGGCTTGTGTATATATATATATAGTTCATAAATATATAGATTGAGAGAGCAAATTCCTTTCTTTCATTATTTTCATGGTGGAATCATTCACCATACATCACGTAGATACCTGCCAGTCGTTTGCAGGTTTTTCACCATGCTCTCAGCCTTTGAGCTGTCTAGACCTCCCTGAAATCAACAAAGTTTGGAACACCGGTATCGGGGTGTGAAGTTGTAAAAGTTGCAGTAACTTATTTTTAATCAAATTGCCTTGTAACATGGCAGCTGATAATGTTATCGATATCGGCAATTATAATCTTGGATTTGTATAATAAACATACCTGCTCTCGCAAAATAGTGTGTAGAGTTCGATGCACATCTCTAGCCATGCCCTTGGAATCACCACATACATATAGGTAACGTCCCTGAAAATCATTCCAGATGTCCGCAGCCTGAAAACGTGGCGGAAATGTGCTTAGAGCTTGAAATTAAGGGTACTGAAAATGCCGAATTCGTAAAATAGAAAGAGAAAGTTATATCCTGCATTTCATGATGGTAGGTGAAACATGTCCAGTACCTTCTCCATCATCTTGTGTTGCACATATTCCTTGGTAGGCCCCTCGCGTGAAAAGGCAACCACAAGCTCAGAAAGTGCACCACTGTCGACGAAGTTGTTGAGCTCATCTTCATAAATGTAATCCTAGATATGTATTTTAAAATCAAAGGCATCGGTGATGCAAAACTTATCATGGGACTGGAAAGTGCGTGCATGACTTACCATTTTCCGATTCCTGCAGCCAAAGAACAATACAGATGGACCTAGAGCAGCTCCAGCTTCTTTCAGGGCAAGTCTTCCCTGAAAAAGACTATATAAATAACTAGTTCACAATATTCGCTCAACGTGACTAACATTGAAAAGGTGATAGAACTTACCTGAAGGAATCCCCTGAAAGGAGCCAATCCAGTACCAGGGCCAATCATAATAATCGGCACTTTAGTGTCGGAAGGAAGTTTGAAGTTCGATTGCCTGACAAAAATAGGAGTCCAGCTGCAGTCACGGCTTTTCTCCGATGGCATGGAATTCTGAAAAGAAGGGAGCAAATGGGGGTAAAGATTATATTAATACTATTATTCAACGAAAATATTTGTTAAATACTACAGGGACGATAATTATCAAAGCATGGCAACCAGGAATTATATATCATTTATCTGATCAAAAATGTCATCTCCCGACTATGTAGAAGAGAAAAAGGAAACATGGGGTACCTTAATCCAAGTTCAACAAACTACTTTGTGAATACGACCTGTTGGTGTCTTCTCGTGAACCAATGCACAAGTTACATGAATTCTAGATGCTGCCATCCTGTAAAACATAATTATAGTTGGTAAATATGTTGACATACATTAAAAAATATTATAGCTAGAATAAAAACATGAAATTGAAGATTGTAGAAGTTTTATTAAATGATATTTCCATAATGCTGGTCCGGCTCAATCATCTATTACACATTTTTCCACCTTGCTATTTAGAAAGCAAAACTACTGGCCAAATAGAAAGAAGACAAGAAAAGAGGACCACCTTGGCGAGGATGAGATGGAATAGTATCTAAAGTCGGAAAAACTTGTTCCGAATAAATCATATTTATTTCTGCCGAATATGACTGACTTAAATAGAGTTTACAATGTAACAACTTTACATAAAAAGATGCATAAAATTAACAACATAATAAAACTGATTCTATCTAATTAAAACTGATCATATCTAATTAAAACTGATCCTATCTAATAACTAACAGAATAAAACATCTAGTTAACAATCCTAATATTTAATTTAGATATTCTCGACACCCCCCTCAAGCTGGAGAATAGATATCGATCATTCCCAACTTGGACAGAAATCCTTCGAACATCGTAGTAAACAGTCCCTTGGTGAGAACATCGGCGAGCTGCTCTGATGATGGAACAAACGATATGCAGATATCGCCATTTTCCAGCCTCTCATTGATGAAATGTCGATCTATTTCGACATGTTTGGTCCTGTCATGCTGTACAGGATTCTGAGCAATACTGATTGTCGATTTGTTGTCGCAATACAACTTCATCGGTTTATCTCCTTCAACCTTCAGCTCCTCCAAGATTCTCCTAAGCCATAACAGCTCACATACTCCTTGCGCCATGGCTCTGAACTCGGCCTCCGCATTGCTTCTAGAGACAACTGGTTGCTTCTTGCTCCTCCAAGTAACTAAGTTGCCCCAGACAAAGGAGCAATAACCGGTGGTAGATCTTTTGTCTGTAGAACTTCCGCCCCAATCAGCATCAGTGAAGATCTCCACTCTTTGACTTCCATTCTTTGAAAACATGATTCCTTTACCCGGACTCCCTTTCAAGTAATGAAGAATCCGATAAACAACATTGGAGTGTTTTTCTAAGGGACAATGCATAAACTGACTAACCAAGCTCACAGCAAATGCAATATCTGGTCTCGTATGAGCCAAATAAATCAATTTCCCCACTAGCTTCTGATACCGATTCTTGTCCACAGGCTCAACACCATCTTCTTTTTCGATTTTTTGATTCGGATCAATAGGAGTCACCACTGGTTTACATCCGAGTAATCCGATCTCTTTCAAGATATCGAGGACATATTTCCTTTGCGAGATAATTATACCTTTTGAGGATCTAGCCATCTCCATTCCAAGGAAATATTTGAGTTGTCCTAGATCCTTGACTTCAAACTGGTTGGATAAGAAGTTCTTCAGCGACTCCAACTCTACTGTGTCATCTCCTGTCATAACAATGTCATCTACATACACAATTAAAATAGCAATTTTACCATTATTGTGTTTGTAGAACATAATATGATTGGAATGGGCCTGAGTGTAACCGTGTTGTTTCACAACTCTCGTGAATCTCTCAAACTAGGCTCCCAGAGATTGTTTCAATCCATAAATGGATTTCTTTAGCTTGCAGACCATGCCATCCTTCTTCAATTCATCAAAGCTTGGAGGAACTTCCATAAACACCTCTTCCTCTAGCTCATCGTTTAGGAACGTATTCTTCATATCAAACTGTCTGAGATTCCAATCCAAATTGGCGGCTAGTGAGAGTAGGACACGTACGGTGTTTAGTTTGGCCACAAGAGCGAAGGTTTCCTCGTAGTCAAGGTCGTATGTCTGAGTGAAGCCTCGTGCTATGAGTCTTGCTTTGTATCTCTGGACCGAGCCATCTGTATGGTATTTGATGGTGAATACCCACTTGCTGCCTACAGATCATTTCCCCTCAGGTAAAGGAGTTAGATCCCACGTGTCATTCTTCTTCAGGGCCTTTAACTCCTCAAAAACTGTCTCTCTCCATCTCGGAACCTCTAGAGCTTCATGTATCGACTTAGGTAGTTCATCATCCATAATCCTGGTGGAAAAAGCTTTGAAATCTGGAGATAGTTTATGATAAGACACGAAATTGGATATTGGATGTTTTGTGGTAAATGATCTGACACCTTTGCGCAAGGCTATGGGTTCAAAGAATTCTGTAGAAGGCTCTAAATTTGGAGAAGAAAGAGAAGTCGTACCTTGGACCATAGTCGAGTCCGATGGTTGGCATACCTTGGGGGCCAGTGGAACATTACTTGGTCGAGTCATCCTTCTAGAATAAACACGAAGTTCAGTAGGTGGTTCTAAGTTGGTTTCTACCTGAGTCTCACGAGAATGTGAATTTATAGGTTGTGAAATCCTAGGATTAGTTACATAAATATGAATTGGTTCCACTGAGCTATTTACAACCAATTTTGGCAAGGATGTTTGTTCCCAAAAACTCATTTCAGAATCATTCTCCCCCGGAAGAGAGTTTTTGTCAAAAAAAGGTTGTTTTTCAAAAAACGTGACATTCATACTGTCAACACACCTTTTCGTCCTACTAGAATTCAAACTCCTAAAGATATGATAGAATTTTGTTAGGATTCAAAAAATAGGATAGAGTTCTACTATGATTTAAACTCCTAAAGATAGGATCCACAAGCACTATAAATAGCCATTGTAACTCACTATTGTAAGACACGATTTACACACAAAACACATAGGAAATCACGGAAAATACAAAGGCAAAGTTGTTGTAAACGATTCGAAAAGGAAATAAAAGGTAGCATCTTTTTTTACATTGGTTCGTTCATTTCTCGCATGTGCACGTTATTTTTCTTGAGATTTGGTTCGAATAACCCAAAACGTGGGTTGCGCCGATGACTAAAAAAGGGTGGGATTTCGAAGTTTCGAACCTAGATCCACCCCCGAGGCGTGTTCATTTTTTTAAAATATTTAATTCTCCCCCCTAAATCATTTTTTTCCTATTTTATTATTCTTGTTATATATGCATATTACTTTCTATTAATTTTATTATATATATATCTGTTTTTATTAGTGTTATATATATATATATTATATATTTCCTATTTTGCATGTATATATTACTTTTGATTTTCTTTTTTTTTATTATTATTATTTTACTTATATATATATATTATGCTTTTACTTTTTATATATTTTACTCATTTATTTATCTATTTTTATATTTATCCTATATTTTATGTTTTTATATTCTTTTACTTGTTTTATTATTTATTTGCATTATCATTTTATTTTTATTTAGTTGTTGTTGTGCATATATTAGTGTTATTGTTTTTTATTTTATATATTCTATTCATTTTATATTTACTTTATTTCTTACTTATCTCCTTATTTTATTTGTTTTACTTTATTTATTTATTCATCTCTTATAACCCATATTTTGACTTTTAAAGGGTATATTTGTAAATGCGTCAAAGGTAAGTAATTTTGGATCATTATTTTATCTTTTAATTTAACTTGTTATTTTTCTTAATTAAGACAACTGGAAATTACGTAGTACCGAAAGGGCGGTTCAAGGGTGCTAATCCTTCCTTGACCGTAACCGACTCCCGAGCCCGACATATTTCTGGTAAGACGCAGATCAGATAAGAAATAGGGTATCCGATCAACCCATTTATCTTTAAATAAATGATCGGTGGCGACTCCAACACATTTTCCTAACTCGAAGCCCAATTCCGGGGCCTAACCGAAAGACGGTTGCGACAGCTTGGCGACTCCGCTGGGGACAGGTAAGTGAGTCAGGCTAAGGTAATTTTCAGTTGTCTTTTTAACGAAAAGGGTAAGTTTAAATTTTAAGGTAACATTTCGATCCTTATTGCTTACTTTTGATTATATTTTCGAAGTAAATAGTTGTACTGACCGTTTTTTAATGATTTCAGCCCTTAAAGATTTTTCATCTAAAGGCTCTATACCCGAGCTCCGAACCCTATTTAAGTGGGGGTAAAAGCGACGCCTTCGTGTGAATTTATTCTCCGTATGGGCCTAGCAAGTAACCTTCAGGATTCATATACCTTATGCCTTCGTGTGAATTTATTCTCCGTATGGGCATAAGGGAATGTTTCCTCTCGAGTTTAACTTAGTCCATACAAGCCTGTGATGGGTTTAGGACTAAGGGTCTGGCAAGCCCAAGGGGGCACCAGCAAGGAGAACTCGGGTACCATTTTTTAGCACCTAAACCGGGAGACCATGGAGAATTAGAGCCCACCCCAAAATCTCATTCCAAACCCTAGGCTGCTTTGTTTCCTGCTTTAGTTTCTGTTCAAAGCATGCGAACTAGACAAATATGCGGTTAGGATTTGTTTGAAAGTAGCATGCGGGATAGAGATCATGTCCGGGTAGGAATAATAAGCATGTGGGGTAGATATCATGTGGGGTAGGACTTTCATTTTTATGATCGTTTTTGATTATTTTTTTCACCTCACTAACTCTTTTCATCTTTATTTTATTTTATTTTCATCACTTGCATCATAAAAGAGGTCATTGATCCACTAAAACGTGTTTGTTAAAACTCGAATAATCTGAATCCATGGACAAAGGTGTTGTAATACAAGAGATTAAAAACTATGGTCCGAGAAGACTCAGAAGGAAAAGGGAGACAGTCTTCAAGGAAGCTATGTGTCAGAGCTGGTTAGCTACGCCTCTATCAGCCTAAAACAGAATAATGTGTAAGAACTTCGAGACATCTGAGAATGATCGGAAACAGAAGTTCAGTCAGCGGTATGGTGACATTGCATTTTTGCTTCATGTTAAGACCGATGAGCCCTTAATCAGAGTCTTGGTTCAATTTTGGAACCTGGGATACAATTGCTTCACTTTTAACCAGGAGGACATGGTACCTACCATCGAGGAGTATACTACACTATTGCACCGTGAAAGCATTAAACTGGAGTGAGCCTACATCAAACATATCAAGAGTCAGCCTTTCAAGAACGGATTGGCTAAGATTGCAGGAGTTGATGAAAAATGGGTGATTGACCGACTCCGAAACAAAGGTAACGGGCAAGGAATTGAGTGGATCCACATAAGGGAACTAATGAAGGACCACCCTGATGAATGGAAGACTATAGACATTTTTGCACTAGGTCTGGATGGCTTGATCATCTTTCCAAAGGTTTTGGGATGCATTGACGCAACCCCAGTGGAACTGTTTGAGCAACTTCCGAAACGAGTCAACCCAGCACCGACCATCTCAGCCGAGACCATTTGGTCTCTCAACCATTACCGAAGAGCTGGTGGAGGTAGATTCATTAGATGTGTTCAGTTCCTTCAAGTCTGGATTCACATCCACTTCTGGAAGACTAATGGGGTTGCCTACTGTAGATTTAGCACTACGTATTCACCTTTGAGAGAGTTCATCACCATGACATGACATGAAGGCGCTTCAAAAGAGAAATGGATGAAAGTCTTCACTCATCTTCAGGACCGGGATATTACCTGGAGAGCCCCCTGGTTGTTCCTCAGTGATGTTCTTTTCAAGTGTGGGAATTCTGACATTATGACCCTATTTGGACTTTGAGGTGCAGTTGGGTATGCTCCGTTGTTGGCACTTAGACAGTATGGGGCACATCAGTTTTTCCCAGCAACATATGGATTATATATATCAGAGTTTATGTATCACAGTGACAGTTATAAGAAGATGATCAAAGAAGCAGTCGAGTCATGGAAGAAAGTATCTCGGATGGATGTCTAGAAGATTTAGTCCGAACATACCTTTTATTGTTTTTATATCTCTTACAAGATAAAACATTTTTGTCTGAATAAGGATTATTTATAATAATGGACACTTTTCTGGATCAATGCCTCGAACATTTCATGCATTCTTGCATTTTGCATTTTTGCCTTTTTGCATTTTCATCTACAATTTTAAGCATTTTCACAAACATGAAATTAAGTCATGAAGGACTCGATGAAGCGAATTTAACCACATGGAAGCAAGATTGTAACATTAAAGAGCCTAATTAGCTGATGATAGGACAAAGCCGGCCATGATGATCTAAGAAAAGAATCCTCGTATCCTAAGGACTACGATGTTGAAGCTGTTAGCTGTTACCACATAAGAAGCCCCAAACATTCCTCTAAGAACTATAAGGCATTGAAGCGCAAGATCCAAAACTTGATGGATTCAGGGGCATAAAAAGCCGAAGAAGGGGACATGACATATACCATTTGTACTTAGAGGATTGTTTTGTTTGAACACGTCTCTGATCTTTCATGTTTGCTTAATCTGTTAAACGATTGAATTTATGCTACTTTCTAAGGTTGAGCAATTGAACGAGTTTTAATCTTTAGTTTTTCGAATATTAAATGAATTAAGGATTCTTTTAATTCTTCAAGAATTATAGATTTTTGACATATGACAAGATTAGACATTTCTTATCCTGTCTCAAACCCCAGAATAAAATACCTTGATTCTTTGCCCAAAATAACTCATGGTCATTACCAAAAAGACCAAATTTTGACATTACCTCCCTTTGAAATTCTTGAACATTGCCTTTATCTTTTTGATACACCCATACTTTTCTTTGAGTCAATAAGATCACACCACTACCTTTTTAGACTCAAAATTGACATTTTAACCCAAGGCATTGAGTTGTTCATCTGAACATGAGCTTTATTCTAAAGACACAACTTGGGGCATCTCGACGGGAGCCTGAACATTGAGACATGATGGGAGCAAGGAGCAGAAAAAACAATTCATTCGAAATAATTCTATCATGCATTAATTGAACTGTTTTCATGTGAATAGAATTAATGAAAATCTATCCCCCTGGGGATACCTCTTCTGTGAAGACTTACATGTATGAAATGATGAACGGCTTTCTTTCTTTATCCCTTCACAACAGGAGAAAATATATATCCCTTGCATCCCCTTTTGAGCCTATAGTATTTTTTTTTCTTCTGATTCTACCCTAACCAAGGATCACCCTCCACACTGGGGGGCAAGGTGGAGAAAATCTGCTCACATGAGTGAAGACATTGATTCAGATGAGATACCGAAAGGTGAACCAAATGCCAAGTGCGATGATTCAATCAGAACAAAAAGGGCAAAAAGAAAAAAAGAAAAGAAGCAAAAAGGAAAAAATAAGAACAAAAAAGAAAGAACAAAAATAAAAAAGGGGACAAAAAGCACATGCAAAATTCCCTAAAGACAAATGGTGCATCAAGCTTCAATGAGATTGATCAAGCACAATCATTCCCGAATCACTGAATCCCTTCACTCAAAGATCATAGAGCATCAAGAGAAAGAGACATTTTGAGCAAGACAAGATTGATGGCATCAGAATGAATTGATCCTTGGTTCAATACCCTGAAACACTTGTTTGGGCCTATTTATCCTTTTCTTTCATAACCACGAACCTTGGCCTACATTACGTGCCTTAAAAGTCCCTTCTAATCATACATGGATTTCTAAACAGAAAAGACTATCTTCAGATTTCATCCCGCCCATCAGATTAATCTTTGTTTGCAAAAAAACAATGTAATTATGTATGGTAGAGAAAAATAACAAAGGGGGTTCAAGACGTAAATCCTGAATAACGTCTTGAAACCAAAGGAGGATTCGAGTTGAAAACCTGAAAAGGCGGCTCGAATAAAAATTGTGCAACTGAGGCGATCACACAAATTCCTCGATAAGGCATCACACAATCGAGTGTGACCATAAAAGCTGGGAGTCGGAGAACACTTCTAGTAGATGAGCATGCAAGCTACCCCATCAAACTTTTGAGCATCAAATGTCAAACCATTTAGCATCAAATGAACAAAAATGCCAAACCTTTGACCAAACACAATAACCTGAGACTTTTTATCCTTTCTTTGCTTGACCATTTCCCAAAAATAGCTTTGATCTTGGCACATGTCAAATAGCTATAATTATTGAAGGATTAACATTGTAATTAATTCTTTGATAGCCGATGAACTCTAGTTTTATGATTTGTCTCAATTGTAAAACCGTGAAAGTGACAATATTTTCAAAACTTTGGATCAAACATCTTTCAAAACTCTTTTAATTGATATTTTCAGAACTTTGAAAATAAAAGAGAAAGAAAAACATTTTTTTCGAACAAGACAGTCTCTCTAGAGTGGATCTTGGTAAATGACATGTGACTCTTAGACATAAAGCTCGTGCTCAGAATCATGATGAAGCAAGAAATGAGGAACATTGGGGCATCTTTGAAGATTCAACATCAAATATTGGGGCATTTTTTGATATTGGGGCATCTTTGGGGATTCAACATCCTAATGCAAATTATCAGACCTTTTTCAGGAGATAAAATATAACCAATTCATGTTACATGCATCTTATGCATACATTTTAGAGCATCATATCTATCATTTTCTTTCCACGTACATAATTTTTACAGCTTTAGAGTCAAGTTCGACTTCAAGACGAAGGATACTCGATTCAAAAGCACCTTTACAGATTGATGTCGGTTGTTTAGCTCAGCAGCAAGAAGCTACACTTCAACCAACTCGACAGATAGAAAGATCGACATTCATTTTCAGATTCGACATTTCCAATATAAATTCTGTCTCGCTTGAGACAGTGTCATTTAATGCAGATGATTATCTCATTTGAGATTGCTTTTTTAAAACAGACTTTGTCTCACTTGGGACTGTTTTACTCGAAGAAAATTTATTTCACTCATGATTGTTTTTCTTAAAACAAGATTTGTCTCTCTTGAGACAGTTTCTCTTGAAACATAAACATTGAAAACATTTCCCTTGAAATAAATTTCGTCTCTCTTGAGATAGTTTCCCTTGGAACTAAGTTTTGTCTCTCTTAAGACAGTTTCTCTTGAAACAATTTTCGTCTATCTTGAGACAGTTTCCCTTGAAACAAAACCTTTGAATTTTTCCCCTAAAACAAATTTTTCTCCCTTGAGACAGTTACTCTTGAAACACAAAATCTTCAAATTTATTTCCCTTAAAACATAATTTTGTTTCCCTTGAGACCGTTTCTCATGAAAACAGATATCTTTGAGATCGTTTCCCTTGAAACGAATTCTATCTCTTCAAGACAACTTCTTTTGAAGCATCATCTGAACCGTTACACTCAGCTCAGGCACATACTTGAGATGGTCGAGAAGCATTTCTCAAATCAAAATAGAATGTGCACATCAGATTTGAACATTTGAAGAATTCAAGATCAGGGATCAAAATTTGAAGATTCAAGAATCAAGATTCCAGACAGGTAACTGGTGATCGAGATGTCTCTCAAGAGCCCCAAGATAACATATGTTGCATATGCATTTTAGGCACACCTAAGAGCATTGCATCCATAGCATCACATATATGCATAACTTTTCAGGTTTTAGCTAGAGTCAATTTCAACTTCGCGGCGAAGGATATTGAACTCAAAGCGCACGATTGCTCGAGAGTGGATTTTAACTTCACGACGAAGGATATCTAGCTCGAAGCCAAACTTCACAATAAAGGGGTCTCCACGGTTTCAACTTCACGGTGAAGGGAATTGTGTCCACCCGCAACATACAATACTTGGATTTCAACTTCACGACGAAGGATATTCAAGTCAAGGCTCAACTTCACAACGAAGGGGCCATCTGCGATTTCAACTCCATGAAGGAGGATATCGTGGCACTCGAGGCAACACAAGTTCAACTTCACAACGAAGGGACAACTGGTTGTCAACAAACAACTTCTCAATTTCAGAGCCAATTTCAACTTCACAACGAAGGATATTGGACTCCAGACAACGCAAGTTCAACTTCACGACGAAGGGACCGCTGCCTGTCAACAACAACTTCTCAATTTCAGAGCCAATTTCAACTTCACAATGAAGGATATGGACTTCAGACAACGCAAGTTCAACTTCACGACGAAGGGACCGCTGCCTGTCAATAATTCTCAATTTCAGAACCAATTTCAACTTCACAATGAAGGATATTGGACTTCAGACAACGCAAGTTCAACTTCACGACGAAGGGACCGCTGCTTGTCAACAACAACTTCTCAATTTCAGAGCCAATTTCAACTTCACAACGAAGGATATTGGACTTCAGACAACGCAAGTTCAACTTCACGACGAAGGGACCGCTGCTTGTCAACAACAACTTCCCAATCGCAGAGCCAATTTTAACTTCACAACGAAGGATATTGGACTCCAGACAATGCAAGTTCAACTTCACGACGAAGGGACCGCTGCTTGTCAACAACAACTTCCCAACGAAGGATATTGGACTCCAGACAACGCAAGTTCAACTTCACGACGAAGGGACCGCTGCTTGTCAACAAAATTTCATTCAGATTCAATTTCAACTTCACGACGGAGGATATTGGACTCTGAACAATGCTACTTACTTGGATTTCAACTTCACGACGAAGGATATCCAATTTCAGGCTCAACTTCACGACGAAGGGAATCGTGCACACAAGCATCATCCATCTTTAGATTGGATTTCAACTTCACGGCAAAGGATATCCAACTCAAAAAGGGAGTATATGTCAACAAAGACCTTCGAGTTCGACTACGCTCAGCTCCAAGGCACATCATTTACAGCATAACTCAATGCTAGAAGGGTTATCTGCCATCAAAATTGTCGAGTTCGATTCCATTCAGCTCGATGACACATCAATCGCACTACTTTCCGGTTGCAGTCGATGTTTTCAAGTCGAGAAGAGGACCTGGGTTAACCGTGCCTTAGTGACAAGCAACCATTTTCAAACAAAAGCTATATGTCAATGAAGATTTCTAAGTTCGATTCCGATCCAAGGTCTTTAAACCGAGAAGAAGACCGAAGGGCAACGAGAAGCCACGTTCTGATTCAAATTCCGAACTACGGCTTCAATTTCATATCATTCCAAGATGAACTCGGCTTCACGACGGAGGAGTCATCCGTAACTCAATTCGACAGGGAGTTATTGAAACATCAGAGTCAATTTTCAACTCCACCGAACGAAAAGTGTGTCTTTTAATCTTTGCCCTATCCCCGTTACACGACTATGGGCAAAGAGGGGCAGCTGTCAACACACATTTTCGTCCTACTAGAATTCAAACTCCTAAAGATATGATAGAATTTTGTTAGGATTCAAAAAATAGGATAGAGTTCTACTATGATTTAAACTCCTAAAGATAGGATCCACAAGCACTATAAATAGCCATTGTAACTCACTATTGTAAGACACGATTTACACACAAAACACATAGGAAATCACGGAAAATACAAAGGCAAAGTTGTTGTAAACGATTCGAAAAGGAAATAAAAGGTAGCATCTTTTTTTACATTGGTTCGTTCATTTCTCGCATGTGCACGTTATTTTTCTTGAGATTTGGTTCGAATAACCCAAAACGTGGGTTGCGCCGATGACTAAAAAAGGGTGGGATTTCGAAGTTTCGAACCTAGATCCACCCCCGAGGCGTGTTCATTTTTTTAAAATATTTAATTCTCCCCCCTAAATCATTTTTTTCCTATTTTATTATTCTTGTTATATATGCATATTACTTTCTATTAATTTTATTATATATATATATATATATATATGTTTTTTTATTAGTGTTATTATATATATATATATTTATATATTTCCTATTTTGCATGTATATTACTTTTGATTTTCTTTTTTTTATTATTATTACTTTATATATATATATATGCTTTTACTTTTTTATATTTTACTCATTTATTTATCTATTTTTATATTTATCCTATATTTTATGTTTTTATATTCTTTTACTTGTTTTATTTATTTATTTGCATTATCATTTATTTTTATTTAGTTGTTTGTTGTGCATATATTAGTGTGTTTTTTATTTTATATATTCTATTCATTTATATTTACTTTATTTCTTACTTAATCTCCTTATTTTATTTGTTTTACTTTATTTATCATTTATTCATCTCTTCTAACCCATATTTTGACTTTTAAAGGGTATATTTGTAAATCCGTCAAAGGTAAGTAATTTTGGATCATTATTTTATCTTTTAATTTAACTTGTTATTTTTCTTAATTAAGACAACTGGAAATTACGTAGTACCGAAAGGGCGGTTCAAGGGTGCTAATCCTTCCTTGACCGTAACCGACTCCCGAGCCCGACATATTTCTGGTAAGACGCAGATCAGATAAGAAATAGGGTATCCGATCAACCCATTTATCTTTAAATAAATGATCGGTGGCGACTCCAATCCATTTTCCTAACTCGAAGCCCAATTCCGGGGCCTAACCGAAAGACGGTTACGACACATACTCACATAATACTTCCCAGATTTAGGATCAAAGCATTTATACCATTTTTGTGTTGGTGAAAAACCTAGAAATATGCATTTATGTGCTCGGGGATCAAGTTTTCCTCTATTTTGGCCGTGTATATGAACAAAATCAATACAACCAAAAATTTTAGGTGTTAAATCAGTAAAAGATCTATTTTCAGGAAACATATTCTTTAGAGCTTGCAAAGGAGTGATATAATTAAGAACTCTTGTAGGCATTCGATTTATCAAATAAGACGCTGTTAAGAGTGCTTCATTCCAAAAATGATTAGGAACATTCATAGCAAACAATAAAGCCCTAGCCACCTCTAATAAATGCTTATTTTTTCTTTCAGCAACTCCATTTTGTTGGGGAGTATCAACGCAAGAACTGTGATGAATAATTCCTTTTTGTTTCAAAAAATCACCTAAGATTGCATTAAAATATTCTCGACCATTATCGGTTCTAAGAACTTTAATATTTGCTTTAAACTGAGTCTTGATCAGTGAGTGAAATTTTTTTAAAACATTTGCTGCCTCGGATTTTTCTTTTAGTAAATAAATCCACGTAACTCTAGTGTGATCATCAATGAATGTGATGCACCATCTAGATCCTGAGGCTATTTTTACTCGTGAAGGGCCCCAAATATCACTATGCACAAGAGAAAAAGGTTTTGATGGCATATACTTTAAAGATGGATAAACAGATCTATGATGTTTTGCCAATTCACAAACTTCACACTGAAAAGAAAAACCGCCTTTTTTTTAATGATTTGGAAACAAATATTTCAAGTAATTAAAACTATGATGGCCTAACCTATAATGCCACAACATTATTTCATTCTCACAAGACAAGGTAGTAAAGCATTTTGTTTTCTGAACTTGTTTATCCGAAGGATTTTCCGTGACCAAGTGATAGAGTCCATCAACCTCCTTAGCATTGCCAATCATCTTCCCCGAACAAGGGTCCTGAAATTCAAATCCATCAAATGTTATTGTAGTAATGTATTTGCAATCATGAATAATACGATTAACAGAGATGAGATTGCAAGAGGCTTTGGGACATGTAGGACATTTAGTAATGTGAGAGATGGGGAAATAATAATAGAGCCTTTTCCAGCTATAGAGGTTAAGGAACCATCAACAATTTTTACTTTCAGATTACCAGATAAAGAAAAATAAGATGAGAATATGGAGGAACTACCGGTCATGTGATATGTTGCCCCTGAATCTATGATCCAAGGGTTTGATTTAGAACCGGCTATGAAAGCTGTATGATATGTACCTTTCTGGACTAATGATGAAGAGGCAATATAAGATGATGGGTTAGGAGTGATGGATATGGAATGGGAACTCATTAGTTGATACAATTGCTCTAGTTTTTCTTTGCTGAAGGCAGACGGTTCTGAGGCAGGTTTCAGCTCTTCAGAAGCATCTTCAGACGAGGCATGGAATCCCTTTGCATTACGATAATTCTGATTGGCTGAAAAATTCTCGGCTGGCTTCCTGTGTAGCTTCCAACACTTGGCTTTAGTGTGTCCCGGTTTGTTGCAGTGCTCGCAGATTGGTCAATCTCTGTCGTTCCGACAATCGTTGTGACGTGGTGGCTGACCTGAGAACAAGGCAGAAGAGTCGGTGAGATTTGGTGAGTGGCCTCCAAGCATGACTGTCCGTTGGCTCTCCTCTCGTCTGACTTCAGAGAAGACTTCTCTTATGCTTGGTAGTGGTTCACGACCAAGAATGCGCCCTCTGACTTCATCCAATTCCTTATTAAGGCCGACAAGGAATTCAAAGACGCATTCTTTTTCCACCATCTTCTGGAATAGAGCCTTATCCTTAGCACAACTCCATTCGTAGTCGTTGAACATGTCAACCTCTTGCCACAAGGTCTTGAGGTCAATGTAGTATTGAGTGACAGTTTTTTCTCCTTGTTTTAGCCTCCATAACCGAGTTTTTAGCTCAAACAGTTGTCCTGCGTTCCCGAGATCAGAATAATCCTCGTTCACAACATTTCAAATGTCATGAGCAGTAGGTAGGAAGAGATAAGTTATCCCTACACTCGGATCCATGGAATTTATGAGCCAATACATAATCATCGAGTTTTCTGCCTCTCATCTTTCAGATTCTTCATCTTCTTCGACAGGTTTCGTAATGGTACCTGAGAGATAGCCGAATTTTCCACGACCACGAATAAACAGTTTTACAGATTATGACAACTGTAAGAAATTATTTCCATTCAACTTGTGAGAAGTGATGGATATATTTTGGAATGATTCAGTGTTTAGGGTGATTGAGGGTGAGCGAGTAGAACTCATAGAGTCGATACCAGAGGTATCATCGTAGGGTTTGGTCATTTTGGCTCTGATACCATAAAGTCGGAAAAACTTGTTCCGAATAAATCATATTTATTTTTGCCGAATATGACTGACTTAAATAGAGTTTACAATGTAATAATTTTACATAAAAAGATGCATAAAATTAGCAACAAAATAAAACTGATTCTATCTAATAAAAATTGATTCTATCTAATTAAAACTGATCCTATCTAATAACTAAAAGAATAAAATATCTAGTTAACAATCATAATATTTAATTTAGATATTCTCGACAGTATCAAGGAAGCTTCTCTGACTTGCAACTATCCATTGTGCATATTCATCCTGTAAAAATGTCAGAAGTTACATCAGATTACAAATAAGCCGCAGATAAAGAAACCAAACTATAATATAAATTGACTCCTCGAACCTTTCCAGCAGGCGATGCAAGGTGTCTTAATCGATCAGGTTCAGTTGGATCAGATGCATGAGCAGCCAAAGCAAGTAAGGCAGACTGGAGGTTATATGCATAAAAGAATTAGCTTCTTTATTCAAAGAAAAATACAACAGAGTTTATGATATAATGAGAACAAAAAAATAATCTAACCTTTTTCGGTGAGCTCAGAAGATCAGCATATCGAGCCAGTGCTGTCCTTAGAGTGCAAGGTGGGAAAGGAGGCAAAGAATTTCCACCAAGTGGCAATCTCAATGTTTCCTCTACAACTTCGTCTAGATTCTCACAGTAAACACCAACATGATCACCTGTTTCATATCTGAAAAGGAAGACAACTGTAAGTAGGCAAAGTTATCTATGATGTTAAAAGGAAAACTTGCAATTACCAGCACTTGGCATCTAGTTATAAAATGAGGATAAAAGAGGAGCAGAGGTGGTCATAAACTCATAATTGCTATAACAAGAAGTTACCCACACAGTTACCAAAATATTTAGGAAAGCAACTTACGAAAGTCCAGTGCCAGCAATATCAAATTCAAGATGGGTGCAAGAATGATCAGACGCAGGAGTATGAAGCTCCTTCCTCACAGCCACATTAGACCTTTAAGTTAGAAACAAATAAAGATGTTAGGTTTCATTAAAGAAAAAAAACTAACAAATTGCCACCGGGATATCTGAAAAAACTATTCTTGCATACCTGCATGGATGTTGAGCATCATAATTAGTGTGTCCACTTGCATTGCTCCAGTTTTTATCCTGAACAGGTGCATTTGTAGGATCATAAAATACAATACGGTAATCCAAAACAGCAGCAGTGTATGGAGTAGAAACAGTTGTTGCGTTATCTTCATCACGCAAAAGCTGATCTAACTCGGGCCACACTGATTCACGCCTAAAAGAGCAAGATGGGTTCAATAAAGGGTAAAGATAAAAGAAGAAAAAAAACTTTTTTATTCAAACAGAGTGGAGGTTCTTAATAGTTAATACCATGCTGTAAAGTCATCTTCAATGCATTGGTCATCATCTCCAAGACCCAGAGGAACTAGGCGCTTCGCTCCTGCAAGTATAAAGGATAATGTTAGCCCATAGGTTCCTAAGCAGTGATAATTTGATTACAATATATATGAACCAACTTTAAAACAAACTTTTACTGCATGGACCTAAAATTTATCCATCTGTATAATTCTGTTTGAAAATTTGAATACATGTCAAGACACACTTTCTCTCACTGAAATCAGATTTTTCAAGGATTGAAAACAAAAGAAGCATCCATTTATATAAGCATAGGGGAGACAAGAAAAATTAAGAGCATACCCTGCTCAGCAAGGATGTCATCAACCACCTTTGCAACCTTGTTAAAATGTTCATACTGTCTGTTTCCAAGGACAAAAATTTCGTACTTCATGTTCTGTAGCCATTCTCCCCGCTCTTTTCCCTAATATCCAAACACACATTCAATAATCCAATAACAGCTAACTAAAACAATTCTAGCAGAACCACAATTACCATAATTTCGCTAAAGAAATAACTCATTATCATCATTAACTAGCTACAATTAACATTTATCTCAGCGAACCATTTATAGAACCTAGCTGCATTATCAGTCGGCTCGCCATCTCCATATCTACAAGTTCACCAAATTAAGCGAATCAACAAAACGGGTTCTCAAAATATATACATATAATAAACACATAAACACAACAATACAAAATACAAAAGTATAGTCATTCAAAAGAAAATGATTCAAAATAACCCACGTGGCTAAGAAGAAAAACGCCAAATTCTCTTTCTTCATCTCCTCCTCGTATTCATCATCATCAGCTGCATAATCATCCTATTTATAGCACCAAAAACAAGGTTCAACAGTTAAAATCGTCAATTCGAGTTCAAAAACTTAAACAACAAAAGAAACAAGGGGCTCAGGATTAAACTGACCAAATCCACAACTTTAAACATCGCCTTGTCGTACTGTGCTTTTGCCTCCTCAGCTAGAGCCTGAATCACAATAAAAATCAAATCACGGTCGAGAAAAAATAAATCAACGAATTAAAAAAAGGATAGAAATTATGTATAAATGGAATGGAACCTTGGCAAAGCCTTCGGCGGTACCGGTTTGAGTACCGAAGAATATGGTGACTTTCTGCTTGCCATCATAGACTTCGGCATCGTGATCTTTAACAATCAAAGGCTTAGGAGGAACGATTTGCTTAGGTTTCTGAGAACCGGAACTAAGCCAGACCAAAACGACAACCCAACCGACGAGCATGGCAATGGAGGTAGTTAAAATCATAACGAGCTCTTTGTTCTCGAGAAGGATGGCGGCAATTTCGGCGGCGGAGGCGTTGGAAGGGTCCATTTTGGCCTTGATTAACGCTGACATCAGATCGAGCGGCGAAACTTTCATGGAACCTGAAGAGGAAGATGAAGGTTCCATTGCTGTTGTTGTTGAAGAACCTGAGGAACTGTAAATGAAGAAATGGAGTTGAAGAAGATCTTTGAATCTGTTCAATGCAAAAAGGAAATGTCGTTGTAGGGAGTTTGGTAATTGGTGGTAGTCGAGAGTTTGTGAGAGACTTAAAGGTGGAATTAAAGGGTAATTCTGCGGTGCGGCGCTTAAAAAACGGTTAATATATGACGTGACCGGTTAAATAAGTGATCGGTTAAAATTTAGATCAGTTATGTTATATTATTTAACTGGAAATATTATAAAGTACAATAACATACTAGGTAGCGCTTATATAATGTAATAGGTAGCGCTTATATTTACCTATTTTATAAGTAAACTGGTATATTTATACCGATAGCATTGCAAATTTACCTATTACATTATATTATATTGAAAGTGTCCATACTTTTTATAAAAATGATCGATATTTCTTTTAAAGTTATGTAATTTATGTTTCAATTTTTTTAATAGTGTTTCATGTTTTCCACCTACAATATTAATTTAATAATTTCATTTGCACAAAAAATTATTTGATTGTTTTGATATTTTATAAAATATTATTTAGAATTTTTAATTTAATAATAATATATATCGTAACGTAAAAAATAAATCATTAGACGCCTATAATTATTAAATTAATATCTTAAAACTCACTCAAAAGATAACCTTAAATTAATGTTTTCCACAGTGAGCATTGCAAATTTACCTATTACATTATATTATATTGAAAGTGTTCATACTTTTTATAAAAATGATCGATACTTCTTTTAAAGTTATGTAATTTATGTTTCAATTTTTTTAATAGTGTTTCATGTTTTCCACCTACAATATTAATTTAATAATTTCATTTGCACAAAAAATTATTTGATTTTTGATATTTTATAAAATAATATTTAGAATTTTTAATTTAATAATAATATATCGTAATGTAAAAAATAAATCATTAGACGCCTATAATTACTAAATTAATATCTTAAAACTCACTCAAAAGATAACCTTAAATTAATGTTTTCCACAGTGAAAAAAGTATGGACACTTTTATAAAAAGGATAGACACTTTACAATATAACCACTACCTATTACATTATATAAACGATACCTATTACATTATATAAGGGCTACCTATTACATCATATGTTTACCTATTATATTGAAAGTGTCCATACTTTTTATAAAAAGGATCGATACTTTTTCTAAAAGTTATGTAATTATGTTTCAATTTTTTAACAGTGTTTCATGTTTTCCACCTACAATATTAATTTAATAATTTCATTTACACAAAAAATTATTTGATTGTTTTGATATTTTATAAAATATTATTTAGAATTTAAATTTAACAACATTAACCAAAGATAATAATAAATATGTATATATGTTTATTGTTTTTAATTTAATAATATATATACCGTAACGTAAAAAATAAATCATTAGACGCCTATAATTACTAAATTAATATCTTAAAACTCACTCAAAAGATGTATATACCTAAATATGTAGTTAACAAACATACCTAAATATGTAGTTATTGTACATACCTAAATTTAATGATAATATACTTGTAGTTATTGTACATACCTAAATATGTACTGCGAATTTAATGTTGTACCCACCCTTTAACTACCACTACCAATGCCACATCATATTGAAAGCAGCACGACAGAAACATGTTCAAAATGAACCTTTGTTTACATCTCCATCAACTCCTGGAGCACTGAACTTGCACAACAAAATTTTTGCCATGGATAATACTGATGTAGACAATGTTAAGCCAACCGAGGAATGTCATGAAGTACATAATGTTGATGAATCTGACAGATTGGTTGGTCAGCTCTTCTGTTCACGTGATCAAGCTTGGCACTTTTACAAGGGATTCGCACGGGAACATGGGTTTAGTGCAGTAAGGGAACAACACGGCTTGACGTGGAAGGGAATGTGAAGACACAAGAATTTTGTTGTTCCAAAGAAGGGTTTCGAGTATCAAAAGTCAATACTGTTGATCGTAAACGTGCTCATACGCCAGTCACAAGAACATGATGTAAGGCTAGAGTCGTAGTTACAGCAACAAATACAAACGATCAGTGGGTTATAAGTAAGTCTGATCAGAAACATAATCATGCATTGTGCACATCTGCTATGACACCATTTATGCGTTCTAATAGAGCTGTAAGTAAGGCTGATATCGATGAGGCAACAACATTGAAAGAGGTCGGTGTTGGCACGTCACAAGTAATGAACTATTTAACGCAGCAGGCAGGGGGCTATCATAATGTTGGATTTACACATAAAGACCTCTACAATGCACTTCAAAGAGGTAAAGCAAAGGAAATCGTCGATGGGGATGTGAATGCGCTTATTGCCTACTTTGATTATAAGAAACATGATGATCCCGGGTTTTTTATGACATACTCGGTAGACGAATCGGGGGCATTGTATAATCTTATTTGGTCGGATTCTACATCGAGATCGGATTACACATGCTTCGGTGATGTAATTGCGTTCGACACAACGTACAAAGATAATTTGTATGGTCGACCAATTATGCCTATTGTTGGTGTCAATCATCACCATAACACAATTGTGTTTGCCACTGCCATAATCGCTGACGAGACGTCTCAATCTTTCGAGTGGGTGCTACAGAATTTTTTAGAAGCCATGATGAATAAATCACCTATTTCTGTTGTAACCGATGGGGATAGGGCAATGCAGAGGGCTATCAAATCTGTTATCCCTTATGCTAAGCACAGATTATGTTCTTGGCATCTTTCTCGCAATGCACAAGCTAACATTGGTGACCCAAAGTTTACAGCAGCATTCTCAAAATGCATGGCTTCCTGGTGGACAACCAAGGAATTTGATATTCAATGGCGTTCGATTGTTTCAGAATTCAACGTCCAAAAGCATCCATGAGTGATTGAGAAGGGAAATACACGACACTTATGGGCACAAGCATATCTAACCGGTCATTTCTTTGCCAATATTCGCTCAACACAAAGGTGCGAGTCTATGAATGCTTTCCTATTACAATGGAACACAAACACATTCATGATAAAAACTCCAATATAGAAATCAATCAAACCCATAAAATAACGATAAATTTACCTGAATATCTGATCGTCACTTATGATAACGGTAGAAGAAAGAGGAAGATCTGCCTGCTTGCCTTTATGTTTAGGGTTTCTCGATTAAGAGTACTATATATCATAAACGGTGGAAAACACTTGATATTTAAATTAGTATCGACACAAACTCTATTAGTGTCGACACATTATTTAGACATATTCTCTCATAAAACCGGTATAATTGTACCGGTTAGATTGAAAAATTACATATTACATTATACTTTTGGGTTCGATGATTTTGGGATCGACATTTTATATATGGATCGACACTTTATGGGTGCACCTGTTTTCCATTCATTCTGGAAATAAATATCGACACAAACTATATTAGTGTCGACACATTATTTAGACATATTCTCACATAAAACCGGTATAATTGTACCGGTTAGATTGAAAAATTACATATTACATTATACTTTTGGGTTCGATGATTTTGGGATCGACACTTTTTATATATGGATCGACACTTTATGGGTGCACCCTGTTTTCCATTCATTCTGGAAATAAATATCGACACAAACTATATTAGTGTCGACACATTATTTAGACATATTCTCTCATAAAACCGGTATAATTGTACCGGTTAGATTGAAAAATTACATATTACATTATACTTTTGGTTCGATGATTTTGGGATCGACACTTTTTATATATGGATCGACACTTTATGGGTGCACCCTGTTTTCCATTCATTCTGGAAAAAAATATCGACACAAACTATATTAGTGTCGACACATTATTTAGACATATAAAACCGGTATAATTGTACCGGTTAGATTGAAAAATTACATATTACATTATACTTTTGGGTTCGATGATTTTGGGATCGACACTTTTTATATATGGATCGACACTTTATGGGTGCACCCTGTTTTCCATTCATTCTGGAAATAAATATCGACACAAACTATATTAGTGTCGACACATTATTTAGACATATTCTCTCATAAAACCGGTATAATTGTACCGGTTAGATTGAAAAATTACATATTACATTATACTTTTGGGTTCGATGATTTTGGGATCGACACTTTTTATATATGGATCGACACTTTATGGGTGCACCCTGTTTTCCATTCATTCTGGAAAAAAAATATCGACACAAACTATATTAGTGTCGACACATTATTTAGACATATTCTCTCATAAAACCGGTATAATTGTACCGGTTAGATTGAAAAATTACATATTACATTATACTTTTGGTTTTCGATGTTTTTGGGATTGACACTTTTTTATATATGGATCGACACTTTATGGGTGCACCCTGTTGGGATCGACACAATTCCCTCCGAATAGGTCGATCCCTTACTCCGATCAACGATCCAAAACCTATTTCTCCCAGCACATTCAACTGACCCTTCTCCTTAAGGTGTTTAATTAATAAATTCACCCTTTTAATGTTGCATCTTGTCGACACTTCCTACATTTTTTAACAATATATAATGTTATAGTTCTTATATATTTTGTATCAACGTATTTACAAGTTTAATGAATACCTTATTTTCATGTGCTTTCCTCCGTTCTTTGTATTCTTTACTATCATTCCTTGACTGTGTGATGTAAGGTTCCTTTTCAGCATCACTCATTGAATTCCATTTGGACCTCACATCTTTTTTCACCTAATATTAAACATAAACGTTTCTTAATCAATACATTAACACTAAATACTAATACTACTCAATGTCAATTTCATTTTACATACCGAACCGCTCTGTGTGCCATCTCCCTTCATCCTTTTGCATTCGGCCATACTGTTAACATTTAAAATTTGTAATCAATTTAAAGTTTATCGATACTTTAATCCAATTACCATTTCAACAATAATAACAAAAAGACATTGATACTTACTAGAAGTACATATATCCACCCTTTGGTTGCTTTCGAGTCTCGGCCTCAATTTCAAAGTCATCTGCTCCACCATTCCTGAGACATTCCCGGAATTAAAAGGGTGGCAATTTGCCAAGGAGCAGCAGAGCTTGTTTATTTGGTTTAAAATATTACCTACTTTATATCATAAATTTTAATAATTGTGAAAGAATCACACATTCACACATTGTGACTCTCATTTTAAATTGTCCTTAATTTTTTTAATATTCTAAATTATGATCATCATTCTAATTTAGTTCCTAAACTTTTGAATAATTTGATAATATCCCCTAATATCATCTAAAAATTTGGAGATAAAATTGGAATACTCAAAAGTTTAGGAGCCAATTTAGAATGAGGGTCATAGTTTGGGTATGGATTTGGATTATTCAAAAGTTCAAGGATTATTTTAAAATGAGTCATACTTTATGGACAAAAGTTTAGGACTAATTTAAACTAAGATTCATAGTTGAGGATGTGAGGTGCAATTAAACACCCTTTAAATTTTATCCTTTAAGTCCACTTTTTTAATTAAAAGCACTAATTGGAATGAAAATAAGAGTTTGGAGACCCTTTTAAAATAAGTCATATTTGACGTGGTTGCATTAAAAGTGATAGGAACTTAAAGGGACTTAAATTGGAATTATCATTTATCATACCAACCTTTTTAGTAATCGTATTAAGCTTTCGCATATATATATATTTTTTTGAAGATTTATTTTATTTTCCTTCTCAAAGTGCGTCATTATCTAGTATTTATATTTATAATTTTTTTGGTTACATTCTTCTTGGTTTACTTTTATGTTCGATATTATAAATTAATTGTTTTTAGAGTTAATTGTAATACACATCCTCAAACTATAACTTCTATTTTAAATTGATCACTAAATTTTTTAACATTCCAATTTCATCATCAAACTTTATCTTCTTTTATAATGGTCTCTAATTTTTTAATATTCCAATTTCATCCCCCAAACTATTATCATCATCATTCTATACTAGTCCCCAAAGTTTTGAACATTCCAATTTCATCCCTATACTTTTAAATGAATTGGGAGAGGTTATTTGAATGTTCAAAAGGTTGAGGACCAATTTAGAATGAGATCGTGGTTTAAGGATGAATTTGGAATGTTCAAAAGTTTAGAAATGCTTTAAAATGAGTCATGTTCTAGGTATGAAACTGGAATGTTTAAAAGTTAAGGGATCAATTTAAAAAGTTAATTGTACTACACGATCCCCAAATTATGACTTATTCTAAATTGATCCCCATACTTTTGAACATTCCAAATGTATCCTCAAACTATGATTTTTTCTAAATTGGTCCCAAACTTTTGAATATTCAAAATCTATCCTCAAACTATCACTCTCATTTTAAATTAGTCCCTAAACTTTTGAATATTCCAATTTTATCCCAAACTTTTGAATTATTTTAGGGAAGTTATTGGAACGTTCACAAATTTACGGATTGATTTAGATTGATGGTCATAATTTAGGGATGAAATTGAAATATTCAAAAGTTTAACAAGTATTTAAAATGAGAGTTTAGATATGCAATTTAATTTTTTAAAAGGTTTGAAGACCAATTTAAAATGAGAGCCACAAATTAGGGACTCATAGTGCAATTAACTCTTATTTTTAATCACATTATACTAATAAAGAACAGTTACTACATTTTAATCACATAAGCGAATAAAATAATATATAGAACAATAAGCAATAGTCATTATCTAATTATACTCTTGTCTTATTATTTTAAAGGCGAACATTTATCGACCAATAAAATAACATCAAAAACTTAACAAGAGTCCAACACTAACCAATGATACAATACATTGATTAAGAATCTCAATCACTTGTACCAACACTCGTTGACCTAATCTTATCATTATTAGAATACCTAAATGACGAATATTGTTTGATCAATGAAATGATTTTAAAACCCTAAAGTATCAAACACTGAACAATAATCAATAATCACACGCTAATTTTATTATCATTAGACTACTTTAAAGATAAACAGTAATTGAACAACGAAACCATATAAAAAAAATTTAAAATATGAAACACCAACCAATAATATAGTACATGGAACAATAGTCAATAATCACATTGTAGTCCTATTGTTACCATCCTACTTTCAATGTAACTTTTTATTTAAATATAAACATGCGTTTTTTCAATATCAAAACTAAATTGAATAAAATCAATTCAAAGTATTGAAATTTTGTAAAATACTTCCGTGGAGCATCTACACGGCCTTATTAACTATAGGCTGGCCTTTTTGACCCAAATATTTGTAGGAACTATCTGACCCTAACAAGCCCAAAGTTAAACTACTCTAAAACGCCGCCGTTGGACTTTTCTTCTCCGGTTTCGGTCAATAGTAAGAAAAGAAGTTTCGCTTTTCATGCAGCCCACCAATAAAACGATGCCGCGTATACAAACTCTACTGCGCTCGCCACGTGAACGCGTACTACGCCGTTTCTGTCGTAACATAAGAAAGTCAAAACCCTAGTTTATTATTATTTAATAATATTATTATAATACTGTATTCGACGACTCACAAATATGTTCTGTTAAGCTTAAAAGCTCAGGGCAAACGCCTCTCTTTCTTCTTTAATCGCTTCACGTCTCGTTTATTCTCTATTTTCTAATTATTGAGTTCAACATCGAATCGAATATAAGCTGAAATCTGGTGAATAGTTTGATTTTTGAGGGAAAAGATTAACGTGTTTGATTTTGAATTTAAATTATTGATTTATATTTTTTATTTTGATATTGGGAAGAGGAGGGATTGAATATCGATGATGTTGGGTGCTTTGAGGAGAAAAGTTACGATTGGAGGCTCGTCAGCTTCGGTTTGAACTCTTAAATCTAATTTGTTTTTGAATTTGTTATTTATTTAACTAGAACCCTTAGATTTTATTGAATTTTTTCTTCATTTCTTATTTTCAGCTATTAGGGAAGTCATTGCAAGCGATTCGGCCTGGTATTTCAACCTCTAGAGTTTCTGCCAATGCTGGAAAAGAGGTAAAATAATTAAGTTGAAAATGAATCGGGTTTGCTTATTCATGCTTGAATTTTGATTGATCTTGATTCTATTTTTTATGTAATTGATGTCGAAGTTGCTTGATTTGTTTAGCCTTTTTTCTCTCTCAGTAAAACGTTGATATAAAGTAAAAAGAGGGCAAGATCAACTTTGCATTTTTATTTTTTTATGTATGAAGAACAAGTGGTGAAATTGAAATTGCTATTCAAAATAAGTCTTGAAGTTAAAAAATCATGCATTATGTCGTTAATTTGTTAATTATTGTTACGTGTTGCAAAATTTTCACTTATGGAAGCGAAGACTAAGCAGTAAAAGCCATGGTCTTCGTGTTCTCATTTTCTCAAAAATATGTGTTGGACACCTATGCTCGACACATAGTAAAACGTGGCCACATGTGTATCTGGTCTTTGAAGTATATGAAAAAGCTTTTAAAAAATTGAGCATACCTTATTGTACACGTATTCATATCTGACATTCATCCCTGTATCTGAAAATGTAGAGTAAAAGCAATAATCAAATCAATGCTTTAGTGTTTTTTTTATCATTTTTTATTTTTATATTCCGTTAGTATTTATTCTCATGAGATTTGAGTTTCATGTGTTTGAACAGATTCTATTACTTCAGCCTAGAGGAATTGATCACGTCCGTAACTTCTCTCATCTCATTCTCCCGGGTAAATCTTTTGGACAGATTTGTTTTCATGTTAGCAAAATTTTGTTGGTTTCCTCTGTTATCGATGAAAATCATTTCATGGTTATTACAGGTTGTTCTGTTGGTTTAACAAAGACAAGGTTAGTTTGTTCTAAACTTTTTATGCACATAAATGATGGGAATTCTACTGTTACTCATTTATCTTTACTTGAGACTGCGAGTATATGTGCTTACTGGATTAATCTGATGTTTCATCTCTAATTATTATATCTATCTTTAATAGAAGGTCCATTTTTAATGCAAAGTAGTCCATTTCGTTCTTGTTTATCACAAAATTAGGTTAGTCGGGGAAAAGGAAACACGTGCATATTTTTTTTCCGCTAACAGCTTTTCTTATGTGCAGGGATGTCATTTCTAGCATTCCGTCAGAAACTATCATGCAAAAGTCATGCAGGGCTTTCTCTTCTGGAGAAGGTAAGATATTGATTAATGACCTTAGTGATATTTCGTTTTCCAAATCAGCATTTTCTCTTATTGTTTTCATTTTAAACATTATTAATACATGGGTGAGTTGTTTTGGTTAAGAATTTACCATTAACATCTAAATTAATGTTATCAATCCTGTTTTACAATTAGGAGTTGCGTCGCTCAAGAGGGATGGTCAAGAGGTACTAGATCAGGCAACATGTCAAAATAAGAAAATAGTTTGTGTAGAAATTCTTATAAAATTTCTCTGGGGAAATGTGAAGGCGATAGTATGAATTTTTTTTTGCTGTAATTTGGTTATATAGTGATTTTGGAGTATAATTTCTGTTCTACTGGACTTGCACCTTTGGCTTTTTTTTGTTGGCATTTTTAGTGCCTTTTTAAATAGCATATGATGGGGAGCAGGTGCCTTCTTGAAAATAACCGTGCATATCTTTTTATTTCATTATCATCTTAAATTTTAAATTTTTTGACTTCCCAATTTACTTGTGAAGGGGATCTTGTTGACGCTGTTGTCCCTTTTATGGGAGAATCAATTAGTGATGGCACTTTGGCAACATTCTTGAAAAGTATGTTTTTGACTACTGTAATTTCCGTTGATCACTCTGCCATAGTTGTTTTCATTGTTGTAAATGCTTGACTGTGGATATATGTGAATTGTATTTTTGAGAGCAGAACCTGGTGATTCAGTCGCAGCTGATGAACCAATTGCTCAAATAGAAACAGATAAGGTACTATTCTTAGCCTTTTCTTCTGTTGAAAATATGTGGGTTTGTACCCCTAATACTGCTGTGTTTATTCTTATCAGGTTACAATTGATGTTGTCAGCCCCCAAGCTGGTGTGCTACAAGAGGTAATTTATCGACAAAATTGGATATATGGATCACATATGTATGAATGCACATGTCTAGCTTGTTGGTCATTCTTAGGTTCCTTTTTTTGGAAGTCATTCCTAGATTCCTACCTTCTCATTTCTGGGAGCTAGTGCAGTGATCCAGGTCCTGAACTGTAATCTTTTTCCAGTATGTAGCAAAGGAAGGAGATACTGTAGAACCCGGAACCAAGATTGCTATCATTTCAAAGTCTGCTGAAGGTGTAGCACCGGCTGCTCCTGCCGAAAAGAAACCAGAAAAAGCCGCTCCCAAACCATCTCCTCCTGCTGAAACTGTAAAGGAGGAGAAACCAAAAGCTAAGGCTGAAGCTTCCCCTGCTGTGGAGAAGCCTAAACCCCCTTCTACACCACCTCCAAAACGAACTGCTACCGAACCTGTACTTCCACCAAAAGAAAGGGAAAGAAGAGTAAGTCTTTCATTTTCTATTTACATCCAAATTGTACCTGTGATGAAATGTTAGCATCATAGAAAAGAATCCTGATTGTATGATTCCATGTTACAGGTTCCTATGACAAGGCTTAGGAAACGGGTTGCTACACGATTGAAAGATTCCCAGAATACTTTTGCTATGTTAACAACGTTCAATGAAGTTGACATGTGAGTTCATTTCCCCCACGTATTTTAGTTCTCTGTATCAGGTGTTAGGTATGCTGACTGCCTGTGTTACTTGACTTTCTGGACCATTTCTACGTCTTTTCTTAGCTATTTGATTCCCTTTTTTAATACAAATTTTCTGTGAGTTTGGTGAGAGCATTTTATAAAGGCTATGGTCTATTTGTGATGAATCTGGCTCCATGTATTTGTTTTCTTTTCTTATCGACTTGCTTCATATTGCAGGACCAACTTGATGAAGCTCCGATCTGATTACAAGGATGCTTTTGTTGAGAAACATGGTGTCAAACTGGGATTTATGTCTGGATTTGTTAAAGTATGCAATGATATGTTCATTAGATGCTCATTCACAATTACTCTGCTTTCTCTTTTTCCCTTTCCCTTTCCCTTTCCTCTATTTTATTTTATTTTTGGTTTCAGGCTGCCGTTAGTGCACTTCAGCATCAGCCTATTGTAAATGCTGTAATCGATGGGGATGATATTATTTATAGAGATTATATAGACATCAGCATTGCTGTCGGTACTCCAAAGGTAATCTTTTTTTTCCTCTGATTGTCTTTGCTTTAACATTTGTTTTGATAGCCGAGCCTTCGAACAACTTGTTGAAACCTGGATTAGTGTTTCTCTCAACATTTTCTCTTGGCTAACTTTGGAAGAAATCTATAAAACTGCGGGTTCATGCATGTAAAAATGTATCGGAACTGAAAATATTCTGTGAAGTGAAAGCATTTGTGAAAGTTAAAATGAGTAAATCCAATAGATTCGAAACTGTCCTTTGACTAGTAAAAGATATTATAGACTTGTTCAAGGTTTTTCTTCTCATTATTCTTCTTGAAGTACTCATTTCCAACACTTAATCGGACCTATACCATGACATATGTATCGGGATATGAACCTTCTAGGACCCTCCAAATATGCAAAAAAAAAAAAAACCTTAAAATCGGATGTACATGTGTGGCGTCCTACATGTATAGGTTCGAGATGCCTTGAAAATTAAGAGTTTTCTCATTTTGAAGCCTTCTATCTTTTCTGCTAGGGGCTTGTTGTTCCGGTAGTCCGTGATGCTGACAAGATGAATTTTGCTGAGATAGAGAAAACAATCAACGGCCTTGCAAAGAAAGCAACTGAAGGGACCATCTCAATTGATGAAATGGCTGGTGGTTCGTTTACTATATCCAACGGTGGTGTTTATGGTAGTCTATTGAGTACCCCCATTATCAACCCTCCTCAGGTTCGTGGTTACAAATTAAACAGTATGCATTTACTCGTGCTTGCATATATATGAATACGGTGTCCGACACTTTTCTGAGTTCCTCATTTTAGCTTTTGCTTGTGACCCGAACGAAAATCTTACATAACCAATTTTTGTTTCTTTTGCAGTCAGCAATCTTGGGTATGCATTCAATCGTGTCCCGACCAATGGTTGTTGGAGGTAATGTGGTGCCAAGACCAATGATGTACATTGCACTCACTTATGACCATAGGCTGATTGATGGAAGAGAAGCGGTCTTCTTCTTGCGACGAATCAAGGATGTCATCGAAGACCCTCGTAGGCTGCTACTCGATGTCTAAAAGGGGCCTGAATATCATCTGCTGTGATAATTATCATGCATACAACTATCTAAATGGACAATGAATAAAATGCCTGAAGTTTTGTAGGGTTTCGTCTGTTGATTCACCCTTGAACGCCGGAATCGCGGCTGAGTTTTCCGATGTTTGCAGTATGATGTTCTTTCTATATTTACACCGAGTTGTTTACTTCTGGTGTATAAAGGGCGGGCATAATACACTGCAGGTTGAGCGTATTATCCATGAACCAAAATTTGTTAAATGAGAAAAATCAGACATGGACAGTCCACAATTTCTTACATTAATGTTCTTTTTAAATGTTACATTTTATACTCTGATTGGTTTCTTTCGATCAGCACCGACCAACTCCCAAAGCTCAAAATGGTCTTCCAGTCCAGTATGATTTAAATGTGTGAATGAGTCGGATTGAGTTTACATGAAATATATGCACAAACGTGCCCACAAACTGGATTGTGTTTGCTTCAAGTGTGTATATAAGTGCACGTATTGAGTTCTCAAAGAAATTCATTACAGTTCAAGTTTACAAAATAAATTAAACCCAAACTAACACAATAATCCATTTTATTGATTTAAGTTATTACAATATTAAAAGATCTATTATTTATATTAAAGTCAAACTATTTTGAAGTTAAAAAAAAGAAGAAAAAATCTCTGTCCGGGTTGTATTAAATTCGTTAACTATTAAATATGCTATGAAATTTTGTATCCATAGGTTAACTCGAAATCAGATCAAATTTAAACTAAATCTAATATCAAAGAAATTCCAACTATTTATTGAAATAGACCTATGAGTATAAATCATACGGGTTGTATTAAGTATCAGCATTCGGTATATTTTCTCAAAGAAATCTAAATAACTTTGTGAGTTGTGCTTGTGTAAAACGTCACGGACCATGAACCCAGACTCGAAACTCTATGCACATAACTACTTAAGATGTTCTTCGCAACATATTAAATTTAATTAAATCACTTCATCTGACCTGATTCTTAAGAAATACTAAAAAATATATTCGATTAAAATTTGATAAAAGAGTTGATAGTATCTCTTCGAGGGATAAAAAATAAATTTATTTAACAAACACTCGTACGCGAACAAAAAATAAGGAGATAATTTAAAAAAAATGTTATTAAAAAAAAGGTAGAAAGATATGGATCGCGTAAGTTGCTTCCTTAATAAAAGCATAATCACAAGCTACAATATTTATATGCAAATATTACCATTCCATACTAAAGTCACCAAGTCCCACACGTTTATTTCTGTAAGCCACTGCATATTATACAAGACTAACTGGGTTTAAACGTAGAACAGTAACGCTTTATGCAGCCTCTGCGAATCCGACTTGCAAGTTACCGTAGTCGAATACTGTATGGAACTGCCCCATAAAGACATCGCCAAGGATCCTGAATATCGATTACACAAAAATATTAGTTTGATTTCTCGGATATGAATACGAGTAATCGGAAACAGTATTATTTATCCATGGATTGTATGTATATGTGGTCAAGCATATACCAGAGTGGTCCGCGAGGTGGTGGTACATCGAGAGCGGCGAATCCACTAATGCATTGAGCTACATCTCCCTCACCAACTTTCAGGATGTACTGAATTCCCGTAACCAGCAAAAAAAAGGGAAGGAGGTCAGGAACAGAGAGAACCAGTGAACACCACCAACATGCCATTGCCAGCCAAATCGGCATCAAAGTAAAAGGCCGAAGTAACCTTAACAGATCTGGCATAATACAGCATACCTGCTCAGGGGTAAGCTCGAATATCTTTCCACCGATTGTGAAGGAGACACTAGGCATAGAAGATAGACCATCGCAATCAACAACCGATTCTCCCATCGGACTAGGCAACCGATCACAGAGCTGGAATTATCAATTTTCGGAAAAAGGTAAGCCCCTAGTTAAACTTGCCAGAACTTACAAATATCTGGATAAGGGGTTGCTTCTTCACCTGATTGACGTACTCAAGTATATTCTCCTGAGTCTGGTTCTGCTTAAGCTGGTTTTGCGCCCAGACAACTGCCATCTCACAGACGGAACACATCGCATCACCGAGATTGCCAGAGTCTTTTCCGGCAGTATCATTCACAACACTTTCAATTCCCATGCTGAACACGATACAGTTTACGGAAACTAATTAACAAAACATGTTCTTTCAGAGACAAAAACTAGAATTTTAGCATAGAAAGATTCGTGTCTAACCTTACACCTCGAGTTCCATCAAATGTGCACAAACCTATTTGTGAGCAAATTTTCATCGGTTGGTCCTGTAAATGCAGAATAATAAACACTATTTTAATAAGGCAGTGACCAAGAAACAACCAGAATCTTATTCTAACCATCTCCGGAAACCACATAGCTGAAACTACCAGAACCTTATATTAGCCATCTCGGGATACCACTTAGCTGCAACACAATCATCACATGTTTAAACAGATCATATACCTTTGATAATAGCATGTCAATTATTGTTTCTCCATATTCTGAAACTACAGCCTTGCATTCTTGACTTACAGCCCCTGATGCACCAATAGCATGATTGACTTGAGCAATGATAGCCTGAATACATGCATACAAAACTAAATCACCAATGGGAGATCTGAGCCCAACGCATGCATTATGTTTATAGTGCATCCAAAGAATTGTTTAGAAAAAGAAAAGGTGTGCAGCTGCATGCTTAGAAGCGTTAGTTATAACTGCACAAACACAGCTACACAAACATGCATGCACACATAAAATACACCGAAATGTACAAACCATAGGGCCAGTCAACAAGGAAGTTCCGGAATCAACAATAGCACTGCAGCCACCGGCACAAAGTCCTGAAACAAGTCGAAGAAAGTAAGGGAACCAATATGGTGAAGCAGGTATTCAAACATCTTCGTAAGACAATTCTGACAGTTCCTCACCAGTTGTTTGGTCACCAATCAGGACATCACCCATATCAAACTGCAAACTCAAAGAAACAGTAGCATTACTGAAATGAAATACGACATCAAAAAAAATTAGTTGACCCTTATTCCCATATGTTATGGGGTAAGGGAGAGGTAGTATAGTAGGCTGCCCCCAACACCAGGTTGAGAGCAGCTTCCGTGGAGACCTCCGAATTATGAATTGCCCACCGTGGACTCGATCCCACAATCCCAAGGTTAATAGCCTTGTGCTCTACCAACTGAGCTGGAACAGGCAATTATAAATACGACATCAAACATTATACAAAATACAGGTAAACTATAGAATTCTAACCTGCCAGTATCCTTTCTGTGTTACAGGGACATAAGTGTGGTCCCCCTTGAAATGTTTTGGATCCATCCCACCAAAAACCACTTCTCCGCCTAAATCATCCTCAGGATTGCGGTTAAGCCAAAATGAGAAAACTGGTTCCTTAACAAGATCTTGATTGACCATATTGTACCTGTAGCACTTACAGAATCAAACTTATGCAACACCATTTTCATCATTAATTCTTATACTATAAACATCTTATGCCCATAAATTGACCCCAACAAAGCATAACAGCACATAAAGATATAAAAGGTGCTATTGCATACCACACAGGCACAGCATTTCCAACTGAAATCTCTTTAAATCCAAGTCCAAGTATACCATCAAACTTGGCAACCAAAAATGTTATGCCGGGTTCCCTTGTTGCCTCAATAAATTCCTAAACAGATAAAAATGAAAAAGTAAATTCTCACATAAACCATCAACAATAGAGTACCACATAATTACAAGCTCAAACACATGTACAAAAATTTACTAAACATACCTGATGTTTAACTACAAGATCACCAACTGTTACATGGTCCTCACTAAAGAATCCAGAAATAGCTCCAGTGCCATAATGGATATCCGCTCGTTTACCTGCAATTACTCATTAAAAAAAAAGTACATCGACATCACCTTCATTATCCTCACTTCGACTCAAATAAACAAGGATTAAGCATAATATCCTTCTTCTCATCCTTCCAAAGTTTCCTCACTCAAAAGCACAATGGAACTAATTGTGCATTACAAGCACACAAGTTTTTTTATTTTTGTCTTTTTAAAAAAGGCAGCCAAATTATTATAGAAGTAAAAAGAACAAATACACCAAATTCAACTACCGCATCTGTTCTAAATGACATTTTTAGGTTGATCAAAAGAAAACAACCAGTTTATAAGTGGATTTCAGGAAAGCCTGAATGGACCAAGACATAGAAACAAACCATTGGCCTTGTAGGTACGTGAGCGGCCTGATTTATATCTTGAATGTAAATAGCAAGCTATCTGCACGAAGACCCAGACAACAGCAACATGTAAGAAATATTGCAAATCACATGTCCACTTCTTAAGCACTCAGGTATCAATTTAAGGAATAAAACTCACCGAGAAGTAACATTTAGATGAAGGTACCCACAAATTGGAACTACCGGTGTCAAATATCACAGTGAAGTTTTGTGGTGGAGTGCCAATACCAATCTCACCAAAGTACTGAGCATCCAGGTAGTTCTTTAGTGCCACAATGTCAATGTCTTCAGGTTCCCCCAAGTTCCCATGAAGACGATACTTTCTAATAGAAGCTTTCAATGCCTCTCCCGCCTTGGAATCAAGGTGGGCAGCCAACCTATTGTTCCGGTCAATCTTTAACTTTTTGAGCCCAATTCTGATCAACCGTTCATTGGGTGTGGAAAAGACAATAGGAAACAGAAGAAGACAAAGAAAAAGAGTGACAGTAGTAGTTTTGATTATTGTCCCCATTCTGATGACTTCAACTCTGCAATTGAAAGTCAACAAAACAGAGATTTTAGTAAGATATGATAAGAACTCCAAACGGGAAGCTTCAAAATTAGATACCAACACACAACTGGAAAAATTTATTTCACATGAAAACTATCACACCAACCACTTTTTTCCTACATAGGAATAAAAATATATCTAGTTCACCTATGCCTAAAACATATATCCAGTTCAGGTTTGGTCGCTGAGAAAACACTACACTGGACATAGATGCACGCGGGCGCATACACATAAATAGATAAACAATCTACAACTTAAAAGTTAATATTATTATGGTTAGATTAATTTGATTAAAGCTAGGAGAAATCTTATTTAAAGTTAAATAATTGCTCTACACGTCAATTAATTGAAATTCAGTAGAATCAATTTATGGTCAAAGTAATTTGCTAAAAGCTAAGAGAAATCTTACTTAAAAGTCAAAACATTTGCTCTACAGTTCAAGTAAATGAAACTGTAACACCAATTATTGACCACGTGCCAAATACTGAAGAGATCCCACAAATTCATATTTGGTTGCAGGAGAAAAGGGTGGAAATAATCAAACAAAATAAAATCTATCTTATTAGAATTTCAAAACAACAGCGCTAACTTAATTCAGCTAAACATTAAAGTCAAAAATTTTCCATTAAAGTCAAAACACTTTCACGTTTCTCAGGTTCCAAACACACACAAGAAAAAACAAGACGCAGTATCTCATCAGACAAACAGAAAACACGACAAAAAATTACTACAAACTAGAGCGGATAGACTGAATTTCAAAAGTTGCAGAGTCAACTCAAAATTCAAAACCAATATTAATCAAAGTCTAGCAGGTAAAGCTTTTAATTTAATTTTTACATGAAACTTCAGCTTCTAAGATCACATGTTTCAAATATCACAACAATTTTTTCAATAAAAAAAACTAAAAATGAAAAGCACCGAAGAAAAAGGGTAATCGAAAGGAGATATAATGAAAAAGATTAGGAGAAAAAAGTAAAAGATGAATTACATGAAAAGAAAAAAAACAATAGCTTTTTACAACTTCGAAGATGATTTGAGCAACTTGAAACAGAAAACACTACAATAATGACTAGAGACGTAACTGGGTAACCTGAACTTCAAGAATTACACAGTTAGTTCACAAGTAAAAAAAAAAGGAATACTCGAAGTTAGATAGAAAACCAGTTAATTTATTTTTTTCCTGAAATATCAATTTCGAAGATCACATACTCCAAAAATGCTTACAGTTTAAATGATGATTTGAGCTAAACTTAAAACAGAAAACAACAAAAAATTACTAAAGACGTAAACAGAATAACCTGAACTTCAAGAATTTCACAGTCAAGTCAACTCAAGAGTCAAAACAAAAATGAATCAAAGTCAGATAGTAAATATTTTCACTTTATCTTTCCATGTAATTTCAGCTTCTAATATCAAATCCTCGATATATCGCAACAATTTTCCAACCAAAACAAACATAAAAAAATAAATTTCATAGAAGAGCAAGAGTGATGATCAAAAGGAGATCTGACAAAAAAATATACAGATATTAGATGAAAAATTAAGAATTAAAAATAAAAGAAAGAAAGAAAGAAAGCTTCTTACAGTTTCGATGACGATTTGAGCTGAAAAGTCGAAATGGAAAGTAAAGGAGAAGATATTTCTCCTTATAGGTTCGTTTTGTGGTGTATCCAATGATCATTAATCGGTTGCCTGAATTTTCTTCTTTTCTCCCGCTAGCTGAGAGGGATGTGTTGAATTATTTTTATTTTTAATTGTTGTAGCTTCTCGGAGAATCATAGCCGTACAAGTATATATTCATTATTATTATTTTTTTATTTCTGGATAAATTACATTATATGTCATTTAATTATTAGTGAGATTATATATAGGTCACTTAATTTTAAATATTTATAAAAAATATTTAATTAATCGATTGTTACAAATATGTCACTTTGGCATTAATTATAATTGAGTGATTTAGTTGTAATAATTGATAAATTGAGTATATGGTCATTACAATTATAAATAGAGTGACATGTTTATAACTCAAAAAAATTAATGTTTGTTTCATTTTTAATGACATAGTGATATACTTGTAATAACTAATTAATTCTTTTGAATAAATTATAACATGCGTCACTCGATTATTAGTAATATTATGAATATGTCACTTAATTTTAGACATTTACAAACAGATTACTTGGTTAGTCAATTGTTACATACAAGTAACTCTGGTGTTACACGAATTAACTTACCTCAGTGGTTAAAGAATCACTGATGTTTCTAGAAGTCACATGTTCAAGCACCATCGACTGCAAGAGTGATTGAATGTTCACTGTCAAATGGTTGAAAGTATTTAGAACAAATAATTTTTTTGTAATCATCTTTAGCTTAATAAAAAAAAACTCTGATGTTAGTTACAATAGAGTAGTCTGTTTTAATAATTGATAAAATAAGTACTTGATTGATACAATTATATATAGAGTGACCTATTTGTAATTAAAAAATTAATGTTTGTTTCATTTTTATTGATATTGCGAACTATTTGTAACAATTGATTAATTAAGCGATCTAATTGTAAGAGTTGATAAATCGAGTACTTGGTTGTTACAATACACAAATGTTGTAACCTATTTGTAACCATAAAATTAACTCATGTCTCATTTTTTACGATAGAAGGACATGCTTGTAACAATCAATTAATTGAGTGATATATTTAGAACTTTTTGAAATTAATGACCAATCTATAATCTTATTAATAGTTAATTGACTTATGCTGTAATTTAACTTTTAACTTTTTCTTATTGTGCAAGAAATGGAGGGCGATATCGAGTGCGGTTGAGTGTATGAGGATTTTGGGATAAGAGATATTAGAGAAATCTTAATGACTAGATAGTACATATGGGCCCGTGCGAAATAAATGGGCCAAAATCAGGTTACTTGATTGTTTTATTATACAAATTACTACATAGAAAATGTTTTAAGAAGTTGGCTTTATCTAGAGTCAAACCTATACAAAAGTTATACTTTTATATACATTAGAGTTCATTGTGAGCCATCTACTACTAATAATGGAATAAGATTTTAAATTATTTAAATAAAGCTAGGAGTTTAATTTTTAATGATATGAATGAAATAAATTGAATTGGAAGAGTTTACATTAGAGATGGTCAAAATACCTGAACTCTATGGTCCCGACTCGACCAAACCTTAAAAAGGTGTTTTTTTTTAATTTTGGGGTTTAGAATGGGACGGGACAGTTATGCAGTATATAAATTCGGGTCGAGGCAAGGCCGAATTTAAGGTGAAAAAATCATCTATCCGACCTGACTCGGTTAATTTATAATTTTTTATATAAAAAATATATTTAATATTTTAAGAATTTTAATATTATATTATAAAAAATGTTATTTAATTATTAAAAATATAAAATATATTATTTTTAATCTTTTAAAATATAATAAATAATTATAATATATTATTATAAAATATATTATTTTAATTATTTTAAAATATTAATATATTCTGATTGGGTTGGGTCGGGGTTTCAGACTAAAAAGCCTAGACAGGTTCGGGGTGAGAAAAAAATGAAAATTTATCGGGGCGGGCGGGATCGTGTATAAGAAATATGTTTTTGGTTAGGGTCGGGAGGTCCAAAACCCGGCCCGATCCGTCTCGTGCCTATCCCTGGTTGACACAGACAAAATTGTTAAAACGAATAATCCTTTTGGAAGGACAAAATCAAAGTATCAAACATGTAGATGTGATTGTTGAGTTTTATGGCGGCGAACTCAATGGAGTTAGATATAGTGATATCGTTAACGCGAAAAAATATAGTATATGTGTAACATCCCCAATCCATATCCAACTCGGATACGAGTCAGAGATATTATATTGACTTTAAAACACAACTCTTACAAATAATAGCAAAATACTTGAACTTATATTAAGAAAAATACAATAATATATATATATTAATACAAGTTTATCAAAATACTCAGAGCATACACAACTTAACCATTTAGTTACATGCCAACATCCCTTTTCATAACAAAATGACCTACTGATTAAGTTGCTTCTGATCTGATAGTTGCAGGAGTAATGTTGTCCAGCTGCTTAACCTCGATCGTCTACTTTATCGGATCTTACGTGTGAAACACTCACACGCTAAGTCATCGACTTAGTGAGGCAATATAATAATAATATCAATAAATATAAAGTAATTGCCAAATTGGGATGGGTTGTAATGATAAGATGTATGTAAACAATGCAATAACCAGAACCATGTTTCTTACATATACTTATCAAATTCACCTTAGTAAGTTCATTAGCCCATGGTACCATACAGAGAACCTAAGGTATGTGAGTATTGTGAGGTTGTGCACTATGCTGTCACCACAGCTCATATAATTACACCGAAGTGCCACGTAGAATTGCACCAGAGTGCCACGTAGAATTGCACCGTAGTGCCATTAATAATGTCCATAAGGACCACATATCATTCCTTAAGAATCATATACATATATTAGGGATCAAGTATGTGTCTCACCAGACTTCACACATATTCCAAAGAATACATATATGTCCTGAAGGACCACATATCATTCCTTAAGAATCATATACATATGCCAAGGATCAAGTATGTGTCTCACCAGACTTCACACATGTTCCAAAGAATACATATATGTCCCGAAGGACCACACATACCCTCTACCATTGGCATGCCAACTATACCTATAGTTCTCATTTACATAACATGGGCTTTCACAATTTATCTTATTTGTATCACGTAGACATATTATTTTCATACCTTTATCACATAACTCATATAACTTTTTCTTGCATATTCATGTCCCATAATGCATATGGTATGGATTCATGTCATATATCATAATATGAAATACTATCATGTATCAAAATATTGAATCTAGACTTATCACAAGTCTAGAACTGAATAAAATACATATTCGTGCTATGCATATGCACTCACCTAGATTTCTTTGTCTTTCCCTCGATTGATCCTACTTGTTGATGGTTCCGGAACTGGTTTATGCTCGATATCTACATAGTAATTTATTGATACTTATCAGTATACTAATTAATATATTCTAAACTATCATTTCTTATGCTAAAAGAAAAGTCATTTTCATCTTTTAATGGAGGTATGCATCGATGCACTACATCATGCATCGATGCATAAATCCTATTCGATGTTTTATTTTTAAATTAATACATCGATGCACTGCTGTGCATCGATGCACCTTAAATAATTTCTGGGATTTACCATCGATGCATCGGTGCACAATGAATGTGCAACGATGCACATTGCCCAGAATTGTCATTTTAGCACGAAAATCTCTTCTTAGTCTACTTAACACTTTATATTTCCCTCTTTATATATCCTTAACTTGCATACTCTTACTTAAACTAATTATTATCCATTCCATACTTTTGAAACTTAAAAATCCAATTCTCCATGTAGAATTTAAAAATCTAACCCAAATTCCAACATGTTCTAATTTGAATTCTAACACCTCATACTTCTTAGTTAGCTTTATGACAAGTCAAATCCCACTTCTAATTCTTATTAGGAACTCTAATCCAAGATTTCACTTTTCTATTTCATTTATTTGATTCTTCATATTCTCCTCGTCTTATGGTTTTAAGATAATCTAATATTTCCTTAAGCTTAGTTATCAACTAAGGATCAATAAGAAACCTTAAATTCATCAAGAATTTAATCAACAAGAAAACTTACCTTTAGCTTGGTCTCTCGATGGAGAAGAAGAAATGAAGAATAAGAGAAATCTGGAAACTTTTGTTCTCTTCATTTGCCTTCCACGTGGATTTAAATATCCTCATCTAATATTTAATTATTTCCCTTATTAAAAGACTCTTTACCCCTTTAGTTCCTCCTTCTTTGTTAATTGATCCTACACAAAACATTCCCATTAAATCTTTCAACTATTCAATTTATCTACTTTGGTCACTGAATTTTATAATTTCACAATTTGATCACTAACCCGGTATGGAGGATGTTACAAATCTCCCTCTCTTAAAAAAATCATCCTCGAATTTTCATTGTACGAACAGATGGGGATATTGAAGTCGCATATCTTCTTCACGTTCCCACGTAGCTTCTTCTACTTTGTGATTTCTCCAAAGAACCTTGACCAACGAAACTGTCTTACTTCTTAACTGTTTGACTTCAAAAGCCAATATTCTCACTGGTTCTTCTTAATATGTCAGATCTGATAGGACTTCTACTTGTTTTGGTGTAATGATGTGAGAGGGATTGAACCTATATCTTCGTAACATGGATACATGGAAGACGTTATGGATCTTCACCATTTCTAGTGGCAAGGATAACTGATATGCCATGGGTCCTATTCTCTTAACAACTTCATATGGCCCAATGAATCTAGGACTTAACTTTTCTTTCCGACCAAAACGTAATACTTTCTTCCAATGAGATACTTTAAGGAAAACTTTATCTCAACCTCGAACTTAATCTCTTTTCTTTTTAGATCAGAATAGGAATTTTGCCGATCAGAGGCCACTTTGAGGTTATGCTGAATTTCTTAAACTTTTTGTTCTACATCTTGAATTAAATCCAGACCAAGAACACTTCGATCTTTGAGTTCATACCAATTTAATGGAGTACGACATTTCTCCCATATAATGCCTCATATGGGGCCATCTTTATACTAGACTGATAACTATTGTTGTAAGCGAACTATGCCAGCGGCAAATACTTTTCCCATGATCCTTTGAATTCCATTACGCATGCTCTCAACATATCTTCCAAAATCTTAATAGTTCTCTCTGATTGCCCGCCAGTCTGAGGATGAAAAGCCATACTAAAGTTTAAACGAGTCCCCAACGCTCCATGCAAAGATTTCCAGAATCTATAAGTGAATCGAGGGTCTCGATCAGAGACTATGGAAACATGTACTCCATGCAATCTAATAACTTCTCTAATATACAACTCTGCATATTTTTCCATAGAGAAATCTGTTATAACCGGGAGAAAATGCGCTAACTTAGTTAATCGATCAACAATTACCCAGATTGATTCTCTTTTGTTCGGAGTCAAGGGTAACCCCGAAACAAAATCCATCGTAACATTTTCCCATTTCCATTGAGGAATGACAAGCGGTTGCAATAATCATGACGGAACTTGATGCTAAGCTTTGACTTATTGACATATCAAACACTTAGACACAAATTCGGTGATGTTTTGTTTCATCCCTGGCCACCAAAATCGATCCTTCAAATCCATATACATCTTGGTTCTACCCGGGTGCATCGTTAATGGACTGCAATGAGCCTCTGTCAATATTTCTTCCTTCAAGTCTTCATTGTCGGGTATCACAATTCTTCCTTTACAATATAGATTTCCATCTGACTTAACCTCAAAATCCTTAATCTCTTTATTCTTTACTTGCTCTATTCTTTTCAAACACATTTCATCTTTACTTTGAAATTCTCCTATTCGTTCCAACCATGCTGGTTTAAGTGTTAACTCTGCACAAAGACCACCGTCTCCCGTTAAAGATAATCTTGCATCAATATCTCGTAAAGCTGCAAACGTCTTTCTACTCAAAGCATCTGCTACCACGTTAGCCTTTCCGTGATGATAGTCAATTATCACATCATAATCTTTTAAGAACTCTACCCATCTACGTTGCCTCAAATTCAACTCTTTTTGAGTCATCAAGTACTTCAGACTTTTATGGTCTGTATACAAGTAACACCTTTCTCCATACAGATAATGACGCCAAATCTTGAGAGCGAACACCACAGCAACTATTTCTAAATCATGGGTGGGGTAATTCTTTTCATGTGGTTTCAACTGCCTCGATGCATACGCTACCACCTTCCTTTCTTCCATTAATACACACCCCAACCCGTTATGGGATACGTCACTGTATACTACAAAATTCTTTCCAGATTCCGGTTGAACCAATATCGAAGTTTCTGTCAGAATTCTCTTTAAAGCTTCAAAACTTTCTTGATATTCAGAAGTCCAAACAAATGGTACATTCTTTCTCATCATCTTTGTTAAAGGCAACACTATCATCAAAAATTCTTAACGAATCTTCGATAATAACCGACAAGTCCAAGGAAACTTCGAACTTCAAATACATTCTTTGGAACTTCCCAGTCCATTATAGCTTTAACCTTCTGGGGGTCCACTCTAATCCCAACTGCCGAGATCACATGCCCCAAGAAAATTACTTCGTTTAGCCAGAATTCACATTTGGACAATTTCGCATAGAGATTTTTATCCCTGAGAATTTGCAAAACTAGTCTCAGATGTGCGATATGCTCTTCAATGGACTTCGAGTAAACCAGTATGTCATCAATAAAGACAACAACAAACTGGTCCAAATAGGGCTGAAAAATCCTGTTCATGAGATCCATGAAAGCAGCTGGTGCATTCGTTACTCCGAATGGCATTACGATGAATTCATAATGACTATATCTCGTTCTGAAAGCCGTCTTCGGAATATCTTTCTCCTGAATCTTCAATTGATGATAACCCGAACGTAGATCGATCTTCGAAAATACTGAAGCTCCTTTTAGTTGATCAAACATGTCATCAATGCGCGGAAGGGGATACTTGTTCTTGATGGTCACCTTATTAAGCTGTCGATAATCAATACAAAGACGCATTGATCCATCCTTCTTCTTAACAAATAACATCGGAGCTCCCCAAGGTGACACACTTGGTCGAATAAATCCCTTTCCTAACAACTCTTGCAATTGATTCTTTAACTCTTGCAATTCTTTTGGAGCCATCCGATAAGATGTCATTGCAATTGGAGCGGTTCCTGACATTACTTCAATTTGAAATTCTACCTCTCTATCTGGAGGTAATCCTGGTAACTCAGCCGGGAAAACTTCAGGGAATTCTTGAACTATTGGAATCTCCTCTAGCCCTTTCTCTATCGCTCTTAAATCTATCACATTTACAAGAAATCCTTGACATCCTTGTAGCAATAGCTTCTTAGCTGACATTACTGACATTACATTTGCTAAAGATTAAACTTTTCACTGCTCACACTTATCTATGTTCCTCATGGACTTTTTAGGGTTACCTTTTTCAATCTACAATTAACATCTCCATAGTATTGGAACAACTAATCTATTCCCAGAATCACTTCAAACTCGTCAAAGGGTAATTCCATCAGATTAGCAGGGAATTCAATTCCCTGAACCTTTATGGGATACCCCTTACAGACTTTATTCACCCGAGCACTATGGCCTAAAGGAGTTGTTACTATAATCTCATTACTCGTAGCTTCTAAGGGAATACTCAATTCCTTTACTAACTTACTTGTAATATAAGAATAATTAGAACCCGGAGCAATCAGTACCAATACTAATTTATCGTACAACTGAAAAGTACCTGCTATAATATCAGGGTCTTCACGGTCTTCACTTGTCTTTAGATTGAACACCCATGCGGCTGACCGAACTTCAGGTTGAGCAGAGAATTCAGACGGGTTCCTTCCCATGCCTCTTCCTCGTCCTCTTTGTGATGAAGAACCAACTCTTTCAGATGGTGCAGGCTCACCAACCATCAATGGACAATCCCGGATAAAATGTCTGGCATCTCCGCATCGAAAACAAGTCTAATAAGCCATCTGACAAGCCCCAAATGGTTTTTCCACAGTGCTGACATGTCTCGCTTGACTCGGAGTAGATCTCCCAACACCAAATCCCATTGGCTGCGTCTGTCTAGGTCTTGCCTGACTTGCTCCCCTAGCAGACGATGCAACTGATTATGATCTAGCTTGTGATTGAAATCATGAGTCTCTTCCCCTTTTTAATAGTGCTGAGCTAGAAGAAGCACCCGTTCTCTTTGATGTCTAAACTCTAAAATCCCCAAATCTCTCATTTGAGCTCTTTCAAGAGCCTTGGCACGATTGATCACCTCTTGGAACGAGGACAAATTCAATACTATCAGCATCTCTTTCAATCTAGGGCGCAAACCCTCCACAAACCATTCACAAGCCTCTTTTTCAGTAGGCACAAGCTCGGATGCAAACCTACTCAACTTGTTGAACTCACATTCATACTCATATACAGAGTGGTTCATCTGTTTCAAATTCAAAAACTCATGCTTCATCTGTTGAATAAATTGATCTTCAATGTACTTGTTTTTAAATTCATCTAAGAATAAAGACCAAGTCAATTGGTCACTGGACATCCTCATGGTGACGTTCGTCCACCATATTCTCGCCTGACCCCTCAACAACGAGACAACTCCATCTAACTTCTCCACTTCAGAACAATGGAGACCATCCAACATGATTTTTAAGTCATTTAACCAAAGATCCGCCGCAACTGGACCTTCTTCGGTTTCTCCCTTAAATTCAGGAGCTCCCAAACCTCTCAACTCTTTTGCTACATTCATCATTTGAGTTGGTGGAGCAGGAGGTTGAAGACACGTTAGAATAGCGTCTAACGTTCTGAAGAACATATCTTGATCTTGTACAGGTACTCCTCGAGATGCCTATTCTTCACCTCTGGCCAGGGCAGGTGAATTACTGCTTTTAGCAGGCCTATCTTCTCCCGCTTCACTTCGGGAGCTATTATGTCTGGACATCTAATAAGAATAAACACATTGTTCTATTAGCAAAACAACATACTCATACTATATCAGATCAGAAGTTCTCACTATTTGTTGGCATGTATTCCATTTAAAGACTCTATAGACTCTGGTTTATGCCTAGAATACGAGTCAGAGATATTATATTGACTTTTAAAACACAACTCTTACAAATAATAGCAAAATACTTGAACTTATATTAAGAAAAATACAATAATATACATATATTAATACAAGTTTATCAAAATACTCAGAGCATACACAACTTAACCCTTTAGTTACATGCCAACATCCCTTTTCATAACAAAATGACCTACTGATTAAGTTGTTTCTGATCTGATAGTTACAGGATTAATGTTGTCCAGCTGCTTAACCTCGATCGTATACTTTATCGGATCCTACGTGTGAAACACTCACACGCTAAGTCATCGACTTAGTGAGGCAATATAATAATAATATCAATAAATATAAAGTAATTGCCAAATTGGGATGGGTTGCAATGATAAGATGTATGTAAACAATGCAATAACCAGAACCATGTTTCTTACACATATACTTATCAAATTCATATTCATAAGTTCACCTTAGTAAGTTCATTAGCCCATGGTACCATACAGAGAACCTAAGGTATGTGAGTATTGTGAGGTTGTGCACTATGCTGTCACCACAGCTCATATAATTACACCGAAGTGCCACGTAGAATTGCACCAGAGTGCCGCGTAGAATTGCATCGTAGTGCCATATAATAATGTTCATAAGGACCACATATCATTCCTTAAGAATCATATACATATACTAGGGATCAAGTATGTGTCTCACCAGACTTCACACATGTTCCAAAGAATACATATATGTCTCGAAAGACCACATAGACCCTCTACCATTGGCATGCCAACTATACTTATAGTTCTCATTTACATAACATGGGCTTTCACAATTTATCTTATTTGTATCACGTAGACATTATTTTCATACCTTTATCACATAACTCATATAATATATTTTTTTGCATATTCATGTCTCATAATGCATATGGTATGGATTCATGTCATATATCATAATATGAAATACTATAATGTATCAAAATATTGAATCTAGACTTATCACAAGTCTAGAACTGAATAAAATACATATTCATGCTATGCATATGCACTCACCTAGATTTCTTTGTCTTTCCCTCGATTGATCCTACTTGTTGATGGTTCTGGAACTCGTTTAGGCTCGATATCTACATAGTAATTCATTGATACTTATCAGTATACTAATTAATATATTCTAAACTATCATTTCTTAGGCTAAAAGAAAAGCCATTCCATCTTTTAATGGAGGTATGCATCGATGCACTACACCATGCATCGATGCATAAATCCTATTCGATGTTTTCTTTTTAAATTAATGCATCGATGCACCTTAAACAATTTCTGGGATTTAGCATCGATGCATCGGTGCACAATGAATGTGCCTCGATGCACATTGCCCAGAATTGTCATTTTAGCACGAAAATCTCTTCTTAGTCTACTTAACACTTTATATTTCCCCTCTTTATATATCCTTAACTTGCATACTCTTACTTAAACTAATTATTATCCATTCCATACTTTTGAAACTTAAAAATTCAATTCTCCATGTAGAATTTAAGAATCTAACCCAAATTTCAACATGTTCTAATTTGAATTCTAACACCTCATACTTCTTAGTTAGCTTTATGACAAGTCAAATCCCACTTCTAATTCTTATTAGGAACTCTAATCCAAGATTTCACTTTTCTACTTCCTTTCTTTGATTCTTCATATTCTCCTCATCTTATGGTTTTAAGATAATCTAAGCTTTCCTTAAGCTTAGTTATCAACTAAGGATCAATAAGAAACCTTAAATTCATCAAGAATTTAATCAACAAGAAAACTCACCTTTAGCTTGGTCTCTCGATGGAGAAGAAGAAGTGAAGAAGAAGAGAAATATGGAAACTTTTGTTCTCTTCATTTGCCTTCCACGTGGATTTAAATATCCTCATCTAATATTTAATTATTTCCCCTATTAAAAGACTCCTTTACCCCTTTAGTTTCTCCTTCTTTGTTAATTGATCCTACACAAAACATTCCCATTAAATCTTTAACTATTCAATTTATCTACTTTGGTCACTGAATTTTATAATTTCACAATTTGATCACTAACCCGGTAAGGATGTTACAAGATGTGTTCAATTAGGTGTAAATTTTGAATTATATCGTGCTACTATAAAATCCGATGATATTTTCATTTACAAAAAATATGAAAAATATACTAGATGTGTTCAATTGACATTGGTTTGAATTTATTAAATGGATAAAAACGTTTCTTAAATGTATTTTCATTTACAAAAAAATATGAAACATATGTTTTGACAGCAGAAAACAATAAATGTTCAATAAATAGTAATTAAATTTAAATATTTTCATTTTTTTCTTATTTAATTTTTCATTTGATAAATTCAAGTTTTAGGTTTCAGTTTGTCTTGCTTGATTTCTCATTGGATCCACGATTTTAATGAATTCAACTTTTTATAATTTTAATTGCCCATTCTTATTATTTCGAGAAGATAGACTTTAATTCAGAATTCGTATTTTCAAAGTTTCACCAGTTGAAACTCTTGTAATAATGAATATAAAATTTTACGTTAAAATATGTTTTTTAAAAAAAAAATAAAAGTTATATTAAAATTTTAAAAATATAAAACTAAATTATTAACATAAAATAAAATACTGTCCCAACACACTTCAATCCATTCTTGCTCAGTAATATACGTTGGTTCTTCGTAGCATAATGGAGGCCATGCCCCATGCATAGTGGTACGTATCTTGGCTAATGCATGCGTATTTCCCCCCGGATAATTTATAAATTTATCATTCAGTTTTCTTTTTACTCTTATTTTTAGGGTTGAGTGTTTGAAACAATCGAGTCTAGACAAAAAATTTAAGTTATTCAAGTTGATAAATCATATTTTGTGACTGGAACTTAACTTGAAATTTTTTCAAGTTGAGTCGAGTTTAAGAAATTTAAGTCAAGTTATTCGAGTTTCTATACAAATTTATTATAATTATTTATAGTATTATGGTAAGATTTGATTGCAATTTTTCGATTTTCTATAACCATATAAGATATATATATATATATATATATATATATATATATATATATATATATATATATATATATATATATATATATATATATTTCTTCATATTCTTTAAACAATATAATGTTATTTAATATATGAAAAACAATCTAAAATTATACAATATATTTACAATATTTTATTTTAAAGAAGATATTTTAAGGGTAAAGTATTGGTGAGAGTATAAAAGAGTCAATGAATAGATGGGAAGAAATAATTTGCAAACAATTGCAATCAAAAGACCAAATTGAGTAAAATGTAAAGTTAAGGGACTAAATAAAAAGAGAGAGAATATTTTCAGTAAAAAATAAAAATTGAAGTTACATAGGTATTCTATAGTGGTATAGGAGCATGTGGTTCAAATTTGTTAAAAAAAATTGGATTAAAAATGAAGGATGAATTGAATAAATAAAGAAATCATGAAAAATTGAAGGATTAAATTGAAAAATAAAAAATTGTTATCAAAAAGATGAATTGAAAGAACATATGTATTTTATGATGGTTTAGGAGCATGTGGTTCAAATTTGGTAAAAAAATGACTTAAAAAATGAAGGAAGAATTGAAGGAATAATGAAATCAATGACTAAATCGCAAAACTGTAAAAACTAGTCAGTCAATTTTTTGATTTTTCGAGTAACTCAAAATTTCCAAATTCCAACTCGACTCAAACTCAAAAATCGAATTAATAATTCAAATTGACTCGAATAACTCGAAATTGAAAAAAAAATATTTTTCTAATCGAGTCGAGTTTTGCTCACCCCTATCTATTTTAATTACTAAAGTTTAAAAGATTTTAATTTACTCATTGCACCCTTGAATTGCTTCTACTTTATTTAATCACTCGGGGTTAAATTATAAATGAAAGTATGATATGCCACTATGCCAGCCACATATGTTGATGTGGATTGCTTTTTATTGACATTAAATTCATGTGTCATTCACATCATTTTTATATTTTATGTTCTTCCTCCAAATATGAAAGTTTTAGAATTTTATCCACATGCCACGTCGAAATTATTATTAATTATCTCGTATCACTTTATCACTTTAAATTTTACCTAAATTAATTTAAAACTCATAAAACTCAACCCTAAATCCAAAACTCATAAAATTTCAAACTAGTACTCCAATATATAATATACACCAGCTGATCAACATGAAATCAAGATACACAACTTGCTTCTCCTTCTCCACCTCTTCACCATTAAAATTTGAAGGATAATACTTCATCATCGAAAAATAAAAGACAATTCAAAATTAGAGTTTTTCGCACAAAATAAATGAATAAAGTTTCGGAGTCCATTTCACAATGTTTAAAAGAATTGCATGTCTTATGCATGCACGCACGTATATTTTCGTATATGAATGTATGCTAATGTATGCATGTATACATTCTTCTTTTATTACAGTTGAATGATCACCATGGATACATTCTTTTTTATTTCAGTCGAGAAAACAAAATACTAAGATTATGTAAACGGTGCCCAAACCATAGAACCTTCAAACTTGTTGACTTAATTGATCAGTTGCGAGGAAACCTAGCTATCAAGATGGGACTCAGTTTGACAGCAAACCCTGCAAGCTTTTCAGGGTCAGGCAAAAGATCCTTCACAATTGCGTGGGGGAAGAAGCTCTTATGAGCACATCGGATCAAACCTGGCGACAATGATGTTTGTTTGTATCTATCATTTGTTCGAGTTACTTAATTGATTATTTAACTAGCTATTTGTATGTTCTAATTTTATTCTTAAGTGACTAGTTTGTGTACTTCAATAATTTTGAAAGAATGGCTCGATTTATATGATTAGTTTACTCTTATTTTTTACTTTTCTTGTATTATCATATATTTTTTCATGTATTAATGAATCATTTCCCTTTATTAGTATATTTTTATATATTTGTTAATACGTAATATATAGGTATATTTATTAGTGTATATTATTTTTGAAAATAATAAAAACATAAAAGACCATAAAATTACACTAAGAAAACACGGAAACGATGGTCCTAGGGATTAGGCTTATTTATTATGTTCTACCTAAGTTTGTTTTTCTTTATCAATGTCAACATTTTTAATTTTTAATGCCTGGTAGGATCGATGGCGACAGTTTGTTTTCGAGTCAGGTGGAAGATAGGTTACGCACAGAGGCCTAGGTAAATTAAGACCAAATTTCTGGGAGGGAGAGATTTCTTAGTAGAGATTGATGATGACGAATTATACAGTATCATGAAGGAGCATAACTGGTCGTATTTAAATGAAGTTTTCCTGAAGTTCACCCTTGGTCATAATCATACAGACCGTCGGAAAGAGTAACTTGGTCAAATCATACAAACCGTCAGAATCATGAAGGACCTTGTTTGGATTCCATAGTATTTTTTGTGGTAGCGTAATCTTCTTCGAGAATTATTCTGGTGGCCCACTCTGGAGTGTGTGGAAATGCTTTTGTGCCTCGGTATGAGTTTGCTGGTGTCGAGTGTTGAACTGCCGATTGGAATTGTTTTTCTGTTTTTTACCTTTGAGTGTTTTGATGGTTGTAATGTTTTGCTTCTTTTAGATGGTCAAGAGTTGATTTTGTAGGGGGTGGGTTACTTGAGTATCTAGTTTCTGTTTTTGGTTCGTTGTGTTTGTATTGTTCTCTTATGTAGTACTATTTTCCTCCAATTAGATTAGGGAGGTTTTTAATGAGGCTCATAAGTTGAACTTCGACTCTTTATTTACTTTAATAAATTGTCCTTTGCTGAGCGAAAAAGAAAAATACTATTGGTTTGGATTTAATTAATTTTTTAATAGTATTAAGATGATTATAAAGTAGTATTGTTTAAAAATTCTTAATCATTTGAAAATGAACGTTTAAATATCATTATAAATATTATACTCGAACTTGAGACCTTTAGAAATAACAATTATCTCTTTAACGACAAATTTCGCTTGATTCGTGCTTAAATCTAAATATATATTCAGTAATAAATAATAGATCAAATCAAATTAAGAAAACTAATTTAGAGTAATTCGATCGGTTTGTATCAAAGTTTATACACTCCTAACTATACGTGGGCAAGTCTATTTACGTTGAAAATGATGGTAGAGAAGGATTTTAGTAATAAAAAAGAAGTTAAAATTTTAGGAAAGTGTAAGAAATTAAAACCCAAAATGCAGTGTGTGGGTGAGGTTAAATACTTGATGATCGAGCGATAAAAAGAGTGAAATTATAAATTTAGTAATACAATTAAAATATTTTAAAATTTAATTATTAAAACATAAAAAAAGAAAAATGAAGGATCAAAAATTAGTTTACCCAAGGTTAAAACTGGTTAATTCTTTCTCTATCTTTAAACCAACCGAAAGAAATATGAAACGTGGCCTAAGCTTTAAATAAAGTCAATCTCAAAGGAGACAAAAATTTCTCTGTCATTAGAGACTTTATTTTCCACTACAACTTTACTTGTACTGAAGTATTGGATCGCTTCACGTCTAAGCAAATTCTAATTATTCGATCACAGTACTTCCACCATGAAACACCACTTCACCCAGCTCGACCACGGCGTTTCCGACGACGTCAAAATGGCGTCTGCTCTCGAAGTGGTTGTTGCCACGGTGGTCCTAGCTTTGGTTTTGCACATCTTCTGGCGTTGCTGTCGCTCGTTTTACCTTAATCACGTCAAGAAATACATTTCTTCTTCTTCATTCGCCGCGGCCTCTAGCTTAGAGCCGTCGACGATCGCCGCTGTGGAGGAGATCCTCAACTACACGTTCAAAGACAAAAGACTCCTCGAGGAAGCTCTGACGCACTCTTCATGCCGCGAAATCATTTCGTATGACCGGCTCGAGTTCCTCGGCGATGCGGCGTTGGGCTTGACGGTTGCGATCCATTTCTTCCGCTCGGAGCCGAAGCTGAACCCCGACCAGCTCACTCAGCGCCGAAAAGAGAGTGTGTGCAACGAGAGACTGACGCACGTGGCAGCTAGGCTTGGGCTTTACCGGTACATCAGGAGCCGTAATGTACGGAGAACCTCTGTTTCTCTCTCATGAATTTTCAATTAGTTCTCATATTTTACGAAAATTTAAAAATAAAAAATATATTTTCATAAATGATTGGTTATTGTTTGCTTTCAAAGGTCATGAGTCCAAACATTTTGGCCGACGTTGTCGAAGCTCTAGCCGGTGCTGTCTACGTGGATCTCAATTTCGATTCAACGAAACTATGGATGGTATTTATTTTATTTATTTCTTATTTTACAATGATCGAATAACTTTTAAACAGTCTGAGATGGAGTATACACCTTCGTATAAAGTTGTTTTAACTCAAATCCTCTAACATTCAATGAATTCATGATAATCAAAATTTAAATATTTTTCTTATAATTTAATGTAAAGATGATAAAATTAAATTATTAACAGTTGGATACTTGAGCAGATCTTTAAAGATGTATTAATGGTGGATGAAATTAAGGTGCCGAAGGACTTCGAATCTCGTGAGATTATTAATGGAGCACAAGATGAGTTGTATAGACTATGCGGCAGGAAAAAATGGGGAAACCCCATTTATACATAGTATGACCCATCTTTTTGCACGTATGATATATGAATCAATTGAATATCTCTAGTGAATTTGATAATCATTTGTACCTTCGGCATTGGGTTTTTCTCGTAGCCTTGCGAAAGAAGGATGTTCCCGACATGAAACCACGATGAAGTATTCCGTTGAAATTGAAACCGACGACGGTGTGCTCCGGCAAGAAGGTGATGAAAAATCTACTCCGCGAGATGCCCGCAACTCTGCTGCTTACCGTTTGCTTCGTTCCCTGCAAAAATCTGCTATAGTTTGATTCTTCTTCTTTCTTATAGGATCGATCCTATCTATTAGATGTGTATTAATTTTATAATATTTAGTTTAAAAAACTGTATTTTTATTTTTATATAATATTTATCATAAAATAAGATATAAGAAAATATACCAAACGGCGATATAAACATGTTTTTCTTGATGTATTTAGTTCAAATAATTGAGAAATGAGCTCAAGATTATTAAATTTTTTAAACTCATTGATTACTATTACTAGAGAATTAATTTTTTGTTTAAATTTAAATATGATATATATATATATATATATATATATATATATATATTTAACTATATATTATATCGAATCTTTAATTTTGTATACATTTTTCACACATAAAAGTATGACTTAATATAAAAGTAAGTGTCTAAACTATATTATTTTTTCTTAAAGTGGTGTTCAAACTTTCTTCCGGTCAATCTAGGTACCTAACGTTACGAACGTTATCATTTTAGGTGTTCGGACTGTAACAACCGTTAAAGGATATATGTCACTTTTATAACATTTTAAAATTTTATTTAAATTAAAAACTTAAAATTTTAAATTTTAAAAGAAATAAACCCAAATTTTATAAAACTACAAAAAAAAAACCAAAACTTTCGAAATCTTAATTTCAATCTTTTGCCACAGTTGATCACCACCGCCGCCATCAATCGACCAACCACCCAACGACGTGTGACCGACCAACCATCTATGATCAAAACCTCCTTATTTTCGCAACTAGTCGAGTACCCAACTAATCCTGATTTAGGTTCAGCGTGTTAGTTGTTCGTTGTGATTTAGGGTTCTTTGATTATTATTATGGTGATTGTTCATCAGGTTAGTGGTCGTCGATCAAGGCGCGAGACGGAAACGACAACGACAAGAGACAACAGGCGTGGGTAAAGGGATTAGATTTAGGGATTTCAAAGTTTGGAGGAGATTTTTAATATTTTTAAAAAAATAAAAAAAGTTTAGGCACTACTTTATAAAAAATGGTATAGTTTAAGTACATATTTTTATATTAAGCCTAAAAATATTTGTTCAAGTATTTTAATATACAAATTATTAATTATTTTAATACATTATAACAACATATGATATATAATAAAATTTAAAAACCCACATAATTATTTTTTAATATATTAATTTCAAAAGAGTTAAAGTGTATTAAAATTCATGAAATAAAATTAAAATAAATAAATAAATAGATCGTACAGATGAAATTAATATAATTCGTGCAGAAGAGAAGGTTGTGTTCTCACCTATCATCTCATCGCCCTTTTTCTTTCTTTCCTTAAAATTTACATTTTCTTTTTTATTTTTTGCTCTCCGGTTTTTTTTTAATTATATTGATTTCGGGTATGTAGATTTGGTGAGTTTACACCTTTTTAATTCCTAATCTTTAAGCTTTTGTTCAATCTCTTTGTATGGATATAATAATTTTCCTTTTTTTGTTTTTTCGATCTTTGAAGTTAAACTCTGTTTCTGGATAACCCCTTTGAGAGAATCGGGTGGATTTTAAGTTCCGATCATTTTCCGATGCGGAAAGGGAGAAGAGCCGACGTAGCGATGAAACTGGCGGTGGAACCCAACGGATCTGTAAAAGAACAAAGATACAGAGGTGTTAGGAAAAGACCATGGGGAAAATTCGCGGCGGAGATCAGAGATCCATGGAAAAAAACCAGGGTTTGGCTAGGGACCTTCAATTCTGCCGAAGAAGCCGCTCGAGCCTACGATGCGGCGGCGATTTCCCTCCGTGGAAACAAAGCGAAAACGAATTTCGCCTTAAGTTCCTTGGACCTCCCACCTTTTCATCACAGCAACAATGAAGCCTTCATCGACGGCCACCTGATATATCCGTCAGGGGCTGATTGTAAAGATCCGGAAGTGAATCCGCAAAGACCGGCGAGGAGTAGCATGAGTAGCACGGTGGAGTCTTTTGGTGGGCCGAGACCAGCCCAACCACAGCAGAAACCGACGGCGGTTACGACTCGGAAGTGCGCACCGCCAGTGGTGCCGGACGATTGTCACAGTGACTGTGATTCATCGTCGTCAGTTGTCGATGACGGGGATGGTATGGCATCGTCGTCTTGCCGGAAAACCTTGCCTTTCGATCTCAATTTTCCACCGTTGGATGAACTCGACGATCTCACTCTATGTCTCTGATCAGTTAGTCGATCTTAAAGTATCCTTTTTGCGATTTATCAAATGATAGATCTTTGTCGCTGGAAACATGATGGTGATTTAGGGTTTTTGATTATCATATCTCAACTCTGATGATCTGAAAGATCTTTCATTTTGTATAAACAATTTGTCTAATTCAATCCCTAAAGAAGCGATTGCTTTCACTTTCACGATTGATCTTTGTAGTAAATGATGATTTCTTAGTGTTATCAGATCTGGAGTTCTTTCATCTTCAAGCTTTGGACCTTTTCTTAATTGGCATCAGATCTGGGTTTCTGTTGTTATCTTACCCAAGAATTTGCAGAACTCAGTTCCAAAAGAACTGCATTATGATCCATTGATCTACCGCTGAATTTGCATTATAAACATTAGGGTAAAATACAACTCATGTCATCCAATTATAAACGACAATTTTACCCAAATATATACAACAAATAATTAATTATTAAAATAATACACATTGATGATTAATTCTCGAACAAATATTTATATTGTTATGTTGATAAAGACATGTTCTGTAAGAAATATCTTCTACCTTATAGACACAACTATTCTAACAGTAGACCATTAAGGAGAACAACACTCGTTTTCCATAAATAATTTCATATAAAAGAAAAGGTTGAACAATGTTATAAAAGCTGAAACAGATTGATTTATGATTGTTTAAACAATTTGGAAATGTATGAAGAAATGAACTTAAATTTCTAGTCGAACAATGGATACACAAGTAGCTCTAGGACAAAGACTACATATAATACACAAGGCAAATAACAATCATCATCATCAGATGTGCAACAGGTCCAAGCTGCAAGCTTTCTATACCTGTGTTCGACATAAACAGTTACAATTCCGGTTAATGTCTTGGGAAAATTCGGTTCCGGGCATTATTAGAAAACCGCAAACAAAATCGTGATATCGATAGTATGTTTACCTGACCTGAGTACTGATATCATTTGCCATGGCAACTAGTCAAGGCATGCTAAGTAAAAAAGATGCATAACTGTGTTAACTTGATATAGGCCGAAAGCTTCCTTGGAATTCATCATAAAGCCGTCTGCAGAATAAGTTCCAGTATTAAACAAAATCCGATTCTTCATGTGCTTATTACATGATAAATTTATCGAATGAAAACACGTACTTGCATAAGAAAATTGCCCTTAATCCTTCGGTTGCTTCAATTCCTAACTGACTTCGCCTTTCACTTTCTTCTTTGAATTTAGCAGCAGGGAGAACTTCACATGGGCGTTGAATCGAGGTTGCCATTACAGTGCTACCATTAATAGATTCATAAACCTACAAAGAATAGCAGAAGGAACGATTGGCAAGCCATCAGATTTTACTTGCTACTATGACAGACAAGAAGTAGACAACAGAGAACATTAGTAAGAAAACGGTCAACTTAATCATGCATGAAAGATTACCTCACTCGTTTCGGGAGCACATGGATGGACAACACCCTCCGGCAAATCATTAGGAAAGTAGCACCTTTTGACAACCACCCACTTTATCCTGGTTTTAGCATCCTCCCACATTGCCTGCAGTGAAGATCCAAACTTATGAAGCCTGTTTTTACAGGACATGGGCACTATCAGGCTCATCATATAAATTCTTTTGAACAGGCTTACCTGAAGCTTAGACGGTATCAGTTTATCCTGGCCAAAATGAACAAGAGCATGATCATGAACTTTATAAGTTATGCCATTGATGTAACAAGACTGGTAAAACTCTTTCTCATCCACAACTTGAAGTACGTCACCAGCCCATTCAACAGCACACAAACCGTCAGAAGAAAACTCGGGATGTCTTGAAATCTCAGTATTAGCTCCATGATTTGCTGTCGAATGTACTTGTGCATTTGCAGCATCTTGTTCACTTTGATTTATCTGTTTACTGCAGTCAATATCTCCTTTCGAACCTTTCTCCAAATCTGTATCTCCTGAACTTCCATCATGGCAATTATTTGAAGGGATTTCAGCACAGTTTTGATGCTTTGTTAGGATATCTTGATTGCTATGTGAAACCTGTGAATGATCAGCCTTGTCGCTGATAGTGTTAGATGATGTATCCGCAGGCTGTGACGATGTTGTATGATCTTTTTTTTCTTCGCGATTAGATGATTCAGTAATTTGAGAATGCTCTTCAGGTTTCTCATTTACTGTGCCAACAAAAGGAGAATCACATACAGCATCCAAAGGTTTTGTTGAGTTTCCTTTTGAAACCTTAGAATCAGATGCTGACTCAACAGAGTTGGCGTCAACTGTAGCAGACACAACAGGAGTCTGCAATGCTGAGCTTCCATTTGCAGTCACCTCGTGATTGAGCGTTGGACCCAGGTTTTCCACTTTCTTCTCTGAAGATGACTGAACTTCAACTGAGCTAGATGGCACTTTGGGTAGATTGATACTTCTCATGACACGACCATATTTGGGGGGCAAAGGCTTCCCATTGCAAAATGACAAGCATCTAGCACAGTGCCACTCTCCCCTAGGGATTCCCTTTGACTGCAAACATTTTAAGTGAAATCCTTTCTCACATGCATCACAAAGCAGCACATTTTCCACTTCATTAATGGCAAGTTTGCATGTTTGACAAGTCATGGCCTTATTCATATACTCTCTAGAAGGACAAGTCCAGGTAGGATGTGCAGGAAGCTTCAGTTGCAACAACTTCTGAACAATTCTAGCAATTTCGGTGTGATTATTATTAAATGGAGGAGCTTGGGTAAAGTTCACACCTTGCACGGGCTGGTGCACACTTGGAAAAGCTCCAGTTACAGTTTGAGTAATGAATGGTTTAAAGGTTTGATCTCTCACAGCTTGAGGAGTCATCTGTGCCATAGTCGAACCAGAACTTCCTTCAACCTTGGTTGGATGATGAGCCAAAACCTTGTTCTCTTGCCCAGGTTTACCTAATACTGCAGGTTGAGCTTGCATAGACCAAGTGGGAGCATTGGCGAGTGAATGGCTTGCTGAAGAGTTAGCTGAAACACACAATATTGACATCCATTCAGAGATGATGCATGGATGAAGATGCTAGACTATAGAATTGATCATTTCATAATCATCATAGAACACAATTTCAAGCCAAGGAAGCATGCCCCACTCATGTAAAAATTAAGTAGACCATATCATCTAATCTCTCCCAAAAAGTTTCAAATGATATGTAAACAGGTCCATCAAGTTTTTAGCTACCAAGGGTCGGAGACCTGGTCAAAGAGAGAATTACCTGGTACATGGGAAACATAAGAAGCCACGTTCCATCCTCCATCCAATTTAATCTGTGGTCTGTCAACCCTGGGATATGCAAATGAAGACGAATTTCCTAGATGGCCACTCGGTAGCCCAGTGGACATTGTAGCAATTTTTACGCCGCTGGTGGGCAATTGATGCTGAAATAGAGTTGAACCTGCTGCGGTAACATGAGACACAGTTGCTTGAATTGGTCGATCTGATGGTAAAATGCGAACTGCACGCAATGAGCCACAGTTTTCAGCGGATCCACCAACATTAGTTTGCACTGACCGAGTTGCATATGTAGCAGGAGTAGTGAATTTCTTGGGTTCTTCCATCTGAAAAGCATTAAGGTAATCGAACACTCGAATTCCAATATACTACAAAGTAATTTAAATAACATGAACTTTTCACAAAAAATCAGTATTACATTCAGAATATCATAAGAATTCTACAACATTCATAAATATCTTATGAGCAATTTAAACCAAACGAAACTTCTCACAGCTTCAGACATAATCCTTAATTCCCCAAAATTAACATTAAAATCTTTCCCCAAACCAATTATTCCTCACCAATTAAACAAACAAAATTAATGCAATAAATTCATTAAAATAACAAAAAGTTTTTACCTTCATTTTAGAAAATAAAACCTTCTGAGAAATCGACATTCCCATACCCCTAAACCCTAATCTCTGCTCTTTGAGATGGGAATTAAGCCCCAACTCTTCAATCACATTCCCTATCGCCTCCCGCCCAACAATATCCTTAGGCGTCATCTCCCCACACATCTCCGCCAACGCCTCACGCGCCTCTGCCATCAAAGCCGTCTCAGCCGACGTGGGATTCCTCCCTCCTCCCCTCATCTTCCACATCGTCGACAGCACCAGCACAATCTCCGCCAGCCTCTTTAATCCCCCACTGCAACGCTGCTTCTTCGACACATAAACATCCCCGTTCTCGACCCCTCTCTTCCCCCCCACCGCTGGAGAAGGCTCAAACGCTGCAGCTTTTTCGTCGACACCCACCTCGGGGTCCATTATAAACAATATTAATCAAAACCCAATGTCTGTAGACTCACGAGACTGACCGAAAACAGAACGAGAGAGAGGAAAGGAAGGAGAAACAAAGATCGAATGGGAAGTAGCTAAATTATAGAATTAAAAGAACAAAAAAAGGGGGAAACTTTTTGGCGGGTAAATTGTGGGAAAGAGAGAGAAATTTTAAAATATAATTTTTACTTTGTGAAAGGAAGGGATCAGAGTTAGGATCGAAAGAAGAAGGGATTTTGAGAGCGTCGAATGACATTAAAGATTAAAAAAGATGGTTTATTTGGGAGAGTTTTGTGATTTAAACTGAACCGACCGGCTTACTCAAATCGGACCGGATATGAGGAATTTGGGGATTTTCAATTTTCAGTTGAATCTAGGATTTGGGTCTTTGGTAATTTTAATACGGTGCGGTGATAGGGATGAGACCAATGAGGATTAGCCACGTCAGTAAAAGATGTAAAGCGACATTTTATCCATTAATTTTTCAACTTTTGCATTTTGGTTCATAAACTTTGTTTTTTAATCCTCTAAATGACAAAACATCTCCGGAAATTAAAATGCATTTTAAAACTTTTTATTTGATGATACGGTACAATTAGGGATGATTAAAATATGTAAACTCAATAGACTCCACATTAAAAAAAATTAATAGACTCTGATTCAATTCGATCTTATAACGTTAAATTAGTTTTGAAATTCAAATTCAAGATATATTTGTGAAATGTAAACTTAAAATCGAGATAAATTTTAAATTTTAAGAATAAAATCTATGATTTAACTCGAAATAAATTATACTATTTACCTGGTTCAATTGGTCTATAAATTTTTTTTTCTTTCATTTTCCCCTTTCTTCATTCTACATTCTCCCCCAAATTATCTAACCTAATTTAAAAATCTATAGATCCAAGTATTCTTGTCGACAAATGCACAAAAAAAAATTACATTAACGATTGTTGTTGAACCTAAAATTTTCTAACAACCCCTTTTAAACCTTTTAAATTCAAATGTAATGTCAATTTAATTAAAAAAAATATTCCGATGTTAATGAATCTAAATTAAAATCTTTTAAATTCTTTATTTTAGATCTCATCCTTCCGTCGTTAAATCAAATTAAAATATAACCATATTATTTAAAAACAAAACTCTTCATGAAATGATAAAAAAATTAAAAATGTTAATAATTAATATTAATATTTATATGTTTTCTTTAAATAAAATTGAATATAGCATATTTTAAAATATTTTAATTATATAGACGGTCGATCGAACTGACCTAAAGCCTGATTTTTTATATTCAAATTAATATAATCTAAATCGAATTAAACTGATCGAACCAAACAAATCACCCGATCCATAAATAAATCTAAAAGCTACTTTAAGCCATTTGAGCCATATTAGCCCAATATAGAGTCCCATTTACTTCAAGCTTGGGCTCAAAGAGACGGGTCATTGATGAACAGTCGGGTTTTCGAAGATCCGAAACTAAAAACTAAAACCTCTACAGAGCGTACCTTCCGATCAACAAATCCAAACTTAAGATCACAATCACTGTTATTTTCTTCCATTTTCTCTGATACCAAACAAAAGGTTTTAGTTTCTCAGCCTATGAATTATATCTTATCTCCATATTTGTTTTTGGCTTTTTTTTTTCAGCCTGGAATCCAAGTTAATTTAAGGGGAAAAAATAAATTTTCCTTTTGTTTTTGCAGGAGGTTTTTTGTGAAATCGACATCTGGAATATGGGTTTCTTGATAACAACCCTAATTTTTGCTTTAATTGGGATAATCGTATCGCTTTGTACCAGAATCTGCTGTAACAGAGGTCCCTCTGCTAATCTGTGAGTGTCCTTTTAAACAACAATCACTCTTTTTAGAATTAAATTTGCTCTTTTTATTAGGCTTTTTTAGATTTAAATTTCATATGTTAGAATTAAGTTTAAAGGGTATCTGTTGATTGGTATACTTCAATAAAATATGCTTTAATTCGGTATTATAACTTGCAAGAACAGAAAATTGGCAACCAATGCTGAATTCGTTGCTGTGGTTGTTTACTCTTATCCGGAATGAACCTTATCATATCTCATTGCATTGGGCTCTGCTGTCAAGGCATCCTTAGTTTCAGTCAACAGAAAGGCCTTGACCCTCTTCAGGCATGATCATTACTCCGATCAGGCGCACGCTCTGCGCTGAGATGTCTGTTAGGAAATATTTTCCAAAATAAAAAACTCACCTAATTGAAGTTCTCTTTGATTTCTTCTAATATAAATTTACTTCTTTATATTTGATATTCAACCATAGAGATGGGATCATAAGGAAATCATGGATATTGTTGGCCAATGAAGAAAAGAGAGTTTTTCATGTTTTGTAGATAAACTAGCTCACTCTTTGGAGTTAATTATCGTATTTTTATATTGTAATCTCTTTTATAAGTAATGTGGACACCTACAAAAATTCACATTTTATGCCTCGTGCAAGGATTTTTATTTTTTTATTTCTTGTGTGCTTTGGGGGCAGTATAAGGAGACCTAAAGGGTGCCTTGCTACTGATCCTTGGTAAAGATTGATCTAACTGGTTTGAATGAATTTTAGTTATTTACCATGTTCTGCTATAGAATAGCCTGGTTTTACATTTAGAGTAGTTACTAAGATGTTTTCTTTTGTTCAATTATTATTTCCTGCCAGATAAGAGTAATTCTCCCTAGATTTTCCTTGTTCTCATCGGAAAACTGTTTTTCTTTGTTTTATTACGCAGGCTCCACCTAACACTGGTCATTACGGCAACAGTCTGTTGTTGGATGATGTAAGTCTATTCTTGTTTTACATTTTATCTTTCTTCTGTAGCAATTTGACTTTCATATGAATTTTGTTTGTAAATTACTAAAATATGAGATCTTCAATATGCAATGATTATTATCTGTGGGATTCTTTTGGCGATGTTGTCCTAAAATTTTGGTTTAGATGAAGAATGGAATGCCACTGCCTTTTCTGACTATCCTTTCTGCAACGTGGAACTACTTTTTCTTCCTGGGATTCTGAATTTGCATAGCGGCACATATATTAAGAATCAATGGCTTTACAAAGACCTAATTCGAAGGTGTATATAAAAAACTTGTCGTAAAATGAGAATAATACCTAATGTAGCTTGTTCGTTAGCTGTGAATTCACCAAATATATCACCTTGTTGAAAGCTGAGTTCTTTTGTGCCTTAATATGCTGCCCAGTTTCTATGGTCGTTGCTATAATGATTGCGGAATAAGTTAAATTTATAAGTTCATTAGGTTGCCCTGGATGATGATAAAGTCCGGAGTCCTGACTTTTTCATTTTAACGAACATTGAAAAGGTTTACTCTGCTGCCTTCGACACACTCGGATATGTGCACTTAATATCTGCTTCTATAACATTTACCTTGTCTCTGTCTTGAGTGCATGTGAACTATTCATACAAATGGCGTATGTCCTACATTGAACACGTAGTTTGGTACTATGTTGTTTTGAGTTTTTATTTTCCTTAAAGTGACACTCATGACATTCTCACTTGAGTCAAAGTAACCCGGCATTGGTATGCACCTTTAACCAATGATTCCAACTTCCAAGGAAGTTAATCTATGTAGCTGTTTATACATAGCTCTAGTTTTGTAAGTAAACTGGTTTTCTTTCTCTGTCTTGTTAGTTTTTAGTGTTAATTCTTTTGCTTTGACAGGTGGGCAATTGTATATCTTGCACAAATGAAACCACTCATCGTCCCCATTTTGAGTGAAGGAGAGTGAAATCCTTCACACAATCAATTCGGAATTGTGGGATTTAGCCTGAGAATTTAGTTGTCATGTTACATGTCTTCTCATGTTGTTTCTGTAAGTAATCCTTATTCAAAGTGTGAACTTTGAATTGGTATTATGTTAGCACTTCACTATTTGTTTCTCATTTGTTTGATTTCATAAAATAGTAGCGTTGTTTCCATCGGACATTATGTCGTTTTTGATGAAATAATTATGGAAAGTGCATTTCTTTCTTATTATCATTCTTTTCAAGATTATTATAATAAATGGTTTAAAGGTGAAATGAATTGTTATGACGTTGCGAATAAAACAAACTGAATTGAAAAGATTATTATAATAAATGGTTTAAAGACGCAAATAAGAGTTGAATTATTCATAAATTTACGAAGTTGCAAATGCAACTCACTCAACAACTACATCACACCTTGTTACACGAACTCTTCATTTTTCTTAAATGTGTCCCATACGTGTCCCACACTTGTATAGGACACCTTAGGGTATGCACATCTCCAAAATATATGAAAAAAGTTATAAAAAAACAAGAGCATATCCTTATTAGATGTATACTTGCATCTAGCACTCACTCCGAGTCCGTGTAACATAACTTCACACGAAGAAAATTACGAAGAAATGTGGGGGAAGCCGATAAAAAGTTCTCAAGCTGAAAACAAATTCTACCCATACAAACAAGACAAAAGGGTGAGCTTGTGGGTTCAGTGTCCGTTGGTATTACAAGTATTTGATGAGTAGATATATGGCAACAACCAGAATCACAATCCCGATCACAGCTAAAAGCATGCACATACAAGAACAACCTCCTCCGGTTCGCTTGGTCAAAATCGCAAGGTTTTTCTGCACCCTCTGTTAAAGAACAAGACAGATCCAACAAAAAACGTATTTATCAGAATCCACCATGATAGTCAAGTTACATTTTTTGTGGCAACTAACAGTGTTTTCAACAAATGCCCCTTAACACCAGGAACATTGGCACTGAAGACATTATCAGACAAGTTAGCATTTGATCAGAGGCATGCGTGCCTAATGCACCAAGACACCCTTTTTGGCAAGGCAATAGTTAGCGTTCAACCTTTTTTTTCATTAGCCTTTTACCTTTCCTAGTAAGAAAGAGGATAATTTCAGACTTTACTCAATATTTGAGTATTCAACAAAAAATACGATACCATAAGGAAATCATGCATACAGCCTAACAAAAGGAACAAAATGTGCTCATGTTTTGCAGATGAACTAGAAGACTCTTTAGAGTTTATTATCATACTTATATTTATATTATCGAACACGTCTACAGAACACTAAAAAACCCCACACGTGAACATTTTGCACCTTCCTTCACTGAGATGAAGGGTATTTTTTACACCTATTGCCTTAAACGCAACAAGGATTCTAGTGCCAAGAGTGCACCAAGCACCCTTTGCAAAATCACGAACTATTGTGGTAAGTGGCAAATAGTGTTCTATATTTTAACTATTCTCGAATTCAGGCACTAAGAAAATATGTGCATCGCATTCGACATGGAATATTTCAAATAGTCCATTCTTTCTCACACCACCAATGCATCAATTATCACAAACAATATAAAAGTAAAACAATAAAGCAACATTTTCATATCGATTGTTTTATTTTACTTCATCAAACTGCCAAAGAATACTACTTATAACCAAATTATTTCAAATAAAATAAAATTCGATAACCAATGACTAATCCTTAGTTAACTTGAGAGAACTTCTATTCTAAATAATGCTCAGATGACCATGAATTATTTCCTTCCTCCTCGAAGCAATGCTATGGATTCAAGGCTTAGTTCATCATTCTCTAGAGAAACGCTAGGACACGTTCAACTTTAGGGGAATGCCATTAACTAATAGGTGGACCAGATTAAATATAGTAAAAACAGTAATTGAATTTTGTTCCATTCAACAAAAAAGGAGGATATAGTGCTGAGAGAATAAAAGTGTTAATTACTAAATGTTTACCCGCAGCCGAGAATCGGTAACATCCACATGATAGTCCAGGTCGTCCTGCATGGAGGAAGCAAGGATAATGTGTAGTTATGGGTGATGAATCAAACCTCATGAAGCATTTTTAAAGAAATGAGAGCCAAAGAGAAAAGCAGAAATAAACAGAAAACATACAATAAGTCGGGTTTGCATATCAAGTTCTTCATTGACAGCCAATGCAATATGCTTCGTACTTACTACAGTCTCCTCCAACTGCTCAAGATCCTCATCTTGCTCTGCTAAAAAATGACAACCTCATAAGTTGAGGGAACTCGAGCCATTTTACAAGCTAGCACTAAAATAACTTGCCTTTCATTATTTGTCGTTGAAGACCAACAAGGCCGGAATTATCCAAACCAGCTGTTCTACTCATGGCATCTGGCTTAATTTCTGGCCCCAACAAGCTGTCTCTATTAGCAAAGTTTGACATGTTGAATGCAGAAGCCATCTGATTGGCTTTTGATCTTAAATTTGCAATCATATCCTTGCGACGATTCATCTCCTTTTCTGTTCTGTAACCAAAACACGAAACATCAACAAGTGCTGAAAGCCAGTTTGCTCATGATAAAACATGCTTCACTTTGCAAGCAAACACAGACCTACCGACTTTATAAATATCACATATGATCAAAATTACTAATTGAACCTCAATTCACTCCTATATGCACCTCGACTGAGTTGACTTACAGGGGCTTCACAGCTGGTCTAGACAAAAGGGACTGCAATCCATCAAGTCTAGTCCCTAAAATCGTAATCTTCCTTCTTATAGCCGATGCATGACGCTGAGTTTCCGGTCCCGATGCAGGCAAGTAACTCCTTTCAGATATCATGGCATTGATATCATCCGCAATTTTTACTGCTTCATTGTATTCTTTAACCCATGGGTCTGAAGAAGATGCCATTGACCTTGGACAAACGACAATCAAGTCAGAATCTAATCTAAATGGCCAAAAAGATACATAAAATATACAAACTTGAACTCATCATTCAGAGTATGAAAAAAGAACATATAAGAGCTCATTGAACTTGCAAAATTAATCAAATATTAATAATTCTGAGAAGAACCCTTAAAGAATTAGACCATTACTCACAAAGAATCAAATTCATGAAAAAGAATCCAAAATTTATTAGTCCAATTAACCCCAAATGTAAAAAGCAAATAAAGTTTGGAAATTTAATTGAAAACTCATCACTACAATGCCAATTTATTTTTTAAAATGGAATTAAACAAATACCCATTCATAAAATGCAAAATTCAATTAAGAAGACGATATCATAAACAACATACAAAGATGGAAAGTGAAAAATGAATGAGATGTTTCGATCAATCCACCAAAAAGAACAAGCGTAAACCCAGAAAGGGGAAAGTTCTTAGCTTTTGAAGATCCGTGTAAAGTGATCAATTGATTAATAGTGCTTGAAAGAGAAAGAGAGAGAGAGAGAGAGAATACGCCGAATTTGATCGAAATTTTTTGGGCCGTTGGATTAAGGGATTTGGGAAACGGCACCGTAGAGAACGAGTGCACATTTTCTGCTTGGTTTATTTTAAAGAAATTAAATTAATCTTATCCAAATAAATGATCATCCAGCTCAGTTGGTAGAGCACAAGGTTCTTAATCTTGAGGTCGTGGGATCGAGTCCCACGGAGGGTATTTCACAATTCGGAGGTCTCTTACGGAAGCTGCTCTCAACCTGGTGTTAGGGGTAGCCTACTATCTTACCTCCCCTTACCCCATATATATATATGGGAAAAAAGGACATCCATTATCCAAAATTAAAATATTTATTATTATTATTATTATACGATAATGACCTGGCAAGTTAATAAATTAATAATGTCCATTAGTATAATCTCATCAAATTTGGCCAATCTCTTTCACTAACGATATATATAATGAATTATTCAATTTTTGTTTAATTTAATGAGAAAATAACCTCAGTGACCAAAAATCCCATATAATATACGATTTTAACCAACTTTTTCCAGATTTGCCAAAATGACCAACAAAATCGCAATGCGATCGCTAATTCGCAACGCGATCTCCATTATCGCAAATTCGCGTTGCATTTTCGCAATGCGATAGTTGAAAATCGCGTTGCGATGGTCTACAGTATCGTTGCGATTTTCCCAATTCGCAATGCGAATAAGTAAATCGCAACGCGAATTGGGAAAATCGCAATGCGAATAAGTAAATCGCAACGCGAATTGGGAAAATCGCAATGCGATAATAAAAAATCGCAACGAGATACTTACTTTCGCAACGCGATACTGACTTTCGCAACGCGATAATACATAATCGCAATGCGATTTTCAAAGCGCCATTAATATCCTGGCCAAGTATTTTATTTTTAAATTCTAAATATGAATATTAATATATTGGAACACTGAACTGTCCACAGTATATCCCGTAATCGCAACTCATAACCTAAAACCTAAAATCACAACTCAGTCACATCTCCATCTCTCACTCTCTCACCCATCTCCGACGAAATCCGTCCCCATCTCCGGCGAAATCCGTCTATCTAAATCTCTCAGAGCCACCCTCACAATCAGAAATGGAAAATCAACCAAATCAACCAACGAGGGTTAGTTTTTTTAATTATTTTGTTTTTGAAATTTTTGCATTATTATTAGGTTTTTCATATTGAAATTGATGATAAGTTTACTGGTAATTTCAATAATAGATTAACCATTTCACTTAGATTGCTTATTAAATCAACCAAGAATCGCAACGCGAAATGCAAATCGCAACGCGATTTTAGTTTCGCGTTGCGATTCTCTCGTTGCGATAGTCATTTTCGTGTTGCGATTTTCATTTTCAGAAACTATTCTTCTTCTGCAAATTGAAACTTGAATGAATTGCATTACTTCAACCAAAAAACAAAGACAAATACGAAATTCACAGTGTTGCATATTTAAGTTTGAAGAATAAACTACTACTATTTATGTTTATTATTGTTTTTGGTATATCTTCACAGTGTAGTTTTTGGTATATCTAATTTAGTATGTTTATTGTTTTGTAGAACTTTTATTCGGCTCAATTGACCTTGAGAAATAAAGTCAGCCTGGCCAAAACAATTGCGTCGAAGCTTTCACCTGCACAAAGAAAAATGTTTGAGGATACATGCTTCGGGCCATGGCTGAAAGTACAACATCCCGGTGGAGATGCGATGTTGACACACCTGTTTCTTCAAACCATGACTAGAGATCTACCAGAGACTATACAACGTCGTGATGAAGAGATATGGTTTGATTTTCCACCGGCGTATACGTGTTTTGGGCGGGAGGAGTTTTGCTTAATCACCGGTCTACGCTTCGGACACGATGATGTAGGTCGGTACACTAGACACATTACCCGCCCATCATGGCTATCCCGGGTTTTTCCTGAGCTGGAGAGGCCGAGTCTACACGTAGAAGACCTGACAAGATTTTTGAATAATAAAGATGGTTTTACTCGGATGGATGACGTCGACGTTGTCCGAGTATGCCTTCTAATTCTTTTGCATGCCGGTTTTTTAGGCAGAGAGGCCAGACAACCTATTCCAAATGATCTAATCAAATTGGTAGAAGACCTAAATGCGTGGAACCTGTTTCCGTGGGGCTCGTATTTATGGAAAGCTACATGGAATAAGTTATCGTCTGCCTTGGATGATCGAAAAAGTTTGCATGGCGATGGTTCCAAATACACTTTGACAGGCTTTATTTGGGCCTTTAAGGTAAAATTTTTTATATAATGTTTCCAAAATTATAAGTAATTATTTAACAATTACTAATGTTTGTTATTACATTGTTTGTAGATTTGGATATTTGAGGCCTTTCCCGCCATGAAGACATATGCAATAAAAACTTCAAATAATATTCCCAGGGCTATTTCCTGGAAGAGGAAACGAACCTTGCAATGGGAAGATTTACTACGGTATACGATAATAAATAATGTAAGTTAACATAAATACTACCATATGTTTATAAACAAGTTATTATTAGTACACATTTAACTTTGTTTGAGCTTTTATATTGTTAGGAGGCCAACACTCCTCTACAGAGGCTGACACCCACGGAAGCTGAGCTTGCCACTGATTGGTGGCAAGCTAGTAAGCGTTTTTTTGATGGAACGGTTGATGAGCAGCCTCCACTTCGGGAGCCATCACCTCGCCCAGAGCTATCACCTCACCCAGAGCCATCATCTGATCGACCCGGCTATACACCTCCACAACGACAGCATCACCTATTCTGTCACATCATCGAGCCTCTTCTCCACCATCACCACAAGATAGGCGACCGGCAAAGATGCCACGACGTTTATCTCCCTGTTCTCCACCTCCACCTCAACGGGATGAGTTAGGGGAGTTACGTGATGAGGTCAATGCCTTGCGTGAGGAGGTCGGTACTTTACGCAAAGCCGATGGTGCATGGCGTGTTGAGGTGTCTACATTACGCGGTGAGGTAGCCGCTCTACGTGAGATGGTAGCATCGTTGCAAAATGAGGTTCATACTCTACGCAACGAGGTAAGTTTAAGATTTTTCATACTCGTAATTCATTCGGTTGCTGCCAATCTGTTTTTGTTAGTATTTGTTTTTGGTTTTGTTTTTGTCTTTTGGTTGAAGTAATGCAATCCATTCAAGTTTCAATTTGCAGAAGAAGAATAGTTTACTTTCGCAACACGAAAATGACTATCGCAACGCGAAAATGGCTATCGCAATGCGAAATGAAAATCGCAATGACAAAATCGCAATGCGAAATGAAATCGCAACGACAAAATCGCAACGCGAAATGAAAATCGCAATGCGATTTGTGTTTCGCGTTGCGATTTTGTCGTTGCGATTTCATTTCGTGTTGCGATTTTGTCGTTGCGATTTTCATTTCGCATTGCGATAGCCATTTCTGCGTTACGATAGTCATTTCGCGTTGCGATTTTAAGTTTCGTGTTGCGAAAGTAAACTATTCTTCTTCTGGAATATTTATATATGTTGTCCTTTTAAATGTTTATATAAGTGCTTACTTCTGGAATGTTATCTGAGCATTTTGTGAACTATGATAGAATAATGATTTGGGTGAATACAATGCTAGTTTGAAACATATTTGTCTTTGTTTAATATCATGTCTGTTTATTTACTGATTTATGTATTAATTTTTTTAGCGGCCCGATAAGGTGGATGCTTTACGTCGGGTTTTCCTTGCACGATGGAGTTCACGCATCAGACGGCGTGGACGTGCTATTACGTCTCCGTTCACCCCAATGGTGCGAAGACTCCGCAAGAAGAAGCCCGACTCACCGGTCATCCCTCAAGAGTCCCCTCCAATCGTTCAAGAGGCCCCTATTCTCCCTCAAGATTCCCCCCCCACCGTTCAAGAGGCCACTGTCATCGTTGAAGAGGTCCCTCCCACCATTCCAGAGCCCGATTCACATGGGGTAATATATCGAAGTATTGAGAAACCCCCACCGGTTCCGGACATGATGGATGAGAGTTGGCTCTCGTATGAGTTACCGGCTAGTACCCTTCCGGTATCTGAAGTGGAGAGGAGACAACTACCGGAAACAATTGTGGATAATACCCTTTGGGCTAAGACCGCAGTTGATTTTTATCTACATGAGCGGAGCCAAGGGTGTTACACTGACATCAGCAAACTCAACGATGAAATGTTTTTGTTGCTTGATCGGTCTTGGTGGGGTGTGCTATTAGGGGTTGAAGACAGTGGCTATTTGGATGGGGAGGTAAGACTATATTTGTCTTATATATGATTTTGATTAATTTGTTTAAAAATTAATGTAATTCACTAATATATGTATTTTTTTGTAAAACAGCATATCGATGCGTGGGTGTCACGTCTACTAATAATAAGGAAGCTTAGGAAAAATAAAAAAAATTCGCTATATACAATAATATCGACGGCTTTTCACGCAGTTCACTTGAAGAATCAACGAGATGAATCATTTTTGTTAGGCAATGGACAAGCTAAACTTTATCCTGCATGGTGGGAGGTCGATAAGGTTAGTGTTAATTTTTTAAATTTTTTAAAGGTGTTAATAAATAAGTGCGCAAATAAATGAATTATTACTTATGATCGCAGGTGTTTATCCCTGTTTTGGAACGTTGTCACTGGCTTCTCGTCCAACTTCAGCTCCCATCCCTGAAGATAATAGTGTATGACAGCATGATCAATTACATATCACTGTCTGATTTGAGAGATATTTTCAAGGGATGGAGCTCTCATTTGGCTAAATTCTTGGATGGGATTAAGTATTGGAGTCATTCTGGACACAAGAAGCCAAAGAGTTCAATGTCACAGTTGTCAGAGACGAGACCGTGCCACAGCAATCGCCGGGAGCCAGAGGGGATTGTGGTCCTCTCGTATGCCTTTGCTTGGCGCGTTTGACGACGGGAAGCACAGAGTTTTTACCTCCCACCGATAGAGATAGAGCTACAGTAGGCTTGTGGTTTCGGTATTATATGGCTAGAGCAATATATTCGAGACGCTGCCTACCTGCATCCGCGTTATGAAAGTGTCCATTGTTAATTGGTAAGTCAAATGCAAGTTTTGTTAACATATATACTCCTTTTGGTTTGAAAATGTTTGGTTAAGTACCTAGAATTCAATAATTTGCTGTTTGTAGGTTTTAGATGTGTAGGAAGTCTTGTTTGAGCAAATGTTTGGTTTCTGCAGGTTAATCCTTAAGTGAGCTGCGTGAAATGGATGTACGGGGTCACAAAGTTGTTGATTCATTGATTCAATAATTGATGAAGAAATAAGAATTATTATTATTTTTTGATTGTTTAATTGATTTGTAAAAGATGATTTGTAAATCTCGATTTGTTTAATTGATGTGTACATAATTTGTGTTGAAATGTAATAGTTGATTTGTTGATTTTCAATCTGCTTTATGTTGAAGGCAAAACAGACTATCGCAACGCGAAATGGCTATCGCAACGAGAAAATCGTAATTCGAAATGAAAATCGCAATGCGAAATGAAAATCGCAACGAGAAAATCGCAATGCGATTTTCATTTCGCATTGCGATTTTCTCGTTGCGATAACCATTTTCGCGTTGCGATAGTCAAATGAATGTCTAATAAGTGATGACAACTGAACATATCATAGCAATGTTCAAACTCAAGTTACTAATACATGCCTAACTGAAAATGTTAAAAGTACACACATAAAATACACATAATGCAAGTTTTGTTAACATATATACTCCTTTTGGTTTGAAAATGTTTGGTTAAGTACCTAGAATTCAATAATAATTGTTAAAAGTTTATGCATATTAATCCTCGTTGCCTTTTTCATTTCGCATTGCGATTCTATCGTTGCGATTTGCATTTCGCATTGCGATGGTCAAATGATTGCATTTCGCAACGCGATTCTGACTTTCGCAACGAGATAATACAGAATCGCAATGCGAGTTTCAAAGTTCGCAACAGGTTTTAGTTCGCAAGCCAAATTTTGAGTGTATATATATACGCAGCAGCAACAACTCATAACCTAAATCCCTAAATCGCAACTCATGCCATCTCCATCTATCACTCTCTCCGGCGACATTCGTTCCAATATCCAACGACATCCTTCCCCATCTGGCAACAGGTCTTAGTTTCGCATCTCGTTTGTTTAGTTACAACCATGAAATCATCTAATGTTGATCATGTTTGGATAGATTTGTGTTTTGGAGGGTCATGGGAGAATGTTCATGGTGTTTTACAATATATGCCTTTACCCATGAATCTTCAACTAAAACTGTCATTAAAGAAGTTAACTTATGAAACCCTAATATTACGTGTTTCAAAGAAATTAAATTTAGAGCCCCTAAGTGGATTTAGGCTATCTTATCAGAGAAATGGTAAAGTTTATTTGTTAACCGACAATGAAGATGTTGAACGATTCATTGCTTACATTAATGTTTCAAGTGATGATGTTACATTGTGTTGAACCTAGAAGTAGTATTGTTGGGTCAGTAGCGGGTAGTAATCAACTAAGTGGGTCAAAAAACCCACAACCTTTCTCTAATCCAAATCCAAATCAACTTTCAGCACCAAATTCCGGTTTTCGTATTGACCAATTAGACGATGATGAGCCAAGAGAAAAAATTGTGAGTACTAGTCAGTATTCGAAATTTGATCTTGGTCAATACCCGGACTTTGATATTGGTCAATACACGGATTTTGATGATGTTTCAGAAGAAGAAACAGACCCTGCGTGTAATGATTTTGATATTGGTCAATACCCGAATTTTGATGATGAAACACCCGTTGCCGAGGAAGATGTTGTTGATGATAATGAGGAGGAAGTTACGACTGTTAATGAACATGTTGAACATCCATTCTGTAATTCATATAATCCTGAAGAAGAAAAAGAAGAAGAAAAAGTCCCCGAAGAAAAGAAAATGCCACGGGAGTATAACTGGAATATGCCAGAATTACTTCAGTTACCGGAAGAAGAGTTGGCAAAGAAAGCAGTTGATTGTTACACAAAAGTTATTTGTATCAAGAAAGATGATTGTTTTGATACAAAGGAAGACTTGAAGATAGCTTTGTATACGAAATGTGTGGAAGATGGCTATCAACTAAAAGTTAACAAATCAAGCAAAGATCGTTTCGAAACAAGGTGTACGATTGACAAAAACTGTACGTGGCGTATGATTGCAAAGAGGATAAAAGATTGCGCAATATTTCAAGTTAGGACTTTTATTGATAAACATACATGTTCAAGAACCCAAGTTTTTCCTCACCATAGACAGGCAAACAAAAAGGTGTTGGGTGGTTTTCTGGCTGAGTTAATGTTTTTGAATGACAGGGTATATCGGGGACATGAAATTATGACTGACATGAATGCTCGGTTCAAGATTAGTATATCATATTCTCAAGCTTGGAGAGCCAAATGTTATGCCTTGGAATTGTTGAGGGGGTCGCCAGAAGCATCGTTTGCCCAACTGCCGGCTTATTGTCACAATTTAAAGCTGAAAAATCCTGGGTCGGTAACTCATATCAAAACAGATAGACATGGACGCTTTGAGTTGCTGTTTATCGCCATTGGTGCTGCGGTTAGTAAATCAATATAATTCTGTTGACTCGTTTCTGTTAGTTACATGCATTTAAAATTTAAATGATTATATTTCTTGTGTATATTATTTTGTAGATTCGTTCGTTTATTACTTGCATGCGCCCAGTTATTATAGTTGACGGAGCACATTTGAAAGGTCGATACCTTGGAGTAAACTTATTAGCAGTAGCCATGGATGCTAATAATGGGATATTGCCAATAGCTTACGGGGTTGGCAAATCTGAAACCTCTGATTCATGGACATGGTTTATGGGGCATCTTAGGGATTGCATAGGTCCTATTAGCAATCTGACAATCATATCCGATAGGGCAAACTCAATTGACAACGCTGTTAGAAGGTGTTTCCCAGATGCTTTTCATGGACTTTGTGGTGTTCATTTGTATAGAAATCTAAAATCAAGGTCTGCTGGTATAAAAAAGCACAAATGGACATACTGGAAGGCTGTAAAGGCTTATCGGGAAGTGGATTTCAATAAGCATATAAACTGTTTAAGACGTGTTTTGCCTCAGTGTGCTCAAACACTAGAAGATGTCGGGTTTGAAAGATGGTCAAGAGTACATCAACTTGGAGCAAGATATGGTTTCATGACATCTAATAGTGCAGAATCAATTAACGCTCTAAGTCGTCATTCCCGGAAATTACCCATTACTATGTTAATGGAGTTTTTTCGAGCCTCTATTCAACAGTGGTACTACAAGAAAAGAAACCATGCAGGTATTATTTCTTTGAATTCGTAACTTATCATATATATTTTACTAAGTATTATTTATTTAAATTTACAGGAACATTGGAACATCGTGTTACACCATGGACTGAAAAAAAGATAACGAAACGTGTTGTGAAGTCAACGTCATGGAGAGTTGAACCATGTTCAAACACTTTGTTTGAAGTACTGGATAATAACTTAAATGGGCTTGTCGATCTAAATGCAAGGACGTGTAGTTGTATGAAATGGCAAACATCTGGTTATCCATGTGGCCATGTTATAAAAGTTGCTCTTCATCTAAACCAAGATGATTCAAGCACATACGCTATGGATTGCTACACTACAGAAGTATATCGACAGACTTATGCCGAGATTGTCTACCCTATTTCACATCCTTCTGAGTGGGACATACCAGATGACTTACAAACAGTTTTGCCACCAACCATGGACAGAAGGCTACCTGGCCGACCAAAAAGTCACGATCGTATACCGTCTAAGGGTGAAGAGACAAGGTTGACATGTGGATCACCAGTGCCATCACAATCATCTTTTCCTCTACCAAAATATGGATCATCATCAAAATCCAAAGCTCATATGGTGTCAAGAAAAAGGCAATCAAAATCGCAATCATCTTTAAAATCCCAATCACAACTGGCTTCACCTTTTGGGACTGTTAACTTAGGTGATTTTTAAATGCAAACGTTGTATTATGTAGATTTTATGTGTGAACTTTTAACATTTTCAGTTAGGCATGTATTAGTAACTTAAAATTGCTATGATCTGTTCCAGTTGTTATCACTTAATAGGCAATCATCTTAATGTCCATCGCAACGCGGAAATTACTATCGCAATGCGAAATAAAAATCGCAACGAGAGAATCGCAATGCGAAATGAAAATCGCAACGAGGGAATCGCAATGCGAAATGAAAATCGCAACGCGAATTTAATTTCGCGTTGCGATTTTTCATTTTCGCGTTGCGATTCTCTCGTTGCGATTTTCATTTCACATTGCGATAGTACTTTTTGCCTTCAACATAATGCAGATTGAAATCAACAAAATCAACCATTACATTTCAATCAATTAAACAAGCACAAATAAGAATTATGTTAACATCAATTAAACAAATCAACTTTTACAAATCACCTTTTACAAATCAATTAAACAATCAAAAAATAAGCAATAATTATTAGAGAAAATAACACTTCTACTATTGAATCAACTTTTGCAGCCATACATCATTTTCACGCAGCTCACTTCTGAGATTAACCTGCATAAACCAAACATTTGCTCAAACAACACTTTCTACACATCTAAAACCTACAAACAGTAAATTATTGAATTCTAGGTACTTAACCAAACATTTTCAAACCACAAGCCTATAAACATACCAATTGTTTATGGACATTTTTATAACGCGGATGCAGGTAGGCAGCGTCTCGTATATATCGATCTAGCCATATAATGTCGAAACCACAAGCCTACTGCAGCTCTATCTATATCGGTGGGAGGTAGATACTTTATACTTCCTGTGATCAAACGGTCCAACGCCAAGCATACGAGAGGACCACAATCCCCTCTGGGTCCTTTCGTTTGTTGTGGTGCGGTCTCGTCTCTGCTAACTGTAATATTGAGCTTCTTTGGCTTCTTGTTTCCAGAACGAGTCCAATAATTTATCGCATCCAAGTATTTAGCCAAATAAGAGCTCCATCCCTTAATAATATCTCTTAAATCAACCAATGATATGTAATTTATCATGCTGTCATATACTATTGCCTTAAGGGATGGGATCTGAAGCTCGACGAGAAGCCAATGGTTACGTTCCAAAACAGGGATAAACACCTGCAATCATAAGTAATAATTCATTCATTTGCGCACTTATTTATGAATACCTTTAAACTCAATCTAAAATAAACACTAACCTTATCGACCTCCCACCATGCAGGATAAAGTTTAGCTTGTCCATTGCCCAACGCAAATGATTCATCTCGTTGATTCTTCAAGTGAACTGCGTTAAAAGCCGTCGGCATTATTGTATACCGTGTATTTCTTTTATTTTCCTTAAGTTTCCTAATTATTAGTAGACGTGACACCCACGCATCGATATGTTGTTTTACAAAAAAATACATATATTAGTGAATTACATTAATTTTTAAACAAATTAATCAAATGAAAATATAAGAAAAATATAAGACTTACCCCTCCATCGAAATAGCCATTGTCTTCGACCCCTAATAATACGCCCCACCAAGACCGATCAAGCAACAAATAGATATCATCATTGAGCTTGCATATGTCAGTGAAACACCCCTGGCTTCGCTCATGTAGATAAAAATCAACTGCGGTCTTAGCCCAAAGGGTGTTATCCAGAATTGTGTCCGGTAGTTGTTTCCTCTCCTCTTCAGATACCGGTATGGTACTGACCGGTAACTCATACGAGAGCCAACTTGAATCCATCATGTCCGGCACGTCAGAGGGTTTCTCAAGAATCCTACATATGACGCCATGTGAATCGGGCTCTTGAATGGTGGGAGGGATCTCTTCAACGATGACAGTGGCCTCTTGAACGGTGGGAGGGGACTCTCGAGGAATGATAGGGGCCTCTTCAACGATAGGAGTGGACTCTTGAGGGATGATAGGCGAGTCGGGCTTCTTCTTGCGGTGTCTTCGCACTATTGGGGTATACGAAGACTTAATAGCACGTGCACGCCGTCTGATGCGTGAACTCTGTCGTGCAAGAAAAACCCGACGTAAAGCATCCACCTTATCGGTCCGCTAAATAAAAATACAAATATCAGTAAATAAACAGACATGATATTTAAACAGTGAAAACAAAGATAAATATATTTCAAACTTTAAACCAAAAGACAAAACAAAGACAAATACTAACTTCACAGTGTTAAAGTAAAAAGTTTAGCAGTTTTGGCAGCAACCGAATAAATTTACTAAGCAATCTAAGTGAAATGGTTAATTTAAGTGAAATTACGAGTAAATTTATCATCAAGTTAAATATGGAAAATCTTAAACTTACCTCGTTGCGTAGAGTATGAACCTCATTCTGCAATGATACTACCATCTCACGTAGAGCGGCAACCTCACCACGTAAAGTAGACACCTCCACACGCCATACACCATCGTTATCGCGTAGAGTACCGATCTCCTCACGCAAGGCATTGACCTCATCACGTAACTCCCTTGACTCATCCGTGGAGGTGGAGAACAGGGAGATAGAAGTCGTGGCATCTTTTTCGGTCGCCTATCATGAGGTGATGGTGGAGAAGAGACTCGATGATGTGACGGGATAGGTGATGGCTCTCGTTGTAGAGGTATATAGTCGGGTCGATCAGGTGATGGCTCTGGGTGAGGTGATGGCTCTCGAAGTGGAGGAAGTGGAGGCTGCTCATCATTCGTGCCATCAAAAAAACGCTGACTAGCTTGCCACCAATCAGTGGCAAGCTCAGCCTCCGTGGGTGTCAGTCTCATTAATGGAGTATTGGCCTCCTAAAAATATAAAAACTAAAACAAAGTTAAACGTCTACTATTAATAACTTGTTTATATATGATAGTATTTGTGTTAACTTACATTATTTATTGTCGCATATGGTATTAAGTCTTCCCAATCCAACATACGTTTCCTCTTCCAGTAAATAGCCCTAGGAATATCATCTGAGGATTTTAATGCATATGTCCACATGCTGGGGAAAGCCTCGAATATCCAAATCTACAAACAATATAATAACAAACATTAGTAATTGTTAAATAATTAATTATAATTTTGAAAACATTATATAGAAATTCTTACCTTAAAGGCCCAAACAAAGCCTGACAAAGTGTATTTCGACCCATCGCCCCGCAAACTTTTGCTGTCATCAAAGGCAGACGACAACTTAGTCCAGGTAGCTTTCCATATATACGAACCCCACGGAAACAGATTCCATGCATTTAGGTCCTCTACCAATAATATTAGCTCATGAGGAATAGGTTGTCTGGCCTCTCTGCCTAGAAAGCCGTCATACAAAAGTAGTAGAAGGCATACTCGGACAACATCGACGTCATTCATCCGAGTAAAACCATCTTTCTTATTAAACAATTTCTTCATGTCGTCGACGTGTAAGTTCGGCTTCTCTATTGACTCATCAGGAAAAACCCTAGATAACCATGATGGGCGGGTGATATGACGAGTGTACCGGCCTACATCATCGTGTCCGAATCGTAGACCAGTGATTAAGCAGAACTCCTTCCGCCCAAAACAAGTATACGCCGGTAGAAAATGAAACCATATCTCTTCCTCACCACGTTGTATATTGTCGGGTAGATCGCTAGTCATGGTCTGAAGCCACAAATGGGTCAAACTAGCATCTCCACCCGGATGCTGTACTCTCAGCCATGGCCCGAAGCAGGTTTCTTCAAACAATTTTCTTTGTGCAGGTGAAAGCTTCGAAGCAATTGTAGTGGCTAGGCTAACTTTATTCCTTAATGTCAATGAAGCCGAAAAAATTTCTACAAAAAAACAATAAACATACCAAGTTAGATATACCAAAAATTACACTGTCAAGATATACCAAAAACAAAACAATAAACATAAATAGTAGTTTATTCTTGAAACTAAAATTTGCAACACTGTTTTTGTCTTTTGGTTGAAATGAAAATCGCAACGAGATAATGAGAATCGCAACGCGGAAATGACTATCGCAACGAGAGAATCGCAACGCGAAATGACTATCGCGACCAGACAATCGCAACGCGAAATGAAAATCGCAACCGCGAAATAAAAATCGCAACGCGAAATGAAAATCGCAATGCGATTTTGGTTTCGCGTTGCGATTTTTATTTCGCGTTGCGATTATCTCGTTGCGATAGTTATTTCCGCGTTGCGATTTTCATTCTCGAAACTATTATTCTTCTGCATTACTTCAACCAAAAGACAAAGCAAAGACAAATACTAACTTCACAGGCTAAACAGTTTAGCAGTATTGGCAGCAATCGAATGAATTTAATAAGAAATCTAAGTGAAATGGTTAATCTATTATTGAAATTACCAGTAAACTTATCATCAATCTCAATATGAAAAACCTAAAATAATGCAAAAATTTCAAAATAAAAATAAAAAAACTAACCCTTGGAGGTTGATTTTCCATTTCTGAATGATTGTGAGGGATTTTTGACTGTGAATGGTTGTGAGGGATTTCGCCGGCGATGGGGACGGAAATCTTCGGAGATGGGGACGGATTTCGCCGTAGAGAGTGAGAGATGGAGATGGGACTGAGTGTTGTGTTTTTGGGTTTGAGGTTATGAGTTGCGATTACTGTGGACGGTTAATTTTTCGATTTATTAAGAAAAAATACGTGTTTGGAATTTGAAAAAAAAATACGCGTTAATACGAATGGCGTTATGTAAATCGCGTTGCGAAAGTCAGTATCGCGTTGCGAAAGTAAGTATCTCGTTGCGATTTTTTATTATCGCATTGCGATAGTCAGTATCGCATTGCGATTTTCCCAATTCGCGTTGCGATTTACTTATTCGCATTGCGATTTTCCCAATTCGCGTTGCGATTTACTTATTCGCATTGCGAATTGGGAAAATCGCAACGATACTGTAGACCATCGCAACGCGATTTTCAACTATCGCATTGCGAAAATGCAACGCGAATTTGCGATAATGGAGATCGCGTTGCGAATTAGCGATCGCATTGCGATTTTGTTGGTCATTTTGGCAAATCCGGAAAAAGTTGGTTAAAATCGTATATTATATGGGATTTTTGGTCACTGAGGTTATTTTCTCTAATTTAATTGTGGTTGGAAAGGAATAAATTCAACTACTCGACTGAATTGAAAATAAATTATTATTTTTGATAATTTAACCTATTGAATAGATTTTAAAAAATTATTTATGTTTTTTATTATTAAATCGATAATTTTATTTAGAGATGATCAAAATGTGATTGATATGAATTTATAAGACTGATTTTAAAGGAAATCAAGTTTGAGATGTATTGAACAAATTTTGTTAAAAAAAGAGTCCAAGCAAAATCAATTGGAGATAAAAAAAGAATTTTAAACCGACCCAGGATAATTACTATATCATCCCTTTATATATAATTAAAAATAATTATTATAATATTTCTCTATATATCTTTTTTTATATATGTATAACCACTAATATTCGATTTATTAATTGATTAATTTAGATCGGATATTACAGAGACAAAAACAATCATTTTAACTCAGTTTATTTTCACAAACGTTAAGATTCGAATATTTGATTATATTTTAAAAATATTTATAATTTCGTCTCACTAAACCAACTAATAAAAAAATTGAAACAAGATCGGAAACATAAAACATTGTTAAATATCGAGACAAGCCAAGATAGAGTGAAGTTCTTTGATTTTTGAAAAGTTCATTGTGTAGATTCTTCCGGGGGATTTAAAAATGGCAGTTTAAGATAAGATTAAAAATGATAGAAATAAATTTGATTTAAAACGTTATAAAAATATGATATTTTAAGTTAGATATAACTTGAAAATATTACATTTTTCATAACAATTTTAATAATAAATTAAAATGTTACGTTCTTCATAAGTTGATAACTAAAAATATTACATTCTTCGTAATAATTTAAATTACAGTTATTTCTACAGTTTCTTAATAACTTCTTAACCTTGTGGTCGTGGGATCGAGTATCACGGAGGGTATTTTATAATTCAGAGGTCTCCTACGGAAGTTTCTCTCAACCTGATGTTGGGGATAGCCTACTATCATATCTCCCCTTACCCCATTACATATGGGAAAAATGATCATCTAATTTTTTTTCTACCGTTTCTTAGTAACTTCTTAACCTGTCATACCACAAAAATCTTCTCCTCATAAATGATATGATCTCAACGTAAAAACCAATCACTCCAAAGAATAAATTTTTCAATTTTTTATCATGTAAATTATGGAAAGATTAGTTATATGAAAGAAAATATTTTGTATGCAATAAACAATGTGATAAGAATAGTAAGATTCTAGGTCTATTTAAATTGTTCATTGTATACTATAGCTTGATTGACAGTATTTTTTTTAAAGAAAAAACAATAATTCATCAGTAGTATATTCATTGCCAGATTCAACTTCAATCGCAGGCATATCTCAAACCTCAATAATTCCATCCTCAAATCTCAACAAAACTAACAAGTTGGACAAAACAAAATCAGAAAAGGTAATGAAGATCTGGCAGAGTAATCAGAGAGCAACATACACTGATCACAATAGGCTGCCATTTATAAAGTTCAAGATCATCGAACTTCGAATCCGAAAATATTGTCCAACATGATGCAAGCCACTACTCAACACATTCAAACTAAAAGTTCAAAACTATCAAAATCTTAAATGTTCTGAGAAGGTAAATAAATTTAAGGCAAAAAAGGAGATTCCGATGTGTAGAACGAAGCTCGCATAACAAAATTTTAGGCAGCACCCTTCCCCTTCTTCCTCTGGATCTTCTTCGAGTAGAATTCCAGCTCTTTTCCTTCCAAGATATACCTGTCAAACACATATCACATCATATTAGAACAAGAATGATGATAGATACGATGACTGGAAAAAACAAGTTGCCCATCAATGACATACCCATCACAACGACCACACTGGCCAGGCCTTGAAGAGATACAAGCCAATAAACGACCGCTTGCAAATTGATCCTCAATATGAGGGTCCAGCTTGCGCTCCTGCTGACGTCTCTCCAGCTTCCTCACAACATGGTTGCTCTTCTTCACCTCCTCAGTGCCAGTTTCACCTTCCTATAAACAGCGATACCATCATTTGAAGATGTAAAGAACCAGACACATCATTATGATAAAATTTGCCTATAACAACCAAGATGGAGGAGGCACAGAAACCAACTGATACACTTATGCTAGCATGAACAAAATCTATGTTGCCTCAACAGTTAATTTCCTTTGATGTATCAGAGTTCAATACATATCCAGCAGACAATGTATCCGGCACATACTTGTATATATATATATATATATATATATATATATGAGCCCATACGACTCTAATAGTGAGGGAAAATCAGTTGCAACAAGTAGATACATCATGCAAAGATGAATAATCTATTGCTGGAAAACGAGAAAGAGAAACTAAAATCAGCTGCTTAGTGCTTACTAACAACTAAAGTTAATACACCACTAAAGCAGACAACATCAAGGTTTAATTTCCATCCAACACTTGCACAAACCAAATAGTTACCACTACAACAATTAACCGAAGATACCATGTGACAAAAACGTTAAAAAATAATCACCATACCTCTCCTTCCTTCTTGGCTGCTGTTGTTTTCTTCTTGCGACCGATTTCGACACCGTAGTGCTGGAGATACCATTGCTTGAACGGGGCAGCATCAACTTGAACAATAGCACTCTTCACCAGAGTTTGGGTACGAACCAACTCATTGTTGGATGCATTATACACAACATCCAAAACTCTGGTCTTACGAGTCACGGATTCACTTCCCCATGAGTAGTTTCCAGTGTCGAGCCTCAGTGCACGCCACTTAACATTTCCTCCACGAACCCTGACCCTCCTAACCGTCTTGTTGCTCGACAGCTTAGTGTTTGCTGGTTGCCTTCCGAGCTCATACCTTTAAAAATAGACCATCATAGTTTAGAAAAAATATACTAATAAGAAATACCAAATTAGACAACCCAATAAGGAAATTGGACAAGATATCTGGTCAAATGTGATACATTTGATCAATTAAACTAGAAAAATCAAAACATCTTTTAAACCATCCTAAATCAAATTTATAAGCCAAGAGAGCAAAGCAAAAAATGATTTAAGACCAAAACACAAAAACAAGTTTGCAGTTAGCACATTACTTTCTCTTCTTCCTCCAAGCCTTCTTTTTACCACCAGTGGCACGTCTCTTATGCATCGAATCACGAGAAATACCTACAAACAAAAAGAAATTAAACGCATTAACAAATAAAATTAAGCGCAGAATTAGATAACTTAGGATAGATTAATGAAGAATTTGATGAATTTGATAAATACCCATTTCGGCAGAGGCAAAAGTTCAAGACTGCTTTGGTGCTTTTGAGTTGAAGCAAATCCCAAAAGAGAGTGAAGCTAGGATTTGAGAGGCAGCACAACAGCCATAGGCGGAGATTGAAGCTTTGCTATATAGTAAAATCCTAGCCATTTGAAAATACGGTAATACCCTCGTAGGATTTGATTTGTTTTAGGGCAGAGTGGTCAATTAGTGCATTCTCCCTTTAAGGCCCAAAAAAAAATATTTGGGCTCTTGACTTAGGCTTAGCAGCTATTGGATGATTTGGATCCTAAACTTTCGGTTTAAGTATTTTCTTGTCGCGATTCGATTCAATTTAATATAATTTTAAGCACGAATCAACTTACTTTAGTGATTAAATGAATCGTTGTTGTTCTTAAAGATCATGACTTCGAGCACTAGCTACTGCAAGGGTGATTGAGTATTCATTATTAAATGGTTGAGATTACTTATATAAAATATTATTTTGTAATCAACTTTAGCTTAATAAAAATAACATAATTTTTAAAATATTTTACCTATGATATTTATTCTATGAAAAGTACATTTATATATTTGAAGATAAAAAATGGTACGAGATCTATGGAATACAAAGAAGATAATTTTTTATTATACTACCAATAAACGACGACACACTCGCACATTATAAGTTGGGTCGTGACATTTTTAATTTAAATAAATATTTTTAATTTAAAATTTAAATTATTTCAAATACAGTTGTGTTCTAAAATTATAATAATATTTTTTGGTTTATTTAGAGATATTCATAGTGTGTTGGACATAGCAATGCCATTATGTGAAAATAGAATTACTACTCTGATGATTACGTTAACATGTAATTTTACATGAAAATACATTGTGTTCTAAACAACTACAGATGTGTTCTAATAATTAAGTTTGAATAAATTTAGAAAGATCTACATAAGTTTGAACAAATTTTATATTCGAGGAACATCAAGTTTCAATTGCTAAATAAATGTTCTAAAATAAATATTAAAAAGTTAAATTTAAAATACACTAAATCAAAATTTCAAATTAAAAAAAGGGTAAAGTATAGTAATGGTCATTGAACTTTTCTAAAGCTTTCATTTAGGTCCCCCAACTTTTAAAACTTACAATACAACCCTCCAACATTTAGTCCGTTTGCAATATAGTCCCCGACATAACCGACCGTTTGACGTCGTTAGTACGTTTGCAATATGGTCACTGAACTTTTCAGCCGCTTGCATTTAGGTCCCTCAACTTTTAAAACTTACAACACAATCTTCAATTTCATTCTAAACCCTAAATTCCTTTTCGATCTCAAATTTCCTTTTTCGATTCTCTCTTCTCATTTCCAGCATAACTTTTCATTCGGGGATGCATGGGGATACATGGCGGAAAATTGAAGAACAAAAACCAAACGAGAGTGCATGCGAGCGAAAGAGACTAAGAGGTGAATGCGCTGTTTGGAATTTCATTATATTTGATCATCTGTTGGAAAATCTTTAACTACAAGGATTAAACGAATAAATTATTATATACCATTTATTCAAAATAATTCCAGCTTTGTTGATGACTTTCAATAATAATACTTAATTCATCTTAGTAGTATTTGTCAACTATGTATTTCTAACCCTATTTTTTCTCACAAGCATTTCATCGAACATATATGCTTCACCTGAGATGACTGTATCTAACATTACATCTTGAATCGTTGATGGTCCCGATAGTCCCTTGGTCGGGTCTTCTCTCAATGGACCCTTATTCAAGTCAATACATCCACATAATTCAAAGTTAGATTAGAATTTCTCATACATCCCCGACTTAAAAGTTACACTGGAAATGAGAAGAGAGAAGCGAAAAAGAAAATTCGAGATAAAAAAGAATTTGGGGTTTAGAATGAAATTGGAGATTGTGTTACAAGTTTTAAAAGTTGGGGGACCTAAATGCAAGTGCCTGAAAAGTTCAGTGAGCATATTGCAAACGTACTAACGGCAGTGCAACGGCGTCAAACGGCCGGTTACGTCGAGGACCATATTGCAAACGACTAAATGTTGGAGGACTGTATTGTAAGTTTTAAAAGTTTGGGGACTTAAATGAAAGCTTTAGAAAAGTTTAGTGACAATTACTATACTTTACCCTTAAAAAATGTAAACACTTGATATTCATGAGCATATTTTTAAATTTTGAATACAGATGATAAGAAAAGAAAGATGAGGGCATACATACTTGCGCGAAAATACTATCTGCACGTGTGTGAGTTTATTCAAACAAAGTTCAGGGACTGAATGCCTACTTCTATCTTCTTCTTTTAAAAAACCTAACAAGTGGAAAATAGAAACACACAAAACAAAGTTGATTGGTTAGTGGAAGCCTCCTAAGATCCACATGACAAAAGGCATAAAACCAAGTCCCATGCACTTTATCAAAGGGTAAAAGGACAAAATGCCATACAACTTCACATAAAAGGCACAGAGTTAGAGGACCACAAACATGGTATTATCTATTTATGGTCGCCCACTATACAGGTAAATTCCAAATGAAAGCGATCTAAAAAACCCTAGCAAGACATATCCGGTTTACTCGTGTTTAATATGAGTATCCAGAGATAGGTATGAAAATATGTTACTTCAAATACAAGAAAAAAAGTTTCAAAAAAAAATGGGACATTTGCATACGGGACACGTAACATATCCGATATTTTATCTCCCAAATCTGTGTAACATAAGAATAGCCATTGAGAACAGATATCCGAAGAAACACAACCAGAATGATAATTGATGCAGCATGGTAACAATTCTATACAATCTGGATAGACCGAGTTTTCGATCACATTGGTATACATCTCAATCATTGGAATCAAGTCTTTCATAAAAAAAATAGCACGGAGATGGTTTTATCTTGTTCTATACACGTGACACAAAATGAACAAGAAAAGAAAGACGATGAATGCGTTCACGGATGAGCTTATCGGCTAAAGCAAAAACGCTTACAGAAAGAGAGATGTTGTGCCAAGTAAAAAATGAATCAAAATGCTTGTAAATTATTTGATTAGGTTTTTTTTTGTTTTTGTTTTTATAAGAATTAGGTTTTTTTTTATGGATATCCCTCTAAGAGTCTAATGTTTCACACTAATAACTTGAACAGAAACTCCTTACAATCTGAGAGAAAATTGATTCCGGATAATACGAAGAAACCGTAAGGACAAGAAGAAGAAGCAGCCCTGCTAGGCATTCTGGCAGCTGAAAAGGTTATATAAAGGAAAACTGGAAAAAATATTCATAACCTATTTTGATGTGCCACTACCGGTACAATTTTTTCGGAGATGCATGGTATGTTTAATCGGAATCAATCCTCCAAAGTATATATCCCACAACCTGATTGTATACCTCACTCAAATGCCAAGAAAGGAACCTAAAATGTTCACTACTAAAATAAAACAGAACAAAAAAAAAATCAAATCAAATCGGATCTCAAACCTTACAGAAAATCGCTTGTAAACTGCTCGCTTCAAATGTATTACCAAATCAATAACCCGAAAATTCATTCACTCTACATAATAACTTCCGATATCCGAATAACAGATCTCCTAGGCAGCAATTCCTGCATATGAAACAAACAGATAGGCTAATTAACAAAAAGGCAGCAACTAGCATTCCCCTCTCAAGGTTCAACATATCAGGCATATATAAAATGCTTGTATTATTGAAGTTCTGGTCCACTTATAAAGTTAATGTTCCCGACTGATTTCTTCCGAGTTATTTACGACATCAGGGAAGTCGGATAAAGTAAGTGACACCAATGGATTCTGTCGTGGTACCACAAGAAGAGTACATTTAGTCGGCTTTACTTAGGGGATGTGAAACAAGACATAAACAACTAAAGGTAATCTTCAGAGTCCTTTAGAATCAAATAGGCACAAAACAAGTAGAATCTCCATCTAGAAAATAAAATAATATTGAAAAAGAAGAGTATGATCTTCATTTTAACATCCGAACTCTATAAAGTTGAAACAAGTTTGTTCCAAATGGCTTTATCCTTATTCTCTTTGACTCGCTCTGCTAATCAGATGCAAAAAAACGAGTTTTAAGTATAGGTACCAAGCATTATAGACACCAAAGCAATAGATTCCAAACATCAATAAACTATGACTGCAATTACGTAATTGAACTTTGAACTACGGAAGTAGTTATTTCCATCCAGTTGAATCTTAGAGTAGACGTAATGTAAATTCATAAGCGATTTCTAAAGTGTCCACTTCAAGAAACTAAATAGAATATTACCTCTATTGGTCTGTCTATTACCAACACTGTAACTTCCAACATAGTCCTCGGATGTTCTTGCAGCAACTTCTGAGGATATATTGTCAAGCCCATACCCGAATGAGTCAGAACCATCCAAGTCAGGAGTTGCAGACCGCCAAGTTGGGTCACCATAAACTGAACCACCACGGTAAAGATCCCCATAGGACCCCTCAAAATTACCCGTTGATCCAGCAAATGATGATGATGGAGCTGCAACAGTGCCAGTGTTTCTTCCGTATCCTGCCCTTGCAAAACCAATGTTATCATTGGTACTCACATAACCAGAATTCCCACCGGTGTTACCTCCACTTTGCATAGGCAGAGAAGGGCTCCAATTAGCCCCACTATTTCCCAAAGCACTAAAATTCCCACTTGCAGTCCCCAAGTCACTCTCAGGGCCGGAAGAATTTGTGGCATTGCCAAGGCCTCCATTTCCCCAAACATTACGAGTAGGGGAGCTCAAACTAGGATAATTTCTTCCAGTTCCAACACCATAGCCAATAGGAGTGCTAAACCTGTTTGGATTCCCATTATAATAGGGGCTAATTATCCGCCCATACCCCAGACTGTTGGCAAAGTTGGAACTCCCACCATAGCTCGGGTTCATTGCTTGTTCTATATTCATACCAATTCCATATCCGGTGGTGTTAAATGGAGGAAGCCCTGTTCGAGCACTAGAGAGAGGATTAAACCTACCATCCATCCTGACTCCAAAGCCTCCTAGAGGGCTTAGATTATATCCTTGAGGATAATTATTGAGGATGTTGGCAGCCCGACTCAAACCATAATTATATCCTAAAACAGGGCTACGGCTGGGGCCTGGAGATAGTTCTTTAGGGACTGCCCTCTTGACCTCAACCAGTTTACCATTGAGTTCGTGAAATGTTTTGTGAAGGACTCTGTCTACTGCTTCCTCTGAATCATAAGTGATGAAGCCGAACCCTCTCGGCCTTTGTGTGATATGATCATACATCACTACAACATCAGTAATTGTACCAAACTGATCGAAGTAATTCTTAAAGTCACTCTCAGTGACTGTAGACGCTAAACCTCCCACAAAAATCTTTTTTGTGCGACCAGGTGCGGGAGATCCAGCGATGCCACCAATGTTCCTGTTTAAATTGTTTTGGTCATCTCTAGGGACAGCCTTCTTTGCCTCAACCTGCAAACCAATGAGCCAGCAAGTTTAATTAAACAATTGCATAACATTTTCTGTCCCTACCTATCAATTGGATAGAAACAATGATCTCACCGTACGACCGTCGATCATATGCTTATCCATAATTACTCTCTCGGCAACAGCAGGATCAGCAAAGACAACGAAACCGAAGCCACGGGCACGACCGGTGACACGATCTCTCATTATCATTGCCTCCACCACTTCTCCATACTTCCTGAAATACTCCTTGAGACGTTCCTCATCAGTATCCCAAGATATCCCACCAATGAAGAGTTTACCAAGATCTGATTCCATCTTATCTGCAATCATCAATCACCATTTTCCCAATCTAAAAATCTAAACTTTTTCTCGGCGCGATTGGATTCAAAGATTATATTTTCAAATTAAACCAGAACTCTAACAACAACAATTCAGCAAATGAAATTCTTGGACAAGTTTAAAACAAGCAGCCCATGAATTATCAAATCAGCAGCAGCAGCTACAAATGATCTATCAACAGATCAAAATGTGAACAACAACAACAATCAAACAGGATTATTAAAAGAAACAACACACCTTTCGATGTGAATTATAGACAGAATCCGATCAAAGAAAACTGGGTAGTTGTCAAATCCAATCTAGGATCATCTGAAAAACTTCATGCACCAATCAGAGAACAACCCAGAGTTCCTGAAGATAAAAAAAAACAACGAAATTTGAGATCAAATTATGTGGATCAAGACAAAGTAGAAGTGTGTAGAAAAATATCAGGAAACAGAGAAGAAAAGATGGAAAAAAATTACCATAATGGAAATAATCAAGATCTACGATGATGAATGATGACAATGGAGACAGAGTTTAGCTCTTTCTATTCTTCTGCTGTCTCTTTTCTATTTTTAATTATATCAAAATAAAGTAATTTGAGGAGAAAGCAAGACAGAAAAGATAGAGGGGAAATATATATATATATATATATATATATATATATATATATATATATATATATATATATATATGTTGGAGAGAGATAGAGATTGGAGTATGCAAATGCTTAAAGCATAATTGGAGTTGCCTCGTAAATGGCAGGAGAAAGTTATGTAATTTAATGAGGGTAATTTATGGAATAATATTCATTTAATATTTATTTAGTTAAATAGTATTCAAACCATTTTTTTTTGAAGAAATTATACTTTTTAATGAAAATGCATAAAAATCGTTTTTTGAAGGACATAATTTATAGAGTATCTTTTTATCAATATGGTTATTTTACAAATGAAGATGCATCCATTTATTGAAATTTTTAGATACATTATCTCGTCAATTAATGTATCCTCTAGTCAGTCATCACTTCTTAATAAGATTATTGACAGATTCAAGAGATCTATCAAGATTAAATTTATGAATCGATAGTTACATTTATTCATTTTATTAATTTATGAATATCAATCGTGATCATGGCCTACATACATGTATAAGGATCAATATATAAACTTCTATGTTAAGTATGAGAGAGGATCTCCTCTTTATCTTTTAATCGTGTTCACTTACTCTCTTTTTATTCTTTTTCAATTATTATAAACGTCATCGATAGGTCGTTTAATCACCAATTACGATTCTCCGCTTAAACTAAAAGGATGAATCCACCATTACAATTTCTTTGTTTCCGTCAATACTATCTAAAGCTATTTGAGTAAATTGAATGCGAATGACCACGGTGCAATGACACTTGTTTCGGTCGCTGTATTTGCAGTGGACCTGACTCATCATCATGATTATGTTGTCGAAGTTTCAGAAGAGTGGTTGTTCAGATTCTTATACATAAAAAATGCTATCGCTGCATGAATCATGCTCCCTGATTGACTCCGTTGATCGTCATGCAAATGCAGAGGTAGACAACCACCAACACCACTGGTTGTGGTCTCCGTCGGTTCACTTCGTGGAGAGGGTCCTCCAGAGATGTGTCGTATTAGTCGATGTTTGAGGAGGTGACTTTCCATGTCAGCTTTCAAATGTTGTGTTTGTTTGAGAACCAAGATGCACGCTATCATTTCATAGCTACCCTTTGTTTATTTGTTTTCGGCTTGAGAACTGTTTGTTGGATCGAATTTAATATCAACTAATAGTTACTTTTAAAAGTAAAACTATTGTCACTGTATCAAATAACTTGTCCCTCTAAAAGAATTTATTAAATGATTATAATAGTTAAAAAAATATTATTTTTCTTAGATACTTCGAGTTCATGCAATAATGTCTATAGAATGTATATGCATTCATTATCAATGTGCGTATTATTCTTCTAAAGATTTCGAGTGAGTATTATTCTCCCTAAAGATTTCGAGTTCATGCAACAATATCTACAGGACGTATACACATTCATTGTTAATTGGTTAAGAGAATTATGAACATTACTACCATATGATCACTCCTTAAAATATAAAATAACTTAACTCTGTTAATTTAGGATTGGATTTAGTGATTAATGTTATTATTCATTATGATGGATACTTGAACGGAATTCGATGAATTCTGAGTCGATATAATCTATTATTTATTTTTTCCAATAAGGTCCCTATTTGATCTAATAAAAATAATATATATATATATATATATATATAGAGTATATATATATCTGATATCGAATCAAATGAAATTTTTCTAAATTCAAGTCAGGTTGGGTGACAGGAGATGTTATAATCAATTTAGGTTCGGTGTATCAAAAACTCGATCCGACCTATAACCAACCATTCATAAACGACTGAATTATTAAAATACCAATCATACAAAAAAAAAGCTATAAACTGTAAACAAATTTTAACTTTATATTTATGTAAATCCCTTAATCAGGAGCAGATTTATCAATCAGTCAGCAATCATAGACTGAAAGATTATTCATGTGACATAAGTAACTGAATATTGCAACAAAACGAAACCCTAAAATCAGCTGTTCTCAAAATTTTGATTCCATCAAACCATCTAAGGATGTTGGAAGCTTGCCTACATGTAGGACAAAAGAACTGACAAGTTATTTTGTCAAATATTTAAATAATGCGGTGAAAGATGCAATTCATCAATGTATAATTTATCAGCAATTTTTTTTTCTTTTTTCCCTTTTACTGGCAAAAATTGAAGCTTGAAAACTTGTTCATATTCTTTCGATTCCATCAACTATACATAAATATGCCCTTATCGCCGCCAGAAGCGACCTTGTTGTTGCCTTTGTTCTTGCTTTTGCCTGTGTTACCATTGTTCCAAATCAAAAGGCGTTTGTCGAACAATATTTCACCGATGTTATCGAGATTGAAATTGCAAAACTGAGATGCAAAGGTAAGAAAGAACTTAACCTCTGATACTCTTTAGAACGCTTGAGAAACTCTTTCGCAATATCTTTTCTTTCGTAAGATTGTAAGACTTGTCTGATATCAGGTGGACTATTCCGGGCTACATCTGTTGAAAAACCAAAACAGATAAAACTAACCAAGAGAGACTGTTTAGATCGATCAACATTAACCACACTGGTCAGCAAGCATACCATGTTATAGATTTGAACAATGGCACCAAGCAAGGGGAAAAGAAACTGCATAAAACTTACATTCAAGAAATGGAATAAGATCCAAAAGTGTCGTATCCTCGCCCTCGAGTTTGAATGGCTTAATAGGGACACAGTTTTCAGGTTGAAGGCTAGACTCAAACGCATGAGCACTCACATATAAGATCTTGGCTGGATCCCTGTTGAGCTTTGAAAGATCCTGCCAACACCAATCATTTCTTAAAAGAGTGCTCGAGCTCTTAAAGACACTCTCGTAGATCAATACATTTCATACAGCATAAAACTGAGAGGAAATACAAAGCTAAAAAGTAATCAACTATAACATACTCTATAATGCTTGCCGTTCTGATATTTGGTATCGCCCCTTGATAGTCTATATCGTATACAATGGTTAGGATCCAACCTTTCGCAGACAGGATCAACGTACTGGATGAGCCAAAATGAATAAAAGATTAAATTAAATTGCTGGTAACATCAATTATCCAATACTTATGTATTCATATTGTTGTCACAACGAAGGAGCTTAAAGTACCATATTCATCTGGTCAGAATACACAACAATTTCGTAGTATTTTGCCAGATGTTCCAAAAAGGCATCAACTCCAGGTCTTTTGAAGGTACGCCAGCCTCTCTCTCGCTTTTCCAACCAAAAAGGAGAAAAAGAATTACAAACATTTGATGTGAGTTTAATAAAACAAAACAGAAAAAAATGTTTATAAGGAAAATATAAAATAGTTTTTGAAGTCAGAATATTGCCTTCCAATCTGTATAAAGTAATGTCTCATTTAGATCCAGGACAAGCGTAAAAACATGTTGTTCTTGAGGATGCAAATCAGGAAGAAGCTTATCTGAGGTTGGTTCAGTAAATTCCTGAAACATGAGATACAGTATAAAAATAAATAAAAAATGAGAGCTTCATGCTAATATAAAGAAGAAAAAACAAAAGATAGGAAGGCGGTAACATAAAAAAAAAACAGAGAAGAGGAGAGCACTCACCGACACATTTTCTTCCACTAACTCCTGAGATCCAGATAAGATTCGAGTGCTTTTGCTGGAACTGAAATTTTACAAGAAAAGAAGCCATAAGCAAATAGGAATGGAAGCAAAACATGTAAACCAGACGATTGTTGAACAAGTTAACAAAGAGTAATGAGCACCGAAAAATGAACTCGTTTTGCTGGCTCAATAATCTTATGATGACGTAACCCAATTATTCTAAAGGAACAATTATGGACAGTTAACTAAAAAGGCTAAAACAAAATGTAAAAAAAACTCTGATATCAAAATATTTTTCTAGTAATTAGATTGGCATACAGAAGAAAGAGATAGAGAAAATTGCAGCTATGAACAAAGAAAGGAGCAATAAGAAATAAAGAAATATCATCACCTGTCATAGCAGGAGAGTAAAGTAAGCCTCGATATTTCTGAAAAAAGAGATGGAAAACTGATTCATTCACAGAAGCAACAAAACAATGACTATATCAAATTAATAGGACTTAGAAAATGTGCAACATATATCCATTCATATGCGGCATAACTGATATCAACACACTCACCGAATCAAAGCCACCGATCATACAGGAAATGACCTATGGGGCACAATGATGGATGACTTTTTTGTGATTATTACAAATTTTAGCATCTAAACTATTTTCCTACAAATAGAAATGAAATTGTAGCAAGATATTATAACTAATTAAATAGAAATGCAGAAGAAATCGATAGCATATGAATGAGAATCAAATTATACGTCTACAAGTTATATAATTAAACAAATTGTACACGGCATTAATCAAATACTAAGCTAAAATGAAAAATTGATTTTAAAAAATTAAAAATCCAAACAAACTCAAACATACATCGACAGCAGATGCATCTTCACTCGGAGCAAAACTTGCTGCAGCCCGCAATGCCTTTGCCTTCTGATCTACTTCCTCGTACGAACACACTGTAAAACGAATTAAATTTTAAAAAATAAACATTTTTAATCATATTCAAAACCCACATTTTAAACAGGGATGCAAATTAAATCACAAATGATCCAATCTTAATCAAAAGAAGAAGAAAAAAACTTACTGTAAGAGAGATAACCAGCATAGCCAGCAGTTCCTGTAATAACCGCGATGAGCCCGTACTTGAGAAAGCTCCAAGCTTTTCCTCCCGAAGCTTGTGGGGCAGCTTCAGGATCCGGATGAGGACGAGGAGTCTGAGATTGATCGGAAAGAATGGATTGTGAAGCAATGATCGTTTCTCGAGCTGCATTTGAAGAAGAAGAATCGACTCCTGAACTTAAAAACCTTCGATTAAAGAGGTTTGACCTGCATTTATTTGAAAGTACACGAGATCGAATAACAATCGAAGACATTTTCATTAGGGTGCTGGTTGGTTTGGTTTGTTTGATGAAGTTTCCAGTAAGGGCTTTTTTACAGATCGAATTAGCGATGAATTCTACACGCTGATGTTAAAAATGGACGTTTGGAAGCTGGTTTTGGTCAATCTTATGCTAGAATAGTGGAATCTACGTGGGAATGGAGCTGATCTCTCCGATACTTTGTCTCGTTTAATCGTGAATAGGGATGGGTTAGGATACGACTCGACGGGTTTTTTTCGTTTTGATTCGATTGAGTCATAATTTTAAAAAAAATTAAATTGACTTGGGTCGAGTTTTTTAGAGGAGAAGTTCGGGTTTGATCGGATTTGAATTTATGATCAAAAATTTGACTCTACTCAACTCAAAAAATAATATAACTTTATCTTATATATTTTTAAAGATAATTGCAGTAATATATCACTTTATATTATTTTTCTAATTAGATCTTTATTTTATTAAACAAAATTCATAATTTTTATAAATATATTTATTTTTGATCGGGTTAGATTTGAGTTCGAGTTTTATCTCAAAAACTCAAGTCGGGTTTTGGGTCGGGTGAAATCACCCTAAACTTAGGTGGAGGAGATCTATTTTTCTAGTTAGGTAGGTTTTAGTCGAAAACTCAACCCAACCAGATCCATGCTCATCTCTGGTCGTGATCAGGAACGGTCACTGATCGGGTTAAATTGAGTTTTTAACATTATTCATATTTGATTTAAATGTAATATTTCTTCATCCGTCATTTAATTTAAACTTTAAAAAATCATATGATTTATTTATTTTTAATGAAAACTCGTACTTGACTTGTTCCAATATATATATATATATATATATATATATATTTTATTAGATAAAATTAAAATTCTAAACGGAAAAATAAATAGAAGGATATTACAATAGTTATGTATGGAGGTTGATTATATTATTATTTTTGATTGGTATGTCAGTAAATGAACTGAACGAACATGAACATACACATATTCGTTAAAATGTAGTTTGTTCGTGTTCGTTCATTTAAATGATAAACGAATACAAATGAACGAACGTAAATGAATATAAATGAAAATATATATTTTTTTCTTTCCTAACAATTTTAGGATTATATTTTATTTAATTGTCTTGAGCTTTTTTTATTTGTATTTAAAATTAATTGAATTCTAAAATTTTATGGGTATCAAATTAAAATTTATTGGGCTTTAATATTTTAAATGGGTCTAGAGAGATTCTGCTAAACATAAATGAACGCAGATACACGAACATTAACGAATATAAACAAACATAAATGAACGAACATATTATCGAACGTTCACAAACGTAAATGAACAAATGAGCCATCTGTTCATGTTCGTTCATTTAATTAAACGAACACAAATTCTTGTTCATGTTCGTTCGTTTAATAAATAAACGAACATAAACAAACTTCCCGCCGAACGGTTCACGAACAGTTCGCTAAACGTTCGGTTCATTTACAGGCCTATTGATTGGGTATTTTTATAAGGGTAAAGTATACAAATGACCCTCTGACTATAGGATTATGTTTTGTTGAGTCCTCTAACTTCTAAAAGTTACAAAATGGTCATTTAGCCATTCATTATGTTCCAAACTCATCATTTTCCATTAAAAAATTGACGACAGCCTGAGCTGGACGTTAACATGCTAACTGAGATATGATAAAATTTGTTATCATAATCTCAAACGACTATCATAGCTTAGCAAGCATGTTAACGTCTAATTTAGACGACCATTAATTCTTTAACAAAAAGAACGAGTTTGGAAAATAATGAATAGTCAGATAACCATTTTATAATTTTTAATAGTTGAAGAACTCAGCAAATCAACACCCTATAGTATGGGGACCAATTTGTAACTTTTAATAGTTGAGGAACATAATAAAATAATATCCTATAATAGGGACCATTTGTTTACAATTTAATATCTATTTAATATGTTCGATATTGACGATTTTAAAAGGATTATAATAATAATAATAAATATACAATTTTTGTAAAAGAATCTATAACAGATATTATATTATATTCACTAAGATTAATACAAAAATCATTTGAAACCGAATTTAAAATATAATGTCAATTAGTAACAAAGGGTTATTATTTACACGTGGTAATATGCTGAAAATATGGACAAATTCATACATTATATATGATATTCACTTTTAAAATTTAATTAATCAAAAGCCGGAAATAATTATGCTATTGTGGACCTACTTGAATAATTGCAAAATTACATTGTCAACAAGGACCATGTTCTGAGTTTTTGTTTTTAGAAAGGCATTATTTCTTATATTCTTATCCATTTTGGATAAGAATTTCCACGTCGGAATTTTCTTTTGTAACATTCGAGTTTCATATTGATAATTTATCTACAAACTTTTGTAAATAATGCGAGGAAGCGTGTTGAACCTTTTTCTTAGAGTGAAAGATTCCGTATTTTATTTACAATTTAATTATCGATATTTAATTTATCTCAGATTAAATATTATAAATTTTATTACGATTGTATTTATTTCGATATTCAAATTTAAAGAGTTTAATGTTTTATCTCATAAAATGAAAGAATTGTTGATAATTTATTTACAATTTTAATGTTCAAATTTACAAGTAAAAATTTTGAAACCAAAATTATAATTAAGTAAAGGTGTGAGATTAGAAGGTAAAACTTGTGAAAAAATAGTTGCTTTTTTAAGAGAAAAAAATAGTTCATTTTAAAAATTGAAAAAGCGGTACACCGTTACTTTCAATTCATGTAAACAAAATAGAAAATTACAAATTATATGAGTTGGGATTTTAAATATTATTTTATTGTTTAAAATAAAAGATGCACTAACGAAATTCACCTTTTAAGTATTTGATGTAAAGAAACACATATTTCGAAATTTAATTTTTATGATTTATGTTTTTAGTTAAATAAGCATTATTTCAAAAACTAATTAGAAACGAGCGTTGAATAAATAATATTTAGGTGTTTTTTAATATAGAAAAACCGATAACGAGGCCTATAGATATGAGTAAACATATTAATTATAACTCATGTTCAAAATTCAATTAAATTAATCAAAATCAAAAGTGAAATGACTCGATTTAATTACACAAGACAATATTCCAAATATATTCAACACAAATACGAAATGACTTAAAAAAGTAATCTAAAATAATTTAAACCAGAGTAATTAAAACTTGAAATAACTCATCTGAACAAACATAACTAAAAAAAATTTTAAAATCTAAACTGATTCAATCATTGATATAGAGTATATACATGATTATGATTATTATTCTAAAGAAACATAAAGAACTTGAATATCATGATAGTGGTAAAATGGGATTAGAAAAAGTAAATCATGTTAAATTTCAACATTTTGTGAAACTTCAAGGGCATAGCTGCGTATTTTCCCATAAAACACTGTGCATGTAAAATATAGGGTAAACTACTTCAAATACCATTCACATTTAGGCTCGGGCTCGTTTATGCCACCAATGTTTCAATTTTACCAATTTTAACATTAAAGTTTAAGTTTAACTGTAATTATGTCACTCCACTGTTAATGGCTTAACGGCACACGACATGGCATCTCCGCGCCGTGACGTTACTGACGTGATTTCCTCACCAAACGATATCGTTTTGACATGACTGTATTTGGTGCTAAAAAAATCCAAAACCTTTTAGAATAAAGGGAAAGACTTAACCATTGTGCTAACTTAAATTGCTGATATAATTCTACAAACACAATATACATGACACGAGTCATCATTCCAAAAGTTACTTTCTAAGAAACCTATTAAATTATTAAAATTCACAAAAAAAACACCTTATATTCCATAATACTTAAAAAAACTCCTAAATTCTTAAAATTCCAAAAAAATCATAAACTCCCTAAAAATGAATCTTATGAATTTTAGGAATTACGATTTAAAGTTTATGATTTTTTGGGAATTTAGGATTTTTTTGAGATTTTATGAAATTAAATGTATTTTTTTGGGAATTTTAATAATTTTATGTGTTTTTAGAAAAATAACTTTTGAAATGCTTATTCGTATATTATGTTTGTAGAATTATTTTAAAATTAAGTTGACACAATTATTAAGTCTTAACCTTTGCTTCAAAAGATTTTAGGTTCAAATTCCTTGAAAAGCATTGCTAAATTTTATCGAACAAAATATAAAAGGGTTTGAATTTTTTTCCTTTAAAAAAACGAAGGAAAATAATAATACAGTACTGACATTTTTTTTATTTTATTCCCTTAAACAAAATAGAGAAAAATACCTTTCACAATTATTATTTTTATTTGATCTTTCTCTGTGCAAAACCAGAGAAATTGATGAGAAGGAGAAGAAAAAGAAAAGATGGCGTGCAAGTGTGGAGGCTACTACTACACTTTGAACGCAAAAGCGAGCTTCGATCGCGACTTGACCAAAACGAGGAAGTTTCATCTCCGGAACGTTTCGGTGATCCGCATCTTCACCAGCGGCTTCTTCCGCAGTAAATGGCGATCCATTGCCGGTAAACGTCGCATCTTGAGGTCGGTGCCTGATATTTTCATGATAATTTGTCATTTTCAGCCTTCCTGTTTGATTACCGAGAAAATTTAAGAAAATTAATTTTTCGGTATCCGTGCTTGATTTTTTTTGGCCTAATGTTATTAGTTTTAATAATCGAAGAGCTGATTGTAAGCGTTTATTTTGCGAGAATATTTAGGTTTTTCTTATCTTAGAGCTGTACATTGAATTTAATCGTTGGCAATAAAATAAGAGAACAAGGAAAATTGTTGAATTGATAAAATTCGAAATAAGTTTGTGTTAGAGCTGAAATATCAAATTAAGTGACAATTTTATACTTTATTAAATCATAAGAGAGAAATAATTACGATTCAGCTCTAACAAGAAAAAGAAGGAAGAAAACACTTGTAAACTGTAAAGCTATGTATATTATCAAAATTTTGAATTGATAAGGTCACTGTTTTGACTGTTAGACGTGTAGCTAATCAGCGATTAGGAAAAGTTGTTCTGCTTCGTTTATATTTTATGGCAAAGTTACGGGAAAAAGGATGAAAATTATTTCATCGACTCACTTCCAGTAGTTAGTATACTGTTTTCTTTAAAAGCAAAGCTTATGTTTCTGGTTGTTACTGAAATGTAATTATCTTAGTGTAATGAACTAGTTGTGTGGCTTTGTTGTGGCTGACGTGTTTCTGAGTTCTGTGATACTTCTTTTTCCTTTTAATGTTCAGGGGAAGGGATTGTTTCTGTTCATACAAGTTCCTGCTTGGGTTGCTTGGATTGCAGTGATATAATATTATATAGCAAACTTAACTAATTCAAAAGTTTACGGCCTTTTCTTTACCTGAATTATATACCATGCCCTGATGTAGAAGTACTGATTTCTTGCAGCATGGACGCTCGAGAGAAATCGAGATCAACGATATTGGAATCATCAAAAGATAAGAGGGTGCCTATTTTTGTAATGATGCCTGTGGATATATTCACTCTTGATGCCTCTGGGTGTCTGAGGATTAGAAAGTAAGGTTTTGGTATTACATCTGCTTGGTTATCTATATATGGTTTAGCTTTCCTTAGACTCATTGTCTGCCTCATCTTATCCAATATAAGGTCAATATAACCACCTTTGTCCTGATTTTTTTTAAAGACACCTTTGTCCTGATTAACATGCTTATTATAGGATCTATTTTTTTCTTTTCGATATATTAGATCTTATATATTAAGCCTGGTTTTGCTTTCAAATATAAAATGGTTTCTATTTTGGTCTTTGTTGTTTCAGACTCAAGGCCTTAACTGTATCTCTAAAAGCACTCAAGTTGGCAGGTGTTCATGGAATTGGAATTGAAGTCTGGTGGGGAATAGTGGAGCGTTTTTCACCTTTTGGCTATGATTGGTCTCTGTATGAAGAACTTTTTAAATTGGTTTCTGATTCAGGGTTGAAGTTGCATGTTGCTTTGTCTTTTCACTCAAATATTCACTTGTCTACTGGAAAAGGGGGTTTGAGTCTTCCACTGTGGATTTTGGAGGTTTGTCATTTACTTGTTATCTGCTATGCAGTTGCCACTGAGTTATAATTGTAGGGTTGCTTTGCTAAGGTTTATTTTGGTGCAACATATTAGACTCTTAGCACTCTTGCCATCCTATCCATCAAGTGATTTAATAAGATAGGATGGGAAAATGCTAATTTTTTCCTCAACCACCAATTCCATTTGCTAGGTGATTTACTTTTGTTATCCTGTAAGTTAGACTGCCTTATATCTTCCAGTATGTCTTAAGCTGCTCCAGTGAAAAGATTATGAGATCAGAAGTATACAAAGAGTACCTTATTTAGAATTACATTATGGTACTGCTAACTGCTACCTTTTCCTTTTGCTCTCAGATTGGTGATGTAAATAAAGATATATATTATAGAGATCAACATGGGTTCTCCAACAATGATTATCTCACACTTGGGGTGGATCACATTCCTCTGTTATCTGGCCGGACTGCGCTCCAGTGTTATGAAGATTTCATGCTTAGTTTTGTTAACAAATTTGAATCCTTTATTGGAAATGTAATTGAAGAAATAAGCATTGGTCTTGGTCCATCTGGAGAACTTAGGTACCTTATGGTTCTTATGCCATTCTTTTTCTTTTTGTTCAAACTGTGAAGTTCTTGTTGAAACATGATATGAAGTCATTGCATCATTTTCCTAGTGCAGGTATCCTGCTCATCCTTTTGGTGACGGTAGATGGAAATTTCCTGGCATTGGTGAATTCCAGTGCTATGATAAGTACATGTAGGCATAAACATTTTCCATCCTGTGATACAAACTCAAGTGTTTCAGTATTCTCAAGATAGTTTTACTTACAGGATGGAGGACTTAAAGATGGCTGCATGCCGAGAAGGAAAGCCTCAATGGGGGGACAAAGGGCCACAGAATGCTGGTTGTTACAACAGCGTTCCATCAGGGGTGCCATTCTTTGAAGAGGGAAAGGAGAACTTTCTATCTGATTATGGCCGTTTCTTCCTGGTACCATACGTTATCTGTAATATTTGCATACCAGATTTATGTCTGTACATTGTGCAGATTAATATTCATGCACCAGTACTACATGTACTGCTACTATACATTAACTCAGAGGACTCATACCATCCATTTGAATTTAATGCATTGACAATATATTTGAAATATAGAATTGTGGTACTGGCCACTGGGTTTCTTGATGGTTTATTGAGATGTTATTTATGGTCAGGATTCAGTATGGCATTTTTATTTTCTAAGAAGTTACTCGTATACTAAAATGATAATGTATGAGGTAGAGCTCCTTCCGGTTGAAGTTGTTGTTTCTTTATCAGTAGCTATCTAATTATTTCAGAAATGATAAAATAATGGTTGACCCCAAGTTTATCTTAGTCATATACTCTTAGGTAAGTTTTTATAGGGAAAACTGTGTTTTGCTAATAACATCTTTCTTTCAGAAATCCAATGTGTAAAGGCTGTCTCACATTAAACATGATTACGGAAACAAAATTACTCAGAATTTACGATCCCGGTTTTGGAATGATCTTTTGCAGGAATGGTACAGTGGTAGGCTAATTTGTCATGCAGATGCCATTCTTGCGAAAGCTGCAAAGATACTGAAAAAATACCAAGAAAATGAGCAAACTTCTGTTGTGTTGGTGGCTAAAATTGGTGGAATTTATTGGTGGTACCAGACTCTATCACACCCTGCTGAACTTACTGCTGGTTACTACAACACTGCCCTCAGAGATGGCTATGATCCAGTCTTCTCAGTGTTGTCTCGCCATGGAGCTGCTTTGCATATTCCGTGAGATATCATCACTATCTAGTTCCCCCCCCCTTCTTTTTTAGATATGTTTTTGTTTGGTTGGGTTTCCTTTTCTAAAACTTTCTGCATTATCCATTTAATGACTGAAAATAGTTTTGGTGCAATATTTGGGGTAAACTGAGACTTGCCTGCAAAATACAGTGGGCTGATTGATATACAAGGCTGTGAATCTCCTGGAAAACCCAACGTTGAATCTCCTTAATGAATTTTTTATCTTGTAGAAGTTTGGAATCAGTTTGTTCCTTTTTGCAGATTGATCGCATCTTGAAGTTAAAATTTACGACTTGTAATATAGATATTGGTCGCATCAATAATTGCAGTTTGCCCTGTTTTTTTGGTTGCATTTATATTGGTTTTAGATATTTAGCCATTTCCTTCCTGCATTTTCATTTCTGTAGCTTACCTTGCAGCTGCTTAGAGATGATGGACAGTGAAACCCCACCAACCTATCTCTGCAGTCCTGAAGGATTACTGAACCAGGCACGAGTTCTGTTTATTGACCAAATTTTCTTTGCTTCTTTGACCTAGAATTTTGTGATTTTTGTCATTGCAATTTTAGCTTCTTAAATCTGCAAATTGTACTGTTCCTTTACCTGAATTTATTTTGTAATAGATTTTAAAAGTTTGTGGTAAAGTACTTTGTCATTTTCCTTTATGCCTATAGCGACCTGTCAATTTGTGTCTTTCTTCATGTATTTTGTCATGTTGTTTATGGTCATATTTTAGTTGTTTTTCTGTGTTGTGTCTAATATTGGCAAGATTTATGTGATGCTATTTAAGTTACTATTTAGCTGAATTAGTTTACAAGTGTAGCCTCTTACCATATGGCCCCTCTCAAAAAGAAGAGAAGGTTATATTGTTATATCTCCAACTTAGCTGAATTAGTTTACAAGTGTAGCTTCTCACCATATGCCCCTCAAAAGAAAAAAGATAAGATTTTTGCAACGAGTGAGCCTTAATCTGTGGTATCTTTTAGGGCTTAATGTGCTAATTCTTTTCCAGACATCATGTAAAACTATGTTGAGAAAACATCTGGTTGCATGTTATAAGAAAATTTAAATGAAGTTGTTTAAGACTATATTATATGGTATTTAACCACCAAAGAATGAATGCCAGATGCAACTTGTCTCACCAGTCATTCCTGTGCCAAAACCTTTTTTTTACCTTCCGACTTTCAATGCAGATGCAGTCTGTTTCAAAGAAAAGGATAGTTAACTTGATTGGAAGAAATACAACCGAACGACTTGACAAGGTAAATATCATTCTACCTTAACACACTCTTGTCTACCTTTAGATCAACAAAAGATTTAGTAATTTAATTGTTTTTTTCTGGTAATTATCAATATGGTACTTGTGATAGCTTTTAACTCCCAGGTGCGTAATTAGTCTATAGCTTTATCTAGTTCAATCCTTTTCCTTCTGTGGTTCCTTTAAATTTTCTTTTGCTGGTATTTTCTTTACTAGAATAACTCATATTTGCTCTCTTGCTCTTTTAAATTCTCGCAGACTGGACTATGGAAAATCCGTTTGAACTGTTACAATCCCCAAGCAGAAGTTGTAAGGTCATTTACTTATTTCAGAATGACTGATAGTATATTTAGGGTTGAAAATTGGAATAACTTTGTACCTTTTGTCAGAATGATGAGCACCGATTTGTAATATCCTGTTTCAAACTCACGATTTTACTAAGCTCATTTAAGATATCCCTGCCCCTACTTTAATTTTTTCTCCCGACTGGGGAACGAGCAATTGCGGAAGCTTTTGTGCCCTCGTCGTATGCCTAGTTAATACATCCTTTTCTCATTCACGTCCAGCTTTGAAATTTTTTTAGATGTTGGAAAGTAAATCCAAAGATTATCAAAAGTTTCATCCAAATCTGAGTAAGCTAAATGGTATGAAAAAAGTTAGAAATTTGGTTGGTTAGATATTAAAGCCCGTGTCCTATTTCGCAACTTACAGCTGTGTTTCTTTTGGTTTTTCAATATTTTTCTGAAGTATCCTTACCAACACCTGTATCTGACATATATTCGGACATGAGTACGGGAATATCCGGATATGACCCTTCAAGGACTCGTCAAGCACAAGGACAGAGAGAGAAAAACTGGACATACCCCTATCGGATACATTACATTCCCATATCTAACACTAACACTCGAGTTCGAGCAACATACTCTCTTCTCCTGAAGGTGTGAAAAAAGCACCATGGAGCTCATAGATTGCATTTGTAGAGAGGCTGATGTACATGGTATACAAAATTTAGATCAGTTATCTTAGGAGAAAGATTCCGTTGAACTGCACCTTTTAATAAGTTTTTTGCTTGTTTTCTACTCATATATGTTCTTAGGCCACGTTGTGCTATTAAAGGCACTTTCTTTGTTTCTGCTATTAGTCATTCAACATGTTTATATTTTGTGGTAAATTTGAAGATGCCTAGGGTCGTATTTCTGTATCCCAAATCTATGTTGGTACAATTCTTCATTTTTCTGGAAGTACTTGTATCGAACATATATTCATATGCGACACTCACATCCAACATTGGTCCAAATAGAATCGACGATGTCAGTACTTGGTATAGCTACATTTGTTGGATTGTTTTTCTAATTCTTCAAAGATATCCGACATTTACGCCTGAATCCGATTGACATGGACCTAAATTGAATGTATGGTGTTAGTTCTAGTATAGCAAATATTTGGGTAGAGAAACTTGCATTATCTGCAGAATTGTTTTCTAGTGCTACGGAGATATTCCCTTGGCTATTTGGTTTTTGGGTTGTCCAGTTCTACAGATTGCATGCATCTCTACTAGAGATGAACATTTGTCGGATTTCAATCCGATCCGGATCGGTTTTTATCCGATCCGGTTTTTTCTCATAGAAAAAAAACCGGTTTATAAAATAACCGGTTCGGTTTTTAACCGGTTTGGAGGGCCGGATATCCTAACCGGTGTAACCGGTTTCGGTTATAAAAAAACCGATTTTAATATTCCAGATTGCTCATAGGGAATCGATTCCCCCCCAAGGGGGTACCGATTCCTCACTGAATGGTTTGGCTCCGAGATTTCCAGAATGCTCGGAGGGAACCGATTCCCCCATAGGGGGTACCGATTCCCCCCTATTCAACGGTCGAAATATTTGAATTTTACACTTAGGGAACCGATTCCCTATGAGAGGAAACCGATTCCCTATGAGAGGGTACCGATTCCCCCACGCTCCAAGCATTTTTATTAAATGTTTTCACACTTAAACGGCTATATTATCTTCATTAATTATCACTAACGTTCAGAAGTTATTCAAAGTGTATTTAAGCAAGCTTAGAAGCCATTGATCAAAAGACAAGAAACATCAAGCAACTAGAATCAAGAGAGAATCAAAGAGAAAGCATCAAACCTCAAGTTCGATAAATTCAAATACTTAATTGAAATACTTAATTAACTCAACATAATTGAAATACTTAAATACTTCCAAGTTTGATAAATTCAAATACTTAAAAACTTCCAAGTTCGATAAATTCAAATACTTAAAAACTTCAAGTTCGATAATTGAAACAAAAGTTTACGATAATTGAAATAAAGTTATAAAATAAACTACATTGCCATCTCTTCTTCATCATCTTCGCCTTTTTCGTTTGGAGGGGATATTCCAAGTTCGACTTCTCCAATGTGTAAGTTTGCTTCCAAATCGGTATCAATTGCATCTTCTAGGGTGGTGATATGTTGCTTACGAGCCGCTCCATCCAAATAATCCTTTAAACAAATGCATACTTCCACCGACTCGGGACTTAGTCTTGATCTCCGTTGCGATATAACCCTGCCACTAACAGAAAAAGCGGATTCCGAAGCTATCGTAGAAGCTTGGACGGTTAGTAAATCACGGGCCATGGCGGCTAGAATCGGAAATTGTGCTTCCTTTTCTTTCCACCAAGCCAAAATATCCAAACTTTCAAACTCTTCAAATGTCATTTTTGATAGAAAATCGCATGACATGTAATTTCCCAACTCGCTACTTGGGGTGGTAGTACGTGATCGTTTGGATTGGAAATTTACAAGAGTGTTAAAAAGATTCAAATTTATGTTACTTGGACGTCTACTAGATGATTCCGCATTCATTCTCATTTGATCGTGTATTACACTACTTGATCCGTATTTAGTTAAATAAATTGCAAACATGTCTCGAAAACATTTGTTAAAATAATTTATTTGGTTTTGGACAAAGTTGGGTTCATCATCGGTTAGATTAAAAGCAAACGCAATTTGTTCAATTAGTGTTTCAACCCCACCAACATTTAACGTTGGGTTTAAAGCGGCGGCACAAGTAAAAATGGGGGGAATCTCCTTAAAATATTTTAAAAGTTTTTCCTTCATTGCAAAGCCAATTTCTTGAAAAACTTCGGTTTCAAATTCAAAGTCATTTAGTCGGGTAGCCAACAAAAATATTTGATTAAGAACCAACGGGCTAGTAGGGTAATAAACACCGGATAAAAAAGTTGTTGCATTTTTAAAAACCTCAAGCAAATCGGTTATTTTGGCTATAGTTTCCCAACTCGAATCCGGATAAATGTTTGGGACATGACCCCTCTCGAAAAGTCGATCGTGAAATGTTTGCAATGTTTCCCTTTGCCTTAAGGCAGTATGCATCATCATCCAAGTTGAGTTCCAACGAGTTGGACAATCCAAATTAGGATCCAAAGCTTTTTTATTAACGGACTTACAAAATCGTTTATAATCATTTAGTCTTTTGTTGTTGTTACAAAGAACCGATTTTATCATTGTTTTAAATTCTAATCTAATCGGCTCAATAACCTCCAAACCGGCTTGCACGGATAAATTAATTATGTGTGCAACGCAACGGGTATGAAAAAACGCACCGTCTAAAATCGGTGAAAGTGATATTTTCAATCTTGGAACCGCGTTTGTATTATTCGATGCATTATCAAAGGATATATAAAAAACTTTATTTTCTAATTTATAAAGACAAATTACCCTTTTTAAAAGTGTAAATAAATTAGCACCGGTATGTGGCTCACCGAATAATTCAAACGCGATTGTTCTTTTCATCATTTGCCAATTATCTTGATCTAACCAATGTGACGTAACGGCTAAAAAAGAATTTCCGGTATTATAAGGGGAACTCCAAACGTCACATGTAAGCGACACACCATAACGGTGTTCTTGGAATCCTAAAATTATTTTTTCCCTCGTCGTACGCCACATTTTATAGCATCTCTTCTAAGGGTAGTACGACTACTTGAGTATAACGTGGTTGCATTAGTTGTTGAATTGTTATCGTGAAATCTTCATCATCAAAGTGGTCGAACGGCAATGCTTTTGTAATCACGAACTTTGTAAACGCTTCTCGTAATTTTTCGTTGTCGTAAACAAAAACACCACCTTGCGGTGTAAGATTCGATTGACTAGGATCTGATCTTGAGCGAAGTGCCTTGCATGATTTTGTCAAATGGTTCTTCAACGTTGTGTTTCCTTCCGATGCAAGAAACTTTAGACAAAGTTTACAACGCGCCCTCCTCGAGCCATTTGACATCTCACATAAATCGTAGTGATCCCAAATGTCTTTGTTTCGAGTGTGTTCGATCACTCTCACGACTTCAAGGTTTCCCCCGACGGAAGATTCAGCCGTGTTACTCATGATGAACAAAAAATTACAAAAGTAAGATTTGAGAGATGTTTAAGTGTTGTGTAATAAGATTTGAGAAATTTGTAATCAACCAAATACATCCCCAACCTATTTATACATGGTTAGGGTGGTAAAATGATAATTTTTTAAAGAAAAAAACGGTCAAAAACGGTCACAAAACCCTCCCAACGGCTATATTAACGGCTAGTTTTTTAAACCCAGACCTGTTTTTTTTTTCCGGATAAAAACCGGTTTTTTAACCCGTTTTTTTCAAACCAGTTTTTTATCCGGTAAAAAAACCAGTCTAGGTTTTTTTCTCCAAACCGGTTAAAATAACCGGTTTAAAAAAATCCGATCCGGTTAAAAAAAACCGGTTTTTCCCAAATCCAGTTTCGGATATTTTTTCATAAAATCGGATATTCGGATTTTTTGTGCACCCCTAATCTCTACTTTGCTGTACAGACTGCTGTAGGTGAATGCTACCTACAATTCTCCGAACCATGGAAGTCAAATTTTATTTATACTTTGAACTATTTTTGAGATATTATTAAGTTTAAAAATATTTTTATATTTATTTATTATATCAAAATATTAAAGTTCAAACCGAAAATACTTAAAAAAAATTAATCGTTAAATATCCCTCAATTCGATAATGATTAGTAAAGTGATATCTAGAATTATTTTGAAAAGTGAGTAATGATTTTATGATAAATGGTATCATAACGATTTTTTGATGTGCAAAATTTGATGATGAATGACAGTAAGACTAATATAATTGATTAATCATAATCAAACATCATGAAATTAGATAAAAAAAATATCATATTCGAATGAAAAATAAGTTATAATTATCCTATATTAAATAGGAAATAAAAAATCATGCAGATCTTTTAAAAAATTATTTGATCGTATAGCTTTTGTATTTTAAAAATTTTTAATTTTTAATTTGTAACGCACGTTCATTAAATTTTATAGTTAATATTGTTCAGTGTGATAGTGATGAAGTGGATTATCTTGTATTAACTTTTTTTCCTTTGTCTAATACATGTAAAATTTTATACCATAATCGGTTAAAATGTAAATAAAATTTTGAATTTGTAATGTACATTCTTTAAATTTATAATTAATTTTCGACTAAAATAAGAGAGGTGTGTTTGATTCTTTTGTGTTATTTATTTTACATTTATTCATATCTTTTATACATATTAGATTATGCTACATGATAAGGACAATTTTTAAAAAAAAATTATTATCCTTAACATTTTTTAATATTTTTATTATATATTAAATCGAGTCAGATGAGTCATTCGATCCATTGACAAGTCTAATAAAATTATGAGTCAACAAAACAATAAATTCTAGGGATAAAACTATATAAAATATTATATTCTCACGAGAATACTACATTGATCATCAAATTTGTGAAGATTTTTATTTCATCTTTAAATTATGACTCTAATTATAAATTGATCATCAAATTTTTAATCAATTAATAATTTTATTTAATCAAGGGTCATTTTGACATAAAATGAAACATTAGATTTAAAATGTTTAAGAGATAAAAAATATATTTTCTTAAATATGAGACGAATATATAGGTAGTGTATATTTAAAGACTCATAACTATTTAATAAAAAATCTCATATTCTTATATACACGATACTTGAAACCAATATCTTAAAAGATAACAATAAAACTCTTAACCATTAAGATTTACTAGGTTCATGCCATATAATTATGATTGGAATAGATTTTAATATTATACCTATCTATAATTATTGTACTTGTATGTACTCTTACCTTTAATATAATTATTATTGTTATTATTATTATTATTATTATTATTATTATTATTATTATTATACCTTTAGAGGGGTCAGGGCCACAGCTTACCTGTAAATCCCGGTGAGGGAAGGGCAGTGTTCAATTAGAGAGGTTGGTGTGACCTGCAATAGTAAGTTTTCTCACTATAAGAGCCGGTTTGCCAAGTGGAGTGGAGTGTGTAGGGCACTATAAAATGCTCTCATTTTATAGGGTCAAAGTGCCCTTTCGAAGGACACAAATCCTTCAACCACCAATATATTTTCTTATTTATTTTCTTTGGAGAGACTAATCCATGGAACGTGGTGATGAGTTCCGTTTTCACAAGCTTGCGAAATCAAGTTCTGGTACAGTACCCTCCAACTACAAATGTTCTTTTCTTTTTTAAAAAATAATTAATAATAATTTTATAAAAATAATAATATGACGTTTATTGCGCACCTACGAAGGATTTTTTTATAGAAAAAATGGTAGGATTTTGAACTTTCGATTTTTGATTGGATTTATCGGCATATTCCCTATTTTTTGTTGTTGTTTATGTTTGAAGTTTAAAATCATTTTTTTAACTTTATCTACATTCTTCATCTCCATCTCCATATATGTTCTTATAATAACGGTCGTTTTATTCTTAACAATATATGACGATGTTTTTTATCTTCACAAATTGGAGTTATAGATTCTTAATATTTATTTATATGATTTGTTTTTAATACCAAATACAGATATGTAACGATTTATATTATATTCTATTAAGATTTAAATGTTGTACATTATTAATCTCTTGGTTTTCATAGTTTATATTTAATAACGGACAAAAATTTTATATAAGAGATATAAATTAATAATGTAACGATTAAACATGTATTTTCTTATAAACGGTTTCTAAATATATATTTTCAAAAAATTATATATTTATATTAATCAATTAAATGCATAATATATATATATTTTTTAAATGTCAAAGCCTGTGGTTTGAGAATGAGAAAAAGGGGTTTGATTTTCAGACTCCGAACAAAGAATCTACAGTTGTGGAGCCCACATTTTCATAATCTGATTGGGACCCAATTAACAACTCTTGGGCACGGCCACTCAAGATTTGCCACGTGTAATTATTGATGATTTATTTGTGCTTTTATATTTTTGATAGTAATTGGTACATTTTCAGAATGAGAAAATCGTCTCAGTGAGCAAAAATGTCTTATAATATACGATTTTAACCAATTTTTTTTTGGATTTGCCAAAATGACCAACAAAATCGCAACGCGAAATAAAAATCGCAACGCGATCCCCAGAATCGCAAATCAGTTTCCAAAATCGCAACGCGATTCTTGAAAATCGCAATGCGATAGTACAAATTCGCATTGCGATTTTCCAGAATCGCAACGCGAATATGAAAATCGCAACGCGAACACATAAATCGCAACGCGTATCTGTAAATCGCAACGTGTATCCGTAAATCGCAACGCGTATCCGTAAATCGCAATGCGTATCCGTATATCGCAACGCGTATCCGTAAATCGCAACGATAATCCGTAAATCGCAACGAGAATCTGTAAATCGCAACGATAATCCGTAAATCGCAACGAGAATCTGTAAATCACAACACTGAAATTTTGGGTATATAACTACGCAACAGCAACAAATCATAAACTAAATCCCTAAATCGCAACTCATTCCATCTCCATCTATCACTCTCTCCGGCGACATCCGTTCCTATATCCAACGACATCCTTCCCAATCCGGCAACAGGTTTTAGTTTCGCAGCTCGTCTGTTTAGTAAATTAATTTACAACCATGAAATCATCTAATGTTGATCATGTTTGGATAGATTTGTGTTTTGGAGGGTCATGGGATAATGTTCATGGTGTTTTACAATATATGCCTTTACCCATGAATCTTCAACTAAATTGTCTTTACAAAAGTTAACTTATGAAACTCTTATGCTACGTGTTTCAATAAATTGAATTTAGAGCCCCTAAGTGGATTTAGGCTATCTTATCAGAGAAATGGTAAAGTTTATTTGTTAACCGACAATGAAGATGTTGAACGATTCATTGCTTACATTAGTGTTTCACAAGATGATGTTACTTTTATGTTGTTGAACCTAGAAGTAGTATTGTTGGGTCAGTAGCGGGTAGTAATCAACTAAGTTTTCTCAAAACCCACAACCTTTCTCTAATCCAAATCCCAATCAATTTTCAGCACCAAATTCCGGTTTTCGTATTGACCAGTTAGACGATGATGAGCCAACAGAAAAAATTGTGAGTACTAGTCAGTATTCGAAATTTGGTCTTGGTCAATATCCGGACTTTGATATTGGTCAATACACGGATTTTGATGATGTTTCAGAAGAAGAAACAGACCCTGCGTGTGATGATTTTGATATTGGTCAATACCCGAATTTTGATGATGAAACAGCCGTTGCCGAAGAATGTATTGTTGATGATAATGAGGAGGAAGTTACGACTGTGAATGAACATTTTGAACATCCATTCTGTAATTCATATAATCCTGAAGAAGAAAAAGAAGAAGAAAAAGTCCCCGAAGAAAGAAAATGCCACGGGCGTATAACTGGAATATGCCAGAATTACTTCAGATACCGGAAGAAGAGTTGGTAAAGAAAGCAGTTGATTGTTACACAAAAGTTATTCGTATCAAGAAAGATGATTGTTTTGATACAAAGGAAGACTTGAAGATAGCTTTGTATACGAAATGTGTGGAAGATGGCTATCAACTAAAAGTTAACAAATCAAGCAAAGATCGTTTCGAAACAAGGTGTATGATTGACAAAAACTGTACGTGGCGTATGATTGCAAAGAGAATAAAAGATTGCGAAATGTTTCAAGTTAGGACTTTTATTGATAAACATACATGTTCAAGAACCCAAGTTTTTCCTCACCATAGACAGGCAAACAAAAAGGTGTTGGGTGGTTTTCTGGCTGAGTTAATGTTTTTGAATGGCAGGGTATATCGGGGACATGAAATTATGACTGACATGAATGCTCGGTTCAAGATTAGTATATCATATTCTCAAGCTTGGAGAGCCAAATGTTATGCCTTGGAATTGTTGAGGGGGTCGCCAGAAGCATCGTTTGCCCAACTGCCGGCTTATTGTCACAATTTAAAGCTGAAAATCCTGGTCGGTAACTCATATCAAAACGATAGAGATGGACACTTTGAGTTGCTGTTTATCGCCATTGGTGCTACGGTTAGTAAATCAATATAATTTTGTTGACTCATTTTGTTAGTTACATGCATTTCACATTTAAATGATTATATTTCTTGTATTATTTTGTAGATTCGTTCGTTTATTACTTGCATGCGCCCAGTTATTATAGTTGACGGAGCACATTTGAAAGGTCGATACCTTGGAGTAAACTTATTAGCAGTAGCCATGGATGCTAACAATGGGATATTGCCAATAGCTTACGGGTTGGCAAATCTGAAACCTCTGATTCATGGACATGGTTTATGGGCATCTTAGGGATTGCATAGGTCCTATTAGCAATCTGACAATCATATCCGATAGGGTAAACTCAATTGACAACGCTGTTAGAAGGTGTTTCCCAGATGCTTTTCATGGACTTTGTGGTGTTCATTTGTATAGAAATCTAAAATCAAGGTCTGCTGGTATAAAAAAGCACAAATGGACATACTGGAAGGCTGTAAAAGCTTATCGGGAAGTGGATTTCAATAAGCATATAATTGTTTAAGACGTGTTTTGCCTCAGTGTGCTCAAACACTAGAAGATGTCGGGTTTGAAAGATGGTCAAGAGTACATCAACTTGGAGCAAGATATGGTTTCATGACGTCTAATAGTGCAGAATCAATCAACGCTCTAAGTCGTCATTCCCGGAAATTACCCATTACTATGTTAATGGAGTTTTTTTGAGCCTCTATTCAACAGTGGTACTACAAGAAAAGAAACCATGCAGGTATTATTTCTTTGAATTCGTAACTTATCATATTTATATTTTACTAAGTATTGTTTATTTAAATTTACAGGAACATTGGAACATCGTGTTACACCATGGACTGAAAAAAAGATAACGAAACGTGTTGTGAAGTCAACGTCATGGAGAGTTGAACCATGTTCAAACACTTTGTTTCAAGTACTGGATAATAACTTAAATGGGCTAGTCGATCTAAATGCAAAGACGTGTAGTTGTATGAAATGGCAAACATCTGGTTATCCGTGTGGCCATGTTATAAAAGTTGCTCTTCATTTAAACCAAGATGATTCAAGCGCATACGCTATGGATTGCTACACTACAAAAGTTTATCGACAGACTTATGCCGAGATTGTCTACCCTATTCCACATCCTTCTGAGTGGGACATACCAGATGACTTACAAACAGTTTTGCCACCAGCCATGGACAGAAGGCTACCTGGCTGACCAAAAGTCACGATCGTATACCGTCTAAGGGTGAAGAGAAGAAGAGATCGACATGTAGTCGGTGCAAGGAAAGTGGTCATACAAGGTTGACATGGATCACCAGTGCCATCAAAATCATCTTTTCCTCTACCAAAATATGGATCCTCATCAAAATCCAAAGCTCATATGGTGTCAAGCAAAAGGCAATCATCTTTAAAATCCCAATCACAATTGGCTTCACCTTTTGGGACTGTTAACTTAGGTGATTTTTAAATGCAAACGTTGTATTATGTGGATTTTATGTGTGAACTTTTAACATTTTCAGTTGAATTAATGACTCAGGCCAACCATTTTGACTTAACCAACTCTTGTTATTCAGTTGTTATCACTTATTAGGCATGCATTTGACTATCGCAACACGGAAATTACAATCGCAACGAGAGAATCGCAATGCGAAATGAAAATCCCAACATGAAAATCGCAATGCGGAAATGAAAATCGCAATGCGAAATGAAAATCGCAATGCGAAATGAAAATCGCAACGAGAGAATCGCAATGCGGAAATGAAAATCGCAATGCGAAATGAAAATCGCAACGATAGAATCACAATGCGAAATGAAAATCGCAATGCGAAATGAAAATCGTAACGAGAGAATCGCAATGCGAAATGAAAATCCATTATGTCCGGCACGTCAGAGGGTTTCTCAAGAAGCCTACATATGACGCCATGTGAATCGGGCTCTTGAATGGTGGGAGGGACCTCTTCAATGATGACAGTGGCCTCTTGAACGGTGGGAGGGGACTCTCGAGGAATGATAGGGGGGGCCTCTTCAACGATAGGAGTGGACTCTTGAGGGATGTCAGGCGAGTCGGGCTTCTTCTTGCGGTGTCTTCGCACTATTGGGGTGTACGGAGACTTAATAGCACGTGCACGCTGTCTGATGCGTGAACTCCGTCGTGCAAGCATAACCCGACGTAAAGCATCCACTCTATCAGGCCGCTAAATAATTAAATACAAAAATCAGTAAATAAACAGACATGATATTTAAACAGTGAAAACAAAGACAAATATGTTTCAAACTTGCATTGTATTCACCCAAGTCATTATTCTATCATAGTTCACAAAATGCATCAGATAACAAAGAAAAATATGTTTCAAACTAATACCCTGAAGTTAGTATTTGTCTTTGTTTTGTCTATTGGTTGAAGTAATGCAATACATTCAAGTTTCAATTTACAGAAGAAGAAATAGTTTACTTTCGCAACACGAAACTTAAAATCGCAACGCGAAATGAAAATCGCAACGACAGAATCGCAATGCGAAATGAAAATCGCAACGAGAGAATCGCAACGCGAAATGAAAGTCGCAATGCGATTTGGTTTCACGTTGCGATTTTGTCGTGCGATTTTGGTTTCGCGTTGCGATTCTGTCGTTGCGATTTTCATTTTGCGTTGCGATTCTCTCGTTGCGATTTTAAGTTTCGTGTTGCGAAAGTAAACTATTTCTTCTTCTGCAAATTGAAACTTGAATGGATTGCATTACTTCAACCAATAGACAAAACAAAGACAAATACTGACTTCAGGGTATTAGTTTAGCAGAATTGGCAGCAACCGAACAAATTTACTTTCAACCAAAAGACAAAACAAAGACAAATACTATTTCACAGTGTTAAAGAATACACAGTTTAGCAGAATTGGCAGCAACCGAACAAATTTACTTTCAACCAAAAGACAAAACAAAGACAAATACTATTTCACAGTGTTAAAGAATACATAGTTTAGCAGAATTGGCAGCAACCGAACAAATTTACTTTCAACCAAAAGACAAAACAAAGACAAATACTATTTCACAGTGTTAAAGAATACACAGTTTAGCAGAATTGGCAGCAACCGAACAAATTTACTTTCAACCAAAAGACAAAACAAAGACAAATACTATTTCACAGTGTTAAAGAATACTATTTCACGAGTAAATTTATCATTAAGTTAAATATGGAAAATCTTAAACTTACCTCGTTGTGTAGAGTATGAACCTCATTCTGCAACGATACTATCATCTCACGTAGAGCGGCAACCTCACCACGTAAAGTTGACACCTCCACACGCCATGCACCATCGTTATCGCGTAGAGTACCGATCTCCTCACGCAAGGCATTGACCTCATCACGTAACTTATCCCGTGGAGGTGGAGAACAAGGAGATAAATGTCGTGGCCTCTTTACCGGTCGCCTATCATGAGGTGATGGTGGAGAAGAGGCTCGATGATGTGACGGGATAGGTGATGGCTCTCGTTCTAGAGGTGTATAGTCGGGTCGATCGGGTGATGGCTCTGGGTGAGGTGATGGCTCTCGAATTGGAGGAAGTGGATGCTGCTCATCATCCGTGCCATCAAAAAAACTCTGACTAGCTTGCCACCAATCAGTGGCAAGCTCTTCCTCCGTGGGTGTCAGTCTTTGTAATGGAATGTTGGCCTCCTAACAATATAAAAACTCAAACAAAGTTAAACGTCTACTATTAATAACTTGTTTATATTATATGAAAGTATTTGTGTTAACTTACATTATTTATTGTCGCATATGGTATTAAGTCTTCCCAATCCAACAGATTTTTCCTCTTCCAGGAAATAGCTCTGGGAATATCATTTGACGTTTTTATTGCATATGTACGCATGCTGGGGAAAGCCTCGAATATCCAAATCTACAAACAATATAATAACAAAATTAGTAATTGTTAAATAATTAATTATAATTTTAGAAACATTATATAGAAATTCTTACCTAAAGGCCCAAACAAAGCCTGACAAAGTGTATTTCGACCCATCGCCACGCAAACTTTTACGGTCATCAAAGGCAGTAGACAACTTAGTCCAGGTAGCTTTCCATATATACGAACCCCACGGAAACAGATTCCATGCATTCAGGTCCTCTACCAATATTATTAGCTCCCGAGGAATAGGTTGTCTGGCCTCTCTGCCTAAAAAGCTGGCATACACAAGTAGTAGAAGGCATACTCGGACAACATCGACGTCATCCATCCGAGTGAAACCAGCTTTCTTATTAAACAATTTCTTCAGGTCGTCGACGTGTAGGTTCGGCTTCTCCATTGACTCATCCGGAAAAACCCGGGATAACCATGATGGGCGGGCGATATGACGAGTGTACCGGCCTACATCATCGTGTCCGAATCGTAGACCAGTGATTAAGCAGAACTCCTTCCGCCCAAAACAAGTATACGTTGGTGGAAAATGAAACCATATCTCTTCCTCACCACGTTGTATACTGTCGGGTAGATTTGATGTCATGGTCTGAGGCCACAAATGGGTCAAATTAGCATCTCCACCCGGATGCTGTACTCTCAGCCATGGCCCGAAGCAGGTTTCCTCAAACAATTGTCTTTGTGCAGGTGAAAGCTTCGAAGCAATTGTAGTGGCTAGGCTAACTTTATTCCTTAAAGTCAATGAAGCCGAAAAAAATTTCTACAAAAACAATAAACATACCAAGTTAGATATACCAAAAACTACACTGTGAAGATATACCAAAAACAATAAACATAAAAATTAGTAGTTTATTCTTGAAACTAAAATTTGCAACACTGTTTTGTCTTTTGGTTGAAATGAAAATCGCAACGAGAGAATGACTGTCGCAACGAGAGAAATGAAAATCGCAACGAGAGAATCGCAACGCGAAATGAAAATCGCAACGAGAGAATCGCAACGCGAAATGAAAATCGCAATGCGATTTTGGTTTCGCGTTGCGATTTTCATTTCGCGTTGCGATTCTCTCGTTGCGATTTTCATTTTTCTCGTTGCGACTCTTCTGCAAATTGAAACTTGAATGGATTGCATTACTTCAACCAAAAGACAGAACAAAGACAAAGACAAATACTAACTTGAAAATCGCAACGAGAGAATAGCAACGCGAAATGAAAATCGCAACGAGAGAATCGTAACACGAAATGAAATCTAAGTGAAATGGTTAATCTATTATTGAAATGACCAGTAAACTTATCATCAGTTTCAATATGAAAAACCTACAATAATGCAAAAATTTCAAAATAAAAATAATTAAAAAAACTAACCCTCGGAGGTTGATTTTCCATTTCTGAATATTGTGAGGGATTTCTGACCGTGAATGGTTGTGAGGGATTTCGCCGGAGATGGGGACGAAAATCTTCAGAGATGGGGAAGGATTTCGCCGTAGAGAGTGAGAGATGGAGATGGGACCGAGTTGTGATTTTAGGTTTTAGGTTATGAGTTGCGATTACGAGATTTTGTCTTAATATTCGTTTTTGTAATTTGAAAATAAAATACGCGTAGCGATTATAATGGCGCTTTAAAAATCGCGTTGCGATTTACGGATACGCGTTGCGATTTTACGTATTGTCGTTGCGATTTACGGATACGCGTTGCGATATACGGATACGCATTGCGATTTACGGATACGCGTTGCGATTTACGGATACACGTTGCGATTTACGGATACGCGTTGCGATTTATGTGTTCGCGTTGCGATTCTGGAAAATCGCAATGCGAATTTGTACTATCGCATTGCGATTTTCAAGAATCGCGTTGCGATTTTGGAAACTGATTTGCGATTCTGGGGATCGCGTTGCGATTTTTATTTCGCGTTGTGATTTTGTTGGTCATTTTGGCAAATCCAAAAAAAGTTGGTTAAAATCGTATATTATAAGGCATTTTTTGTCACTGAGGCAATTTTCTCTTTCAGAATTTAATAATATTTACGTACTTTTCATAGATATATGTATTTTTATTTTTAGTACTATTATTAATTTTATCTTCCGAAATTCACATGCCTTAATTTTTTATTTTTTTTGTAAAATAATTACGCACTAATATTTTTGAACTTTAATTTTGAAAAAGCAACTTTTTCTTTCTTTTTTTAAGGTTCGAGTATAATTCGACATGGGAACTCTTCGAACTTCACCAACAATGGCAGCAACACTATCTCCAATACCACACCACCGGTGGTGCGGGAACAGGATCGATTCATGCCGATAGCCAATGTGATCCGCATCATGCGCCGCATGCTCCCGCCACATGCCAAAATATCTGACGTTGCCAAAGATGCCATTCCAAGAATGTGTCTCGGAGTTCATCAGTTTCATCACAGGTGAAGCCAACGAGCATTGCCAACTTCAGCAGCGCAAGACCATCACCGCCGAGGATCTGCTTTTTGCCATGGAAAAGTTAGGCTTCGACGACTACATCTAGCCCCTCACCGTTTTCTTGGTCCGGTACAGGGAGGCCGAGAATGGCTGGACTTCACTGCCTACCATCTTGAAACGTGGGATCGACCATGGACGAATGATAATTCCCCCATTTAACAGCTCAGCTTTCCAGGTGGGATTTCGCCAGGGGTTTATCGATGCCACCACCAGTGTCATCGCAGGTGGATACAATCGATATGCATCGGATGCTGCTGCTGCCACCGGATCATCTTGTCAGGCTCCGACAAACAACTTCGACTTCAAATGAGCTGAGATGAACTAGATAGGCAAGCAGATGAATTTTGTTTGTCTTACAAACAAAAACAAATAAAGCTAGAAAAAGGGTGGTAAAATAAAGTTTTTGTTTTCATTAATAGGGTGTTTTAATGGCATATTCGTGCTCCTAATCAATCCGGGTTCATTCGAAAAACTTTGAATCCAAACTCATCAAATTCGAATGTCTTAATACCTGACTTAACAGTAATGGTGATTAAGTTCAACCCATAGCTCGCATATAGATAAGAAACTGGAATTGTTGCACCTATATCTATGAAAACAAAACACTCCAGCAATTATAAAGAATGTTTCCTTTGATCAACAATGATCTTTTACATATAAGAATTAACGTTTACTAACCCAATCAGTTAGCCTATAGTCAATTGTCAACTGATTTCAGGTACAAATTCTGTTTTCCGATATAATCGATCACTTCATCTATGGTCAAATATTTTATAGACAATCCTCTTGAAATGCATTCCCTGAAACAAAAAAGAAGACCACGAGGGGATCTACATCAAAACTAGGCTCGAAAACGAAGTTGAGCATTATCTTTCAGTACTATAATAGCCCTAAACCCACTGTGTTTACCTCAATCTAGTTGAACTGATTTGATTCGGGACAAGCTCGTCGACGATTTTAATGTTATCCTGAAAGAAACAAAAAAAAAAAAATCAAATGACCCACAATCGATGAGACACACCTTTATCCCAAAAGAAACCAGCATGTATGACTTGTAGGACTCCAAAGTTCCTTTCCAGAGTTGATCAAAATCCAAATATCGTCAAGGATAACGACTGAGAATAAAGATCTTGATTCGCTTTGTATGAAAAACTGGAAAGAATTGAGAAATCCACTAACCCGGTTTTCATTCAAAATCTCATCACCACTGATGATATTTTCCAAATCTTGTCCTTCTCTACGAATGCAAACCACACCGTAATCTTTGCATATTGCTCTAACCTGAAATTTGATCCAAAATCCAAGGTTACCTTAATATAACATGCTAGAGTATGCTCTACGTATTATGTTTAGACAGAATGATATAGCCTTAATGCCATCGTCCTTTAACACCGATACAATAGTAGAAAATAATAAGCATGTACCTGCTCAGGGATCCAAAAGCCGGGAATGCTGAAAGATTGAAGTAAATCAGAACCACAAACAAGCATGACTTTAAGGGATTCTGCGAAAAGACAGAGATATCGTTATTGTATCTCCGCCGTAGGAGGAACATAGAGAAAAATCACATATAAACAGTAGTATTAACAGAATCCAATCTTTCCATTTAATAAAGTATCAACATATTCTGGCAAACTGATTATATTGTGTAGCTATATCTATCAAATTATGTGCATCGGTGAGTGTCTGTAAAATATATAAAGTAACGAAATGATGTAGTTGTAAGCTGCTGCTTGCATACCCTTACGTATCAGTCCACCTGTCGCAACCGTCTTTCGGTTGAGTCTCGGAATTGGGCTTCGACTTAGGAAAATGTGGATTGGAGTCGCCACCGACCACTTTAAAACGAATTTAGGTTGGTCGGACAACATTTTACCTGATCTATGTTGTACCAGAAACGTGTCGAGTTCGGGAGTCAGTTACGGTCAAGGAATGATTAGCACCCTTGAACCGCCCTTTCGGTACCACATAATTTTTAGTTGTCTTAAATTAAGAAAATTGTAATTTTAAATAAAAAGGTAAAATTTGATCCTGATTACTTACCTTAGATTGATTTGAAAATATCCTTAAAAAATCGAGAAATGTGTTAGATAAACAAGGTAAAGAAAACAAATAAGATAAAAAGAATAAAATAAAAGGAAAAAAATAAAATAAATAAATAAGATAAGGAAAAAAATAGTAAAGTAATAATTATATATAGTAATATTTGAAAAAGGAAAAAAAAATATAAATATATATACATCAAAGTATTAATAAAATAAATAAGCTATATATATATACAACAAATATTTAAAAATATAAAAGCTACCCTCTCACTTCACCGAAAGTGGGAGGCTTTAGTCAGAAATAAGACAAAAAAAGAAAAGTGGGAGAGACTTTAGTTAGAAATAAAACAAAAAAATGGGCCCTCTAAGTTAGTAATATATAATATAATGTTTAATAATAATAATGATAAAGACACTATTTTTTTTAAATAATATAATAATGAATAAAAAATAAGATATATAACGTAAATAAAGAAATAATCAAATAAAAATAATTAAGAATATATATATATTAATAATAGGTATATAAATAAACTATTAAAAGTATAAAAAAATATATAACTAGATAAAGATAATTACAATATATATAGTAATAATAGACTTATAAGTAAAATATTAAAGATATATATATATATATATAATAAAATATAGTAAAAAAATCAAATGAAAATAATTTAATATATATATATATATACGTATAATAATAACATGAATAATAAAAATAAATGAATAAAATATCTATATAATAAATAAAGGGACTAATATAGATTTTTAAAAAGCTCTTCCCCTCCTTTAACCGAAAAATCAAACTGGTTTTTCAAAATAAGCCTCGGGGAAGCGTAGACCTAAGAGAAAAGATCTCGGTTCCTTGCATTCATCGGCCCTTTCAAAGTAAAAACGGAAAAGAAGAAGTGAAACAAGCCACATGCAAGCGAGAATCGAAGTAATATAGGTAAATATACCTCTTTTATTTCTCTGTTGAAAATTACAAGCGAATCTTTGGGGCTTATTGCATATTTGCTTTGGGTATTTTTGTGTGTGCGTAATCCTGTATGATAATCGTGTCTTACAAATGGGAAGGATTACATGTATTTATAGTGAAAAAAACTAACTAACAATAAAATCCTAATGCAACTAGACTCCTTACTCGGTTGTTGCACATTTGTTGGTATGGTTGTTGCTTTAAAAGATATGGTGGTGGAAGAGTCCTCTTAGGAGATGAACTTTTGCTAGTTCTATCTTTTAAAAAAATTGGTGTCTACGGTTGCCCCTCTTTGTCTTTTTTCGTGGAACGAAAAATAGGACAAAGATAAAAAGACACAAATTTTCGTTCAGTGGAGTTGAAGAATAACTCACTGTCGAATTGAGTTGCGGATGGCTCCTCCGTCGCGAAGTCGAGTCCATCTTGAAATGATTTGAATCAGAATGTGACTTCTCGTTGTAGTCCACTTTGGTCTTCTTCTCGGTTTAAAGACCTTGGCTAAAAATTCGACTGGAAAGTAATCCCTTGACTCCACAATGTGGTTGATATGCTCTCGAGCTGAATGAAACTGAACTCGAAAAGTCTTCATTGACAAATAGCTTTTTTCGACTTAAGCTATGCTGACGGAAAAAATGCTTCTTGCTACTAAGGCACGGCTAACCCAGATCTTTTTCTCGGCTTGAAAACCTCGATTGTAGCCGGACAATAATGTGATTGAGGTGTCATCGAGCTGAATGGAATCGAACTCGACAATTTTCGCTGACAGATAGCCCTTCTTGCCTTGAGCTATGCTGTAAATTTGATTTACCTCTGAGCTGAATGTAATCGAACTCGAAGGTCTTTGATGATAGATAACCCTTCTTTGAGTTAGATATCATTCGTCGTGAAGTTGAAATCCAATCTAGAGATGGATGCTGCTTGTGTACACGATTCCCCTTCGTCGTGAAGTTGAAACCACGGGTAGTATTATTCCGAGTCCAATATCCTCTATCGTGAAGTTGAAATTGGCTCCGAAACTGGGAAATTGTTTGTTGACAACCAGCCGCCCCTTCGCTGTGAAGTTGAGCTTGTGTTGTCTCAAGTTCAATATCCTTCGCTGTGAAGTTGAAATTGGCTCTGAAATTGGGAAATTGTTTGTTGACAACCAGCCGTCCCTTCGTTGTGAATTTGAACTTGTGTCGTCTTGAGTCCAATATCATTCGTTGTGAAGTTGAAATATGCTCTGAAATTGGGAAATTGTTTGCTGACAACCAGCCGTCCCTTCGTTGTGAAGTTGAACTTGTGTTGTCTTGAGTCCAATATCCTTCACTGTGAAGTTGAAATTGGCTCTGAAACTGAAAAGTGGTTTATTGACAACCAACCGTCCCTTCGTTGTGAAGTTGAACTTGTGTTGTCTTGAGTCCAATATCCTTCGCTGTAAAGTTAAAATTGGCTCTGAAACTGGGAAATTGTTTTGTTGACAACCAGTCGTCCCTTCGTTGTGAAGTTGAACTTGTGTTGTCTTGAGTCCAATATCCTTCGCTGTGAAGTTGAAATTGGCTCTGAAACTGAGAAATTGTTTTGTTGACAACCAGCTGTCCCTTCGTTGTGAAGTTAAACTTGTGTTGTCTTGAGTCCAATATCCTTCGATGTGAAGTTGAAATTGACTCTGAATGAAACTGAAAAGTGGTTTGTTTGACAACCAGTCGTCCCTTCGTTGTGAAGTTGAACTTGTGTTGTCTCGAGTCCAATATCCTTCGATGTGAAGTTGAAATTGGCTCTGAAATTGGGTAATGGTTTGTTGACAACCAGTCGTCCCTTCGTTGTGAAGTTGAACTTGTGTTGTCTCGAGTCCAATATCCTTCGCTGTGAAGTTGAAATTGACTCTGAATGAAACTGAAAAGTGGTTTGTTGACAACCAGCCGCCCATTCGTTGTGAAGTTGAACTTGTGTTGTCTCGAGTGGCGCGATATCTTCCGTCGTGGAGTTGAAATCGCTGATGATCTCTTTATTGTAAAATTCAACTTTGAGCTAGATATCCTTCGTCGTGAAGTTGAAATCTACTCTCGAGTTGATTGTGTTGCTTTGAGCTCAATATCCTTCGCTGCGAAGTTGAAATTGACTATAGCTAAAACCTGAAAAAGTTATGCATATATGTGATGAGATGGATACAATGCTCTTAGGTATGCCTAAAATGCATATGCAACATATGTTATTTTTGGGCTCAGGAGAGAAATCTCGATCTCCGGTTGTTTTTCTGGAATCTTAGTTCTGTAATCTTCAAGTTCTGATCCTTGATCTCGAATTCTTCAAATGTTCAAATCTGATGTGCACATTCTATTTTTTTGATTTGAGAAATGCTTTCGACCATCCCAAGTATGTGCCTGAGCTGAGTGTAACGGTTCAGACGATGCTTCAAGAGAAATTGTCTCGAAAGAGACAGAATTCGTTTTAAGGGAAACGATCTCAAAGATATCTGTTGTTTCATGAGAAACAGTCTCAAGGGAGACAAAATTTTGTTTTAAGAAAATCTGTCTCAAGAGAGACAAAACTTAGTTCCAAAAGAAATTGTCTCACGGGGAGATGAAATTAGTTACAAGGAAAACATATTAAAAGATTTTGTTTCAAGGGAAACTGTCTCAAGAGAGACAAAATTCATTTCAAGGGAAATTTTTTCAATATTTATGTTTCAAAGGTTTTTGTGTTTCAAGAGAAACAATTTCAAAGGTTTTTTTCCAAGGGAAACTGTCTCAAGAGAGACAAAGTTTGTTTCAAGGGAAACTGTCTCAAGAGAGACAATGGTGAGCACTATTACCTTCGTCGTGAAGTTGAAACCGTGGGTGGCCCCTTCGCCGTGAAGTTGAGCCAGGAATTGGATATCCTTCGTCGTGAAGTTGAAATTCAACTTGAAAATACGAACTGGATCGGTTCTGAATTAGCTCTCGAACTCGTCTGAAGTTGATTCTAAGATCTGTCGATCTTTCAATATATCAAATTAGTTGAGGTGTAGCTCATTGTTACCGAGTTAAGCAATCACTATCGATTTTTACAAACTCTTTTGAATCAGGTATCTTTCGCATTGAAGTTGAAACTTGACTCTAAAGCTGCAAAAATTATGTATGCTAAAAATGATAAATGTGATGCTCTCAAGTATGTCTAAGACGCATGCAACATAAATTAATGTCATTTATATCTTGGATAGAGCCTCATTTTTACCTGCTTGTTCCTGCATGTGGAGGAAATGCCTTCAGAAGGTCTGATAATTCGCATTAGGATGTTGAATCCCCAAAGATGCCCCAATATCCAAAAATGCCCCAATATTTGATATTGAATCTTCAAAGATACCCCAAATGTTCCTCATTTCTTGCTTCAATATTGATTCTGAGCACGAGCTTTGTGTCTAAGAGTCACATGTCATTTACCAAGATCCACTCTAGAGAGACTATCTTGTTTGAAAAAAATATTTTTCTTTCTCTTTTATTTTCAAAGTTATGAAAATATCAATTAAAAGAGTTTCGAAAAATGTTTAACCAAAAGTTTTGAAAATATTGTCACTTTCACGGTTTTACAATTGAGACGAATCATAAAACTAGAGTTCATCGGATATTAAAGAATTAATTACAATGTTAATCCTTCAATAAATTATAGTTATTTGACAAGTGTCAAAATCAAAGCTATCTTTGGGAAATGGTTAAGTAAATAAAAAAGTCTCAGATTATCGTGTTTGCTCAAAGGATTGATGGGGTAGCTTGCATGTTTCTCTGCTGGAAGTGTTCTCTGACTCCCAACCTTCGTTGTCGCACTCGGATTGTGCGATGCCTTATCAAAGAATTTGTGTGATCGCCTCAGTTGCACAATTTTTATATTCGAGCCGCCATTTCAGGTTTTCAACTCGAACCCTCCTTTGGTTTCAAGACGTTTTTCAGGATTTACGTCTTGAACCCCCTTTGTCATTTTTCTCTACCATGCATTAATTACATTGTTTTTTTACAAATTAATCCTGATGGGCGGGATGAAATATGAAGATAGTCTCTTCTGTTTAAAAATCCATGTATGATTAGAAGAGACATTTAAGGCACGTAATGTAGGCCATGGCTCATGGTTATGAAAGAAAATGATAAATAGGCCCAAATAAGTGTTTCAGGGTATTGAACCAAGGATTAATTCATTCTGATGCCCTTGATCTTGTCTTGCTCAAAATGTCTTTCTCCTGATGCTCTATGATCTTCGAGTGAAGTGATTCAGTAATTCAAAAATGATTGTGCTTGATCAATCTCATAGTTTGAAGCTTGATGTGCCATTTGTCTTTAGGGAATCTTTGCATGTGCTTTTTGTTCCCTTTTTTTTAATTTTGCTTATTTTCTTTTTTGTTCTTGTTTTTCCTTTTTTGCTTCTTTTCTTTTTTATTCTTGATTGAATCTTCGCACTTGGTATTTGGCCCACCTTTTGGTATTTCCTTTGGATTGATGTCTTCACTCATGTGAACAGATTTCTTCCACCTTGCCCCCAGTGTGGAGGGTGATCCTTGGTTAGGGTTGAATCAGAAGAAAAATACTATATGCTCAAAAGGGGACACAAGGGATATATTTTTTCTCCTGTTGTGAAGAGATAAAGAAAGAAAGTCGTTCATCATTTCATACATGGAAGTCCTCACAGAAGAGGTATCCCCATGGGGATAGATTTTCAGGATTAATTCTATTTACATGAAAACAGTGTAATTAATGCATGATAGAATTATTTCGGATGAATTCTTCTTTTTCCCCCCATATGTCTTAATGTTCAAGCTCCCTACGAGATGCCCCAAGTTATGTCTTAGAAGAATGCTCATGTTCAAATGAATAACTCGATGCTGTGGGCTTTAATGGTGTAAAAATGTCAATTTTGAGTCTAAAAAGACAATGGTGTGATCTTATTGACTCAAAGAAATGTATGAGTGTATCAAAAAGATAAAGGTAATGTTCAAGAATTTCAAAGGGAGGTAATGTCAAAATTTGATCTTTTTGGTAATGACCATGAGTTATTTTGGGTAAAGAATCAAGGTATTTTGTTTTGGGGTTTAAGATAGGATAAGAAAGGTCTAACCTTGACATATGTCAAAAATCTATAATTCTTGAAGAATTAAAAGAATCTTTAATTCATTTAATATTCGAAGAACTAAATATTAGAATTTGTTCAATTGCTCCACTTTAGAAAGTAGCATAAATTCAATCCTTTAAAAGATTAAGCAAACGATGAAAGATTAGAGACGCGTTTAAACAAAACAATCCTCTAAGTGCAAATGGTATATGTCATGCCCCCTTCTTCGGCCGTTTATGCCCCTGAATCCATCAGGTTTTGGATCTTGCGCTTCAGCGCCTTATAGTTCTCAGAGGAATGTTTGGGGCTTCTTATGTGATAACAGCTAACAGCTAACAGCTTTAACATCGTAGTCCTTAAGATATGGGGATTCTTTTCTTAGATCATCCTGGCCAGCTTTGTCCTACCATCAGCTGATCAGGCTCTTTAATGTTACAATCTTGCTTCCATGTGGTTAAATCCACTTCATCGAGTCCTTCATGACTTAATTTCATGTTTGTGAAAATGCTTAAAAATGTAGATGAAGATGCAAAAAGGAAAAAATGAAAAATGCAAGAATGCATGAAATGTTCGAGGCATTAATCCAGAAAAGTGTCAATTATTATAAATAATCTTTACTTAGACAAAAATATTTTATCTTGTAAGAGACATAAAAACGATCAAAGGTATATTCAGACTAAATCCTCTAGACCCCGAACAGCTTCTAGTAGGTTGACAAGTCTTCTGTCTTCATCTGTCACTGGTTGTATGCCTTGTCGGACCATTCCAGCTTCCCATGCCAGGCCGTGTGGATGACGAGATGCATTATGTACTTGATCCAGGAAGTCTCGGATGACTGCGTCTCTGGCCTTCACCCTTTGTTGTGCTTGCTCCCAACGGAAACGCCACTGTAAACCTCCGTCGAAGAGCACTATCTGAAGCTTGCTCACTTTCTTCTTGAACCCATCTACAATAGCTTCTAACTCAGCTATTGTTTTGTCATCTCTCTCATGTTGTTTCTCCAGATCAGCCATCTGGATTCTCAAGCATTGGTTTTGATGCTGACTGTCTGCTAAGCGCCTCTGGGCAGTCTTCATATGTTCCTTCCAAGCTCTCTCATCAGGCCATTCGAACTTTTTTTTCAGGCTATGAGCTTCGTCTTTCCAGTATTCAGAAGCCACTTTCAACTTGGAATTATCTTTGACTTTATCTTGATACCCATTTCTCAAGTCTTCGAGCTCAAAACAGACTTTTTTCTGTTCTTTTTCAAGTTTGTCTGCTCGATCTTTCTGAGAGTCGACATCTAGCTTCCACTGATAGCGCTCAGCTTCAAGCTCCTTTACCCTATGCTTCAGCTCGTTATTCACAGCTTCAAACTCTGTCTTGGCTATCTCAAGTTCAGAAAAGACAGGGCCTGAGATGTTCTTCCAAGGTTCGGGTGTCCTCACAGTCTGGCACCGGGATATTGTCATTTTTTCTCAATCTTCGCCACTCCACATAGTCCGGAGTAAGCATGTTTCTGGCAGCTACAACATCTATCCGGAATACTTTCTTCCATGAATCGACTGCTTGATCATCTTCTTATAGTTGTCACCGTGATACTCAAACTCTGATCTGGCTAGTCCGCATGTTACTGGGACAAACTGACGTGCCCCATACTGTCTAAGTGTTAACAACGGAGCATACCCAACTGCACCCCAAAGTCCAAGTAAGGTCATAGTGTCAGAGTCCCCACATCGAAAAAGAACGTCATTGAGGAACAACCAGGGGGCTCTCCAGGTAATATCCTGATCTTGGAGATGAGTGAAGACTTTCATCCACTTCTCTTTTGAAGCGCCTTCATGTCATTTCATGGTGATGAACTCTCTCAAAGGTGAATACGTAGTGTTAAATCGGCGGTAGGCAACCCCATTAGTCTTCCAGAAGTGGCTGTGAATCCAGACTTGAAGGAGCTGAACACACCCAATGAATCTACCTCCGCCAGCTCTTCGGCGATGGTTGAGAGACCGAAAGGTCTCGGCTAAGATGGTCGGTGCTGGGTTGACTCGTTTCGAAAGTTGCTCAAACAGTTCCACAACGGCTGCGTCAATGTACCCCAAAGTCTTCGGGAATATAATCAGGCCATACAGACCCAGTGCAAACAAGTCTATTGCATTCCACTCATCGGGATGGTCCTTCATCAGTTGTTTGATATGAAGCCAGACAATTCCTTCCCCAATGCCTTTACATCGAGCTCGGTCTATTACCCATCTTTCGTCAACCCCATCAACGTTGGCTAGTGCACACTTGAAAGGCTAACTTTTGATGTGTTTAATATAAGCTCGCTCCAGTCTGATATTTTCACAGTGCAACAGTGTAGTGTACTCTTCAATGGTGGGCACCATGTCCTCCTGATTAAAAGTGAAGTAATTGTATCCCACTGAACCAAGGCTCTGATCAAGGGCTCATCAGTCTTGATTTGAAGCAACAATGTAATGTCACCGTACCGTTGGCTGAACTTCTGTTTCTGATCATTCTTCCAACTGCCCCAGATGTCCCGAAACTCTTGCACGTCGTTCTGCTTTAGGCTGATAGAGGCGTAGCTAACCAGCTCTGACACATAGCTTTCTTGAAGACTATCTCCATTTTCCTTCTGAGTCTTCTCGGACCATAGTCGTACATCGGGGTTTTAATCTCTTGTATTACACCTTTATCCATTAATTCAGATTATTTTGTGTAACAAACATTTTTTTAGGGATCAATAGCCTCTTGTTATGATGCAAATACTTTAAAACAAACACAAAGGCAAACAGTTAGTAAAATAAAAATAAATAAAAATAAATAAAAAATAATGGAAAGAAAAAAATATAAGAGAAAAAAAAAACATGGTTAGGAATGAAATGTCCTAGGTTTTGGAATGTGATTTTGGGGTAGACTCTATTTCTTCAAATTCTCCCGGTTTAGGTTCCGAAAAATGGTACCCGAGTTCTCCTTGTTGGTGCCCCCTTGGACTTACCAGGCCCTTAGTCCTAAACCCATCACAGGCTTGTGTGGACTAAGTTAAACTCGAGAGGACACATTCCCTTATGTCTATGCGGAGAATAAATTCACACGAAGACATAAGGTATATGAATCCCGAAGGCTACTTGCTTGGCATATGCGGTGAATAAATTCACACGAATGCGTCACTTTCACCCCAAATAAAACGGGTTCGGATCTCGGGTTTAGAGCCTTGAATAAAAAAGTTTAGAAAGCTGAAATCACTAGAAAACAGTCAGTTCAACTATTTACTCGAAAAAATATAATCAAAGATAAGTAATAAGGATCGAAATATTACCTTAAAATTTAAACTTACCATTTTCGTTAAAAAGACAACTGGAAATTACCTTAGCCTGACTCACTTACCTGTGTCCCCAGCGGAGTCGCCAAGCTATCACAACCGTCTTTCGGTTAGGCTCCGAAATTAGGCTTCGACTTAGGAAAATGTGGATTGGAGTCGCCACCGACCACTTTAAAACGAATTTAGGTGGGTCGGACACCATTTTACCTGATCTGCGTTGTACCAAAAACGAGTCGATTTCGGGAGTCAATTACTGTCAAGGAATGATTAGCACCCTTGAATCACCCTTTCGGTACCACATAATTTTCAGTTGTCTTAAATTAAGAAAATTGTAATTTTAAATAAAAAGGTAAAATTTGATCCTGATTACTTACCTTAGATTGATTTGAAAATATCCTTAAAAAATCGAGAAATGTGTTAGATAAACAAGGTAAAGAAAACAAATAAGATAAAGAGAATAAAATAAAAGGAAAAAAATAAAATAAATAAATAAGATAAGAAAAGAAAAAAAATAGTAAAGTAATAATTATATATAGTAATATTTGAAAAAGGAAATATATATATATATATATATATATATATACAACAAATATTTAAAAATAGAAAAGCTACCCTCTCACTTCACCGAAAGTGGGGGGCTTTAGTCAGAAATAAGACAAAAAGAAGAAAGTGTGAGAGACTTTAGTTAGAAATAAAACAAAAAAATAGATCCTCTAAGTTAGTAGTATATAATATAATAATGAATAAAAAAACGAAAATAATAATAAATATATATATATATATATATATATAAAGTTATAAGATATATTACGTAAATAAAGAAATAATCAAATAAAAATAATTAAGAATATATATATATTAATAATAGGTATATAAATAAACTAAAAATATAAAAAATATATAACTAGATAAAGATAATTACAATATATATAGTAATAATAGACTTATAAGTAAAATATTAAAGATATATATATATATAATAAAATATAGTAAAAAATCAAATAAAAATAATTTAAAAAATATATATATATACACGTATAATAATAACATGAATAATAAAAATAAATGAATAAAATATCCATATAATAAATAAAGGGACTAATATAGATTTTTAAAAAGTTCTTCCCTCCTTTAACCGAAAATCAAACCGGTTTTTCAAAATAAGCCTCGGGGAAGCGTAGATCTAAGAGAAAATATCTCGATTCTCTTGTGTTCATCGGCCCTTTCAAAGTAAAAACGAAAAAGAAGAAGTGAAACAAGTCACATGCAAGCGAGAATCGAAGCAATATAGGTAAAAATATCTCTTTTATTTATCTGTTGAAAATTACAAGCGAATCTTTGGGGCTTATTGTATATTTGCTTTGGGTATTTTTGTGTGTGCGTAATCCCGTATGATAATCGTGTCTTACAAATGGAAATGATTATATGTATTTATAGTGAAAAAAACTAACTAACAATAGAATCATAATGCAACTAGACTCCTTGCTCGGTTGTTGCACCTTTGTTGGTGTAGTTGTTGTTTTAAAAGATATGGTGGTGGAAGAGTCCTCTTAAAAAATGAACTCTTGCTAGTTCTATCTTTTAAGAAAATTGGTGGCTACACCACCCTCAGTCAAGAAGCTCTTGACTTGATTCAGGACTGTTAGAGACAGCTGAAAAGAGACAGCCGAAAAGAGACAGCTGAAAAGAGATTTGTTTTGCCTGTAAAAGCAAATGAGATTAAGAAAAAGCACTACTTTGCAAATGCAACAGATATTCCTCATAGAAGGAGAACAGGGGGAAAAAAAGAACAATGAAGTGGTATTTGTTATGGGTTTTGAGTTTATGGACTTTAGCTTTTATTGATTTGAGCCGATCTGAATATAGTTTTGAAGAACTGATAGCTGAAGAGAGTTTCCTTTCGTACTTGGATGAAGAAGCAGTGTCCCCTGGAGCCAACTGTCTTACGGTTCCCCTCACTCTCATTCCAGGAGCTGTTTGTTTGGATGGGAAACCTCCTGGTTATCATCTGCTTAGTGGGTTCGGATTAGGTGCAAACAGCTGGGTTATCCACTTGGAGGGCAGTGGATGGCGTAATAACATTCGGACTTGTGTCTTCCGCAAAACTACTCGACCTGGTTCGTCGAAATTTATGGAGAAGCAATTAAATTTCACTGGAATCTTGAGAAATAAACCTGAAGAAAATCCTGGTTCTTACAACTGGAATAGAGTAAGGGTGCGTTACTGGGATGGGGATTCTTTTGCTGGAGAGGGCTATGATGAGGCGAATGAACTTTATTTTAGAAGAAAAAGGATCTGGTCAGTTGCAATGGAAGAATTAATGTCCAAGGGAATGAGTAACGCTAATCAGGCACTTCTTTCTGGATGTTCAGCTGGGGGTCTAGCTTTCATTCTTCATTGTGATGAATTTAAGGCTTTATTTCCAGCAACTACCAAAGTGAAATGTCTAAGTGATGCAGGCCTATTCCTTGATGCAACAAATGTGGCTGGTGGCCGTACCTTAAGGGATATGTATGAAGGTGTGGTTACCTTACAGGGTGTGCAAAAGAATCTACCGAGTAGGTGTACCAGTCAAAAGGATCCAACTTCGTGCTTGTTCCCTCAAAACTTGGTTTCGAATATCAAGACCCCTATGTTTCTTCTCAATGCAACCTATGATGCTTGGCAGGTCGATCAGAGTTTAATTTCATCAATTGCTGATCCCCATGGTTTGTGGCATGACTGCAAAGTAGATCGCCGTCATTGCAACACGTCACAAATTAAGTGTTTTCAAGACTTTAGGAACCAAATGCTTAATGTTGTAAAAGTATCCTCACAGTCCAATCGAAACGGTTGTTTATAAATTCTTGTTTCGCTCACTGCCAATCAGAGATGCAGCTACATGGTATGAGAACGATCTCGTGGTGGAAGCAAGGCAGTTGCAGTGTCTATCGCAGATTGGTTCTTTGACCGAACACCCGTTAAAGCTATTGACTGCCCAAAGAACCAATCTGTAGAGGCCTCTATGGCTTCTATATTTATTCTTTTCCATAATTGAAAATTGTGGAAATTGTAACATTCATAAGTTTGTTTAATAAAGTGAACCTTTGGGATTTCCAGTGTCTGCAGATTAATATGATTATCAAATCATGTTTTCTATAAGAAAGAAAAAAATAACAGATATTCCTCACTATTCAACTCGGGGTTTCCAAAACAAATGCAAAACAAAATCCGGAGAAAGAGATATAGTACCTCCCAAGGATCAACCATGATGAAGTCGGAACTTTTGCAGGCTAGATTATACATCTCGATACGATGTTCAGCAGCTACAAGGCCCTGCATCATCAGCCAAAGCTACTCAAGCAGAACTAGATAACACATGCAATTAGCTATTGCCGTTATCCACTAATTTACTAACATTTTGGATTATTGTTCCGTGCACCTGCGATCAAATTCTAACGAATTTTAGCAAACAAATTATTCACCATTTTTTCAGATGCTAAAGAAAAAAAAAACCAAGTTCATAATTTTTTTGTAGATTCTACCATTAGTGATTCATTCTTGGATGATTAATCTATGCAATAGTAATTGAATACTATCAAATTCAGCAATCAAATTGGAGGATGTCTCGAGTTTCAATCTAAACATCATAAATCAAAATTTCGATCATTTCTCCATAAGCAAATGCATCAAAACCTAAGTTTATAATAAAGTTTGTAAATCAATAATTCAGTAAAAGGAGAAAAGAAACCTAACCCTTTTCTTGTAAGCATCATTCACAGGAGACATATAGCCTCCTATAACACAAAACCCATTTGAATTCAACGCATCTCGAGCCAGTTCTAACCACTAAAAAATTATTAAAAAAAATCAAATCCATAGAAAATGGAAAGAAGTGAAAAAAATCTTACCAAACATGCGTAAGTGCATCAAAGTAGGAGGATTGAAGCTCCCGGTAGCTACTAAAACTACATATATTCTGTCCTCGCTTTGATTAAATTGAAAAGAAGAAGAAGAGAAATTAATATATAAATGAAATTAGATAATTTGAATTGTACAAAAAAGTAAAAAGAAACTTACTTGTCTTTTGATGATAGAGAGAGTTTATCGAAAGGCAATGGGATTTCCATTTTAAGAAATTGTTTTTTCAGCAATTTTAATAAAATTCTGGAGAAAAAGAAAATCACAGTTTTGTAGAACTAAAGATTCAAAGGACTAGGAGAAAACGGAGAGAGGAAATCAAGGCAGAAGATGCTGCTTCCGATTACTATCGTGTAGAAAGCGGCAGCGTGTGTGTATTCATAAAAGAGGAAGGAATAGCAGCCCAAAAACCTATAGCCTTACTACAAAGCAGCCCAAAAACCTATAGCACAAAAGTTATGCAGTGGATGAAGTAGTTGTCGTTCATGTACTATGGCTTTATGCTTCTGGTGAAAGTCCATTACTCTCGTGGAGCAATTATATGAATGTCAAAGCGAACGCCGCTGTCGGACTCTGCAGAATTCACCTTCGTTCGACACGGTTAACCTCAAGAAGTACAGATTTTACTCGGCTACCAGTTGTTTGCTTACATTTGCCTGCGAAAAAAGAATCAGTTATACATTGCTGATAAGCACATGTAATAAAAGACGGGTATAAGCTTCAAGGGCCTTGATTACTCCTTTACAGGTACCTACGAATATCGATCGTTTATTAGTGACCATTTTGTAACAATTCAACAAGTTCAATGATCATTTTGAAACTATAAAAACTTTAGTGACTAAAGAAACCATTTCAGCATATTTTAGTGCCCATTTGTGTATTTTAAAATGAAAATAATGGGTTACGCAAGGTTTGGTTATCTGCCGGTGCCACAAATCAGAGAAACAAACAGGCATTTATCATTTAAGATCGTCACCAAAGTAACAAACAAAACCTCCAAATTGAGACGCCACACAAGATGTAAAAACAAAACGTTCAGAAATGAAATAAAACTACTAATATAAGAACATGTCAGGCTTAGTCAACTTCCTCCATCTTGCTGCCTTCAGCATCAGCATCCTCCAATGGGGGCATGTCTGCATCAGCTTCAGCTTCGCCTGCATCCTCATCAATGCTAAGACCGAGTTTGAGCATCCTGTGGATTCTGTTGCCAAAGGTGTTGGGGTCGTCGAGACTGAAGCCAGAGGTGAGGAGAGCGGTTTCAAAGAGGAGGAGAACAAGATCCTTGACGGATTTGTCATTCTTGTCTGCATCAGACCTCTTTCTCAGCTCCTCCATGATGGGGTTCTCGGGGTTAATCTCCATTGTCTTTTTGCTGGACATGTAACCAGCCATGTTGCTATCCCTCAGTGCCTGAGCCTTCATGATTCTCTCCATGTTGGCAGTCCAACCATATTCGCCGGTAACTAAACAGCATGGAGAATCAACCACACGATCAGAAACCACAACTTTCTCAACCTTGTCACCCAAGACATCCTTTATTACCTTGCAAAGGCCCTCGAACTTCTCCTTCAATGCTTCTTCTTGCTTCTCATCCTCACTCTCATCGAGTTTCAAACCTTCCTTGGTAGCAGAGACAAGCTTCTTTCCCTCGAATTCTTTCAGCTGTCCAATGGCATACTCATCAATAGCATCAACCATATAAAGGACCTCGTAACCCTTCTTCTTCAACTTCTCAAGGAAGGGAGAGTTCTCAACAGCTTTCTTACTCTCACCAGTGATGTAATAGATTTCATTCTGACCCTCCTTCATTCTGGTCACATAGTCCTTCAAACTGGTCATCTCATCGCCACTCTTGGTGGAGTGGTAGCGGAGCAACTCAGCAATCTTATTCCTGTTCTGAGAGTCCTCGTGGATACCAAGCTTGAGGTTCTTAGAGAAAGCCTCGTAGAACTTGTTGTAATCTTCATTGTTCTCGGCTATTTCAAAAAAGAGCTCAATACACTTCTTCACCAAGTTCTTGCGGATAACCTTCAATATCTTGTTCTGCTGCAACGTTTCTCTCGATATGTTGAGAGGAAGGTCTCGGAGTCAACAATACCCTTCACAAAGCTGAGGAACTCAGGAATCAACTCCTCACAGTTGTCCATGATAAAAACACGTCTCACATACAGCTTGATGTTGTTGGGCTTCTTCCTTGTGTCAAACAGATCGAAAGGAGCTCGCTTGGGAACAAAGAGGACAGCCTTGAACTCAAGTTGTCCCTCAACCGAGAAGTGCTTGACCGCCAAATGCTCTTCCCAGTCATTTGTAAGGCTCTTGTAGAAAGCAGCATACTCTTCCTTGGTAATCTCCTCAGGCTTCCTCATCCAAATGGGCTTCTGTTTGTTCACCAAAGACCATTCATGCGAGACCTCCTTAATCTTCTTCTTTTTCTCTTCCTTCTCCTCATCAACATCCTCCACTTTACCTTCATCCTTCTTTTCCTTCATCGTCATCAGATATCTCCTTCTCGATAGTCTTCTCAGTCCAGAGAGAAAGGGATAGCTAATGAATTCAGAGTGCTTCTTAATCAAGTCCTTCAGACGGCGCTCCTCAAGATACTCAAGCTGGTCCTCTTTCAAGAAAAGAGTGATCTTAGTACCCCTGCCAAGATTCTCCCCAGAGGTATCCCTGGTGACAGTGAAGGATCCACCAGCTTGGGACTCCCATACATACTGTTCATCATCATTGTGCTTTGTTGTAACGATAACCTTCTCCGCAACCAAGTAAGCCGAGTAGAAACCGACACCAAATGTCCAATCATACTAATCAGCACCAGCAGCCAATGCCTCCATGAATTCCTTAGTCCCGGACCTTGCAATGGTACCGAGATTATTCACCAAATCTAAACACAACAGAGATATTGTCACATTAGAAGCCCATTTAACTTGAAAAGTCTACTGCTAAATGCACAAGTAAACACACTCACCAGCCTTGGTCATACCAATACCACTGTCAATGATAGACAGGGTGTTGTTAGTCTTATCTGGAACAATATGGATGAAGAGCTCGGGCTGAGCATCGACCTTGCTCTTGTCTGTCAAGCTCTCAAATCTAATCTTGTCCAAAGCCTACAAGGAAAAGGTTTAGCATTATAACTTATATCAATCACATAGATTGCACAACTTTTTTCGCCAAACATGCAGATTATAAGTTCTACTTCAAAAAAACATACACTAATTCCTTGCAAAAAGGATACAAGCTTTTTCACTTCATCTAGCTTTCACGCCTATAAATCCATCGCTTAATTATAAATACAAATCTTTCACAAACAAAACCAATATGCGAATAAGAACGAACAGACACTGAACAGATCATTATCATTAACATCAGAACAGCTTATACTTAAAACCATGGAAAATCCTGAATTTTTATATCATACAAACAAACCCGTCGACATCAAATCAGGAGGAATAAAGACAGATCCAGGAAATGATGCACTGAAACGAAACACAGAGCAAAAAAAATTTCTCTAAAAGAGGGATAGAAGAAGGTAAGAACTTACATCGGAGGAGTTGCTGATGAGCTCACGAAGAAAGATCTCCTTGTTGCTGTAGAAAGTGTTGATAATCAAGCTGAGAAGCTGATTTATCTCAGCCTGGAAAGCAAACGTCTCTGTATCCGCCATTGATGATCAACCTCTAAGCTACCGATTGAACACGAAGTCGAGAACTTGGGATTTTGGCTTTTAATGAGGTAGAAGATTGAACAGAGTGAGGCACTGCTGTGAACCTGGGTATGATTTATATAAGGGAAGTTCGTTAGGGTTTCTAGATCCTTCTATTAATTATTCAAAATATCTTTTTTTTTAAATATAAAAAAATATAATAGGGAATAGAGATTGCGGGAGGCCGGGAGCCACTAGTTCATACTAAGTACTTTCTTCGCTAGTTGGGATTTGCCCTTTACGAATTTTCCTTCTTCTTTTTTTCCTTTCTTTTCTTTCTTAAAACGTGGAGGCTTAATGTGGCGATAATAATTGTTAAAAAAAAATAGATATTTGAGATAGTATTTAATTAATAAATATAAATGTTTTTAGAGAAAATCGCCTCAGTGACCAAAAAAAAGTTATAATATACGATTTTAACCAACTTTTTTTGGATTTGCCAAAATGACCAACAAAATCGCAACGCGAAATAAAAATCGCAACGCGATCCCCAGAATCGCAAATCAGTTTCCAAAATCGCAACGCGATTCTTGAAAATCGCGATGCGATAGTACAAATTCGCATTGCGATTTTCAATAATCGCAACGCGAATATGAAAATCGCAACGCGAACACATAAATCGCAACGCGTATCCGTAAATCGCAACGTGTATCCGTAAATCGCAACGCGTATGGGTAAATCGCAATGCGTATCCGTATATCGCAACGCGTATCCGTAAATCGCAACGATAATACATAAAATCGCAACGCGTATCCGTAAATCGCAACGTGTATCCGTAAATCGCAACGCGTATCCGTAAATCGCAATGCGGTATCCGTAAATCGCAACGCGTATCCGTAAATCGCACGATCCGTAAATCGCAACGCGTATCCGTAAATCGCAACGATAATCCGTAAATCGCAACGAGAATCTGTAAATCGCAACGATAATCCGTAAATCGCAACGAGAATCTGTAAATCACAACACTGAAATTTTGGGTATATAACACTGAAATCATAAACTAAATCCCTAAATCGCAACTCATTCCATCTCCATCTATCACTCTCTCCGGCGACATCCGTTCCTATATCCAACGACATCCTTCCCAATCCGGCAACAGGTTTTAGTTTCGCAGCTCGTCTGTTTAGTAAATTTTACAACCATGAAATCATCTGATCATGTTTGGATAGATTTGTGTTTTGGAGGGTCATGGGAATGTTCATGTGTGTTTTACAATATGCCTTTACCATGAATCTTCAACTAAAATTGTCTTTACAAAGTTAACTTATGAAACTCTAATGCTACGTGTTTCAAATAAATTGAATTTAGAGCCCCTAAGTGGATTTAGGCTATCTTATCAGAGAAATGGTAAAGTTTATTTGTTAACCGACAATGAAGATGTTGAACGATTCATTGCTTACATTAGTGTTTCACAAGATGATGTTACATTGTATGTTGTTGAACCTAGAAGTAGTATTGTTGGGTCAGTAGCGGGTAGTAATCAACTAAGTTTTTCTCAAAACCACAACCTTCTCTAATCCAAATCCCAATCAACTTTCAGCACCAAATTCCGGTTTTCGTATTGACCAGTTAGACGATGATGAGCCAACAGAAAAAATTATGAGTACTAGTCAGTATTCGAAATTTGTCTTGGTCAATATCCGGACTTGATATTGGTCAATACACGGATTTTGATGATGTTTCAGAAGAAGAAACAGACATGTGTGTAATGATTTTAATATTGGTCATACCCGAATTTTGATGATGAAACACCCGTTGCGCCGAGGAAGATGTTGTTGATGATAATGAGGAGGAAGTTACGACTGTGAATGAACATGTTGAACATCCATTCTGTAATTCATATATCCTGAAGAAGAAAAAGAAGAAGAAAAAGTCCCCGAAGAAAAGAAAATGCCACGGGAGTATAACTGGAATATGCCAGAATTACTTCAGTTACCGGAAAAGAGTTGGCAAAGAAAGCAGTTGATTGTTACACAAAAGTTATTCGTGTCAAGAAAGATGATTGTTTTGATACAAAGGAAGACTTGAAGATAGCTTTGTATACAAAATGTGTGGAAGATGGCTATCAACTAAAAGTTAACAAATCAAGCAAAGATCGTTTCGAAACAAGGTGTATGATTGACAAAAACTGTACGTGGCGTATGATTGCAAAGAGAATAAAAGATTGCAAAATGTTTCAAGTTAGGACTTTTATTGATAAACATACATGTTCAAGAACCCAAGTTTTTCCTCACCATAGACAGGCAAACAAAAAGGTGTTGGGTGGTTTCTGGCTGAGTTAATGTTTTTGAATGGCAGGGTATATCGGGGACATGAAATTATGACTGACATGAATGCTCGGTTCAAGATAGTATATCATATTCTCAAGCTTGGAGAGCCAAATGTTATGCCTTGGAATTATTGAGGGGGTCGCCAGAAGCATCGTTTGCCCAATGCCGGCTTATTGTCACAATTTAAAGCTGAAAAATCCTGGGTCGGTAACTCATATCAAAACAGATAGAGATGGACGCTTTGAGTTGCTGTTATCGCCATTGGTGCTACGGTTAGTAAATCAATATAATTTTGTTGACTCATTGTGTTAGTTACATGCATTTCACATTTAAATGATTATATTTCTTGTGTATATTATTTTGTAGATTCGTTCGTTTATTACTTGCATGCGCCCAGTTATTATAGTTGACGGAGCACATTGAAAGGTCGATACCTTGGAGTAAACTTATTAGCAGTAGCCATGGATGCTAACAATGGGATTTGCCAATAGCTTACGGGGTTGGCAAATCTGAAACCTCTGATTCATGGACATGGTTTATGGGGCATCTTAGGGATTGCATAGGTCCTATTAGCAATCTGACAATCATATCCGATAGGGCAAACTCAATTGACAACGCTGTTAGAAGGTGTTTCCCAGATGCTTTTCATGGACTTTGTGGTGTTCATTTGTATAGAAATCTAAAATCAAGGTCTGCTGGTATAAAAAAGCACAAATGGACATACTGGAAGGCTGTAAAAGCTTATCGGGAAGTGGATTTCAATAAGCATATAAATTGTTTAAGAGTGTTTTGCCTCAGTGTGCTCAAACACTAGAAGATGTCGGGTTTGAAAGATGGTCAAGAGTACATCAACTTGGAGCAAGATATGGTTTCATGACGTCTAATAGTGCAGAATCAATCAACGCTCTAAGTCGTCATTCCCGGAAATTACCCATTACTATGTTAATGGAGTTTTTTCGAGCCTCTATTCAACAGTGGTACTACAAGAAAAGAAACCATGCAGGTATTATTTCTTTGAATTCGTAACTTATCATATTTATATTTTACTAAGTATTGTTTATTTAAATTTACAGGAACATTGGAACATCGGTTACACCATGGACTGAAAAAAAGATAACGAAAGTGTTGTGAAGTCAACGTCATGGAGAGTTGAACCATGTTCAAACACTTTGTTTCAAGTACTGGATAATAACTTAAATGGGCTAGTCGATCTAAATGCAAAGACGTGTAGTTGTATGAAATGGCAAACATCTGGTTATCCGTGTGGCCATGTTATAAAAGTTGCTCTTCATTAAACCAAGATGATTCAAGCGCATACGCTATGGATTGCTACACTACAGAAGTTTATCGACAGACTTATGCCGAGATTGTACCCTATTCCACATCCTTCTGAGTGGGACATACCAGATGACTTACAACAGTTTTGCCACCAGCATGGACAGAAGGCTACCTGGCCGACCAAAAAGTCACGATCGTATACCGTCTAAGGGTGAAGAGAAGAAGAGATCGACATGTAGTCGGTGCAAGGAAAGTGGTCATACAAGGTTGACATGTGGATCAGTGCCATCAAAATCATCTTTTCCTCTACCAAAATATGGATCCTCATCAAAATCCAAAGCTCATATGGTGTCAAGCAAAAGGCAATCATCTTTAAAATCCCAATCACGATTGGCTTCACCTTTGAGACTGTTAACTTAGGTGATTTTAAATGCAAACGTTGTATTATGTGGATTTTATGTGTGAACTTTTAACATTTTCAGTTGAATTAATGACTCAGGCCAACCATTTTGACTTAACCAACTCTTGTTATTCAGTTGTTTCACTATTAGGCATGCATTTGACTATCGCAACACGGAAAATACAATCGCAACGCGAAATGAAAATCCCAACATGAAAATCGCAATGCGGAAATGAAAATCGCAACGAGAGAATCGCAATGCGAAATGAAAATCGCAATGCGAAATGAAAATCGCAACGAGAGAATCGCAATGCGAAATGAACATCGCAATGCGAAATGAAAATCGCAATGCGAAATGGAAATCGCAATGCGAAATGAAAATCGCAATGCGAAATGAAAATCGCAACGAAAGAATCGCAATGCGAAATGAAAATCGCAATGCGAAATGAAAATCGCAACGAGATAATCGCAATGCGAAATTATAAACGCATTGCGATTTTCATTTCCGCATTGCGATTTTCATTTCGCATTGCGATTCTCTCGTTGCGATTTTCATTTCGCATTGCGATAGTCATTTTTGCCTTCAACATAATGCAGATTGAAATCAACAAAATCAACCATACATTTCAATCAATTAAACAAGCACAATAAGAATTATGTTCGCATCAATTACACAAATCAACTTTTACAAATCATCTTTTACAAATCAATTAAACAATCAAAAATAAGCAATAATTCTTATTTCCGATCATCTACTATGAATCAACTTTTACAAATCAATTAAACAATCAAAAAACAATCAATTAAACTATGAATCAACTTTTGCAGCTCGACATCATTTTCACGCAGTTCACTTCTGAGATTAACTGCAGAAACCAAACATTTGTTCAGACAACACTTTCTACAAATTTGATTCTATTACTTAACCAAACATTTTCAAACCAAAAGTATATAAATTACCAATTGTTATGGAAATTTTTATAACGCGATGCAGGTAGGCAGCGTCTCGTATATCGATTTAGCCATAATGCCGAAACCACAAGCCTACTGCAGCTTTATCTCTATCGGTGGGAGGTAGATACTTGATGCTTCCCGTCGTCAAACGCTCCAACGCCAAGCATACGAGAGGACCAAATCTCTCTGGCTCGCTCGTTTGTTGTGGCGCGGTCGTCTCTAATAACTGTAATATTGAGCTTCTTTGGCTTCTTGTTTCCAGAACGAGTCCAATAATTGATCGCATCCAAGAATTTAGCCAAATGAGAGCTCCATCCCTTAAAACATCTTAAATCAGCCAATGATATGTAATTATCATGCTGTCATACACTATTGTCTTAAGGGATGGGAGCTGAAGCTCGACGAGAATCCAATGTTTACGTTCCAAAACAGGGATAAACACCTGCAATCATAAGTAATAATTCATTCATTTGCGCACTTATTTCATAAAACCTTTAAACTCAATCTAAAATAAATACTAACCTTATCGACCTCCCACCATGCAGGATAAAGTTTAGCTTGTCCATTGCCCAAATCAAATGATTCATCGTGCATTCTTCAAGTGAACGGCGTGAAAAGACGTCGGCATTATTGTATATCGTATATTTTTATTTTCTTAAGTTTTATTATTAGAAGACGTGTCACCCACGCATGATATGCTGTTTTACAAAAAAAGACATATATTAGTGACTTACATAAATTTAAAAAAAAAATTAATCAAATTGAAATATAAGAAAAATACGACTTACCCCCCCATCGAAATAGCCATTGTCTTCGACCCTAATAATACGCCCACCAAGGCCGTTCAAGCAACAAAAGATATCATCGGTGAGCTTGCATATGCCAGTGAAACACCCCTTGCTCCGTCATGTAGATAAAAATCAACTGCGGTCTTAGCCCAAAGGGTGTTATCCAAAATTGTGTCCGGTAGTGTTCCCTCTCCTCTTCAGATACGGTAATGGTACTGGCCGGTAACTATACGAGAGCCAACTTGAATCATCATGTCCGGCACGACAGAGGGTTTCTCAAGAAGCCTACATGACGCCATGTGAATCGGGCTCTTGAATGGTGGGAGGGACCTCTTCAATGATGACAGTGGCCTCTTGAACGGTGGGAGGGGACTCTCGAGGAATGATATGGGGGGCTCTTCAACGATAGGAGTGGACTCTTGAGGGATGACAGCGAGAGTCGGGCTTCTTCTTGCGGTGTCTTCGCACTATTGGGTTGACGGAGACTTAATAGCACGTGCACGCTGTGATGCGTGAAACCCGTCGTGCAAGCATAACCCGACGTAAAGCATCCACTCTATCGGGCCGCTAAATAATTAAATACAAAAATCAGTAAATAAACAGACATGATATTTAAAACAGTGAAAACAAAGACAAATATGTTTCAAACTTGCATTGTATTCACCCAGTCATTATTCTATCATAGTTCAAAATGCATCAGATAACAAAGAAAATATGTTTCAAACTAATACCCTGAAGTTAGTATTTGTCTTTGTTTTGTCTATTGTTGAAGTAATGCAATCCATTCAAGTTTCAATTTGCAGAAGAAGAAATAGTTTACTTTCGCAACACGAAACTTAAAATCGCAACGCGAAACCAAAATCGCAAACGCGAAATGAAAAATCGCAACGACAGAATCGCAATGCGAATGAAAACGCAACGAAAGAATCGCAACGCGAAATGAAAATCAATGCGATTTTGGTTTCGCGTTGCGATTGTCGTTGCGATTTTGGTTTCGCGTTGCGATTCTGTCGTTGCGATTTTCATTTCGCGTTGCGATTTTGGTTTCGCGTTGCGATTTTAAGTTTCGTGTTGCGAAAGTAAACTATTTTCTTCTGCAAATTGAACTGAATGGATAAATTTACTTTCAACCAAAAGACAAAACAAAGACAAATACTATTCACAGTGTTAAAGAATACACAGTTTAGCAGAATTGGCAGCAACCGAACAAATTACTTTCAACCAAAAGACAAAACAAAGACAATATATTTCACAGTGTTA